>NW_027411755.1:240422666-241156416 GCF_047663935.1 Musca autumnalis
TTTTATATTTTATATTTTATATTTTATATTTTATATTTTATATTTTATATTTTATATTTTATATTTTATATTTTATATTTTATATTTTATATTTTATATTTTATATTTATATTTTATATTTTATATTTTTATATTTTATATTTTATATTTTATATTTTATATTTTATATTTTATATTTTATATTTTATATTTTATATTTTATATTTTATATTTTATATTTTATATTTTATATTTTATATTTTATATTTTATATTTTATATTTTATATTTTATATTTTATATTTTATATTTTATATTTTATATTTTATATTTTATATTTTATATTTTATATTTTATATTTTATATTTTATATTTTATATTTTATATTTTATATTTTATATTTTATATTTTATATTTTATATTTTATATTTTATATTTATATTTTATATTTTATATTTATATTTTATATTTTATATTTTTATTTTATATTTTATATTTTATATTTATATTTTATATTTTATATTTATATTTTATATTTTATATTTTATATTTTATATTTTATATTTTATATTTTATATTTTATATTTTATATTTTATATTTTATATTTTATATTTTATATTTTATATTTTATATTTTATATTTTATATTTTATATTTTATATTTTATATTTTATATTTTATATTTTATATTTTATATTTTATATTTTATATTTTATATTTTATATTTTATATTTTATATTTTATATTTTATATTTTATATTTTATATTTTATATTTTATATTTTATATTTTATATTTTATATTTTATATTTTATATTTTATATTTTATATTTTATATTTATATTTTATATTTTATATTTTATATTTTATATTTTATATTTTATATTTTATATTTTATATTTTATATTTTATATTTTATATTTTATATTTTATATTTTATATTTTATATTTTATATTTATATTTTATATTTTATATTTTATATTTTATATTTTATATTTTATATTTTATATTTTATATTTTATATTTTATATTTTATATTTTATATTTTATATTTTATATTTTATATTTTATATTTTATATTTTATATTTTATATTTTATATTTTATATTTTATTTTTATATTTTATATTTTATATTTTATATTTTATATTTTATATTTTATATTTTATATTTTATATTTTATATTTTATATTTTATATTTTATATTTTATATTTTATATTTTATATTTTATATTTTATATTTTATATTTTATATTTTATATTTTATATTTTATATTTTATATTTTATATTTTATATTTTATATTTTATATTTTATATTTTATATTTTATATTTTATATTTTATATTTTATATTTTATATTTTATATTTTATATTTTATATTTTATATTTTATATTTTATATTTTATATTTTATATTTATATTTTATATTTTATATTTTATATTTTATATTTTATATTTTATATTTTATATTTTATATTTTATATTTTATATTTTATATTTTATATTTATATTTTATATTTTATATTTTATATTTTATATTTATATTTATTTTATATTTTATATTTTATATTTTATATTTTATATTTTATATTTTATATTTTATATTTTATATTTTATATTTTATATTTTATATTTTATATTTTATATTTTATATTTTATATTTTATATTTTATATTTTATATTTTATATTTTATATTTTATATTTTATATTTTATATTTTATATTTTATATTTTATATTTTATATTTTATATTTTATATTTTATATTTTATATTTTATATTTTATATTTTATATTTTATATTTTATATTTTATATTTTATATTTTATATTTTATATTTTATATTTTATATTTTATATTTTATATTTTATATTTTATATTTTATATTTTATATTTTATATTTTATATTTTATATTTTATATTTTATATTTATATTTTATATTTATATTTTATATTTTATATTTTATATTTTTATATTTTATATTTTATATTTTATATTTTATATTTTATATTTTATATTTTATATTTTATATTTTATATTTTATATTTTATATTTTATATTTTATATTTTATATTTATATTTTATATTTTATATTTTATATTTTATATTTTATATTTTATATTTTATATTTTATATTTTATATTTTATATTTTATATTTTATATTTTATATTTTATATTTTATATTTTATATTTTATATTTTATATTTTATATTTTATATTTTATATTTTATATTTTATATTTTATATTTTATATTTTATATTTTATATTTTATATTTTATATTTTATATTTTATATTTTATATTTTATATTTTATATTTTATATTTTATATTTTATATTTTATATTTTATATTTTATATTTTATATTTTATATTTTATATTTTATATTTTATATTTTATATTTTATATTTTTATATTTTATATTTTATATTTTATATTTTATATTTTATATTTTATATTTTATATTTTTATTTTATATTTATATTTTTATTTTATATTTTATATTTATATTTTATATTTTATATTTTATATTTTATATTTTATATTTTATATTTTATATTTTATATTTTATATTTTATATTTTATATTTTATATTTTATATTTTATATTTTTATTTTTATATTTTATATTTTATATTTTATATTTTTATATTTTATATTTTATATTTTATATTTTATATTTTATATTTTATATTTTATATTTTATATTTTATATTTTATATTTTATATTTTATATTTTATATTTTATATTTTATATTTTATATTTATATTTTATATTTTATATTTTATATTTTATATTTTATATTTTATATTTTATATTTTATATTTTATATTTTTATATTTTATATTTTATATTTTATATTATTTATATTTTATATTTTATATTTTATATTTTATATTTTATATTTTATATTTTATATTTTATATTTTATATTTTATATTTTATTATTTTATATTTTATATTTTATATTTTATATTTTATATTTTATATTTTATATTTTATATTTTATATTTTATATTTTATATTTTATATTTTATATTTTATATTTTATATTTTATATTTTATATTTTATATTTTATATTTTATATTTTATATTTTATATTTTATATTTTATATTTTATATTTTATATTTTATATTTTATATTTTATATTTTATATTTTATATTTTATATTTTATTATTTTATATTTTATATTTTTATATTTTATATTTTATATTTTATATTTTATATTTTATATTTTATATTTTATATTTTATATTTTATATTTTATATTTTATATTTTATATTTTATATTTTATATTTTATATTTTATATTTTATATTTTATATTTTATATTTTATATTTTATATTTTATATTTTATATTTTATATTTTATATTTTATATTTTATATTTTATATTTTATATTTTATATTTTATATTTTATATTTTATATTTTTATATTTTATATTTTATATTTTTATATTTTATATTTTATATTTTATATTTTATATTTTATATTTTATATTTTATATTTTATATTTTATATTTTATATTTTATATTTTATATTTTATATTTTATATTTTATATTTTATATTTTATATTTTATATTTTATATTTTATATTTTATATTTTATATTTTATATTTTATATTTTATATTTTATATTTTATATTTTATATTTTATATTTTATATTTTATATTTTATATTTTATATTTTATATTTTATATTTTATTTTTATATTTTATATTTTATATTTTATATTTTATATTTTATATTTTATATTTTATATTTTATATTTTATATTTTATATTTTATATTTTATATTTTATATTTTATATTTTATATTTTATATTTTATATTTTATATTTTATATTTTATATTTTATATTTTATATTTTATATTTTATATTTTATATTTTATATTTTATATTTTATATTTTATATTTTATATTTTATATTTTATATTTTATATTTTATATTTTATATTTTATATTTTATATTTTATATTTTATATTTTATATTTTATATTTTATATTTTATATTTTATATTTTATATTTTATATTTTATATTTTATATTTTATATTTTATATTTTATATTTTATATTTATATTTTATATTTTATATTTTATATTTTATATTTTATATTTTATATTTTATATTTTATATTTTATATTTTATATTTTATATTTTATATTTTATATTTTATATTTTATATTTTATTTTATATTTTATATTTTATATTTTATATTTTATATTTTATATTTTATATTTTATATTTTATATTTTATATTTTATATTTTATATTTTATATTTTATATTTTATATTTTATATTTTATATTTTATATTTTATATTTTATATTTTATATTTTATATTTTATATTTTATATTTTATATTTTATATTTTATATTTTATATTTTATATTTTATATTTTTATATTTTATATTTTATATTTTATATTTTATATTTTATATTTATATTTTATATTTTATATTTTATATTTTATATTTTATATTTTATATTTTATATTTTATATTTATATTTTATATTTTATATTTTATATTTTATATTTTATATTTTATATTTTATATTTTATATTTTATATTTTATATTTTATATTTTATATTTTATATTTTATATTTTATATTTTATATTTTATATTTTATATTTTATATTTTATATTTTATATTTTATATTTTATATTTTATATTTTATATTTTATATTTTATATTTTATATTTTATATTTTATATTTTATATTTTATATTTTATATTTTATATTTTATATTTTATATTTTATATTTTATATTTTATATTTTATATTTTATATTTTATATTTTATATTTTATATTTTATATTTTATATTTTATATTTTATATTTTATATTTTATATTTTATATTTTATATTTTATATTTTATATTTTATATTTTATATTTTATATTTTATATTTTATATTTTATATTTTATATTTTATATTTTATATTTTTATATTTTATATTTTATATTTTATATTTTATATTTATATTTTATATTTTATATTTTATATTTTATATTTTATATTTTATATTTTATATTTTATATTTTATATTTTATATTTTATATTTTATATTTTATATTTTATATTTTATATTTATATTTTATATTTTATATTTTATATTTTATATTTTATATTTTATATTTTATATTTTATATTTTATATTTTTATATTTTATATTTTATATTTTATATTTTATATTTTATATTTTATATTTTATATTTTATATTTTATATTTTATATTTTATATTTTATATTTTATATTTTATATTTTATATTTTATATTTTATATTTTATATTTTATATTTTATATTTTATATTTTATATTTTATATTTTATATTTTATATTTAATATTTTATATTTTATATTTTATATTTTATATTTTATATTTTATATTTATATTTTATATTTTATATTTTATATTTTATATTTTATATTTTATATTTTATATTTTATATTTTATATTTTATATTTTATATTTTATATTTTATATTTTATATTTTATATTTTATATTTTATATTTTATATTTATATTTTATATTTTATATTTTATATTTTATATTTTATATTTTATATTTTATATTTTATATTTTATATTTTATATTTTATATTTTATATTTTATATTTTATATTTTATATTTTATATTTTATATTTTATATTTTATATTTTATATTTTATATTTTATATTTTATATTTTATATTTTATATTTTATATTTTATATTTTATATTTTATATTTTATATTTTATATTTTATATTTTATATTTTATATTTTATATTTTATATTTTATATTTTATATTTTATATTTTATATTTTATATTTTATATTTTATATTTTATAATTTTATATTTATATTTTATATTTTATATTTTATATTTTATATTTTATATTTTATATTTATATTTTATATTTTATATTTTATATTTTATATTTTATATTTTATATTTTATATTTTATATTTTATATTTTATATTTTATATTTTATATTTTATATTTTATATTTTATATTTTATATTTTATATTTTATATTTTATATTTTATATTTTATATTTTATATTTATATTTTATATTTTATATTTTATATTTTATATTTTATATTTTATATTTTATATTTTATATTTTATATTTTATATTTTATATTTTATATTTTATATTTTATATTTTATATTTTATATTTTATATTTTATATTTTATATTTTATATTTTATATTTTATATTTTATATTTTATATTTTATATTTTATATTTTATATTTATATTTTATATTTTATATTTTATATTTTATATTTTATATTTTATATTTTATATTTTATATTTTATATTTTATATTTTATATTTTATATTTTATATTTTATATTTTATATTTTATATTTTATATTTTATATTTTATATTTTATATTTTATATTTTATATTTTATATTTTATATTTTATATTTTATATTTTATATTTTATATTTTATATTTTATATTTTATATTTTATATTTTATATTTTATATTTTATATTTTATATTTTATATTTTATATTTTATATTTTATATTTTATATTTTATATTTTATATTTTATATTTTATATTTTATATTTTATATTTTATATTTTATATTTTATATTTTATATTTTATATTTTATATTTTATATTTTATATTTTATATTTTATATTTTATATTTTATATTTATATTTTATATTTTATATTTTATATTTTATATTTTATATTTTATATTTTATATTTTATATTTTATATTTTATATTTTATATTTTATATTTTATATTTTATATTTTATATTTTATATTTTATATTTTATATTTTATATTTTATATTTTATATTTTATATTTTATATTTTATATTTTATATTTTATATTTATATTTATATTTTATATTTTATATTTTATATTTTATATTTTATATTTTATATTTTATATTTTATATTTTATATTTTATATTTTATATTTTATATTTTATATTTTATATTTTATATTTTATATTTTATATTTTATATTTTATATTTTATATTTTATATTTTATATTTTATATTTTATATTTTATATTTTATATTTTATATTTTATATTTTATATTTTATATTTTATATTTTATATTTTATATTTTATATTTTATATTTTATATTTTATATTTTATATTTTATATTTTATATTTTATATTTTATATTTATATTTTATATTTTATATTTTATATTTTATATTTTATATTTTATATTTTATATTTTATATTTTATTATTTTATATTTTATATTTTATATTTTATATTTTATATTTTATATTTTATATTTTATTTTATATTTTATATTTTATATTTTATATTTTATATTTTATATTTTATATTTTATATTTTATATTTTATATTTTATATTTTATATTTTATATTTTATATTTTATATTTTATATTTTATATTTTATATTTTATATTTTTATATTTTATATTTTATATTTTATATTTTATATTTTATATTTTATATTTTATATTTTATATTTTATATTTTATATTTTATATTTTATATTTTATATTTTATATTTTATATTTTATATTTTATATTTTATATTTTATATTTTATATTTTATATTTTATATTTTATATTTTATATTTTATATTTTATATTTTATATTTTATATTTTATATTTTATATTTTATATTTTATATTTTATATTTTATATTTTATATTTTTTATATTTTATATTTTATATTTTATATTTTATATTTTATATTTTATATTTTATATTTTATATTTTATATTTTATATTTTATATTTTATATTTTATATTTTATATTTTATATTTTATATTTTATATTTTATATTTTATATTTTATATTTTATATTTTATATTTTATATTTTATATTTTATATTTTATATTTTATATTTTATATTTTATATTTTATATTTTATATTTTATATTTTATATTTTATATTTTATATTTTATATTTTATATTTTATATTTTATATTTTATATTTTATATTTTATATTTTATATTTTATATTTTATATTTTATATTTTATTTTTTATATTTTATATTTTATATTTTATATTTTATATTTTATATTTTATATTTTATATTTTATATTTTATATTTTATATTTTATATTTTATATTTTATATTTTATATTTTATATTTTATATTTTATATTTTATATTTTATATTTTATATTTATATTTTATATTTTATATTTTATATTTTATATTTTATATTTTATATTTTATATTTTATATTTTATATTTTATATTTTATATTTTATATTTTATATTTTATATTTTATATTTTATATTTTATATTTTATATTTTATATTTTATATTTTATATTTTATATTTTATATTTTATATTTTATATTTTATATTTTATATTTTATATTTTATATTTTATATTTATATTTTATATTTTATATTTTATATTTTATATTTTATATTTTATATTTTATATTTATATTTTATATTTTATATTTTATATTTTATATTTTATATTTTATATTTTATATTTTATATTTTATATTTTATATTTTATATTTTATATTTTATATTTTATATTTTATATTTTATATTTTATATTTTATATTTTATATTTTATATTTTATATTTTATATTTTATATTTTATATTTTATATTTTTATATTTTATATTTTATATTTTATATTTTATATTTTATATTTTATATTTTATATTTTATATTTTATATTTTATATTTTATATTTTATATTTTATATTTTATATTTTATATTTTATATTTTATATTTTATATTTTATATTTTATATTTTATATTTTATATTTTATATTTTATATTTTATATTTTATATTTTTATATTTTATATTTTATATTTTATATTTTATTATTTTATATTTTATATTTTATATTTTATATTTTATATTTTATATTTTATATTTATATTTTATATTTTTATATTTTATATTTTATATTTTATATTTTATATTTTATATTTTATATTTTATATTTTATATTTTATATTTTATATTTTATATTTTATATTTTATATTTTTATTTTATATTTTATATTTTATATTTTATATTTTATATTTTATATTTTATATTTTATATTTTATATTTTATATTTTATATTTTATATTTTATATTTTATATTTTATATTTTATATTTTATATTTTTATATTTTATATTTTATATTTTATATTTTATATTTTATATTTTATATTTTTATATTTTATATTTTATATTTTATATTTTATATTTTATATTTTATATTTTATATTTTATATTTTATATTTTATATTTTATATTTTATATTTTATATTTTATATTTTATATTTTATATTTTATATTTTATATTTTATATTTTATATTTTATATTTTATATTTTATATTTTATATTTTATATTTTTATATTTTATATTTTATATTTTATATTTTATATTTTATATTTTATATTTTATATTTTATATTTTATATTTTATATTTTATATTTTATATTTTATATTTTATATTTTATATTTTATATTTTATATTTTATATTTTATATTTTATATTTTATATTTTATATTTTATATTTTATATTTTTTATATTTATATTTTATATTTTATATTTTATATTTTATATTTTATATTTTATATTTTATATTTTATATTTTATATTTTATATTTTATATTTTATATTTTATATTTTATATTTTTATTTTATATTTTATATTTTATATTTTATATTTTATATTTTATATTTTATATTTTATATTTTATATTTTATATTTTATATTTTATATTTTATATTTTATATTTTATATTTTATATTTTATATTTTATATTTATATTTTATATTTTATATTTTATATTTTATATTTTATATTTTATATTTTATATTTTATATTTTATATTTTATATTTTATATTTTATATTTTATATTTATATTTTATATTTTTTTATATTTTATATTTTATATTTTATATTTTATATTTTATATTTTTATTTTTATATTTTATATTTTATATTTTATATTTTATATTTTATATTTTTATATTTTATATTTTATATTTATATTTTATATTTTATATTTTATATTTTATATTTTATATTTTATATTTTATATTTTATATTTTATATTTTATATTTTATATTTTATATTTTATATTTTATATTTTATATTTTATATTTTATATTTTATATTTTATATTTTATATTTTATATTTTATATTTTATATTTTATATTTTATATTTTATATTTTATATTTTATATTTTATATTTTTATATTTTATATTTTATATTTTATATTTTATATTTTAATTTTATATTTTATATTTTATATTTTATATTTTATATTTTATATTTATTATATTTTAATTTTATATTTTTATTTTATATTTTATATTTTATTTTTATATTTTATATTTTATATTTTATATTTTATATTTTATATTTTATATTTTATATTTTTTATATTTTATATTTTATATTTTATATTTTATATTTTATATTTTATATTTTATATTTTATATATTATATTTTATATTTTATATTTTATATTTTATATTTTATATTTTATATTTTATATTTTATATTTTATATTTTATATTTTATATTTTATATTTTATATTTTATATTTTATATTTTATATTTTATATTTTATATTTTATATTTTATATTTTATATTTTATATTTTATATTTTATATTTTATATTTTATATTTTATATTTTATATTTTATATTTTATATTTTATATTTTATATTTTATATTTTATATTTTATATTTTATATTTATATTTTATATTTTATATTTTATATTTTATATTTTATATTTTATATTTTATATTTTATATTTTATATTTTATATTTTATATTTTATATTTTATATTTTATATTTTATATTTTATATTTTATATTTTATATTTTATATTTTATATTTTATATTTTATATTTTATATTTTATATTTTATATTTTATATTTTATATTTTATATTTTATATTTTATATTTTATATTTTATATTTTATATTTTATATTTTATATTTTATATTTTATATTTTATATTTTATATTTTATATTTTATATTTTATATTTTATATTTTATATTTTATATTTTATATTTTATATTTTATATTTTATATTTTATATTTTATATTTTATATTTTATATTTTATATTTTATATTTTATATTTTATATTTTATATTTTATATTTTATATTTTATATTTTATATTTTATATTTTATATTTTATATTTTATATTTTATATTTTATATTTTATATTTTATATTTTATATTTTATATTTTATATTTTATATTTTATATTTTATATTTTATATTTTATATTTTATATTTTATATTTTATATTTTATATTTTATATTTTATATTTTATATTTTATATTTTATATTTTATATTTTATATTTTATATTTTATATTTTATATTTTATATTTTATATTTTATATTTTATATTTTATATTTTATATTTTATATTTTATATTTTATATTTTATATTTTATATTTTATATTTTATATTTTATATTTTATATTTTATATTTTATATTTTATATTTTATATTTTATATTTTATATTTTATATTTTATATTTTATATTTTATATTTTATATTTTATATTTTATATTTTATATTTTATATTTTATATTTTATATTTTATATTTTATATTTTATATTTTATATTTTATATTTTATATTTTATATTTTATATTTTATATTTTATATTTTATATTTTATATTTTATATTTTATATTTTATATTTTATATTTTATATTTTATATTTTATATTTTATATTTTATATTTTATATTTTATATTTTATATTTTATATTTTATATTTTATATTTTATATTTTATATTTTATATTTTATATTTTATATTTTATATTTTATATTTTATATTTTATATTTTATATTTTATATTTTATATTTTATATTTTATATTTTATATTTTATATTTTATATTTTATATTTTATATTTTATATTTTATATTTTATATTTTATATTTTATATTTTATATTTTATATTTTATATTTTATATTTTATATTTTATATTTTATATTTTATATTTTATATTTTATATTTTATATTTTATATTTTATATTTTATATTTTATATTTTATATTTTATATTTTATATTTTATATTTTATATTTTATATTTTATATTTTATATTTTATATTTTATATTTTATATTTTATATTTTATATTTTATATTTTATATTTTATATTTTATATTTTATATTTTATATTTTATATTTATATTTTATATTTTATATTTTATATTTTATATTTTATATTTTATATTTTATATTTTATATTTTATATTTTATATTTTATATTTTATATTTTATATTTTATATTTTATATTTTATATTTTATATTTTATATTTTATATTTTATATTTTATATTTTATATTTTATATTTTATATTTTATATTTTATATTTTATATTTTATATTTTATATTTTATATTTTATATTTTATATTTTATATTTTATATTTTATATTTTATATTTTATATTTTATATTTTATATTTTATATTTTATATTTTATATTTTATATTTTATATTTTATATTTTATATTTTATATTTTATATTTTATATTTTATATTTTATATTTTATATTTTATATTTTATATTTTATATTTTATATTTTATATTTTATATTTTATATTTTATATTTTATATTTTATATTTTATATTTTATATTTTATATTTTATATTTTATATTTTATATTTTATATTTTATATTTTATATTTTATATTTTATATTTTATATTTTATATTTTATATTTTATATTTTATATTTTATATTTTATATTTTATATTTTATATTTTATATTTTATATTTTATATTTTATATTTTATATTTTATATTTTATATTTTATATTTTATATTTTATATTTTATATTTTATATTTTATATTTTATATTTTATATTTTATATTTTATATTTTATATTTTATATTTTATATTTTATATTTTATATTTTATATTTTATATTTTATATTTTATATTTTATATTTTATATTTTATATTTTATATTTTATATTTTATATTTTATATTTTATATTTTATATTTTATATTTTATATTTTATATTTTATATTTTATATTTTATATTTTATATTTTATATTTTATATTTTATATTTTATATTTTATATTTTATATTTTATATTTTATATTTTATATTTTATATTTTATATTTTATATTTTATATTTTATATTTTATATTTTATATTTTATATTTTATATTTTATATTTTATATTTTATATTTTATATTTTATATTTTATATTTTATATTTTATATTTTATATTTTATATTTTATATTTTATATTTTATATTTTATATTTTATATTTTATATTTTATATTTTATATTTTATATTTTATATTTTATATTTTATATTTTATATTTTATATTTTATATTTTATATTTTATATTTTATATTTTATATTTTATATTTTATATTTTATATTTTATATTTTATATTTTATATTTTATATTTTATATTTTATATTTTATATTTTATATTTTATATTTTATATTTTATATTTTATATTTTATATTTTATATTTTATATTTTATATTTTATATTTTATATTTTATATTTTATATTTTATATTTTATATTTTATATTTTATATTTTATATTTTATATTTTATATTTTATATTTTATATTTTATATTTTATATTTTATATTTTATATTTTATATTTTATATTTTATATTTTATATTTTATATTTTATATTTTATATTTTATATTTTATATTTTATATTTTATATTTTATATTTTATATTTTATATTTTATATTTTATATTTTATATTTTATATTTTATATTTTATATTTTATATTTTATATTTTATATTTTATATTTTATATTTTATATTTTATATTTTATATTTTATATTTTATATTTTATATTTTATATTTTATATTTTATATTTTATATTTTATATTTTATATTTTATATTTTATATTTTATATTTTATATTTTATATTTTATATTTTATATTTTATATTTTATATTTTATATTTTATATTTTATATTTTATATTTTATATTTTATATTTTATATTTTATATTTTATATTTTATATTTTATATTTTATATTTTATATTTTATATTTTATATTTTATATTTTATATTTTATATTTTATATTTTATATTTTATATTTTATATTTTATATTTTATATTTTATATTTTATATTTTATATTTTATATTTTATATTTTATATTTTATATTTTATATTTTATATTTTATATTTTATATTTTATATTTTATATTTTATATTTTATATTTTATATTTTATATTTTATATTTTATATTTTATATTTTATATTTTATATTTTATATTTTATATTTTATATTTTATATTTTATATTTTATATTTTATATTTTATATTTTATATTTTATATTTTATATTTTATATTTTATATTTTATATTTTATATTTTATATTTTATATTTTATATTTTATATTTTATATTTTATATTTTATATTTTATATTTTATATTTTATATTTTATATTTTATATTTTATATTTTATATTTTATATTTTATATTTTATATTTTATATTTTATATTTTATATTTTATATTTTATATTTTATATTTTATATTTTATATTTTATATTTTATATTTTATATTTTATATTTTATATTTTATATTTTATATTTTATATTTTATATTTTATATTTTATATTTTATATTTTATATTTTATATTTTATATTTTATATTTTATATTTTATATTTTATATTTTATATTTTATATTTTATATTTTATATTTTATATTTTATATTTTATATTTTATATTTTATATTTTATATTTTATATTTTATATTTTATATTTTATATTTTATATTTTATATTTTATATTTTATATTTTATATTTTATATTTTATATTTTATATTTTATATTTTATATTTTATATTTTATATTTTATATTTTATATTTTATATTTTATATTTTATATTTTATATTTTATATTTTATATTTTATATTTTATATTTTATATTTTATATTTTATATTTTATATTTTATATTTTATATTTTATATTTTATATTTTATATTTTATATTTTATATTTTATATTTTATATTTTATATTTTATATTTTATATTTTATATTTTATATTTTATATTTTATATTTTATATTTTATATTTTATATTTTATATTTTATATTTTATATTTTATATTTTATATTTTATATTTTATATTTTATATTTTATATTTTATATTTTATATTTTATATTTTATATTTTATATTTTATATTTTATATTTTATATTTTATATTTTATATTTTATATTTTATATTTTATATTTTATATTTTATATTTTATATTTTATATTTTATATTTTATATTTTATATTTTATATTTTATATTTTATATTTTATATTTTATATTTTATATTTTATATTTTATATTTTATATTTTATATTTTATATTTTATATTTTATATTTTATATTTTATATTTTATATTTTATATTTTATATTTTATATTTTATATTTTATATTTTATATTTTATATTTTATATTTTATATTTTATATTTTATATTTTATATTTTATATTTTATATTTTATATTTTATATTTTATATTTTATATTTTATATTTTATATTTTATATTTTATATTTTATATTTTATATTTTATATTTTATATTTTATATTTAATATTTAATATTTTATATTTTATATTTTATATTTTATATTTTATATTTTATATTTAATATTTTATATTTTATATTTTATATTTTATATTTTATATTTTATATCGTTATTTATATCGTTTTGAGTTTTAAATTATTTTTTCATAGTTTGTGTTCACATCGCCATGTCGTTTAAAAAAAGTTGCAAAAATGTCCAAAAAAACAGTGATAACTGGGTCAAAAATTTTAAAGCAAAAAGACCGAATGAAATAAAAAAAGCTGTTTTGCCGCTATACCATTTATACGAATTTCCGAAAGAAATCAATATAATTGAAAGATATAGAGGATAAGTGCTTGAGAAATCTAAAAAAAAAATGTTATCAAATTTTAGAAATCACAAAAAATTCAAATAAAAAAGTTGGTTTTGAGCTAAAGTAATTGCATTTTGTGCGGAACGTTTTTTCACAATTTCGAAAGAGTAAAAACGCAATTCTGCTTGTTTTTGCCTGCCCTATATGCTATTTCCACAGATTTTGAATCTAAACAAAAAGACTAACCCTAATGTATAAGTTTCAAAAATTACTTCCTTTTATCCAAAACTATATCCCAACCGCGATTTAGTATTTTTCGTATACATTAGTACGAATTTCCAAAACTTCCTCTCTATCTCCACTCTAAACGTCAACTGCTATACTAATAACGACTTTCACAATTTCAGCTCTACCCCTTTACACAATGACAATTTGGACCAAATTCTGTGCCATTTAGTAATTTTCGTACACTTTTTGTACGTATATCCACAACCGCATCCATATCTCAACCCTCCATACACACCAACAGCGGCTAAAATATCAAATTTCCGAATTCCACCTCTATTCATAATACCATTCATACTTTTCGTTTGAAAGTACGAATTTCAAAAACTATCTCCAACAGTAATTGCGAATTTCAAGATTCCACCTCTAGCCGTCCATCCAAAATTAATTGTACCAACTTTAGTACCATTTAGTACTTTTCGTAACAATAAGTACGAACTTCCAAAACTATCTCAGTACTACACTCCAACATTAATCTAAATTTTAGGATTCCAGCTCTCTCCGTTCACCCAAATCCAAATTGAACCAAATTTAGTACCATTTGGTACTTTTCATACCCATAAGTGCGAATTTCCAAAACATCCTCAATCCTACACTCCATAAGTAATCTTAATGATAAATTTCAGGATTCCAGCTCTATTTGTTCACCCCAATCCAAAATGTACCAAACTTAGTACCATTTAGTACTTTTCGTACCCATAAGTGCGAATTTCCAAAACTTCCTTAATCCTACACTCCAACAGTAACCTTAACTCGAAATTTCAGGATTCCAGCTGTATCGGTTCACCCAACTATAAATTGTACCAAATTTAGTACCATTTAGTACTTTCCGTACCCATAAGTACAAATTTTCGAAACTACCTCAATCCTACACTCCATAAGTAATCTTAATTCCAAATTTCAGTATTACAGCTCTATCCGTCCACCTAAATTTAAATTATACCAAATTTAGTACCATTTAGTACTTTCTGTACCCATAAGTACGAATTTCCAAGACTAACTCAATCCTACAGTCCAACAGTAATCTTAATTTCAAATTTCAGGATCCCAACTCTATTCGTTCACCCAAATCCAAATTGTACCAAATTTGGTACTTTTCGTACCCATAAATACGAATTTTCGAAACTACCCCAATCCTACACTCCATAAGTAACCTTAATTCGAAATTTCAGGATCCCAACTCTATCCGTTCACCCAAATATAAATTGTACAAAATTTAGTACATATAGTACTTTTCGTACCCATAAATACGAATTTTCGAAACTACCCCAATCCTACACTCCATAAGCAACCTTAATTCGAAATTTTAGGATTCCAACTCTATCCGTTCACCCAAATATAAATTGTACCAAATTTAGTACATTTAGTACTTTCCGTACCCATAAGTATGAATTTCCAAAACTACCTCAACCCTACACTCCATCAGTGACCTTACTTCGAAATTTCAGGATTCCAACTTTATCCGTTCAACTAAATTTAAATTGTACCAAATTTAGTACCATTTAGTGCTTTCCGTACCCATAAGTAAAAATTTCCAAAACTACCTCAATCATTCACTCCATCAGTAATCTTAGTGCCAAATTTCAGATTTCCATGTCTATCTAAATCCAAATTGTACCAAATTTGGTACCATTTAGTACTTTTCGTACACATAAGTATGAATTTCCAAAACTACCCCCATATCTCAATCGTACACTTCAACGGTAATCTAAATTCCAAATTTCAGGTTTTCAGCTCTATCCGTTCACCCAAATCCAAATGGTACCAAATTTAGTACCATTTAGTACTACTCTTACACATAAGTACGAACTTCCAAAATCATTTCCTTATATCAACACCACTTTCCAACCTTGATTCCCATACCAAATATGAAGATTATATCTATATCCGCTCAAAATATACAACTGGTACCAAATTTAGTAACTTTTCGTACACTTATAGGTCGAATTTCCAAAAACCCTTTGGTACATCTTTTTAACTCTCCATCAGTTACCCTCATTCCAAATTTCAGAATTCTAGCTCTTCCCGTTTGCCTAATACAAAGGGTACCATATTTAGTACCTTTTAGTACTTTTCGTACCCTTCTAGGTCGAATTTCCAAAAACCCAGCCTTATCTCACCCCTACACACCGACAGCAACCCACAGTCAAAATTTCAGCTTTCTAGCTTCAGCGGTTTCGTCTGGGCGATGATATGTCAGTCACTCAGTCACTCACTCACTCACTCACTGAGCTCTTTTATATATATAGATTATTTACTATTTATTATAATTTCCGGATTACAGGGCTATCTCTCCATACAAATGCAACTTATACCAAATTTAGAATTTTCCGAAATTTCAATTTAATTCGAAATTTCTGGATTCCAGCTCTATCCGTTCACCCAAATATAAATTGTACCAAATTTAGTACATTTAGTACTTTCCGTTCCCATAAGTATGAATTTCCAAAACTACCTCAATCCTACACTCCATCAGTAACCTTAATTCGAAATTTCCGTTTTCCATGTCTATCTAAATCCAAATTGTACCAAATTTGGTACCATTTACTACTTTTCGTACACATAAGTATGAATTTCCAAAACTACCTCAATCCTACACTCCATCAGTAACCTTAATTCGAAATTTCAGGATTCCAACTCTATCCGTTCAACTAAATTTAAATTGTACCAAATTTAGTACCATTTAGTACTTTCCGTACCCATAAGTATAAATTTCTAATACTAACTCAATCCTACACTCCAACAGTAATTAAATTCCAAATTTCAGGATTCCAGCTCTATCCGTTCACCCAAATCCAATTTGTACCAAATTTAGTACCGTTTACAACTTTTCGTACCCATAAGTAAGAATTTCCAAAACTACCTCAATCCTTCACTCCATCAGTAATCATAATTCCAAATTTCAGGTTTCTATGTCTATCTAAATCCAAAGTGTACCAAATTTGGTACCATTTAGTACTTTTCGTACACATAAGTATGAATTTCCAAAAGTACACCCATATCTCAATCGCACGCTTCAACGGTAATCTAAATTCCAAATTTCAGGTTTTCAGCTCTATCCGGTCACCCAAATCCGAATTGTACCAAATTTAGTACCACTTAGTATTACTCGTACACATAAGTACGAACTTCCAAAATCATTTCCCTATATTAACGCCACTTCCCAACCTTGATTCCCATACCAAATATGAAGATTGTAGCTATATCTGAAACTTTAGTAACTTTTCGTACACTTATAGGTCGAATTTCCAAAAACCCTTTGGTACATCTTTCTAACTCTCCATCAGTTACCCTCATTCCAAATTTCAGAATTCTAGCTCTTCCCGTTTGCCTAATACAAAGGGTACCATATTTAGTACCTTTTAGTACTTTTCGTACCCTTCTAGGTCGAATTTCCAAAAACCCAGCCTTATCTCACCCCTACACACCGACAGCAACCCGCAGTCAAAATTTCAGCTTTCTAGCTTCAGCGGTTTCGTCTGGGCGATGATATGTCAGTCACTCACTCACTCACTCACTGAGCTCTTTTATATATATAGATATTTTATATTTTATATTTTATATTTTATATTTTATATTTTATATTTTATATTTTATATGTTATATTTATTTTGTATTTTATATTTCCGGCAAAATTCAGATCCTTAAAAATGTTTAACACCTTCCTCATTGCCATTTAGTCAACAAAGAAACCAAAAGAAAGCCCTTAAGTTGTAACAACTTATATTTTTTATTAATTTCTCAAAATTCCATCAACTCAATGATCCTTCTTCTCACTCTCCTTTTTGTGACCGCTCTTTTTGTGCTCCTTTTTCTTTTCCTCACTACCCCATTTCTTGTGCTCCTCACCGCCCTCATGATGTTTCTTTTCCTTTTTGTATTTTTTATGATCCTCATCATGATGTCCTTTCTTATAGTGTTTCTTGTGTCCCTTATGATGTTTCTTTTTACCTTCCTCATGCTCCTTGCCCTCTTTTTGTTCCTTCTCCTCCGATTCGTGATGTTTATGTTCCTTGCCATATTTCTTATGATGTCCACCCTTATCTTCATCATCATAGAATTTCTTATCCTTTATATATTCATCTTTGTGGAATTTTTTATGATGTTCCAGCTCCTTGTGACCCTTCTTGTGCTTCTTTTTGCCATGATGTTTCTTGGCCTCCTTGTGTTTGCCATCTTTATGTTCTTCACCATATTCTTCCTCTTCACCGAAATCCTTTTTCTTTTTACCACCTTCATGTTCGTAATGATGTTTGTGATCTTCCTCTTCATGATGTTTCTTTTCATCCTCATCCCATTCGTCGTGTTCTTTGCCACCTTTTTCGGACTTGTGTTCCTTTTCGTGTTTTTCTTCTTCTTTATATTTTTCACCTTCTTCCTCTTTTTCTTCGGAAGACTCTTCTTTGTGCTTTTTGGCCAGCACCACCATCACATCGAGCGTGAGTAGGGTAAAAAGAAGTAAGACCTTTAGCTGGCGGTTTCCCATTTCTGCTTGGGCTTCTTGTTTCAACTACCAAAAGTTGTTCCGAAAAATGTTAATTTATATTACAAAGCTTGATGTAGTTTTCAATGATGACTGGGTGGCGGTGGTGTCACTCACCACTGGCATGGTTAACCGCAAATATTCGTTTTTTTTTTTTTTTTTGGGCCATTTAAAGACTTGGAATGCAAAAAATTAGATGATTATGAAAGATTTGGCAAATGTTCCGCTTCAAAGGTAGTAGATTAGATGTTGGTGGTATTTCAGTAGTAAGCGCATAAGCGTATGGGAAGTATACCCAACTCATGTTTAATCATCTCTAAAAGACAATTTTTGAACCACAAAAACAAAATTAGAATCTCAAATTCTTTAAAACATCTTCAGTAGATAAAAGACACCTCCAAAGTACATTCAATATATAGAATACACACTAAAGAGATCTTCAACAGATAGAAGACACTTCCAACGACATCAATATATAAAAAACTAATTTCTAGGGTCTTCAATTGGCCTTTAACGGATTTTACACAGATAAAACACACCTTCAAAGGTTCTATCAAAACATATATCAACTTCTAGCGGTCTATTGTATATAAAAGACAACTTCTGTTTATATTTATAAAATAGACAACACATCCAATGAGTCTTTAATATGTAAAGAACACTTTCAAGAGTCTTCCATATAAAGAAACACCTTCAAAGAGTCTTCAATAGACGGGGGACAACTTCAAGTTGTCTTCAATATATATATGACACCTTCGACGAACTTCAGGAGATAGAAGACACCTAAAAGGGTCTTTAATTCTAAAGATAGAAGACACTTAAAAATAAATTTAAAAACTACATTTTAACTTAATTCACTATTTTTCTTATTTTTCACTATGATTCCCGCAAATAGTTTCCTTCTCTGGGGCATTACATACTTTCTGGGCCCATTGCCATTCAATTTTGTTTGCAAAGTTCAAAACCCCACATTTTCAAATAACCCAACTTCAACGGCTTTATTCGATAACGTGTTGTTATTATCGATAACATACTATTACCACCACTTAATCAAATATTAGCGTTTTTCTCTTTAAATTGCGGTTAGCATCACTGCAACACTTCCCTTTTTCTCTGAAACGTCAAATTTGTTGGTATTGTTTTTTTGCGACAAAAAGTTTTGTTGGATTTTGCTAAATTTTCCTTTTTTAATTACAGTACAGAAATACAAAGAAAGAACTAAAACAAGATGCCACACATGGTAACAATGGGTAATGGCCAAAGCCAATCAATTCAAGAAATGTTGGGATGCATTGAAAGGTGAGTGAGTGGTGCGAGAAAAAAATGACAACAAAACTTAACACGCGAACAAGACAGTCAGAAACAACAAAACATAACCTACAAATTCTGATTTCTTTCCCCCCACAGATACAATCCCGATCATTTAAAGACATTGGAAGCCTATGTTGAGGAACAGGCCAAGAATAACACCTACGATTTGGAAGCCAATTTGGCTGTGCTGAAGTTGTATCAATTCAATCCTCATATGTTGAATTATGAAATCACCTATACCATCCTCTTGAAATGTCTCACCAACCTGCCACATACCGATTTTGTTATGGCCAAGTGCTTGTTGTTGCCCCAACAAATGAAAGATGAAACTGTTCAGACCATTATTGAATTGGCTGATATTTTGGAACGTACCGATTTCACTTTGTTCTGGCAGAGAGCCGATGTAAACAAGAGTCTATTCCGTCACATTGCCGGTTTCCATGATTCCATTCGTAAATTTGTTTGTCATGTTATTGGCATCACCTTCCAGACAATCAGACGGGATTTGTTGAAGGAGCTGTTGGGCGGTATTGAAGGTAAGAGAGAGAGAAATGTGGAATATTGAATTTTCTGAATGTGGGTTATTAAAGAAAAAATTTAAATTATAGTAGAGCAGAAGGTATTAGGATCAAAATGGTGATGGATGCATGGCATTATTAACATGTCATCGAAATAACAAAATGATGTTGAGGATTTAAAGCCGCCAAGCATATCCATTCCTGTCGTTTCGTGGAGTTATTTGTCAGGACATCTGCTATAGTCGGACAACATTTTCTGGAAAAAACAGCCAGGGACAAGCAAATGATGACAATGAGATAATACTATAGGGACATCTAAAGGAAGAAATAAGACGCTTTTCGTGAGCATCTTATAGAAAGAAGGTTATTTCAATAGGTCATATATAGCAGAAGACTAACTTTAAACGCCTTCTAAGGCTTTTATATAAAAAAAGAACCCTACAATGGCCTTTTATAAAAATAAGAGCTTTTCTAAGGGTATTCTAAAGAAAAACACTCTTTCTAACGATCTTCTATAGAAATAAGACCACTTATAAGGGTCTTCTGACAAAATAAGACCACTTATAAGGGTCTTCTGTAAAAATACGACCCCTTCTAAGGGTCTTCCTATAGAAGACCCCTTCTAAGGGATCTTCTCTGGAAAGAAGTCCCCTTCTGAGGGTCATCTGTAGAAGAAAGACCACTCCTAAGAGTCTTCTTTAGAAAGAAGGCTCATCCTCCTATCGAAAGAAAACCCCTTCTAACAGACTTTTATAGAAAGAAGACCACTTTTAAGGATCTTTTATAGAAAGATGACCCCATTTGAGGGTCTCCTATATAAAAAAGACTTCTTAGAATCTTCTCTAGAAGAAACACCCCTTCTTAGAGTATTCTGTAGAAAGAAGACCCATTGTTAGGATATTCTATAGAAAGAACCCTCCTTCTAAGGGTATTCTGTAGAAATAAGGCCCCTTATAAAGGTCTTCTATAGGAAAGAAAACCCCTTCTAAGGGTCTTCTGTAGGAAGAAGACACCTTTTCTGAGTCTTCTATTGAAAGAAGATCCCTTATAAAGAGTCTTCCGTAGAAGGAAGATCTTTTCTAATGATATTTTATAGAAAGAAATTCTCCTCTTTAATTTCTTTCTAAGAAAGACCCCTTGTAATAGACTTCTATAGACAGAAGACCCCTTTAAGGGGGTTCCACAGAAGAAAGACTCCTTTTAAGGATCTTCTATAGAAAGAAGACCCCTCCTAAGGGTCTTATACATAAAGAAGATACCCTACAAGGGTCTTCTGTAGGAAACAAACTCTCTTCTAAGTCTTTGATAGAAAGAAGACCCCTTTTAATGGCCTTTTATAGAAATAATATCCCTTATATAGAGTCTTCTATAGAAGGAAGATCCCTTCTAAGCGTCTTTTATAGAAGGAATGATACTCTTAAGGACCTTCTATGGAAAAATACTTCTATATAAAGACCCCTTTTATGGGGTTCTATAGAAATAAGGCCCCTTCTTAGGGTTTTCTGTAGAAAGAAGACCCATTCTTTGGGTATTCTATAGAAAAAATACCGCTTCTAAGTGTCTTTTATAGAAAGAAGACCCCTTCTATGGATATTCTATAGAATGAAGACCCAAGTTAAGGCCTTCTATAGAAAGAAGACCCAAGTTAAGGCCTTCTATAGAAAGAAGACCCAAGTTAAGGCCTTCTATAGAAAGAAGACCCATGTTAAGGGTCTTCTATTGGAAGAAGACCTAATTTAAGGGTCTTCTATGGAATGAAGATCTATGTTAAGGATCATCGATAGGAGGAAGACCCATTCCGAGGGTCTTCTATAGAAAGAAGACCGTTTCTAAAGATCTTCTATTGAAGGAAGACCACTTCTAAGGGTATTCTATAGAACGAACACCCATGCTAAGGGTCTCCTATAGAATAAAACCCATGTTAAGGGTCTTCTATAGAAAGAAGATCGATGTTAAGTGTCTTCTACAGGAAGAAGGCCCATTTCAAGAGTATTCCATAGAAAGATCACTTCAAGGATCTTCTATATTAAGAAGACCACTTACGGGATCTCCTATAAAAAGACCCATGTTAAGGTTCTTTTATAGGAAGAATAACCCTTCTAAGGGTATTTTATAGGAAGAAGAACCCTTCTAAGGGTCTTTTATAGAAAGAAAGAACCCTTCTAAGATTCTTCTATAGAAAGAAGATCCCTCGTATGAGTATTTTATAGAAAAAAATGTCTTCTTTAAAAAGAATGTGCCTCCTTCTAAGAAACTTCTATAGGAAGAGGGCTACTTCTAAGGTTTTCTATAGAAAGAAGACCCCCCTTCCAAGGGTTTTTTTTATAGAAAAAGTACTCCTGTTTTGGGTCTTCTATACAAACAAGACCCCTTCTGAGGGTCTTATATAGAAAAAAGACCCTTTCTGAGTGCCTTCTGTAGACCCCCTAAGGGTCAGTTATAAAAAGAAACCCCATTTTAATGGTGTTCTATAGAAAGAAGACCCATTTTAAGGGTTTTCTATAGAAGGAAGATATTCTATAGAATTAAGGCCTCTCTTAAAGGTATTCTGTGGAAATGAGAACCCTTCTAAGAAGACGCATTTTCAGGATCTTCTTCAGAAGGAAGATACATTTTAAGGGTCTTCTAAAGGAAGAAGGCCCATTTTAAGGGACTTCTATAGAAATAATATCCTTTTTAAGAGTCTTCTATAGAAAGAAGACCCTTTTTAAGATTCTTCTATAGAAAGAAGGCCAAGTTTAATGGTTTCCTGTTGAAAAAAATACTTCTAAGGGTCTTCTGCGGAAAAAGTCCCATTTTTATGAAAAAGACCTCTTCTGAGGGACATTGATATTAAATAAGGAAAATATCTTCCAATTCAAAATTGTATGTGGTGAGGATCTTCCAACAGTTTTTGATATTGTACTAATTTTCTCTTTTCCTTTCCTTTTTTTCCAGATTCCACCTTGGACAAATGGGTTAAACAAAATGGCTGGAAGAATCAAGGCCATTTGGTTATGATTGCATCGCAAGATGAGAAAATCAAAACCAAAAATATTACAGAAAAGATTGAATTCGACAATTTGGGTGGACTTATGGCTCAATGTTTGTAAAGTGAAGGAGAAGAAGCAAAATCGAATCGCAACCAAAACCGCAAACAAAATATTCCACAACAAATTTTATTTTGTATTTCTGTAACAAAGAAAAAATCCCCACATCAACAACAACAAGAAGAATAAGAACAAGATAAATAAAACAAATAATTTCATGTGTGATTTTTTTATAGAAAAAAATTTTATTTTTTGTTTGTTGGTTGTTACGACTAACTTAAACTGCCACTGTGACATTACAAACGCACTCACGGCAAACAATCTTAACAAAAGAGCAGCCAAAAAAAGAATAGAAAATCTATAAATCTAATTAATAATAGAAACAAAACTCGAGGAGGAAACATAAATAAAAGAGGAGAAGGGCGAATATCAAAAAAAGAGTTAAGAAAAAATTAAACATTCATTTCATAACTTCCCTTCGTTTAATCTGCTAAAGCAAAGTTGAAACCAAAAAATCAATTTAAAAAACTAATGATAATGACCTATTCAAATTGGCTCTTAAATATTATTCGAAGTACAAAACAGAATGTTGGTTAAGATTGTTTCTTAAATTTCTTTAGAATAGGGAATATCTTATCAAATGCTTCATAGATTTCACCGCGTACCTTGGCTCCCGTCAGCACAACTTTACCCGAAACGAATATCAGCAATACAATACGTGGACGCACCATACGATAAATGAGGCCAGGAAATAGCTCTGGTTCGTATGAACTGAAATTACAATGGGTAAGCACCAGGCCTTCCAAGCGGATTGGGAATTTCACATCACAGGAACCAACCATATTTTGTATTTTAAAGTCAAGGAATTTTGCCTAGAAAGAAGAAAAGGGAAAAGAAAATTATATTTAAAGATCTTTGTGTGAATGGAACTAAACAAAGCAAAACTCTCGGACTGAAAATCTCTTCAAAGGGACAGGACTACGGACAGATGAAATCTTCAAAACGACTTCAAGGGATTACTAGTGAAAGATCCGAAATAGACAGAGTTGTATAAAAAGAAGATTCTTCTAAGAATCTTCTAAAGAAAAAACACACCTTCTAGGGATCTTCTATAGAAAGAAGACTCTTCTAAGGGTCTACTATATAAAGAAGACACCTTCATAGAACCGTCTATAGAAAGAAGTTCCCTTCTTAGAGTCATCTGGTGAAAAAGGCCACTTCTAAGGGTGTTCTATAGAAATAAGACCCCTTCTAATGGCCTTCTATAGGAAGAAGACCCACCGTTATGGTCTTCTACAGAAAGAATACCCTTTCCGAGAATCTTCTATAGAAAAATAGCCATTCTAAGAGTCTTCTATAAAAAGAAACCCCGTTCAAAGGGAACCAGACCCCTTCTAAGGGTATTCCTAGAACCCAGATCTCTTCTAAGGGTCTTCTATAGAAAGTAGACCGCTTCAAAATGTCTTCTATGCAAAATATTTTATAGACAGAGTTTCGATTTGCAGAAGCAAAACAACTCAGTGGGCGCCCGCAATATACAGATGGGCGACTCTGACATATACCCTCAGCCAATGTGAAGCGAAACTTTTACCTCCGGACAGATCGAATGTATTTAAGGTATCTTCAGAATGTTGTGGCCCTTTTTGGACATTTGAACTTGCCGACAAAAATGTGGATTAGGAATTAACTGCACTAAGACAAATGTAGAACTTTTGTAGGGCAGTTACCCTTAGGGAGGACCGATATGGGCCATTTTGGAAGTTAAACTAAATTTTGATAAACTATTAGGAGATCCAAAGTTTGGACCAACTTGGTTGCCCCATTCAAGTGATATCGTCCTAGCATTTTAGTGGAATTTTTTAAATATTGGGGAGAAGTACCGAAAGTTGTGGACCGGTATTGCCCATGAAACTAAGTTTGGATATAATATGACGAAGACCAAATGTTGGACCAAATCGGTTGAACAGTTCGAGAGTTATCGTGTTCTCCGACCGCCACATATGGTGACATAGCCGTTTTTTACACCTTTTGGGCAGTTTTCCCAAGAAATATGGACTGATTCGATAGCAGGTCTTAAAGTGAACTTATCCGAAATTTTGTGTGAGAGGTACCAGAAAGAGTAGACAAATATAGTCCATATTCGGTCCTGATCTACAGTCTGTCGCAAAAGTTAGTATACACCATTGAAACCAAAATGTATTAGGGATAAAAAGCACAATAACTTATTGAAAACTACAAATAATTAATTTTATTTGAGAGACACGAAGGTTGTCATCGGTAATAACAATTAAAAGTGCGCAATATTTGCATACATTAGCAAATGTATGGTTCGAATCCAAAAAAGACCAAAATTTATATCGCAAAAGTTAGTATACAAAGGAGAATCCCCGTGGAACTGTTTAAAAAATTCTTGATATTTTTGAACAAAATGAAACTAAAGCGGTACTTTAGATCATAACGAGTATATTAATTGGTTTTAATGGCAGTTATAGTACTTATAGTGACAAGTTCAACGTACCCTGGATCGTAAAGTCCACAAAAATTGGTCATCTACAAATACAACAACTGTAGCGACAAAATTCCGGGTGTTATGTCCTGTTTATGAATTTTAAAGCCATGAAATGCTCAGAAAAGTTCTAAAGTTTCAATATGGGGTGATCTTGATCGAGTTTCGACTTGTCCTTTTTGAAGAAACGGGAATTTCTTGAAGGAAACCCATACTTTTTAGGCCGTTGTCTTTTTGAAACATGTAACAATCCTTAATCCTTACACATAAGGACTTTCCTTTTCAGTTAATTTTCTCACAAATTATGTTCCTTTTCACATTCCCACCAAAAATAAATAGTAGGAGAAACTCAAGTTCTGGTGTAAGCCCTACAGTGATACCCCACCACCACAGAAGGATATGATAGCTAATTTAAAATTTTAATACAGAGCTTTCTCTGCTGTTATAACACATGAATTGTGCAAAAACGTTCTGAAAAGCTGTGCTCGCTTCACTTGGGACCAAAATACAACTAAATGGATCAGTTAGAAGTAGTTCTTTAGACATTAGTAGTACATTAGACAATAGGGATACGAGAAGCATGGCCGATACTACTAAAGGCCGGTAGGACAGTATAACTGTAGGGCTTACAACGGACCTTGAGGTTCTCCTACTATTTACTTTTGGCCGGAATATGAAAAGGGATAACATTTGCGAGAAAATTAACTCAAAAGGAAAGTCCTTATGTGTAAGGATTAAGGATTATTACATGTTTCAAAAGGACAATGGCCTCAAAAGTATGGGTTTCCTTCAAGATATTCTCATTTTTTCAAACAGGACAAGTCGAAACTCGACCAAGATCACCCCATATTAAAACTTTAGAGCATTTCTGAGCATTTCATGGCTTTAGAATTCATAAACAAGACATAACACCCGGAATTTTGTCGCTACAGTTGTTGTATTTGTAGATGACCAATTTTTGTGGATTTTACGATCCAGTGTACGTTGGGCTTGACAGTATAAGTACTATAACTGCCATTAAAACCAATTAATATACGTTTTATGATCTTAAGTACAGATTTAGTTTCATTTTGTTCAAAAATATCAAGAATTTTTTACAAAGTTCCACGAGGATTCTCCGTTGTATACTAACTTTTGCGACATTAATTTTGGTCTTTTTGGGATTCGAACCTTACATTTGCTAATGTATGCAAATATTGCGCGCTTTTAATTGTTATTACAGAAGACAACCTTCTTGTCTATCAAATAAAACTAATTGTTTGTTGTTTTCAATAAGTTATAGTGATATTTATCCCTAATACATTTTGGTTTCAACGGTGTATACTAACTTTTGCGACAGACTGTATATCTGGTGGATATATTAGGATGTGCAAAGTATGGATTACATCGGTCACTCCCTTCAATAGCAAAATTTTTCTGAACATTTTTGAAGTTTTGTGGACCTGAAGGAGTGGACCGATATAGCCCATCTTCGAATTTAAACCATGTTTTGATAAAATACTACGAAGTCCAAATTTTTGACCGAATCGACAGATCCGTTCGAGAATTATCTTGCGCTCCAACCACTACACAAGGTGTCATAGGGGCTTTTTTTTTTATTTTATTTTATTTATTTATTTCTTCACTTGTAACACAGAAGCCTTCTTGGCCTAATATACGTATTACATAGCATTGTAATATTCCTGATAATTCAAATAATTCCATGATATTGGCTCCCCAGCCTTATTTACTTTAAATATAGGATAAATTATTAAAAGAAAGTTACATTGTCCATTAGCAACATATGTATGTAGTAGCCTAAAACATATGAATTGTGCGTTTCCGTGCAAAAAACTTACAAATAATTCATGATACATATATGTAACTTAAATAACTGCATAGCGTTTCTGTTAAGGAAAAAGAGCAATGGTTAGACTAATCTTCTCCTCTCCGACAAATGATCACGAAGTTTTAACCGAAATGCATTATTCGAATGTGAAAATAAACGCAAAACTAAAGGGAGGTAGTTCCAACATCTTGCCACGCGCACAACATACGAATCTTCAAACACGGAGTTATGAATTAGAGGGATGGTGATCTGTGGGTTTCTACTTGAAAAGAATGTAAATAATGTACACAACGATCTAGGTGCACCCGTTTTAATAAACTTGTAAAAATATAAGATATTTCTTATATTAACATAATCACTCCACGAAGAGCCTAAAAAGTTAAGAACAAACTGGGATATATGTTCACGATTATTAACATTATAAACAAACCTAGCAATCGTATTCATAATATGCTGTAGTTTAGTAAAATTACCTACTGATGTTCCAGATATAACTTCTAAAGCATATAATATATGCGGCATCATCAGTGCATGGGCAAGTTTCGTCCTAACCCATTGAGGCAAATAAATACTAGTGGAGTACAATTTACGCAAAATCAAATAGATTCTTCTGTGTATATTGTCAATATGGAATCCAAAATCTAACTTATTGTCCAAAATAACTCCCAAACACCTATGTTTATCCACAACATCAACTCTTGAACCCTCAATAGAAATGTCAATATCTTGAACGTGAGAACCAAACATCATAATTTTCGTTTTCAGCGGGTTAATTTGTAACGAGTTAGATCGAGTCCATCTTATTATGTCATCTAAACAACAGTTCATTGTACTCTCCAAGTAACCGATACAATTAGTTTGAGCCTTAAATAGCAACAGCACATCATCAGCAAATACAAACAATGAACAAACATTAAGATCAATACATTCAGAGAGGTCATTTAGGTAAAGAATAAAAAGTAAGGGACCTAAGATCGACCCTTGTGGTACCCCTGAAGATAGTGAGACAGTCCTAGATCTAACTCCGTTCATCTCAACATATTGGGTTCTTCCACTAACATACGACATTATCATTTTGCAGGCTGAATAAGAAAAATCAAACTTGCTTATAAGAAATCGAATTAAAAGCTTTGGATATATCCAACGCAAGTAACGTGCTCATTTTATCTTCATTAAGATCCTTCCTTATGGACTCAGTTAGGTGCAAAAGCAGCGAAGTCGTGCTACGACCACTTCGAAAAGCGTGTTGTCCCTCAAAAATCTGGCGACTGGTACGTAACAGAACCTGCTCTTTCAAAATGTGCTCGCAAATTTTCGACACTGCAGGGAGAATGGCAATTGGTCTTAAGTCTTCGGGGCCCCGTACCAAAGTTGACTTTGGAATTGGCACTATTCGGGCTGTTTTCCAATTTTTCGGAAAAACTGAAGTCGTCAATATAGTGTTAATCAAATTCAGCAGCATATAGGAAATATGAGGAAAAATTATTTTAATAAATTCAATAGATATTTTATCTTCACCAACAGACTTCGACCTAATTTTTCCAATAGCATTCATAACATCATCCATGGTAACACATGCAAAAGAAAACGAAGTTTCAGTATCCCGGAATGGTTCAAAGTCAATCCTATCAGTATCATCGGATGTCACACATGTGGCAAAATACTCATTTACATTCTCAGCATTACAATTATTCTCAACATCATTGTCATCAGAACAACCATACCTTCTAAGTACACGCCATAGACACTTGGTGTCCAAGCTACGAAAATACATTGAGTAATATTTAGATCGTTCATTGCGCATAACTCTTTTCGCTCTGTTACGATACTTGCAATATACCCTCCACCTCGAAGAACAAGGGTTTTCTAAGTAGGCCCTGTAAGAGCAATCACGTAAAGATTTAGCAGATATAATGTTCCTTGAGTTAATCCAGTCATCCACTTTTGATGAAATGCGTTTCTGCACAACAGGGACATTACAGTAAAGCTCTTTAAATAAGTTGGAAAGAATTTCGCACTTGCTATCACTATTAGCAGTAGCATAGTAAAGTGTCTGATCAAAATTCGATAAGCATTGAAAAATACCATCCCAATTTATACTATTAAAATCATGATATTCAACAATTTCTTCCATTGCATTCATACTAACATCGAAACACGCGAAAATGAGCGCATGATGTGAAATTGAGGGAACAAATAGTTGTCCAGAGTAATAATTCATGCTACAATCACTAAGCAACCAAAAATCAATCAGGCTTGTGCTTTGATGCACAACATCAAAATGGGTCGGCTTTATATTGTGTAAGACAGACAAGTTCAATCTTGAGCTCATTGTTCTCACAATTACTGAACGCGTAGAATTGAAAAGGTCACAATTAAAATCCCCAGCAACGATTATATTAGAGTATTTCAGAAATAAGTCGTGATGTTGTTCCTCAAACTTTAAAATATCTCCTACAGGAGGCAGATAAACTACCCCAAACAATATGGTTGCATTGCCAGAGTACAGTTCCAAAAATATCGACTCACACTTTCCTACAATTGAAGACTTAAAAACAACTTTATGCTTGAACTTAGTTGACATATAAATCGCCACACCTCCACCTCTCATGGACCTGCGGTCATTTCTGTAAATCTTGTAACCCGGAACGTCAACTTCACGATTAGAAACTATAGGCTTAAGCCAAGTCTCAGAAATGCCAAATGCATCCAGTTCCGAACCTGATAAAATTGATTTAAGTTCATTAAATTTAACCGAGTTTCTCGATGGCCTAATACTCTGGCATTTTAAATGCCCTACTCTAAACTTTCCATTTAATGGTGTCAAAACCGACCTCAAATACATATTATTGCTAACTATTGGACCAATGTCAAAATTAAAAGACATCATACCCAAACAAAGTAAATATTGTGGGGAACCAATTAATAATCACTAAATCAATTTTATAACTCATTAACACTTCAATAACAACAGCTAACCTTTCAGTATAAATCAATAATACAATATAAATCAAAAATTTAAGTAGGAGTAAATAACCACTCAAGTTTAAATTAAAAGTTATATTAAAAATGGCAAATTTCCAAAAGTCGATACCACCGACTAATATCTACAACACCATAACGAATTCGGAGATATGCATATTCATATATTGAGCATAATGAACCAGTCAAAACTCAACAATCGATCAGACAGACATACGAAAGATGTACTTTTGAATGGGTGTATAACAGTCATTAAACATGAAGGCAATATTCTTTAATCTTTCTTTCTTTAATCGGACAGACATAAACGGAAATTTCATTGAAACGATTCACACGGATATATGGCAGAGATTACTACACATTCCGATTCGAAAGCAGTATCATAGGAAAATACATGTATAATTATTTCACTTAAAGATAATAAACTAAAAACATTCCAATTATTTAAACCGCAGCAACATTGTTTAGAAGCGCCGAGCACTCATCGAAGTCCCGAGTCACCTTTTTTCCATCAGAGAGAATAAGTACCGCTTTGGGTTTATCAAAATTCAGAATCTTAAACCTTGCAACCAATTTTTTGTCCCGTAGCTTTCTGCACACCAAGTTTAATTTTGAAGCAGCAGGAGGAAAATGATCGTTCAAATATACACGCTTTTCAATGTCAGAGCCAGAACTTTTAATAACATCAGAGACTTTAAGTTGACGTTCCTTAAAATAGGCTTTCATTATTGCATCTCGTGTCTGCACGGTGTTGAATTTTATTAATAACATCTTATGGTTGTGCACATAACAGACGTGGTTGATGTCATGAGTGGAAATTGGAACATTATAGAACTCAGCCAAACAAACAACCACACTCACGAGGTCGGTAATGTTTTCCGGTAATCCGTTTATCATGATGTCATTCCTATTTAGCCTGCGATGGAGGATATTGTTCTCAATCTGTAGGTCTAAAATATCTGAAGAATAAGAAGCAATTCCATCAATTCTTTTATTGCATTCCATTATATCACTCTTCATAGCATTGAGACATGAAGCCATCTCAGTTTTTATTTCATCCAATGCTTTTTTGATTGAGACTTGTTCATTCTGATTGCATGTGATGAAGTCATCAAATTTCTTATTAAGAGATCGAATATCATTAGAAATGCGGCTATTCCCAGTATCACTATCCAGGCCACGATCACACTCAACACAAATATAAACAGATTTTTTAATCGATTTTAATGCAGCAAGCTCTTTGTCCGAAATATTAACACAGGATCCATGGTACCAACTGGAGCATATTCTGCACTCAATGCTCCCACTTTTGCCAAGTGCACCTTTACAGGAGCCACATAAAATCTTTGAAGCAGCAGGCATTTCCAGTGTTTACACAAGAACAGAGTAAACACGAAAGCATCCAAAAGCGAATGACCAACAACAGTTATCTTTGAATGTTCTTTTTTAATTGCAGCAACACGTTTATCGTTGAACAAGTTAGCACGGTATTATGATTTCAATTATTATGATATTACATTACATTCACAGTGACATCATTTCCAAAAGTCTTGAGAACCAAAATGACTGTTTATAACATTTCTGATTTAAAAGAACATCTTTAAGTACATAATTTTATTGAAATAATTAGCTGTCGACTCTCACACTACTATTCAGGCATAGCGTTGCTTTTTGCACCTTTCCGGCCATTTTCTCAGGTAGTATGGACTTGCCCCTGATGAAACTTGTACCGTCGTATGGGGGGAAGTGAATACAAGTTGTTGCAACAAAAATCAAAGCGATTCGAAAACAGGTCCTAAACTGAACTTATCCGAAATTTTGTGTGGGAGGTACCCGAAGGAGTTGGCCGATTGAGTCTAAACTAAGTTTGGACAAAATATTACGAAAGCCAAATCGGTTCATCCGTTCGAGAGTTATCGTGCGCACCAACCAGCCAGACAGATAGACAGACGGACATTGCTAAATCAACTCCAAATTGTCTGAAACACATTTCGTCCAAACATACTTGGGGTCTACAACCATTATTTCGATGAGGCACATTTTGCCCGTATGAACGTGTATATACCCTCGTTAGCATAAATGCTGAGGGTATAAAAAAATTTTTGCGTAAACGAAGAAAATATGCATAAGGGCTTCTATGGTCAGAAACTTCTTTCAATGAATCTTCTATAGGCAGAAGATGCTTTCAAAGAGTTGTCTAAAAAGATTAAATCATGAAAACTTTGTCCCTTTTAAAATGGTCCTTTACAGACAGAAGACTACTTCAAATGGTGGTCCAACATAGGAGATCTCATCAAAAAGGAACAAAAAGAGACCTCCTCAAAAGAAGGGTCTTCTTTTGGCAGAAGACGTTTCTTGCCTACACAAAGGAACTCTTCAAGTGTTGTTCTATATATATATGTTGTTCTCAAAAATCTTGTGTATACCGAAACTCCTACATGGGTCTTCCAAATTTAGCAGACACCTTAAACAGATCTATTATTTAAAGATGTACGGCTTTAAGGGAACTTCTGTGGTACAATATGGCACCTTAAAGTGTCTCCTACAGCCAAAAGACTCCACGAAGGCCTCCCCAGACATAACACATTTTAAGAGAAGTTCTATAGACAAAAGATGCCTTCTAAAAGTCTTCTCTAAATAGAAAACCTATAGAAGTTTTATGTTTCCCGAGAGTTTAGTTTTTTTACTTTCAAAATCTTACCGGAAATCCCAATTTTTGAATAATACGAGCATATTTACGGGCCGCCAGTCTGGAGTCATCTTCACTTTTGGCACCCGTACACACCATTTTACCCGATGAGAATATCAAGGCCGTGGTACGAGGTTCACGTATACGCATAATAACGGCGGCAAAACGTTTCGGATTATATTCAGCATTACGGGCATGTAAAGCAATTTTTTTAAGATCCAATTTACAATATAAATTAACAGTGGAGACGATATTTCTGCAAAAAAATAAACATTTAATAAATTGTACGAAAAAACGCCATTTGAATACTCACTGTAATTGTGGTACAATGCCAGGATCCGCCGACCCCGGGGTCATTGGTGTCATGGGTGTGGCTGGACCCATGGTCTGATGTATATTGCTTAGATTATCTGTGGTTCGATCACTCATCGGTACCATAGGCGACATAAGACTTTGTGGTGTTTGAGGTTGCATCAGGGATTGTGGTGCCGTGGTCGTTGTCGTTCCTGTTGTGCTACTGCTGCCCATAGCACCATTTGAAGAGGACATTGAACTTTGGTATGATGGCTGATATGATTGCATTTGTTTATGGGGTACTGGCAGCGTTGGATGTTGTCCTAATGTTGTGGTATTGCTATTCGTAACACCCATACCACCACCACCACTGCTCGAGGTAGCCGGTGCTGGTGATGCACCCATAATGGAATTTAAATCATAATGATGATTATTTGGATTCATATCATGTTGTTGTTGTTGTGTCAAAGCAGCTGGTGGATGATAAACAGGATTAGCGGCAACTATCTGCTGATCGGGATCCATTTGATGTAAGGGTGTTCCAATGCTGGGAATTGAAAACCCAGGACTTAACATTTGATCCATGTTTGAGGTGTGTGTGTTGTCTGGTTTGCAGTTTTGCAATCAAGGAAAGGAATTGTAGAGGTGTTTGTGAAGCTGGTAGCTTAATGTTGATAGATAATGATGCTAGCGCTTTCAGGCGCGTTGTTCTTTTGTTGTGAAGTACTCCTTATAATTGGGTTTAGTTTTTTTCCTTCCAAGCGATTGTGAAAATAACAATTATTGTATTGGACTTTATTGATTGGCGAACTATTTTGCCGTATCTTCACCAATATTTGCTTGATTTTCTTGTGCAGAAAATAAAAAAACACAAAAAACACAGATTTTTGTCAACAACTGGCATAGGGATACGTAAAATCGATTTCGGTTAATCGATTATTAGCCGTAAAATTTCTAAAAGTCGTAGTCGACTATTGATTGTGCGAAAACCGGATAATCGCTTATTCTTAATCGACTTTCGGAAGACGGAGTCAACTATTGCTCTGTTCCAGAACTGCAAGAAGCTACTATTATTTACTACGATAACATGTTTTTCTTTATGTTATCGGAAAAAATAGTAAAAATTAGTAGATTCTTGCAGTACTGGAACATACCAATTGTCAGTTTTGGATGTCGATTTTTCGAAATTATCGATAACTGTCCATCCGTCCAGCAACAATTGCCCTGTTCCAGAACCTGCAAGAAGCTACTATTTTTTACTACGATAACATTTTTTCCTTTATGTTATCGGAAAAAATAGTAAAAATTAGTAGATTCTTGCAGTCCTGGAACAGACCAAATATATCGTGCATGGTAGAGCTGGCAAAAAATCGATGGCACTATCGATAATATCGATTATTATTTAAAAATTCAATATCGATAGATAGTTTTGCCTATCGATATTATCGGAATAAAAACACCTAACCAAAAATCCATTGAAATAAATAGAAATTTCGCTGCTTTTCGGCTATGTGTGTGTAAGAAAGTAAGTCCGTAGTCACACGTACACATTCTTCGGTAAAATAAAATGTATTTTTTTTTACATTTTTTATAAAATAAAAGCAGTTTTTTATTCTCCTTTACACTTCTGTGAACTACTTTTGCATAATTTCAAGAAAATCATTGACATTTCCGCCATTTTCATCTCCAAATTAATGGCGTTGACAACTTAACGATAATATCGATAGTAATCGATATTTTAAAACATTATATCGAAAATATCTAATGTTGGGAATATCGATGGTTTGCCAGCTCTAGTGCATGGCTTAATTATAGGTCCTCCATCAAGCGAATTCAAAGAAAAACAAAGATTTTAAATGTCAATATTTATAAACAGAGGCGAAAAAAATTTTGGGGCGAATTTCTTTTCTGCCAATTCAGGTAGATACATACAAAACATTTCCGAGAAAAAGTTGTTCCCGCAGTTATTTTTGTTTGACGAAATAGAAAATACCTGCTGATCGAACTTGAACTGCTAAAATAAGTTATTGTAAATTAAGTTCTCATACAAAACACAACAAATGCGGATTTTTTACATGTATAACATTAGGTTTATTTGTTTTCTGTTTTCGAGATACATCTACCTGTTTCTGTACAGTTTGACATTTCTATGCAATTGACACATTATGTTACCATCAGCTGGAATGATTATGCTACCTGTATTATTGTACCATGCAGTTTTGGAACAGACCATGGCACAATTACCCAGGTAGTGGCATCGTAAAATTTTGAATATGTTATGTCAAAACTTTCTTTATGTTGTTGGGGAAATTACAACAAAAATAATTTTTTATAAAGGGATTTGACTTTTCATATTCGATCAGCTGGTGTGATACCACTACCTGGTAGTTCTGCCATGGAACAGACCATCGTTTACTCAATAATTTGTACAAATCCAGTAACTTCTTGTAATCGACTAAGGTATTTTGCATGGTACTGTAGAGTAAACGAACAACATCCAGTAACAATTTGTACAAATTGTAAGTAAACGAACACACAGCATATTATTCGTAGTCAACCATTAAGCGGGGTACACACGATCTGTTTTGTAGAGTTGCGTCGTTCATGAACGAACCGGCTCAAAGGAACGATTCCGTGAAAAGAATGAACGGATCCGTACCCAGCTCATTCTTTTATATCGTTCATTTAGATCCCCGATGGACGAGTCATTGCTGCTTACAAAATTAGTAGCATTGGTTTTACAGTCAAACTCTAAACAAACGCTGCGTTAGCGGAAACAGCACAAATTTCCACACAAAACAAACAATGATTCAGAGAGCTACTCTCGCTCAGTAACTCACCTCATTCAGTAGCACATCTCGGTCATATCTTTCTATTGCATCATTCGTTCATCTGGTTCTTTCATATCAAAACCACCACCACTACGTTCAGAAACAAAACCACCCCCATTAGCACACAAACAAGCAAGAAACAGTTGTGTCATTCGTGAACGAACATTTTCAAAAGAACGAGGGAGTCATATGCTGCAGAGAACGAACGACTTCAAAATAATACAGTCAAATGTATTGTTGAACGAAAAAGAGCCAACGAACGAAGTAAACGACCCGGATCTTTTTGGTGAACGGAATGAAAAAGATCGATCCGCTCAATGAACGAGATTGCCCAAGACTACTGTTTTGACTGTCGATTTTTTGGAAATATCGATAAATGTCAAACTGTCCAGCAACCACAAAATAGTTTGTGGTTGCCTGATGACTGGCAGAAATGAACGGCCACACAGACAAACAACCGATTATTTGAGCAAAACTGATCGTGTGTACCCCGCTTTAGTCGTAGTCTATTATTATTTGTTGTCAACTATTAATCGTGGACTATTAGTCGTAGTTGACTATTGGGTGTGCTAAAACCGCGCAATGAACCGTACTTTTTTTACATACAGTTAGTGACAAAAGTTTACATACAAACCATAAATCTCGGATTTTAGGGTAAGTAGTGATTTTTATGAAATTCCAAGTATGCAGTTTTATTTCTTCTCACTAATAAACAATATTTAATACAACAAAAGTATATTCCATAGTACAAATAACGGTAAATTTTACAATAACCAAACAATTATAGGGACACAAGTTTACATACACCCCAAGGAAATGTGTGTATTACCGTACAATTTATGGAATTAGATGCATAATTTATACATTTTATTGTTTTGGCGGATATCTCTGGGTGTCAGAGATATATTTTAAGTATAGTACACATTGACAAGCAAAACTGACAGTCATCGAGGTCTATTTCGTGAATATCAAAGCCTAACTGAAAAATTTCTTTTGTAATCTCTAAATAATACCGTAAATATTGTATTTCAAACGTTTTTAGCTAAATTAAAGTTGTTATTTGCCGGAAAATTTTCCTAAAAGTACGTTGACTGTCACTTTTGACTGTTAGTGTGTACTCCCCTTTAGAGAAAAGAAAATAATTTTTGTGGGTTAAATTAAGTTATTTAAATTAATTCTCTTTCGAGTTGAGCTATTTAGACCTAATAGGTACATTGAAAAATTAGGAATCCACCGAAGTCCCACACATTCAACCACTATGCTACGTTTCACGGGTGGTTAGACCGATCATCAGGCATATTGAATGGTGTTTTTTTTTTAGTGGGTGGACGAAGGCTAAGCTTGGAGACTAGCATTTATATCACAAATCATTCGAAATTTGTATATTCGAATTATTTATTTTTTTTTAATGTTAGTCATTTAATTCCAAACCTTTCCTATAGTCCGACTTGGCTGGTAACCCTATTTTTCAATTACAAATACTAAGGCAGCTTTTTTCCACCTTTATTTTATTTGTTCTTCTTATCAGAAGATTTTGATCATCAATATTTGTCATCGGAATCTTTGACAAGTTGATGGTGGCTTAGAACGCTAAGACGCCTGCAACCGTGTCACTTGGTTGTTGGGGTCCCAGGTTCAAATCCCAGCCTGGCTCATGCTGAAATCATTTTTTTTGTTTTGCCTTATTAAGGCGAAGGTCATTTTTAGAGTGATATTTGAATTAATTCTCTTTCGAGTTGAGCTATTTAGACCTAATAGGTACATTGAAAAATTAGGAATCCACCGAAGTCCCACACATTCAACCACTATGCTACGTTTCACGGGTGGTTAGACCGAGTTATTAAGTTATAAGTTATTTAAGGTTGACGACAATATCTTAGTTTCCTTCGACGTGGTATCGTTATTTACTAACATACCGATTTACTTGGCCATAAAAAATATCATGGCCCAATTGAACACCCTAAGAGACCACACAAAAATACCAAAATCGCAATTTTTGAAAATTTTACAATTTTGTCTTAAAGACAACCGCGTATTTTCTATAGATTTTAGGTTAGGGATTTTCAGTCCAATAATATCGATAGACGAAACTATCTATCGATATTAATTTTTTTAAATAATCGATATTATCGATAATGCCATCGTTTTTTTGTCAGCTCTAGTAGATCTGGCAAACCATCGATATTCCCAACATTAGATATTTTCGATATAATATTTTAAAATATCGATTGCTATCGATATTATCGTCAAGTTGTCAACACCATTAATTTGGATATGAAAATGGCGGAAATGTCAATGCTTTTTTTGACATTTTGCACAAGTAGTTCACAGAAATGTAAAGGAGAATAAACAGTTGCTTTTATTTTATAAAAATATTAAAAAAATGCATTTTACTTTTCCGAAAATGTGTACGTGTAACTACGGACTTACTTTCTCACAAAACCGAAAAGCAGCGAAATTTCTATTTATTTCAGTGAATTTTAGGTTGGGGATTTTTGTTGCGATAATATCGACAGGCAAGACTATCTATTGATATATAATTTTTAAAAAATAATCGATTTTATCGATAGTGTCATCGAATTTTTGCCACCTCTAGCGCACACGATCAGTTTTGCTCAAATAATCGGTTGCTTGCCAGTGTGGCCGTTTATTTTTGTTAGTCATCAGGCAACCACAAAATATTTTGTGGTTTCTGGATAGTTTGAAAGTTATCGATATTTTCGAAAAATCGACAGTCAAAACTGATCGTGTGTACCACGCTTTAGTCATATTCCATTATTATTCGTTGTCGACTATTAATCGTGGACGACTACCGCGGAATGGGCCGTACTTTTTATACATATATACATCATGGTCGTTTATATTCGATTATAATCAGGTTTCGGCGGTTAACGAATAATCTAAAGTAGAATTTTAGTAAGCTCTCAAATAATCGACTAACCGAAAGTCGAGTTTTAAGTTTTTCACGAAAACCGAACAATCGAAAAACCGATTATTGCATTTCACTGCGTATCCCTAAAGAGCAGTACACATTGTCAGTTTTAAATGTCGATATTTCGCAGTTATCGATAACTGTCCAACCGTCCAGCAACCACAAAATATTTTGTGGTTGTATGATGAATGACAAAAATGAACGGCCACACTAGCAAACAACAACAAAGCTGTCATTCAAAACTGACAATGTGTACCCAGCTTTAAGTATATATAGTACACAGCGACAAGCAAAACTGACAGTCATCGAGGTCAATTTCGTGAATATCAAAGCCTAACTGAAAAATTTCTTTTGTAATATCTAAATAATACCGTATATATTGTATTTAAAAGGTTTTTCGCTAAATAAAAGTTCTTATTTGCCGGAAAATTGTCCTAAAAGTACGGTGGCTGTCATTTTTGATTGATAGTGTGTACTCCCCTTAAAGCTGGGTACACATTGCCAGTTTTGAATGACAGTCTTGTTGTTGCTTGCTAGTGTGGCCGTTCATTTTTGTCATTCATCATGCAACCGCAAAATGTTTTGTGGTTGCTGTACGGGTTGACAGTTATCGATAATTGCGAAATATCGCATTCAAAACTGACAATTGCTCTGTTCCAGATCCGGCAAGAATCTATAATTTTAACTACTATAACAATTTTCCCTTTATATTATCGAAGAAAATAGTAAAAATTAGTAGATTCTTGCAGTTGTGGAACAGACCAAATGTGTACCAAGCTTAATGCCATGTTCATACCAGCATTTGAATCACGTCGTTCGTTCTTATAATTACGTACACGAATTAACCCGTTCATACGACATGGTACACAATTCATGATACATATTTTCATAGTTTTGTTTACTGATTTTAAAGAAAGTTTCAGCCAAAAGACGAGTAAAGTTAATTGATATGAACTGAAAAAATATGTATCCTTCTTTCATGGTCTGTTCCAGAACTGCAAGAATCTACTAATTTTTACTATTTTCTTATCGTAGTAAAAATTAGTAGATTCTTGAAGGTTCTGGGACAGAGCATCAGATATCTATTTAAAGCTGGGTACACATTGTCAGTTTTGAATGACAGCTTTGTTGTTGCTTGCTAGTGTGGCCGTTCATGTTTGTCATTCATCATGCAACCGCAAAATATTTTGTGGTTGCTGGACGGTTTGACAGTTATCGATAATTGCGAAATATCGACATTCAAAACTGACATTGTGTACCCAGCTTAATAATAAATTATATTTGGTCTGTTCCAGAACCTGTAGTAAAAATTAGTAGCTTCTTTCTAATTTTTAGTACGATAACAAATTTTCCTTTATGTTATCGGAAAAAAATAGTAAAAATTATTAGATTCTTGCAGTTCTGGAACAGACCAATTATGCTGAGGATGCAATTCATGAAAATTGCGAGATATTGATTATGAATAAATATACAACTCAAAAACATGACCTCGAGCTAGAATTAATTTATGAATTGGCATACAATAACAAAGTGAAAATAAATGGTTAAAAAAACTTGCAAAAAATATGTTTTTTTGTTTTTGAATTATGTCAAATTAGTTGGTAAACATTTGTGTTGTGAAATTCCTATTGTTCCGAATAAAAATTATTGTGTACGTGTGTTGTAAGGATTTTGTAAAACGAAAGCATATAAGGTGCAATCTAAAAAGGCCGTGAGAGAGGGTGTTTAGAGGCAAAGGGTTACCTCTCTCTCCTACAAACTGACAATTGCCGCAAGGAAAATTGCCCAAGATAAGTCCATATTTACACTACCATGTTCCAATCGGGTTTATTAAATCCGGTACATGTAAACCTACTACTAAACGAGATCATTTGTTTGTTATCGATAACATATGCTCTGTTCCAGAACCTGCAAGAAGCTACTACTTTTTACTACGATAACATTTTTCCTTTATGTTATCGAAAAAATAGTAAAAATTCGTAGATTCTTGCAGTACTGGAACAAACCAATAGTTGCTCTGTTCCAGAACCTGCAAGAAGCTACTATTTTTTACTACGATAACATTTTTTCCTTTATGTTATCGGAAGAGATAGTAAAAATTAGTAGATTCTTGCTGTTCTGGAACAGACCATTTTCTAGCAACAATTGGTCTGTTCCAGTACTGCAAGAATCTACTAATTTTTACTATTTTATTCGATAACATAAAGGAAAAAATGTTATCGTAGTAAAAAGTAGTAGCTTCTTGCAGGTTCTGGAACAGAGCAAATATTTTGGAGTGTAGCTAAGTCCATATTTGTATTCGGAAGTTTTCCTGGCGGTGATTGTCAGTTTGTCGGTGAGAGAGGGTGTTGAGAGGCAAAGAGTTACCATATGCCTCACCTCTCTCTCACTCAAACAATTGCCGCAAGGAAAATTGCCGAATATAAGTCTGTATTTACATTACCATGTTCCAGTCGGTTTATTAAATCCGGTTATATGTAAACCTACTACTAAACGAGAACATTTGTTTGTTATCGATAACATAGTGATAACATTTTAACGCCGTTACTTGTTTTGCATAATGGTCGGCATGGCTTTGGACTAGTTTGACTCATAACTCGTCACTATTGTGAATGATTGACAGAAAAATAATAAGCTCGTAATAACAAATACACATCGAAAAAGAAAGTTTATAATAATAAAAAAGATTTTATGGAAAATCAACCAATAATATGTTCTAATCTTCTTTAAAAGTGTGGTGTTTGTGTTTCTAAATCATTTATTGGACTTTTCACATTCAATATAGACTTATTAAGACGAGAAAAAAAATAGAAAAAGTTTGTGGAGTTGGCGGTGTGGTGGTGGACAGGTGGTGTTTCTTTTGTGTTATTTTTCTCAAAACAATTCTTTGAGAAAAATACACAATAATTGCAATTAAAAACACAGGTAACTTAAATGAGTCTTCAAGTTGTGATTGGCAAAGTAGTTCTAGCACTTGAAACCTATAGATGATTTCTCTAAATCTTTTTCGAGGGGCTTTATTGATTTTTCTCTATTTCTTTTATTTCCCCCTCTTAGCTGTCAATTGTCTTGTTTGCCTTGGTAACGTCGCTGTGCGTGTTGGTGGTGGTTGTGAAATATTACCAAAAAGAAAACACCAAACATGAGTGCTAGAGCACGGAGACCTGGCACGGGTGGCAGTAATGGTGGCCAAACCTTAAATGAATGTGTACAGGTGGTGGTGCGATGTCGTCCCATGAGTAATAAGGAACGTTCTGAGGGCTATGATGAGGTCATCAGTGTTTATCCTAAACGTGGCGTCATTGAAATCTCCAATCAAACGGAAACACAAAAAGAACAACGTAAGGTATTCACCTATGATGCTGTCTATGACCCTGGTGCCTCTCAGACCACTGTCTACAATGAAGTGGTCTTTCCATTGGTAAGCTCGGTATTGGAGGGCTACAATGGTTGTATTTTTGCCTATGGTCAAACGGGTACTGGTAAGACATTTACCATGGAGGGCATACGGGGAAATGATGAATTGGTTGGCATAATACCCAGGAGTTTTGAACAAATCTGGCTGCACATCAATCGTACGGAGAATTTTCAATTTCTTGTTGATGTTTCCTATTTGGAAATTTACATGGAGGAGTTGAGAGATCTTCTTAAGCCCAATTCCAAGAATTTAGAGGTGCGTGAAAGTAGTTCCGGTGTCTATGTACCCAATTTGCATTCGGTGACATGTAAAAGTGTTGAGGATATGATGAATGTCATGAAAGTGGGTAACAAAAATCGTACCGTGGGATTTACCAATATGAATGAACACAGTTCCAGGTAGGTTACAAGGTACAATTCCCATAAGTCCAATAAACAAATGTGTAATAATTGTTCCTTACAGATCTCATTCCATATTTATGATTAAAATTGAAATGTGTGACATTGAGACGAATACCATTAAGGTGGGTAAACTCAACTTGATTGATTTGGCTGGCAGTGAACGTCAAAGTAAAACTGGTGCCTCGGCTGAGAGACTAAAGGAAGCAAGCAAAATCAATTTGGCCTTGTCCTCCTTGGGCAATGTTATCTCTGCTTTAGCTGAAAACTCACCTCATGTTCCCTATCGTGACTCCAAATTGACACGACTCTTGCAAGATTCCTTGGGTGGTAATTCCAAAACAATTATGATTGCCAATGTTGGCCCCTCTGCCTATAATTACAATGAAACCCTTACCACTCTGCGTTACGCCTCAAGGGCCAAGGCCATTCAAAATCAACCCATAAAGAATGAAGATCCTCAAGATGCTAAACTGAAGGAGTATCAAGAAGAAATTGAGCGCCTCAAGCGTTTAATAGGTTCCAAACAACAGCATGTAAAGGTGGAGAAACCCATTAAAAAGGTGGTGGTCAAAAAACCCAAAGAAAGAAAGGAAAAACAACACAAAGAAATGTCCGAAAGTATACAGACAGTGGGTGCCATCAATGACAATTCACTTGATGTACAACCAGAGGCCGAAGAAGAAGAGTCCGATAAAGAAAACGAAGTCGAAGAAGAGGTGGCAAAAACCAATGAACAGTTGGAAAGTGAACGTTTGGAAACGGCAAAATTGGCAGCTAAACTAAAAGAACTGGAATCTCAAATGGTAAGGGGTGGTAAAAACCTCTTGGACACCTACAGTGAAAGACAAATTGAATTGGAAAAGAAATTGGTTGAAATTGCTGAACGCAAGAAACGGGAGATTGAAATGCAACAAAAGTTGGAGTTGCAGGAAGAAACCACTTTGGAAATACGTGAAACCGTCACCTCCTTAGAACAGGAAGTGGAGCTAAAGAAACGCAAACTTTCCAAATGCTATGCCAAGTTCTTGGCATTGCAACAGGAATTAAATGACTGTAAATTTGAACACAATCAGGACTTGAGGGAACTGGAAATGGCCCAAAATGAATTGGTGAAGGAGTTAAAACGTCAGCTATTGATCATTGATAACTTTGTGCCGGTGGAGGTTAAGCAGAGATTATACACCCAGGCCAAATATGATGAGGAACAAGAGGAGTGGAAATTCTCTGCCTTGCCCGTAGGAAATGATGGCACGTACAATACCAAACGTCCCGTCTCTCATCCCCAAAGACGACGACCCATATCGGAATATGCCCTACTTGAGGCTAAATCGAATACAAGCGAAGCTGGCTTACGCTTTAAAAGTGAAAATATTGTATCCTATGAACTGGAAATGCCTTGTCGCACTACTCAGGAATATAAAACACCAAAAATCTCAGCCTCTCTGCAGGCTGTACTGGCCCAGGCAATGCAGACGGGTGATGACATTGATATCGTGGAGAATCACACCAATTCCATACGCAGTCGTTTGGAAAGTATTATTAATGCCAGTGCTAATGCTGCAGCTGCAGCGGCGGCTGCTGCTAATGCAGCCAGCAACACAAATGGCCATGGACCCACAACTAATGGTGTTGGACCCACCGCCAATGGTGGTAGTCGCATAAAATCTAGTCGCATTGCATCAGGTATACCGCCGGCCATGGACTCGAATCGTAGACCACCAACTGGTCGTCCTGCAACCACAGCCAAGAAGCCTGTCTCAGCTTATCCCAAAGCTCGAGGTCTAGTCACAAAATGAACTCCGGCCACAACAACACAACAGATAAAGAAATGACCAAAAAATATAAAATGGAAGTAGAAGTTTAAAAGAAAAAAATAATTATTTATCTTCATCATCATGTGTTTGAAAATGTCTTTATATGGTTCGAAAACATCCACACACATTCACACTCACCTTACCCATATACGTCTCATTCATCTACTTAATATTTTCCAACTGGATGATGCTGCTGATGATGATGATGACGACGACGAAGACAACTTCTCTCTCTCTCTATCTCTTAGTGCAATATGTTCATAACAAAGAAAATTAATAATGTTCGTACGTAATATTGAATCGCTTTTAGCTTAATTTATGTGTATGTTTGTTTATAATTTTTTCTACATTATTATTATGTATTTTGTATTATTGTGAACTGCATTTCTTTATTTATAAGTTAAAAAATAGTTATTTTTTATTTGTTTTTCTTTTTATGTTTTGTATTATTAATTTTAGCATTTTTATTTTTTGCACAAAACTTTTTTTGACAAAAATAAAGAAAGACACTCAAGACAAAAAAGAGAAGTGTTTTTCTCTTACAAATCTGGGAGCACGTTGAGTTTAATCGCCAAAATCGGAAAGTGATGAAATTTGTCTCCGCAGGTAGGTCTTGGCCTCCTTGATAACGATAATATATAATTTTTATGGGGAAGACCATACTTTACAAAATATGGGCCCCATCTGTTTGCCTTGGTAACGTTGCGCTGCGCGTTCGTGGCGGTGATTGTGAAATATTATCAAAAAGAAAATACCAAATATGAGTGCTAGAGCACGAAGACCTGCAACGGGTGGCAGTAATGGTGGCAAAACATTATTTGAATGTGTACAGGTGGTGGTACGATGTCGTCCCATGAGTAATAAGGAACGTTCTGAGGGCTATGATGAGATCATCAAACGGAAACACAAAAAGAATAACGTAAGGTATTCACCTATGATGCAGTCTATGACCCTGATGCCTCTTAGACCACTGTCTACAATGCCCCGAGTCCACTCCTTCCGGTACATCCCCCACAAAGTTCAAAATTGTCACTAAAATTGTGCGCACGACAACTTCCGGATTATTTGTTTCTTAAAAACATAGAATATAGACTATATCGGACCATTCCTTCTGGTTCCTCCCACAAAAAAATTAAAAAATTTTAAGGTTTTCTTTAGTATACCGACGATCTTTTAAGGTCTTCTCTAGTAGACAGAAGACCTTTTAAGGTGCTCTCTAAGGGCTGTTCTATGGCAGATCGAAGACCTTTTGATTTCTTCTTTAACAGGCCGAAGACCTATTAAGGTCTTCTCTAGTAGAACGAAGACCATTAAAGGTCGAAAACGTTTAAGGACTTCTATAGTAGACCGAAGACCTTCTCTAGTAGACCGAATACCTTTTAAGGTCTTCTATAGTATACTTAAGGCCTTCTCTAGTAAACCGAAGACCTTTTAAGGTCTTCTATAGTATACTTAAGGCCTTCTCTAGTAAACCGAAGACCTTTTAAGGTCTTCTCTAGTATACCGACGATATTTTAAGCTCTTCTACAGTAGACCAAAGACCTTTTAAGGTCTTCTATGGTAGACCGAAGATTTTTAAGGCCTTCTCTAGTAGACAGAAGACCTTTTAAGGTCTTTTCTAGTATAACGAAGACCTTTTAAAGACTTCCATAGTAGACCGAAGACGTTTTTAGGACTTCTATAGTAGATCGAAGACCTTTTATAAAGTTTTCTCTAGTAGACAAAAGACATTTTAAGGTCTAATTTAGTAGACCAACGAGCTTTTAAGGCCTTCTATAGTAGGCAGAAGACCTTTAAAGGTCTTCTCTAGTATAACAAAGACCTTTTTAAGGTCTTATCTAGTATGGCGAAGACCTTTGAAGGACTTCTATAGTAGGCCGAAGACCTTTAAGGCCTTCTTTTGTATACTGAAGGCCTTTTAAGGACTTCTATAGTAGACCGAAAACCTTTTTAAAGTCTTCTATAGTAGACCGAAGACCTTTTTGTTGTTGTTGTAGCAGCATGAAACCTACGTAGAAGCATAGGTTTGATGCTGGGTTGGCAGCCGCTGCCCAAAACTCTATGGTTGCGGGTCAATCCGGTACGTTAGAACCCGCTGCCGTGGGATTGTACCTTTTTAGGTCTTCTTTATAAACAGAAGACCGTTTTTAGGAATTTTTCTATAGTTCGACGAGGATCATTTTAAAATTTTTACCGCAAATTACTTTTAATATCTACTATAGTAGACCGAAGACCTTTTAAGGCCTTCTCTAGTGTTTCACTGACCTTTAGCCGAAATATACATCAAATATAAATTTTGAAAAAACACTAATGGAGTTAAAACTTTTGCAGAAGATCCCTTGGAACTGTGCTCTTACTTATGTGGAAGCCCTCTTGGAAAGGCTTCTATGAAATGCCCTTTGAAAGATCGTCTATCCAGGACATTTTTAAAGATTATCTACATAACTCAGGAACCTTAAAAGAGACGATAACCTGATCCCATATCTATTTGTAGAAGATTTCTTGCAACACATGTATATCTATAGATGGCACATTGATAAGGATTTTTATTTGCAGAAGGCTACTAGAAAGGGACTTTTTTAAAGGATATAAATCTTCTTTGTACAGAAGGTATGCAAATCAATAATAAATGAAATGAAATCTAAGTCTGACTAATTCCCCAATATATAGGTTATAAACGATTGCCTCGGCATATTTTTTATCTGCAAATCCAAAAATTGTTTGTTTTTCCAAAGTTGAACAACAACGATTTTATTTCACTTCAAAAGATTTAAAAAATAGTTAAGTCCAAACGTATGAACACAGAGTGAGTTCAATTATCTCATAGTTAAGTGACACTACATAACGTTCTCAATAATCGTACGACAATACTCTCTCACCAAATGTGGCAACTCTGCATTAACTCAAACAGCTGTTTTTATCAGCAAAACAATTTTACACAAAAACAGCACACAAATCGAAAATGATTATTTACGGGGTGTATATTGTTAGTAAATCTGGTGGTCTTATATTCAATTTGGACAACAATGTACCCAGAATCGAATATGAGAAAACATTCACATATCCGCTAGATCTAATGCTGGACTATAATCCCAAGAAAGTTACTGTGGCATTCAATAGGAAGGATGGTATTAATGGTAAGGAGTTGAAGATTCACTCACAATATGAAACCTAAGTAAAAAACATTTTTATCTTCCAGTTGGTCACGTTCTCGTTGCGATAAATGGCACCCAGGTAAACGGTGCCACTCTGGAAGATGGCCGTGATGTAAAAGAAGTTTTGGAAAACGCGGAAAATTATCCGCTAAACTTGAAATTTAGTCGTCCAAAAATGACCACAAATGAAAAAATCTTTTTGGCCAGTATGTTTTACCCACTATTCGCCATAGCAAGTCAGTTAAGTCCTGAACCAAAAAGTTCTGGTATTGAAACATTGGAAACCGACACGTTTACATTGCATTGTTTTCAAACACTGACTGGTGTTAAATTTATTGTTATAAGTGAGACAGGTTTAAGCGGTATGGATATTTTGTTGCGAAAAATCTATGAATTATATTCAGATTATGCTCTCAAGAATCCTTTCTATTCACTTGAAATGCCAATACGCTGTGAATTGTTTGATAATAAGTTACAGGCGCTATTAGATTTAGTAGAGAAAACGGGGACGTTGAATTTGGACAAATAAATTAATACTGGGTGAAGTATGTATTTGTAATGTGTTCCCTTAAATGATATTTTTATGTATTTTTTAAATATTTTCGTATTTATTTCATTCCAAATAAACAAATAAACCTGTTTAACTAGATAAAATGAAACACTTTTGGCCATGAGGAACGCCTGTGGAAGGGGTGAGGAAGAAATGGTGCTTTGCATAAAGGGAATATTCTACAAAACATTTACACATTCGCCACTTCTTCTATGTACAAAAGACTTTATAGACAAATCCTTAGGACTTTCATATATTCCTGAAAAGAACGTCCATCTATATCCCTTGAAGAGGCTTATATCTATTCAAGATTGCTTGATAGACTTCTTTGGACGCATCCTTTCTTTTAGAAAGGGTCTATAGAAGCACCCTTTCTTTTAGAAAGGGTCTATAGAAGCACCCTTTCTTTTAGAAAGGGTCTATAGAAGCACCCTTTCTTTTAGAAAGGGTCTATAGAAGCACCCTTTCTTTTAGAAAGGGTCTATAGAAGCACCCTTTCTTTTAGAAAGGGTCTATAGAAGCACCCTTTCTTTTAGAAAGGGTCTATAGAAGCACCCTTTCTTTTAGAAAGGGTCTATAGAAGCACCCTTTCTTTTAGAAAGGGTCTATAGAAGCACCCTTTCTTTTAGAAAGGGTCTATAGAAGCACCCTTTCTTTTAGAAAGGGTCTATAGAAGCACCCTTTCTTTTAGAAAGGGTCTATAGAAGCACCCTTTCTTTTAGAAAGGGTCTATAGAAGCACCCTTTCTTTTAGAAAGGGTCTATAGAAGCACCCTTTCTTTTAGAAAGGGTCTATAGAAGCACCCTTTCTTTTAGAAAGGGTCTATAGAAGCACCCTTTCTTTTAGAAAGGGTCTATAGAAGCACCCTTTCTTTTAGAAAGGGTCTATAGAAGCACCCTTTCTTTTAGAAAGGGTCTATAGAAGCACCCTTTCTTTTAGAAAGGGTCTATAGAAGCACCCTTTCTTTTAGAAAGGGTCTATAGAAGCACCCTTTCTTTTAGAAAGGGTCTATAGAAGCACCCTTTCTTTTAGAAAGGGTCTATAGAAGCACCCTTTCTTTTAGAAAGGGTCTATAGAAGCACCCTTTCTTTTAGAAAGGGTCTATAGAAGCACCCTTTCTTTTAGAAAGGGTCTATAGAAGCACCCTTTCTTTTAGAAAGGGTCTATAGAAGCACCCTTTCTTTTAGAAAGGGTCTATAGAAGCACCCTTTCTTTTAGAAAGGGTCTATAGAAGCACCCTTTCTTTTAGAAAGGGTCTATAGAAGCACCCTTTCTTTTAGAAAGGGTCTATAGAAGCACCCTTTCTTTTAGAAAGGGTCTATAGAAGCACCCTTTCTTTTAGAAAGGGTCTATAGAAGCACCCTTTCTTTTAGAAAGGGTCTATAGAAGCACCCTTTCTTTTAGAAAGGGTCTATAGAAGCACCCTTTCTTTTAGAAAGGGTCTATAGAAGCACCCTTTCTTTTAGAAAGGGTCTATAGAAGCACCCTTTCTTTTAGAAAGGGTCTATAGAAGCACCCTTTCTTTTAGAAAGGGTCTATAGAAGCACCCTTTCTTTTAGAAAGGGTCTATAGAAGCACCCTTTCTTTTCGAAAGGGTCTATAGAAACACCCTTTCTTTTAGAAAGGGTCTATAGAAGCACCCTTTCTTTTAGAAAGGGTCTATAGAAGCACCCTTTCTTTTAGAAAGGGTCTATAGAAGCACCCTTTCTTTTAGAAAGGGTCTATAGAAGCACCCTTTCTTTTAGAAAGGGTCTATAGAAGCACCCTTTCTTTTAGAAAAGGCCTATAGAAGCACCCTTTCTTTTAGAAAAGGCCTATAGAAGCACCCTTTCTTTTAGAAAGGGCCTATAGAAGCACCCTTTCTTTTAGAAAGGGTCTATAGAAGCACCCTTTCTTTTAGAAAGGGTCTATAGAAGCACCCTTTCTTTTAGAAAGGGTCTATAGAAGCACCCTTTCTTTTAGAAAGGGTCTATAGAAGCACCCTTTCTTTTAGAAAGGGTCTATAGAAGCGCCCTTTCTTTTAGAAAGGGTCTATAGAAGCACCCTTTCTTTTAGAAAGGGTCTATAGAAGCACCCTTTCTTTTAGAAAGGGTCTATAGAAGCACCCTTTCTTTTAGAAAGGGTCTATAGAAGCACCCTTTCTTTTAGAAAGGGTCTATAGAAGCACCCTTTCTTTTAGAAAGGGTCTATAGAAGCACCCTTTCTTTTAGAAAGGGTCTATAGAAGCACCCTTTCTTTTAGAAAGGGTCTATAGAAGCACCCTTTCTTTTAGAAAGGGTCTATAGAAGCACCCTTTCTTTTAGAAAGGGTCTATAGAAGCACCCTTTCTTTTAGAAAGGGTCTATAGAAGCACCCTTTCTTTTAGAAAGGGTCTATAGAAGCACCCTTTCTTTTAGAAAGGGTCTATAGAAGCACCCTTTCTTTTAGAAAGGGTCTATAGAAGCACCCTTTCTTTTAGAAAGGGTCTATAGAAGCACCCTTTCTTTTAGAAAGGGTCTATAGAAGCACCCTTTCTTTTAGAAAGGGTCTATAGAAGCACCCTTTCTTTGAGAAAGGGTCTATAAAAGCACCCTTTCTTTGAGAAAGGGTCTATAGAAGCACCCTTTCTTTGAGAAAGGGTCTATAAAAGCACCCTTTCTTTGAGAAAGGGTCTATAAAAGCACCCTTTCTTTGAGAAAGGGTCTATAGAAGCACCCTTTCTTTGAGAAAGGGTCTATAGAAGCACCCTTTCTTTGAGAAAGGGTCTATAGAAGCACCCTTTCTTTGAGAAAGGGTCTATAAAAGCACCCTTTCTTTGGGAAAGGGTCTATAGAAGCACCCTTTCTTTTAGAAAGGGTCTATAGAAGCACCCTTTCTTTTAGAAAGGGTCTATAGAAGCACCCTTTCTTTTAGAAAGGGTCTATAGAAGCACCCTTTCTTTTAGAAAGGGTCTATAGAAGCACCCTTTCTTTTAGAAAGGGTCTATAGAAGCACCCTTTCTTTTAGAAAGGGTCTATAGAAGCACCCTTTCTTTTAGAAAGGGCCTATAGAAGCACCCTTTCTTTTAGAAAGGGCCTACAGAAGCACCCTTTCTTTTAGAAAGGGCCTACAGAAGCACCCTTTCTTTTAGAAAGGGCCTACAGAAGCACCCTTTCTTTTAGAAAGGGTCTATAGAAGCACCCTTTCTTTTAGAAAGGGTCTATAGAAGCACCCTTTCTTTTAGAAAGGGTCTATAGAAGCACCCTTTCTTTTAGAAAGGGTCTATAGAAGCACCCTTTCTTTTAGAAAGGGTCTATAGAAGCACCCTTTCTTTTAGAAAGGGTCTATAGAAGCACCCTTTCTTTTAGAAAGGGTCTATAGAAGCACCCTTTCTTTTAGAAAGGGTCTATAGAAGCACCCTTTCTTTTAGAAAGGGTCTATAGAAGCACCCTTTCTTTTAGAAAGGGTCTATAGAAGCACCCTTTCTTTTAGAAAGGGTCTATAGAAGCACCCTTTCTTTTAGAAAGGGTCTATAGAAGCACCCTTTCTTTGAGAAAGGGTCTATAAAAGCACCCTTTCTTTGAGAAAGGGTCTATAGAAGCACCCTTTCTTTGAGAAAGGGTCTATAAAAGCACCCTTTCTTTGAGAAAGGGTCTATAGAAGCACCCTTTCTTTTAGAAAGGGTCTATAGAAGCACCCTTTCTTTTAGAAAGGGTCTATAGAAGCACCCTTTCTTTTAGAAAGGGTCTATAGAAGCACCCTTTCTTTTAGAAAGGGTCTATAGAAGCACCCTTTCTTTTAGAAAGGGTCTATAGAAGCACCCTTTCTTTTAGAAAGGGTCTATAGAAGCACCCTTTCTTTTAGAAAGGGTCTATAGAAGCACCCTTTCTTTAAGAGAGGGTATATAGAAGCACCCTTTCTTTTAGAAAGGGTCTATAGAAGCACCCTTTCTTTTAGAAAGGGTCTATAGAAGCACCCTTTCTTTTAGAAAGGGTCTATAGAAGCACCCTTTCTTTTAGAAAGGGTCTATAGAAGCACCCTTTCTTTTAGAAAGGGTCTATAGAAGCACCCTTTCTTTTAGAAAGGATCTATAAAAGCACCCTTTCTTTTAGAAAGGATCTATAGAAGCACCCTTTCTTTTAGAAAGGATCTATAGAAGCACCCTTTCTTTTAGAAAGGATCTGTAGAAGCACCCTTTCTTTTAGAAAGGATCTATAGAAGCACCCTTTCTTTTAGAAAGGATCTATAGAAGCACCCTTTCTTTTAGAAAGGATCTATAGAAGCACCCTTTCTTTTAGAAAGGATCTATAGAAGCACCCTTTCTTTTAGAAAGGATCTATAGAAGCACCCTTTCTTTTAGAAAGGATCTATAGAAGCACCCTTTCTTTTAGAAAGGATCTATAGAAGCACCCTTTCTTTTAGAAAGGATCTATAGAAGCACCCTTTCTTTTAGAAAGGATCTATAGAAGCACCCTTTCTTTTAGAAAGGATCTATAGAAGCACCCTTTCTTTTAGAAAGCGTCTATAAAAGCACCCTTTCTTTTAGAAAGGGTCTATAGAAGCGCCCTTTCTTTTAGAAAGGGTCTTTAAAAGCACCCTTTCTTTTAGAAAGGGTCTTTAAAAGCACCCTTTCTTTTAGAAAGGGTCTATAGAAGCACCCTTTCTTTTAGAAAGGGTCTATAGAAGCACCCTTTCTTTTAGAAAGGGTATATAGAAGCACCCTTTCTTTTAGAAAGGGTCTATAGAAGCACCCTTTCTTTTAGAAAGGGTCTATAGAAGCACCCTTTCTTTTAGAAAGGGTATATAGAAGCACCCTTTCTTTTAGAAAGGGTATATAGAAGCACCCTTTCTTTTAGAAAGGGTCTATAGAAGCACCCTTTCTTTTAGAAAGGGTCTATAGAAGCACCCTTTCTTTTAGAAAGGGTCTATAGAAGCACCCTTTCTTTTAGAAAGGGTCTATAGAAGCACCCTTTCTTTTAGAAAGGGTCTATAGAAGCACCCTTTCTTTTAGAAAGGGTCTATAGAAGCACCCTTTCTTTTAGAAAGGGTCTATAGAAGCACCCTTTCTTTTAGAAAGGGTCTATAGAAGCACCCTTTCTTTTAGAAAGGGTCTATAGAAGCACCCTTTCTTTTAGAAAGGGTCTATAGAAGCACCCTTTCTTTAAAAAGGGTCTATAGAAGCACCCTTTCTTTTAGAAAGGGTCTATAGAAGCACCCTTTCTTTTAGAAAGGGTCTATAGAAGCACCCTTTCTTTTAGAAAGGGTCTATAGAAGCACCCTTTCTTTTAGAAAGGGTCTATAGAAGCACCCTTTCTTTTAGAAAGGGTCTATAGAAGCACCCTTTCTTTTAGAAAGGGTCTATAGAAGCACCCTTTCTTTTAGAAAGGGTCTATAGAAGCACCCTTTCTTTTAGAAAGGGTCTATAGAAGCACCCTTTCTTTTAGAAAGGGTCTATAGAAGCACCCTTTCTTTTAGAAAGGGTCTATAGAAGCACCCTTTCTTTTAGAAAGGGTCTATAGAAGCACCTTTTCTTTTAGAAAGGGTCTATAGAAGCACCCTTTCTTTTAGAAAGGGTCTATAGAAGCACCCTTTCTTTTAGAAAGGGTCTATAGAAGCACCCTTTCTTTTAGAAAGGGTCTATAGAAGCACCCTTTCTTTTAGAAAGGGTCTATAGAAGCACCCTTTCTTTTAGAAAGGGTCTATAGAAGCACCCTTTCTTTTAGAAAGGGTCTATAGAAGCACCCTTTCTTTTAGAAAGGGTCTATAGAAGCACCCTTTCTTTTAGAAAGGGTCTATAGAAGCACCCTTTCTTTTAGAAAGGGTCTATAGAAGCACCCTTTCTTTTAGAAAGGGTCTATAGAAGCACCCTTTCTTTTAGAAAGGATCTATAGAAGCACCCTTTCTTTCTTGAGGGATCTATAGAAGCACCCTTTCTTTCAGGAAGGATCTATAGAAGCAACTTTTTTTTAAGAAAGTGTCTATAGAACCCCCCTTTCTTTCAGAAAAGGTCTATAAAAGCACCGTGTCATGAAAAGCTCCCTTTCTTTCTGAAAGGGTCTACAAAAGTATATTTTCAGAAAAGATCTATAAAATCATCGCTGGATTACTCAGAAAATGAGGTCTATATTAAGCTGAGAAGTTTTTTTTATTAGCGTTAATGAATTCCCAAAGTTGAACAACGGTTTTATTTTATTTCAAAGGCTTTAAAAAGTACTAGAGTCCCTAAAAGTAACACATTTCTATGTGGCATTACATTACGTTCTCACTAATCGCACAACAATACTCTCTCGCCAATGTGGCAACTCTAACAACTTACTGAAACAGCTGTTTTTGACAACAACACCTCACAGTCTGTATATTTTCTTGGAAAGATTAACAAAAACACCTCAAAGTTTGTGCTTCGATAAAAAACACTTAAAAACAATATTTTACCCCACATAAATTAATCATCAATCTATCAAAGTGGAGAAAATGGGTTCAGATGACACCAGCACAAATTCCAGTGAGTCATTTGATCGAGGAGATCGTATACAAAAAGGATTCCAAATAAATTATATGATTTTACGTGATGCCGATACGGGAAAGGTCATTTGGCAGGAGAATAAAGATTTCTCATCCCCAGATGTGGAACATGAAGCGAGAGTGCCAGTGAAAATATTGGATTTGAGAGCGGTATCAAGAGAAATCAATTTCAGTACAATTGAGGCAATGGAAAACTTTCGTCTAGATCAAAAGGTCCTGTTCAAGGGACGCATTATGGAAGAGTGGTTCTTTGAAATGGGCTGGGTGGGAGCGAATACCACAAACACCTGGCAATCGACCATAGAAGCTGCACCCGAATCACAAATGATGCCTGCTAAGGTCCTAAATGGTAATGTAACCATTCAAACCTGTTTCTATGACAACGATACACTCATCACCAAATCTGTGGTACGACTTTACTATATATAAACACTTAATTCTCAGTGACCTCGACAATGTTGACTACAACAACACAAAAAACTACACATTGCCTGCTCATAATAACCAAAAAGACAAGTTGGCTGATTGAATGACACTTCTTTACAACAACTGAAGGTAATAAAAACAAAACACAACTCGAATCATCATCAGCGTCGGTCTGCTGCCTACACATTATAAAATTGATTTCTGCTTCATTATATTTCATCGATTATTTGATCTCTGTGTGGCTCCTCTAAAGCTCCCCCACAAACAAATTTAATTTTTTTGTTTGGTCAGTTCAATGACACCACTTGGATTGGGTGGTTGCTGCATTCATTCACACACTGAGGAGAAGATACGTAGAAATTTATGTACATCTGTTATTGTTCTTGGATTTTAAACAAAAAACAAACAACAACAACGACATACATATAAACATATATACGCCGCCAAACACAATAATTGAAAGTAATGAAATTTTGTTAAGCATTTCTTTAAAAACAAAATACTAAATATTTATTAATAATATGTATTTATATCTTATACTATTAACACTACACACATACAACAAACAAACAAAACACACAAACTGATATATGATTTAGTAGAATGTATGTTAGTGTGTCTGCGTTTATTTTTAACAATTTGTGTTGCATTTTTTTGAATATAGAGGAAGAAGGAACTGTTTAACGATGCCGCCACAACCATAGAACGAATGAACAATTTTTAGATATTCGTTTTTCGTTCAACGTTTCCAACAAAACTTTAATTCAGCTATTTAATATGTAAGCAATAATTCTAGATAAATAATGTAATAAGAATTTACAACAATATACCCAACATAAGTATATAAATATATTTATTTATAATTTTTAATTAAAACTAAAAACAAAACTAATAGCGCTTGTTTTTTTTCGTATTACTAAAATGTTTTCGTGAGAAAAAAGAGTGGCAACGCTATGCTGTGGTAGAAGTGAATTTTTTTGCCTCTTAGTTGGAATTCAGAAAAAGTAATCTATTTAATAAGAGAGTGAATTAAAAGTGCCAAATTTTCATAAAAAAATAGTCGTAACCTCTCAAATATATGAAATTTCGAAGTGACTTTGCTGCAATACACTAATATAATTAAAGTGAAAAACAAAATTTTTTGCACGCTGCCATTTGTGTTTTTTTGCTGTTTGGAATCACCGAGTCCAGAAATTTCAATTGCGGAGTAGCCGTCGATCTATTGGGATATTGTTGTGTGAAATATTAGTACTGATTAAAATTGAAACTTCACGCCGCCTGCAAAATTTAAAATTCTACGCCGTCAAAATCTTACTACACGCTGTCAAATCTTTTTGCCGGCGTTATTTTTTTTTATGCCAGCACTGTTCTCCAGCCCAACTAATCAAAAGTAAACAACATCATTTCATCGTCATTTCAATCAAATCGACTATTTTTGTTCATCTGAAATTCTTACCTAAAAAGAAAATAAAAATAAACGAAATGACATATCCTTGCGGTGTATGTGATACTGATACTACGGGGACAAAAAGTATAGAGTGCGGATCTTGTGAATTGTGGTTTCATGCAAGCTGTGAAAAAGTGCCAAAAACATTGTTTGATATGTTGCACAAATACAAAAACGTCAACTATACTTGTGCCAAATGCTTGCAAAATCCGCCTGACAATTCTGATGATTCCTTGAAGACAGAAATGCGTAAACAATTTGCATCTATGAAAGATTCCTTCCAATCTCTTTCTACTGAAATGAAAAATGAAATTGCGGAAGTGCGGACGGATCTGTCGAAAGGGCTACAAGAAATCAAGGAGGACGTTACAAAATGCAAAGAACTTGTTGCTTCGCATGATGTTGCTAATAAAAATCGGTTTATTGAACTTGAACTGCAGAACCATATGTTACACCATAGATTGAATAGAGCTGACATTATAGTAACTGGGCTACCTCAAGATCTGAATAATTTAGATGATATGGTTGTTAATATATGTGCCTTTTTAAACGTTGGCATCGCACCTGAACACATCAACAAAGTCATGTACATAAAAAGGCGTAGATCCATACTGATTAAATTCAACTTTGTAGAGAAGCGTGATCAAGTTATGAATGCCTATTACAAGTCTAAATCACTCAAAGTGGCTGACGTTATTGGAGGATCGGCTGAAACTCGGGTATATTTAAACGACAATCTGTCATACCTGGCCAGTAAACTGCTGAATATTTGCTTGAAGCTTAAGAAAGACAACAAAGTTACAGCTTTCCGTATCATAAATCGTGAAATTCTTAAAGCGCAAATAACCCTCCCCAACCAAGAATCCAAGGAGTTGAATCTACATCAATGTATCGACTTTTTCAAAACCAATTCCATTTCTTTTTGATACTATAATGTCTTTTTTTCCTTGATTTCACTCTCTTATGTTTTTTTTTACCAATATTGTATCTCATATTTCCAATTAAGTGGCTGTGCCACTGTAAATGCATTAATTGTTTCATATTGAAATCGCTTGTTTTGAATTTTTCAACATGATATGTATAGTTCATTTAAATTCGACCCCCCAAACACATGAATATTGTATAAAAATTTATGACTCATAACCTAAATCTTGGTCCTGTAGGCACTGATAATCAAATAATAAAAAGATTAACATCGACTTTTTCCAGAAATCTGAATATTGGCCATGTAAATGCCCAAAGTCTATGTCCGTCTAACTCTAACATGAAATTGGAAGAATTTAAAAACACTTTTAATGATTCCGGCCTAGACATAATTGGAATTTCTGAAACATGGTTTAAACCACACATGTTCTCTAGTTCTCTATCAACTCCCAATTATAATCTGGTTAGAAATGATCGTCCTTCTCGTAGAGGTGGCGGTGTCTGTTTATACATTGCAAAGCATTTAAAGTATAAGGTGGTTTTCAGGGGAACTCGGTATGGTACTTGCGAATCGTTATTTATTGAGATATTTGGAAATAATACTTCGTTCATTGTAGGTGTTGTGTATCTACCAACTGGTGCAATTGATGTTTTCGAAGATCTACATATGGACATATTTGATCGTTACTCTAATATTGTTGTCATGGGTGACTTCAATTACAACCTATTTGAACTGGCCAAGTCATATAATTTTCGTACTGTTACTGATAGATGTGGTCTTCACTGTTTGCATAATTCTCTCCCAACTCATTTATGCCTTCGTACGGGAAACAGCTCATTACTTGATTATTTTTTAATCTCTGAACCGTCTTTTAGTGCTCACCATTGTCAATTGCAATATCCGTTCTTTTCCTCTTATCACAGCTTCATATTCTTGTCTGTTGAATTTTCATACCAGTCGAGACAAAATTGGATAGAGTTTAAAGACTACAATAGATTTAGAATTGAAAACTTTATACATCTCATTGAAGAAACTGAGTTGCTTTCTATATTTGATACCAACGATGTTGATCACCAGTTATCTATAGTAAATCACGTCATTAACTTACTCCACACACAAGTTCCTTTAATTAGATGTAATCGTGTTTCTAATGATCATGCTTGGATTAACTCTCCGGAAATAATTCAAGCCAGGAGGCTAAGAGATAGAAGTTACAGTACTTATCTTCGCAATTCTACTGAAGAAAACTGGAAGAATTATACCCGCTTAAGAAATAAGACAAAGTCAAGAATAAGAAAAGCCAGGTTTAAATACGGAAGTGGACTTTTCTCCAATGTGAGTGGTTCCCAGATGTGGTCTAAATTACGGCAGTTGGGCTGTACCAGCAAAGAAAATTCCGCTTGTGAAGAAACTGATGTTGAAAATATTGCAATTGATTTCCTGGACAACATGCGGCCTGCTGACGATATTTCCTTCAATTTTGATGAAGTTGTGGATCGTTCTGACTCTTTTTCATTTCGCTCTGTATCAGAGTGTGAGGTATCTATTGCTCTGAATTCTATAAAATCAAATGCTTTAGGCTGTGACTTGGTTCCTATAAAATTCATTAAACTGATTTTTCCATTTGTCTCTTCTGTTTTGCTACATTTGATCAACACGATTCTTACTACTTCTAAATTTCCTTCTGCTTGGAAGTTGGCTCGGGTGGTACCAATTCCTAAGGATGATCGTGATTCTGCTAATACATTTAGACCAATTTCGGTACTACCGTCCATGTCCAAGATTGTAGAGAAAATTATGAAAGACCAAATACTAGAGCATTACCAACGCCACTCATTTTTCAGTCCGTTTCAGTTTGCTTTTCGCAAACATCATAACACTACCTCGGCTGTACTTGCTATTACAGATTCTGTCAGGCAGCAGTTAGATGTGCATCATAGCTGTACGCTGGTTTCTCTAGATCTTACAAAGGCATTCGATCGCATTAGCCATGTTATTTTGTTAAAAAAAATTCGTGATCATTTCAACTTCTCAAAAACTGCATGTAAATTGATTTATTCCTACCTCTTAGATAGAAGACAATATGTCTCAATAAAAGGTGTAAACTCGAGTGTGGGTTTTGTGACTTCCGGTGTTCCGCAGGGATCTATTTTGGGACCTATTCTGTTTCTTTCCTACATAAATGATGTTGTTTCTGCTATGAATAGCCCCGTTTGTCAGCCCTACGTTTTTGCGGATGATATATATTTATTATTCAAATCATATTCTTCTGTGGAGTCTATAAATGCCCACCTCATATTCGTCTCTGACCTATTCTCACTAAGCAAGTTAGAAATAAATCCGGTAAAAACTAAAGCAATGTATTTTCATCCTCGAAATAGTACCTCATACCCTAACATAATGGTCTGTGGACAGTCTATTGAGTTTGTTGATTCTCTAAAATGTCTCGGTATATTGGTTGATGTTGATCTAAATTTCAATGACCACATAAATGGAATTTCGAAAAAGATTTGTCTTATTTTGAGAAGACTTTACAATTTAAAAGCTTATACCCCAAGGAACATAAGAAGACATCTAGCTTTTTCTTTATTGATGCCCTTAATCAATTACGGTCTTGAAATTTATACTGGGACTTGGTCCTATAACATAGACTTAGTTGAGAAAATAGTGCGTAAGATTGTCCGGTATGTTTTTCAACTGAGAGTACATGACCATGTTCGAGTAATTGAGCTAACTTCTGATTTACTTGGATTAAGTTGTCGTGATTACATAGATCTACGTACAGTCTTACATTTCTATAAAATTATGAAATCACAACAACCTGAAATTTTAGTGAGTGAGTTCGCTTTTATACATTCTACTCGTAATGTGCAAATTGACGTTCCCATATCTCATTCTTCTGCCCTTGATCATTCATTTCTAGTGCGTGTTTATCGAGTCTGGAATTATCTACCTAACTCGCTTAAAATGTTTTGCTACACTGACCATACTTTTAAAAAGAAATTAAAAGCGTTCTTAAATGGTGTTCCTATTTAATTTGAATTTCTTGCTTCCAATTTAATTTTTATATATTGCCGCAGCAGGACTCTTTATTACTTTTTTCTTATTTTTTCCAATATTCATTTGGCCGGGGGGCCGTATATCAACATTATTGAATTACTTTTTTTAAATGGCCTTCTGCCATGGAATCTAAATTTTAATTGTAATCTCACAATACATGTATAATTGGCCTTGTAGGCTTTCTTTGTATTGATAGCGAATAAATAAATAAATAAATAAATAAAAAATATGTTTTATTTGAAATAAAAATAACAAACAAAAAAAAAAATCTGTTAACCAATAATAACATAGTTTTAATTATTTCAGTCAGTTACGATTATGGAATGGATAAATTAATTTAAAAATTAAAGTTTATTGCGACTTATAAAAAATATGAATTTTATCACAGGTACCACCACAAAAAATAATATATCAGTGGAACTATTGTAATTTCAATTGATATATGCAGCCCAATCATGAACATCATCTCACCGTGAGTTTTCTCACTCTCGCCTCCTCCCTTATTATAAACATCATAAGGGAGAACAAAACTCACGTTCGTGAGAAAAGTAGCTATCATAAATGTCAAAAAAGTGAGAATATGAGGCAATTTTCTCTCACCACAGAAATCAAGGTGAGTTGAACAAAAAATGTAACTATGGACATTTTTTATAGAAAAAATCGACAAGAAACGAATCTTTTGCAATGATAATCAATTGTATTTATTTGTGTTTTACGTTAAAGGTAACAAATAAAAAAACAATTAGAAATTCTTTTGGCAACTATACATGTTCATCCGTGTATCAATGAAGCAAGGAAGACCTCAATCGAGTTTGGCGTAATTTGAAGGTGGAGTTGAAGTTATCCAAAATTTTTCAGATATGGGAAGCGGTTCAGAATCATATGATGAAAACAGGAATGGAAGAGGATCCTATCAGGAGCAACACCTTTATAAATTTTTTTTTTTTGTGGGTACTTCCAAACTTTGCGGCCATTCAAGATGATAAGTGACATATTTTAAGTGCCTTCGTTTTGTTCTTTGTTCGCTAAGGTTCCCAGCAAAATATTCGATGCCAAAGATTCTATTCAAGCATGAGTGCAAGTTATATGTCACCTTTTTACCACCTTCGCCCATTCTTTTTACAAGACTGTGACCCCTAACAGATCCAAATCACATTGGATGGCATCTTCAATAACCCAGTGGAATGGTATCTTAACAACCACCTTGGCATGGCATATTCCACGAACAAGCCACAATAGGAAGGATTAAATTCATAAAAAAGGGCATGTTTATATTATAGCCTTTTGCAGGGTTAACCTTCTTGAAAATTGAGAAATTGTATTTAAAGTCCATGAAATTGGTTCAAATGTTGAATAGGATCCGAATTTCACGAATTGTACTTAGCATTCATATGATTGGTCCTATTGCTGGAGAAGAGATCGGATGTTTCACGTATTGTATTTATTTACAATTCTTGAAATTCCTTCCAAATGCTGAAAATGGGATCTTTCACAACTTCATTTGAACTAATACAAAAGATCCAGTGAGATATTGGCATAGCATGGAACGACTTCCACAAAATTTTGCTTGGTTTTCTTTGTATTCCTCAGCGTTTGTCGTTTCGCACATCATTCAAAATGCAATATTAAACATTTTCATTTCTTTTTGCCATTTAATGACCTTTAAACGGTTTTTGTTCACTTTTTTGCAAATTGCAGAAATTCTTCGGGCGTAAATAAACAATTTTTACATATGTATGTATCTGTCAAAACAAAACAAAAACAGCTGTTACAGATGTTGCCACATATCAAACATTTAATATTTTTATCAATTACCAAGTATTTTTAAAGTGGATTGTTGATAAAAATTATTTTTCGTTTTAGAAACATTAATTTAATTTAAAATAAAGTAATGTTTTATAAAAAAAATACGAATTTAGTTATTGCAAAATTATTTGTAAATACAATAACGATATGGCAACGCAAATTATATTTTCAAGGGTTCACAAAATGCGGCACTATTTTCAATTTTCAAACTTGTGAACCCCTCTTCACTTTTTTCGCTCCTCCCTTGTCATTTGTGATAGGTCGAGACGTGAGAAGTGAGCTGCAACTCACTCGTGAGAAGCTCCCTACGTGAGTATTCATGATCGCTATGATGATTTTTTCCAGTAAATGTATTCATCACGAAGTATGGGCCTTGAAAGTTTGCAAAACCCCTTGGAGTTAAGGTTTCTTATGAGTACTTTACACGATATGTTTTTTTACATATGGGTTGTCACTTTGTATATACAAAATGTATGTGTAAAGTGACAACACATATGTAAATGTAAAGTCTCCCTTAAACCAATGTAATCAATGAGTAGTCGGATCTATTCCAAAGTTTGGACCAAATAGGATGCTCCGTTCAAGATAATCCTGCGTACCATTTTGGTGAAATTTTTTGTTTAGCTCTCTTAAGAGGGAGGCACCGAAAGGTATTGGCCGATATGGCTCATCTTCGAATTTAAAATAGGTTTGGACAAAATATTATGAAGACAACATTTTTGACCAAATCGGTTGATTAGTTCAAGACATGGTAGAACGAACAAGGTAAAGTAAATACTACAACAAATACAACTCAACAACAACCACATAGGAATTTGTTTGTAATATTTGTGTCATCGGTAAATGTAACTAAACAAGGAAATAGGTTTGTACTCGTACTTACTAAATGTTGCTGAAACATATTTTTCAGCAACTTTTTCTTTTTATAACACGGTGCGCCTTAACTAGATTTAAATGAAACGTGCTTACACCTGGGAAGTTTTTGCGGATTCTAAAACTGAATTGTTCATAGATGAGAAGAATCAAAAAACTAAAAAAATCGCGGTCAAAGTTCGCATTTTTAGGGCATTTTTAGGTTTTCACGATTTTGCTTGGGAATCGCGAGTCGTATGGTAATGGGACTAAAAAAATGTTGTAGCAGTGAAAATTCTCTACAAGATTGAACTTTATGACTTTTTCCTATGATTTACCATTTTTGAGATATTTAAGTTCAAATTGGGACAATGGACAAATTGTTTTCAAAACTCCTTCTGCGAAGTACAGTCCCAACAAATTCTTGAAAGTTCCTATTTGCATTATTTTTAAAGTTTCCCCAACGTTTTTGGCCCCAATGTGCCGATGGCCTCAAGGGATTTACACCAGGATGTATTGCGTTTACCAATATTTGGTTTTTAACTTTTTTTATTATGCGTCAAACAAAAGAAAGGTTGATATTGATCCACTTTCCGAATGAATATTTTAAAATTTAAATTTTTATATTTAAGGCTTGGCTTTCCTTTTTCACTTGCAAATAATTTCCGATCATCAAGCTTAACTCTAAACGAGAAAATTAATAAAAAATTTTGATTTGAGGGTATTATAATATTTTCCCAGACCGTGGGAAAAGTGGTAGAAAGTGGCAACCCTGTTAGAATAAAAAATGCAAATTCTTTCTAAAATGACACTACCATGCCCAAAAGACAAATTTAAGTCAAAAGTACAGTTAACTTACACCGAAGACACTAAAATTTTTAATAAAATATTTATTGTTGCTTTTGTTTTGCACGCTCCATTCTCGAGGATCAGCCAATATTGCTGTTGTTGTTATCCCATCCAACTACAAAAACAACTTGCTGAAAGCTCTCTGTACATAACAAAGAACAACTGGGCACAAAATATTGCATTTTAAAAAATTGTAACGGATCCAAAAATTGAATTAATGCAAAATCCTGGATTTGTTGCTTTTGATATGCGCAACACTGTACTTTACATAAATTTGCCTCGGTTTTATGGGAACTAAATGTCAATAGCAACATTTGAATACTAGGGTCTTTCTAAAATAGTACAGAAAAAATTACAGGAAATAAATGAAAAGATTTAAAAAAATTTTTAATTGGCATCGAAATTACTCTATACATGTAGATAATTATTTTTATTATGCTGCACTGAATAGAACAGATTGGAAATATATTTATTAAATTTTGGAATATTCGGTGTAGATCCTAATATATTCTGACAATTCAGTTTATAAAAAAGTTCAAAAAGTTTGGACCTCAGTGCGTATGATTGTTATTAATTAGAAAACTAATAACAATCCTACGCACAGTGGTACTAAGAAATACAAAATATTATAAAAAAATTGAAATTGAATTGAATTGAAATTGAAATTGAAAAAAAAGTTAAAACTCAAAATATTGCATAAATAGTAGTTCAATATCTACTTTAGTCGATTTTGTTGAATTTTCCATTTTCGAAAGCATACTTAATTTTTCCTTTTTTATAATAGATAGCACTAATTTATAATTAGTAATTATAAAAATCCATTGTGAAGAAAAAAATATGTTATGCCTATTTAAAGTTGAGATTCGAATAAAACCAGTTTTTTGTTTTGTTTCTGTCTTCCATGGACTACAATTTAAGCACGTCCGCATTGCACTCAGAAGGTCTGCGGTCCACGACCAGAATATCAAATGTTCGGCGGTGGCAAATCCCCTCAGAGTAATGTCGACTCCCATTTCCTGAGTATTTCAGCCATAAACAACCTATTTACAAGTGGTGTCCCATATCATTGAACCAATATCGGCTTGCACTCATTGATATGAGAGAAATCTCCTATGTCCCTTCAGGCATGTTGTGGGAACATATTGCACCTGTTCAGCAAAAGGGTAGTAACTCAAATTTTTATTTATTTATTTATTTATTTATTTATTTTTTTTTTTTTGTTAAAAAAGGGTACATAACAATCAACTCCACTTACTGTAAAAATTTCCCATTCTTTTGTCAGCTCTTTCGTCAAAAAATAACATTAAGTCACTCCTCATGTCTTCAGTCAGAGTAACAAAAGAGTAGTACTTTTGTAGTTGGTTGTATGATTCAATTTTTATCGGTTTGATACCTTTAGACCAAAATCCGAGAACAAATTACAACGGAAATTTGACCTTCACGATTTTGACCTTGAAGATGAGGTTGAATGAATTTCATGTGTTCACAATTATTATTCTTTAAGACGAAAGGTACAAGATTGCTTCCACGAGTAAACCAAAATTCTTAGCGCTTTAGAAGATATCAGCCTGACAAAATGATACCTTTTTGACATCAAGGCCTCAGCACTTTTGGCCTATAACAGCAAAAGTCGAAGTAACAGGGAAAAACGCCGGGATACGTGTCTTCATATTTTATTTTATGGTTAAATTTCCATGAATCAAAAAATTACACCTAGTGTAATTGTATAACAAACATCCCATAGGGGAAAGGGAGACTTTTAACTCTTATTGTCGGTAATATACTGTAAGCATAAAGGAACACACCCATTGTAAATAAACCCTGAATTGATAGCATAAAGTACACAAAAATGCAACCATGTATATAAAAGACAACCATGTATTTGGATAGATTTAAGAAATGATGTGAAAAGAAAAGATATTGAATAAAGAAACGCCATTCGTTTGGTAGAACTTGAATTGTGAACAACTCAGGTGTGAAAAAAGAACCCGTCGGCAAGCGAACAAATTGTGTATAACAAAGTGAATTTCGGTATACACAGAAACTGAGAAAAACTGAAGCTGAAATAAAATTGAAGTTAAGGAAGAGTTCCAGTGAAATTAAAAGTGGAAATAAAAATGGTACGAGAACAATTGATGGAAAATTTGAGGAAGTTGGGAATGGAATTCCCAGAAACTGCAACAGTGTCCCAGTTGAGGGAAATGCTGAGAAAGGTGGTTGGGGCCAGCGGGCCAGAAAACCAGAACAGTGAGGGTGAAGTGGAATTACAAGCACAAGCAAATGTGCAAGATGAAATCGATGTGCATACACACACAGAAGCAAATGCCGCCACCAGTAAGCAAGTACAAGCCGACATACATTCCATTATCGTCGAGCAAGAACGCAGGGGTGAGGCAACAAAAAATGTGCGTGAACAGACAAGCCAACAATCTGATGCCATGAATGTGCGCGAACGGACAAACCAACAGGCTGATGAAATAAATGTGCGTGAACAGACAAGCCAACAATCTGATGCCATGAATGTGCGCGAACGGACAAACCAACAGGCTGATGAAATAAATGTGCGTGAACAGACAAGCCAACAATCTGATGCCATGAATGTGCGCGAACGAACAAACCAACAGGCTGATGAAATAAATGTACGTGAACATACAAGCAAACAGACTGTTGCTATGAATATGGGCGAACACACAAACGAACCGGCTGTTGCTATGAATGTACGCGAGCACGTAGACAAGCAAGCCAAAGATGTACAGGCTAACAACATACTGGCAGAAATAGACAAGCAACTACGAAAATTGAAATTGTTGAAGTTACAGTACGAGATGAATGAGGTAGAAGAAAAGAAGGAGAACACAAAGGGTGTGAATTTTGTGGACGTTGAAGGTGCCATAGCAAAGTTTACTGGTGACGACGAGCAGAATGTGGTAAAATGGACAAGGGAGTTCGAAAGAATTACAACAGTGTTGGGTTGCGGTGCGACTGAGAAATTTTTATACGCACGCAGAATGATGGCGGGAAGTGCGGGCCTGTTTATGCGTTCATCAGAAGCAAAAACGTGGCAAGATTTTAAGCAAGAATTGGAGATTGAATTCAAGCGATCGATGGGCATAAAGGAAACGCTCAAAACATTAGAAAACCGAAAGTGGAATCGCCAGGCTGAGAGTTTACATCGATACACCCTCGTAATGCAAGAGTTGGCAGAAGGTGCTCCTGTGACGGAGGCAGAACTGATTGAGTACATTGTGGAGGGCGTTAAAGACAGATCACTAGCCACCACAATGTCACTTAATCATACAACGTTAGCAAGCTTTAAGAGCTGCATTCCAAAATACGAGAAGATGTTGCGAGAACGGAGCCAGCAACGGGTAACCAATGCAATGAGGCCCAAATCAGCTGAGGTAAGATGCTACAAGTGCCAGCAGTTCGGGCATTATGCAACAACTTGTACTATGGAGTACAAACCAAAAGGCGCCTGTTTCAAATGTGGAAAACTGGGCCACTTCAAGGAAAAATGCCCCAAGCAAACAGTAGCGGCAGTGGACGAAGAGGAGAAGGAAGAAGAAATCGATTGGAGAATGAAGGTAAGAGTAGTTTTGGGATCTTCTAGCTATGGGTCTAATTCTTGTTTTGTTTACTCTTTAATTGACACTGGTAGCCCGTGCAGCTTCATCAATGAGGAGGTGGTGAAGTCGTTGAGCCCGGGTGCTAATGTTAAGGAAGAAAAAGTATCGAGATTTAGGAGCCTAAATGGGGAAAAACTGAAGTTGTGTGGAAAAATAGGAGTTAAAGTTGAATTATGGGGAAAAAAGAGAGAATTGAATTTAAATATTTTGAGGAGTAATGCCCCTTGTTCAATGGTGCTTGGAAGAGACTTTTTAAATCTATTTGGAATAATTTTATGTTGCAAAAATAAGTTATCAAAAGAACGTGAATTTAATATAAAACGTAATGTAAAGGTATATTTGTGTGTGGACTCAAAAAATGAAAAAAATCTGGAGCCACCTGAAATAAAAACAGAAAACAAAAAAGAAATATTGTGCGGTGTTTGTATTGGATCAAAAAAGGAAAGGAAAGATGGTAGCAAGCAGGTAATTAGAAAAAGTGGAATTGGAAAGAAAGTACCCAGTGGGAAAAGCAAAGAAGAGAAAGAAAAGGGAAAACAAAAATTAACAAAAACTGAAATAAGTCAAAATGAAAATTATAGTATTAGTAAGAATGAATTAAAGCAAACGGAAACGCATGGTAAGGAAATCGAATATAAGAAAATAGAAGTGAATGATGAAATTGTGATGGATTGTGCGGAAATAAAAGAAAGTAAAAAGAAAGAAAAGCAAAAAGTAACAGTAATCGAAACAGATCAAAATGGAATTGGTAACAGTGAATTAAAACAAAAGGAGAAACAAGATAAGGAAGTAGGATTAAACAATGAAATTGTGACAAATAATACGGAAAGAGAAAGAAAATCGGAATTGTCGAAAAATGAAGAAAACTTAGAAGAATTTTGTGATAGCAGATGTGAAGTTAAACAAACACAAAATAGTAAGGGGAAAGAAAGTGAGGGAGGGCACCTAAACCAAGCATTGGTGGTAGGTAATATAGAGGGGAGTAACGAAGAAGAATGGGATATAAACCCACGGATAGGTATGCGGGAAAAAAGGGAAATAGAAAGGATTATAGAGGAGAATTACGTGAAGGAACTTAATAATGATCCGGAAATATCAGACTTTAGGGCACCAATAATGGTTACGTCTGGAAATGCAACGTATTGCTCCCCAAGGCGATTGTCGTTCGCGGAAAAACAAAAGGTCAATGAAATTATAGCAGACTTATTGGACAAAGGGATTATAAGGCCGAGTGATTCTCCATATGCATCACCCATTGTGTTAGCAAAGAAGAAAAGTGGGGAAACAAGAATGTGCGTGGACTATAGGTCCCTTAATAAAATAATAGTCAGAGATAATTACCCCCTTCCTTTGATTGAGGATTGTCTTGAGTATTTGGAAGCGAAAACATGGTTTACCATAATGGATCTGAAGTCGGGGTTTTACCAGGTTAGAATGGAAGAGAGCTCGATTAAGTATACGTCCTTTGTTGTTCCTAACGGACAGTATGAGTTTTTGAGGTTGCCATTTGGGCTGAAAAATGGACCGGCCATCTTCCAGCGGTTCATTGCGGGAATTTTTAAGGACTTTTTGGAAAGAAATGAAATAGTGATTTACATGGATGATATTGTGATAGCCTCGAAAACATTGGAGGAACATATTCAATTGGTAGGAAAAATTTTAAATAGGTTAGCAAAGTATGGATTGAAGCTTAAGATGCAGAAGTGTAAATTTGCGTATACAGAAATAGAATACCTAGGGTATAAAGTGTCTAGGAAGGGTATAGAACCATCGGAAAGTCATGTGAATTCAATAAAGCAGTACCCAATACCAAAAAATGTTAAGGAAATGCAGGCATTTTTAGGGTTATGTGCATATTTCCGTAAGTTCGTGAGGGGATTCTCTTTAATAGCAAAACCTTTATATGCATTAACGAAAGATGGGGTCAAATACGAATTGTCAGATGAATGTAAAAAGGCTATAGAAACATTAAAGAAGCATTTAACATCTAGCCCAGTTCTAGCAATATACAACCCGCAAAGGGAAACGGAATTGCATTGCGATGCAAGTGCTGCAGGTTTTGGGGCAATACTTTTGCAAAAACAGGACGACAGTGTATTTCATCCAGTAGCATATTTTTCGAAACGAACCACAGAGCCGGAAAGTAGATACCATAGTTTTGAACTGGAAACATTAGCTATTATATATGCGTTGAGAAGATTTAGGGCATATTTGGAGGGTATAAAATTTAAAGTTTTGACGGATTGCAATTCACTCACACTAACACTAGCGAAAAGAAATATCAATAGCCGTATTGCAAGGTGGGCTCTAGAGTTAGAAAATTATAATTATACTATTGTGCATAGAGCGGGAGCAAAGATGGGACACGTGGATGCTTTGTCGAGAATTGACCAGGATAATAGTAAGGTGGTAGCTACTATTGAGTCGGAAGATATAGACTTCCAGTTATGTGCGGCCCAAGCACGGGACCAGGAAATAAGGGATTTAAAATCAAAGCTGGAAGAGGGCAACGTGGGTGGATATGATATGGTAAATGGAGTAGTGTATAGGAAGATTAATGAGGGATTGAGATTTTATGTACCAAAAGGAATGGAAACTGAAGTAATTAGAAGCGTTCACGAGAAGTTGGGTCATTTAGGGGTAGATAAGGTGTATTTAAAAATGAAGGATCATTATTGGTTCCCAAATATGAGAGAGAAAATAGAGGACCATAGAAAAAATTGCGTAAAATGTATAATGTACTCTGCTCCTCATAGGCCCAATGCAAGAGCACTGCACAGTATTCCGAAAGAGCCGAGACCTTTTCATACGGTACATTTAGACCATCTGGGTCCATTACCCTCGTTACAATCTAAAAGGAAACACATTTTGGTAATCATAGATGCATTTACGAAGTTTGTTAGATTGTACCCGGTATTAACAACAAGCACCAAAGAAGTCAAGGCGGCACTTCTCAAATACTTCGACTATTATAGTAGGCCAGTCAGATGTATAACGGATAGGGGAAGTTGTTTCACTTCAGGGGAATTTGCAGACTTTTTAAAGGAAAGAAATATAGACCACGTGAAGGTGGCTGTCCACTCGCCCCAGGCAAATGGTCAAGTGGAGCGAGTGAACAGAACACTGGTGGGTATGTTGGCTAAACTGAGTGAGCCAGTATCACATGCTGACTGGGTGAAGCAACTTGGGAAAATTGAGTTTGCATTTAATAATACAATTAACAGATCTATAAATGATACTCCAAGTAGACTTTTGTTCGGAGTGAATCAAAGAGGAGAAGTTGTAGACAAGTTGTCAGAATACCTGGAGGAGAACTTTTCGGGCCCGGGGGAGGGTACTAAGGAAATCAGAGACAAAGCAGAGGCTGCTATTGCGAGGGCGCAAAGGTATAGTGAGAAGAGGTCCGAGGAGAAAGGATACAAGGTTAATTCGTTTCGGTTAGGGGATTTTGTTGTAATTAAGAACATAGACACCACAGTAGGAGTCAATAAAAAACTGGTGCCCAAATTTAAGGGGCCTTACGTAATCCACAAAGTGCTACCGAATGACAGGTATGTGGTTAGGGACATAGAGAACTGTCAGATTACGCAGATCCCCTACGATGGGGTAATCGAGGCATGCAACATGAGGTTGTGGAAAAGGGATGGCCCAGGCTAGGGATCCAGAGCTGCTCTGCCCGATTGTATATAGTTGTAGATAGTCGTAGATTTAAGTGTACATAATACTCACCTTATAGCATAAGTATGTAAATAGATAGACTAAGTACCCTACTAACCATTATAATTACTCTAACCCCGTGTGACCGGGGCGGTCACTACCGTCAGGTTGGCCGAGTTGTAAGCATAAAGGAACACACCCATTGTAAATAAACCCTGAATTGATAGCATAAAGTACACAAAAATGCAACCATGTATATAAAAGACAACCATGTATTTGGATAGATTTAAGAAATGATGTGAAAAGAAAAGATATTGAATAAAGAAACGCCATTCGTTTGGTAGAACTTGAATTGTGAACAATACAAACGTTTTTTTTCCATTTTCCTCTCCCGTGTCATATATTAAAAGGACTTGTGTATTAAAAGGAGTTGTGGTCAAACCCTGTATTAGGGTTTGTTCCTTAATCTTAAACATGTACGGAAAGGATCAAAGTCGTGCGGGGCAGACTATATGATACCCTACACCACTGTGAATATGTAAAATAAATTTCGTCACACATTCCAGGGTGTTTAGAGCAGTCTTTACGTCAAATCGGGCAAAAAATATATATGTTAGCTATATAGAAATCTAAACCGATTTCGATATAATTTGACACATTAATTTCTAAACCGAATTCAGTCACACATTCCAAATTTCATAAAAATTGGACTTATATATCGTGTTTGGTGCAGGAAATACGTGAAATCGGTCGAAAATATATATGGGAGCTAAATCAAAATCTGAACCGATTTTTTCCAAAATAGCGTTCGTTCTTGGGCCAAAAAAAACTATCTTCCCAAATTTTCATGCGGATCGGACAATAAATGCGACCTGTACCTTGTTTACAAAAAATAGTAAAAGTTGCAAAAGTAGTAAAAGATGTGAACTCTCCCCAAACCAATTGTATGCTTCTCGAAGTAAGGGAACATTTTCAAGTAAAAAGTGGTAAAACGTGAAGATTCTTTCACGCAAAGGATATGCTGCGATCACAAAAGATATTAAAACCATGATTAAAATATTATTATGCTTATAAAAATAAAATAAAGTAAGGGTAAACTAAACATAGAATGACAATTATGAATATTTTACGTTACTTCTTAGAAAATAACTACACCTACTTGCAAAAAACAAATCCAACTTCAGTGTTGTGTGAATAAAATACGTACCCTCACACAGTGGCCAATTTCCCAAACATATGTATAAGTTTTCATTACTTTTAAATGTTGTTGAAAAGACTCCGCTGTTTGTTGTTATGCAAGGCGAATTTAACAAGGTGATCCAAAAGGCGAATTCAGACCGTAGTCTTCATTTGCTGTCACATTTTTTGCGCGAAATATCCACAAAATGTAGAAGAAAACGGTAAAATATTCTTCGCGAAGCTTAAATAAAGATGTTGTACACAGATATTCTTTATAGAAGAGAAATATTTGTTATTTATTTTTGATAAAAATTTTTTTAGCGGCACCTTCTTTCTTGCACCAGTGTTGTTATGAAAGAAAAAATAATTTTTTTATCTGTAATTTGATAATAACAGTTCTAAAGCCCCTGCTTTTGTAAAAAAATTATTATTTTCACACGAATTGTCAAATTTTGTAGATCGAATTACTCGCCTTAGCGCAAATGTAGAGCTCTGATTTTTAAATGAGGCATTCTTAACTATATATATCTAAATTAGCTCTGTATGTCAGGCGGATCTATGGATGCACAAATTAATTTATTACGAAAATAGACGAACGAACAAAAATTAATTACAACAACAGGGGGTAAATATTTCTTTTGATAATTGTAATGAAAGGTATATGAAACGTGTTTAAAATTTATAGTGTTCCCAATGATGTGTGCGTTTTTACAGTGTTTTATTTAACTTGCTTTGTATCATGTCTGTTTAGTTAAAATCTAGTAACTCATTTTTAACACAGTTGCAATTGTCCAATCGAAGTAAAACTGAAAACATGAATCCAAACCAAATGAGAATTTTATCTTCATTCTTAGCTTGAATTGGCTGTAACTTGGCATTTGGAGTTAAAAATGGTAAAGACACTTCCCCACCAAAACTTAAAAATTGTGGACAGAGGTCCACGTTTTGGTATAGCCCCCATATAACGGTACCACCCGATTTTTATCTACAATTTAGATCAGCATTGGCTGTAATTTGGTTATGGGATTCTCACTGATAAAAAATGCTGTTTACTAAAAAGTTAAAAATTATTTTAACTAAAAAGTTAAAAATAAAAAATAATTAAAAAAATTAGGGTAGACAAAACGGTTTGTGTTGTCGAGCATACTGTGTGAACAGTTAAAACCCATGGTCAATGAAATAATCGGGTCATACCAATGCGGTTTTAGACCTGGTAAGTCGACAATTGACCAAATCTTCACACTACACCAAATATTGGAGAAGACCCACGAAAGACAGATCGACACATACCACCTATTCGTCGATTATAAGGCCGCGTTCGACAGCCCAATTAGAGCAAAGGTGTTTCAAGCCATCCCTGCAAAACTAATTCGACTATGCAGGATGACATTGGCTGACACAAGATCTGCGGTTAAAATAGGAAAAAACCTCTCCGAGCCTTTCAACACAAAACGAGGTTTCAGACAAGGTCTATCGTGTGACCTATTTAATATCCTACTGGAAAAGGTCATACGAGATGCGAATATATATACGGTCAGAGACAAAATCAGCACGATATACAATAAAGATGTAATGTTGCTGGTATACGCAGATGACATAGACATAATAGGTAGATCAGCGCGAACCGTAACAGCCACCTTTGCAAAAATTGAAAAAGAGTAGACCAGTAGACTCGGACCAACTGTGGATGTTGATAATTATAAATTTGAGATAGTAAAAGACTTTATCTACCTCAGCAGCGCCATAAATAAAACCAACAATATAAGCCTTGAAATAAAGAGAAGAATAATATTGGCCAACAGATGCTACTTTGGTCTAAATAAACAGTTTAAAAGCAAAACCACCTCTCGTCAAACCAAACCTACACTTGACCGGGCACTGATGCTACCCCGTCCTTATGTATGGATCTGAAGCATGTGTACTTGCGGAAGCAGATGAGGCAGAACTTGGTGTGTTTGAGAGAAAAATTCTTCGAAAGATTTATGGACCAATATGCGTTGACTGTGAATACCGACGTCGTATGAACCACGAGCTATACCAGCCGACCGACATCGATATAGTAAAACGTATCGAACTACAACGATTGCGTTGGCTTGGCCATGTCAACAGGATGGATAAAGATGCCCCCCGCCAAAAACGCATTTGAATACGAGCCACTCGACGGTATACGCCCCAAGGGAAGGCCAAAACTCCGATGGAAAGACCAAGTTGAAGAAGATATCACAAAACATGGCGTCCAAAATTGGAGAAGTAAGGCAAAAGATCGGTGCGTTTGGAAATCTATTCTTAGTTCGGCTTATGGAACAAGACGTTCTGTTTAGTATAAAAGCCATCTAAGTAAGTAAGTTAGCAAGCGTTTTATTTGAGAGATTGCATTATGAAGAAAATACTTTTCGCTAAAATTGTGCACATCGTAATATGCATATCGTAATATTTTGTCCAAACTTAGTTTAAGTTCGAAGATGGATCATGTCAGTCCAAAGATCCTTTGGAAAATTATACCGATGCTACTCCTTGCGTTCCTGTTTACAGCGATTTAAGCTTTTCGTCATAGTGGTCAAAACCTTCTAAGTTATCCGGTGGTCGACTGAAATGACTGGTGGGAGCGATATCTATTGAAAGGAACGACACCCAAAATAAGATCTCCAAAGTGGACTACGTCGGTATATTCCTTCACGTACTTCCTCAACAACACTTTTGAGCTTCAATCTAAATATATATTTTTGTCGGCAAATTCATACGTCCAAAGAGGACCAATCTTAAAACATCCTATACATAATTCTTGGTGAAAAAAGAATGTGCTGACGTAGCCGGTATTCGCGTCTAATTATCCATAGATGAAAGTTTCAATTCACACAGGCTGAGGGTATATCTTTAAATATGTTGAAACATTTACTTTTTGGGTAAACCTGCTACAATCACATTTTATATGAGATTTTAATGATTTTTGAAAAAGGAACAAAAAAGAGCTCTTTTATGGTCCGCACGAGCGTTAATATTATTAACAAAACTATTCCTCGCATTCTAGTTAGTAAAGTTGCCATAGGCACCATTTACCTAAAGTGGAATGATTCCGAAGAATCTTTACTCAAATATTTTAAAAAATGTAAAAATGGTTTATATTTCCCCTTTTTATACCCTCCACCATATGGAGGGTATAATTAAATTTGTCATTCCGTTTGTAACACATCGAAATATAAGTCGGAGACCCTAAAAAAAGTATATATATTACTTTTTTAAGCATAAAATCCTATGTCGATTTAACCATGTCCGTCTGTCTGTCGGTTGAAATCAAGATACAGCTCGCAATTTTAAAGATAGAGAATCAATATTTGGTACAGAAGTTTTTATTACTTGCAGGATGGTTGGTATAAATGGGATATATCGGTCAACGTTTTGATATAGCCCCCATAGAACGGTACTTCCCGATTTTCGGTATTTTGAAGGTTTTAGTTTCATTATCACACCGAAATGGCTGAAATTTGGTACTTAGTCTACGTTGGTGGTATAAAACTTTCCCCCAGAAATTTGTCGGTATCGGTCCATGCATTCGTTTAGCCCCCATAGAACGGTACCTACCGATTTTCGGTATTTTGAACGTTGTGGCCTCAATCAATATTCCACCGAAATGGCTGAAATTTGGTATTTAGACTTCGTTGGGGGTACTCAAATTTCCCCTTTAAAGTTGTCGGTATAGGTCCACGCCTTCATATAGCCCCCATGGAAAGGTACCTCCCGATTTTCCGTATTTTGAAGGTTGTGGCTTCAATATTCCACCAAAATGGCTGCAATTTGGTATTTAGTTTTCGTTGGTGATATAAACTGTTAACCATTGTTTTACCGAAATTGCTGAAATTTAGTATTAAGTCTTCTTTATACACGAAAGGAAACTGATTATTCCATTTTACTTCAATATAACTTGTGGTGGAGTGTATAACAAGTTCGACCCGGCCGAATGTAACGCGGTTTTTACTTGTTTAGTTTCATTTTTTTTTTTTTTTTGCAAAATTGATACCGGTATGTAATGCAAATAGATGGATTTCATTTCTTTGTAACTTATAGTGCAATTTCTTGAAGAACATTTCTGCTTTTGACGCATAGATTTAATGCTGAGTTGGCAGCCGCTGGCCGAAACACTATGGTTCCGGGTCAATCCGGTAAGAAAAAACCTGCTGCCGTGGGATTGCAAATATTTTGTGGGGCGGTTTTTCATAAGCTCAGATAAATTACGACTTAAACTCAAAAATGTGTTTTTAATTTTGGAGTTTAGATAAAGTTTTGATGTATTTTAGGACCTATAGCAAATAAAGTTATATGGCAAACAAATTTGTAGAATATTTTGTTCTGATACCATCACATTTTATGGATTATAATGATTTTAGGAATAAGGGACCAAAAAACACTTTTGTGCAAGGATTCCAAGGAATCTTAACTTAAATATGCCAAAAGTGTAGAAGTGGTGAAACTTGCCCTTTTGTTTTATATTCTTGATTTTTGGCAAAATTGATACTAATATTTCCTTAGCATATCCATATCTACATTAGACAATTTTCCTTGCCTCAATTGTCAGTTGCCACTCAAAACCCTCTCTCACCGACAAACTGACAATTGCCGCAAATAAAATTTCCTAATCTAGATACCCAGCAAAATGTTCGATGCCAACGATGCTATTCAATCATAGGTGAAAGTGATCTTTTTAGCATCTTAATCGATGAATTTTATATGAGCGTGAACCCCAAATATGCTATTTATTTTTGGATGCAAAGCATGTCATTTACACCAATGTTTTGACATGTCATTTACACCAATGTTTTGACATGTCATTTTCACCAATGCTTTGGCATGCCTTTTTCACCAACCCTTTGCAATGACATTATCATTACGGTGAGAGTTTTAAAAACATTGGTTGTGATTTCGAGTCTCCGACAACATCAAGCCTATTGTAAATAATTAATCTTATATATTTAGAAAATGTGTATAAATGAAAACACAAAATTCAACTCTTTTGGATCGATGGAATGGGTTCAAATGCTGATGAAAAGATCGGATCTTTAACGGCTTCCTTTGCATGGGTTCAAATGCTGATGAAGAGATCGGATCTTTCACGACTTCCTTTGCATTGGATCAAATGTTAATGAAAAGATCGGATCATTCACGACTTCGTTTGAACCAATGTAAAAGATGCCATGAAATCACGTCATCGCATGGAACCCCTTCCTTCAAATTTTGCTGGGTATGGACCAAGTAATGAAAATAAATATTTCATTTCCTTGGTAAATTATAGTGAAATTTAGTGGAAAACATTTGTGTCGTTGACATCATTCCTCTCGAATAATATTTTGTGCGATAATATTGAATAAACTCAGAAGAAGTACGACGTTAACCCTCTAAAAGTGTTTTTAATTTTTACATAAATTTTACTTATTTAAATAAGATATAGAATATTTATGTATTCTGGGACCTATAGTAAAACTTTATGGCGATCAACTTTATAGAATATATTGATCTAATACGATCACTTTTTATTGGAGATTTGAATGAGTTTTGGAAAAAGAGACCAAAAGACGCTTTTATTGACTTCCTGTGGGTTAAATAGTATGAAGTCAGCAACCCATAAAACCTATGTACCCAAGGTTATATAAAAATCGATTAATTTTTTAGATTTTTGGCCAGGGTTTTCGGGAAATCTGCCCGTGTGCATTTTGTGTGTTTCATTATTAAGGCCTGGGTACATAAGCAACCTCGTCGCCTGGCTCTCTGGCCTAGCTTCATTTCTGACACAATAAAAATAAAACAATAAATAAGTCTTGTGCCAGACTATGAAAATTTTCATGAAAATATTTTGAGCTTTTGGGTAAGAAGGGAGAAAGGGAGCTCCTTCACCTCCGCTCTCTCCTAAAAGCTAAAACATTTTCATGTGTTATTTTCCGTGTCTGGCACAAGAGTAGGTTGCCCTTTTCTTCTGTATTCTTTTGTTTTTATTATGTCAGAAATGAAGCAAGGCAAGAGAGCCAGGCGACGAGGTTGCTTATATACCCGGGCCTTTAATCCTTTGAGACGCAGGGATTTTTCGTCTTAGTATATCGTCACCTGAAATGCCCAAAGAGGTAACCCTCAAAGGGGTTCGTAACGACTGGGACATGATAACGAATTCCATTCGATAACCCGAGCCAAATTCTTATATTCAAGAGTATTGAATTTTAACTAAACAAGTAAAAAAGTATCAGTCGGCCGACAGAGATATACCCTCAGCCTGTGTATATTGAAACAATGTTTTCCCAAACAAAACGTATTTATATAGGGGGTTTTAAAACTTTTCGGCGTATAAACCGACAAAAATATTGACTAGAATTAAAGAGCAAAAGTTTTGCGTAGGAGATACTTAATGGAAGGGATCGACATTGACCATTATGGAAGTGGATCTCTAGCCACTACATATGGTGTCATAGGGGGTTTTTATGCATCTTTCAGGCTATTTTCTCAGGAAGTGTGGACTTGGCCCTGAAAAAACTTTTAATTGAGGCAGTGAATACAAGTTGCTTCAACAAAAATCAAAGTGATTCGATAGCAGTTCTTAAAGTGAACTTAAAATGAACTTATACCGGATGTAGTGGACATATATAGTCCATATTTGAACCTGAGCTATATCTGGTATATATATTAGGATGTGTAAAGTATGGACCAATTCGACCACTCCCTTCAAGAGTTAACGTACGAACAATGTTTCCGAACATTTTTGAACTTTTGTGGGGGATGTACCTGAAGGAGTGGATCGATATGGTTTATCTTCGAACTTAAACTATGTTTGGACAAAATATTACTAAGGCCAAATTTTGGACCCAATCTGTTATGTCTGTACTACGACATAATTAAATAAGAAGACGCGTGGTCGATCATTGTTTAATATAAAATTACTTTATTAACAAAACATTATAAACTAAGGGAAAATTAAGACGTGTAACTTGATTGACGTTTAAAACAAGAAGGGCAGTAATATTGAACAATGGCTTCCATGTAAAGCCCAAGATTACGGTTTACAATAAAACAGGTATTGATAAATGAGAGTATAATGACAAACATTGATGACAGTAAAATACAAGTATAACAGATAGGGATTTCGATAAAGATAATGAAGGATACAACACAATCGGCAGATCCGTTCGAGATTTATCTTGCGCTCCAACCACCTCACACGGTGTCATAGGGTTTTGTGCATTTTTCAGACAATTTTCTCAGGAAGTATGGACTTGCGCCTGATGAAAATTGTACCGTCGTATGGGGGGCAGTGAATATAAGTTGCTAAAACAAAAGTCAAAGCGATTCGAGAGCAGGTCCTAAACTGAACTTATCCGAAATTTTATGTGGGAGGTACCCGAAGGAGTGGACCGATTGAGTCCATATTGGAACCTCATCTAAGTCTGGTAGACATTTCACGATTTGCAAAGTATGGACCAAATCGGTTACTTCCTTCAAGAGTTATCGTACGTACAAATTTTCCGAACATTTTCGAACTTTTGTGGGGGAGGTACCGGAAGGAGTGGACCGATATAACCCATCTTCGAACTAAAACTAAGTTTGGACAAAATATTACGAAAGCCAAATTTTGGACCAAATCGGTTGGTCCGTTCGAGAGTTATCGTGCGCTCCAGCCAGCCAGACAGACAGACGGACGGACATTGCTCCAAATTGTCTGAAACACATTTCATCCAAACATACTTGGGGTCTAAAAACCATTATTTCGATGAGGCACATTTTGCCCGTATGAAAGTTTATATACCCTCGTTAGTATAAATGCTGAGGGTATAACAAGTATAGATATTCTTTATTCCTGATTTGTGAGGAACATCAATGCCTTCAATAGAAATAAATCTACCCAAATATTCCTTCCTCTTTAGACACAAATCTATTTGATATATGAGTCACATTTTTCTATTACTCGACAAACAAGAGTGACTTCTAAATGTGTGTGAGAAAGCTTGCAATCGAGCTACGAACCAAACCCAAATGCCAAAGAAAAGCAATAAAAAAGGAAAGGAGCAAAAAAATCAACGACAAGCGAAATGAAATACATTCAAAACTAAGATCGAGCTCGCAGTGTCGTTCGTTATCATCGTCATAGCCGACTCGACAAGTTATACAAGTTGCTGAAGAAAAAAGAAGAAACACGAGCATTGTTTTAAGAACCTCCCAATGATTCCCGCGACCGATTTGTTTCAGAGAAGCTGCGGCTGGCTGGCTGACTCCACACACTTAGCGCATCTTGCTTGTTGTGGCCCGTCCCGTATTCTCCCCACTTCAGTGATTACAAGTGGTGGTGATAATGATGATGGTGGTGACGGCGTTTGCGGTCGGTCACACGAATTGGCAAATTCAAAACTCTTTTTTGTTGTTGTTGGTTGGGGTTTCTTTATCAATTCGCATACGCTTCAGTGTGTATGTGTGTCCATATGTTTGAGGGTTTTGTGGCTTGAAGTTTTTGTTTGGCTTAGTTTGAGGGAATGGAATTCTCTACAGTTTCGGCCAATATTGCGAGTACTAACTAACTTTCCGTTGGAAGGTTGGTGGTTAATGGTTGTGTGTGAATGATGGCTGGTTGGCTGTGGTCTAAAGAAGCTCGTAACACGCAATTGTTGAATATATTTTTGGTTTCTTAAAGCTTGAAATTAATTGAAAATAACGACGAATATTTGCCCAAGTCATGGTGTGTAGCAGGCAGGCAGTTAGATTCATACATTCATCAGAAAGAGGAAGACAGCAAAAACGACGAACGAGCAGCAAGGCACCACGGCAATCATTCCTAGGTATAGATAGGTATGCGTGCGTGTGCTGCTCTTTGTATTGAATTTGGCTCGTTCATGCACGGAAAAATTGTAAATGTCGAATACACGACCAACAACAACAACAGAAAACGGTAAGCAAGAAAACACCGGCCATAAATTAGCCCCTACACGGATATCTTCACCCGAAGTGATTAGGTTAATGCTGCTGTTACTTACTGGCAATGATGATTGTAGTCATCATGGCATTTCGTTGCAGACCACGATAAAAAAAAAACATTTTTATAGCTTTAGTTTGTCTAGATGGCGGTCGGTGATGATGATGATGTTGATGGTGCCTGAGTTGATTTTAAGTTTTGCTTGGGTGACTTCACCATAAAAATTTCAGAGACTCGACCATGTCTTCTCGTTGTTCGTTTGTATTCCATGGGTACTAGGTAGCCAGAAGATGTTGGCGTTGTTGTTGTTGTTTTTATAAAATTTAAGCTTAAGGCGTTTAAAATCAAGTCTAGAAAATCGTGAGCCTTTCAATTTGATTATTCTTTTCTTCTTCGTTTGCATGTGGAGTAAGCAACCGAGCGCGCGAATCCTCTCCAGTGCTCTGTCATACATATCATGCCCCCTCCCGATTGTTGTCACAACTCCATCCTTAAGCCATAACAAATCCCCCCATCACTAACTCGTTATTTTCCATCTTCCTGCAATCCAAGTGAGGAGAGGGGTTGAGTCCGGGAATGTTTCTGCCGTTGTTGTTGTTGTAGCTTGCCTGGCTGCTTGCTTGATTGCCTGCATGCCTTGCCTGTGATTCCAGTTTGTTGTTCGTGATCACACTGCTAAACAACAAAAACAACAACCACAATAATAACAGTCAACAGCCGTGGTAGTAACAGCACGACCGACCGACCACCTAAAGTCCGTTGTCGAGCAAAAATCCAATATGTGTTTCTTCTTCTACTCTCGTCGCCTGTAACTCTTGCTGGGCTCGCCGCTCAACTCAGCTCACTGCTGGGCTGTGTTGCGTTGTGTGTATATACAATTTTGACGTACATCGTTGTTGTTGTTGTGGTACTAACTCTGCCTGTTGTCTCGGCTGGTTGTGCTCGCTCTGTGGTGTGCTGTGCCATTGTCGAGTGCTGCTTAGCCGAGTAAAACAACTGTGTTTTTTCACGATTTTGTTTTCTTATTTAGTATTTTTCCAATTATTTTGAGCTGTTTCTTTTTTTCAGTCCGTGTTGTGTGTTGTGCATCTCCTCCATTGTTAGCGTTTTGTGTGGTGATGGTGACGCAGTGAAATCCAGTTGGGTTTTAGAGAGTTGCTGGAAAACAACCATTAAAGAAAAATCGCTAACATTTTCTTCTTAACATTCAAAGTTTTTGTTTCTTTTGGATTTGTGGCCAACAAAAATAGTGAATTGTTTGTTGTTGCTGTTCTTTTAATAACTTTTATTAACAAATAAAGTAAGTTTATTTTGATATTTGCTGCTGATTATTTACATTTTGTACTGTGTGATTGGTGCGTGTGTGTGTATTAAAAAGGACACTTGTTTAAAAAGTCACTTATTAAGCATGACAGCTAAAGAGTATAAGAGAGTGTGAGAATTATTTTCACATACAACTTTTCTTTGTTGGACGACACTTCTCGTCTCGTATTTACGGCTCTAATTGGCATTTGAATTGGTTTATGTGCCTGTGTGTTATTGGATTGGAGCGTAGTGTGTTAAAATAAACAACAATTGTTTTTGTTTAGGATAATTTACAAAAACAAATACAGTAATAATAACAATACCATAGAACAAGACAAATTGAGAATAAAATTGAGCTCCTCTGGAATGTGAAAAGGGCATATACCTATTTACATATTACTTTTTAACTTGTGGTTTACATTGATATATATTTATTATAAGTTTAAGTATGTGATCATTCACAAAACTTTTTACGGAGAAATCTATGAAAAGAGATGACAAAGAGTTGTTCTGGATAGAATATTATGAATCACAAGGTAATGGAAATCTTGTAAACTTGATATTCTCCTGCCACACCATTGTTATTTGGCTATAATACTTTTACCTCGTTACCTTTAAGCCTCGTTTAGGGGCACCTCTCGGATCGGGCTGAAATTTTCACCATAGGTAGTCCTTGGGACCCTGATCACGACTATATATATCTTTCGCGCAGGAAGTCCATACTTCCCGAGATATGGGAAAATTTTAAGTTTTCTTTAAGTAGTCGGCCTTCGGCCGGGATTTACGACTTTCTCCTATGGACAGGAGCAAAAGTGGGCTACGCGAACAAGTTTCTCCAAAATTATAAGTTTTCTTTAAGTAGCCGGCCTTCGGCCCGGATTTAAGACTTTCTCCTATGGACATGAGCAAAAGTCGAAAACGCAATCAAAAGTATTCACCACGAGCTTTAAAATGATACCAATATTGCCCAAGTAAAAATAGTAAAATGTCAAGACCCATATCTCGGGAAGTATATACTTCCCCCCGGGAAAGTTATATATCGTTGTGATCAGAGTCCCAAGGACTACCTATGGTGAAAATTTCAGCCCGATCCGAGAGACGCCCATAAATGAAGTAATGGTGTTGAAGTAGGACTTTCCCGAAATGTGAAGACCCATATCTCGGGAAGTATGGACTTCCCCGGGAAAGATATATATAGTTGTGATCAGGGTCCCAAGGACTACCTATGGTGAAAATTTTAGCCCGATCCGAGAGGTGCGCCTAAACGAGACTTAAGCAAATTTCCGTATATTGTTGCGTTGATCCCGGATATTTGATCCGAAAGTCCGGATACAAAACTTGGGTTAGAACCGGTTCTACTGAACAGTGTTCAGGTGATATAGTATAAAACCCTCGAAAATGGGCCCATTATATATGCTCACTTAATAAAGGCCAGATTATAACTCTCTGCATCCAGATATATGGGCTCATTTCTTTACATTACACCTAGGTGTCTATGGAAAAGTTTAAAGTTATAAATTGTTCCATATTTACATTAGGCAATTTTACTTGCGGCAATTGTCAGTTTAAAGGAGAGAGAGGTGAGGCATATGGTAACCCTTTGCATCTCAACACCCTCTCTCATCCACAAACTGACTATTGCCGCAAGGAAAATTGCCTAATGTAAATATGGACTTAGTTTATGTTTTTGAATAACGTCAGTTCCATAGAAAAACTTTAAATCGCGTAGCCGACATCGCAACGAAGTCGGCACGAAATTCGGATGCAACAACATCCGATGTCGGATCCGAAATCGTAACGATGTCTTGACGAAAGTTGAATGGAGTGGTTGGCATGTATGTATATATTTGTTTGCTTCCGAAATTGTTTAGACGTGTCGGTTTGCTGGGACATCAACATACTTGAAAGATTTTGGGGTGGATGTCTCAACCCAGCAAACCAATCGTAACGCAATCAGTACGAACTTTGGATGCTACGTCCAATTTCGGATCCCAAATCGTAACGATAGTTGTATGGACTTGTTGACATAATGTCGGAACGAAGTGTTGGAGAGAAATCAGATTGGTATATTCGAAGAGGCATTTATTTCCCACATTTAGCTCTGAATTCGGAACGAAACTTCCTACGAAAAAACGGATAGAAATCGAAACAAAATCTTAACGAATTAGCTTTCGAAATAGTTCAGACATGTCGGACATCCGAAATTTCGTTTGGTACGACTTCGTTTGCTATGAGTTGTTGTGAAGTTGAGAACATTTCGTTTTTCTTTTTGTTCACACTCACGCATGCAATACATTGTTAGTTTTAAGCTGAGTGAGTAGTAGTACAGGGTTTGTAGTTTTTTGGAACCGCTCTTGGCCCTATATTTATAAAATAATTTGAAATTGAATGATAACAAAACTAAACAGAATTCGATCAACTTGGGCCATGCTTCGTTTTGTTCTTATGGAAATACGAAACGATTGCAAACGTTTCATAAAGTTTTTTTTTTCACGTACTCTGATCATGATTACAACTCTTTTCTGTGACAATTCATTAATTCCTGAGTTATGAACCACGAAATTTTTCAATATTTAGCGCAGCTCCTTCATACGTTTCACGCAAGATCGCGTCGTTTGTGATCCGGATTTTTTAGGTGCATTGAACATTATTGAAATCGTGATCTCTCAGGATAACGATAAAGTCGACAGAGATATACCCTCAGTCACGTACCCGAAGAAAAAAAGTTAACACAATACTTCTGTAGGTTTTTTAGCTGTTGGGAAAATTTTCCAGGATGGAAAGGGCCGCAAAAAACTACATGTTGCGACAAAATTCAGAATGATCCAAGACGAGTGCATTTTTTCCAAATTTTGGGTAGGGTGTACCCGTAGGAGTAATCCGATGTAGTACATATTCGGACCTAATACAAATTTGTTGGAAATATTTTTTTCTTTATTAGTCTATGGATATTTTCCTTACATACTATATAATTACAAATTTTGTGCTTAATTTTCTGAATTTAAATATATGACAATTTTACTTTTCAATTTACAAAGTTTGAGCTAAATCGATTTCACACTTAAAGGGTTATTTTACACATTAGCCAGTTTAGGTGGTGCCGGTAGGATTTTCTGGACCTTTTTGGATCATTACCTAAGGAAGTATGGACTTGCCCCACGAAAAAAATTACAACGTCATATCAGGGACCGCAAGTGCAACCTGCTGCATCACAAATTAATAAGATCAGAGAGGAGTTGTTAAACTATACTTTTTCCAAATTTTGTGTGGGAGGTACCAAAATGAGTGGACCGATATAGTCCATATTAGAACCCGATCTATGCCTGAAAGTAATATTACCAATAGCAAAGTTTGGCTCAATTCGGTTACTCCCTCCTAGAGTTATCATGCCCACAATCTTGGCGACAAATTTTGAACCTTTGTGGGGGAGGTACCGGAAGGAGTGGACCGATATGGTCTATCTTCTAGCTTAAACTAAGTTTGGACAAAATATTGAAAGACCCAAAATTTGAACCAAATATGTTGATCCGTTCGAAAGTTATCGTGCGCTCCAACTACGACACATGGTATTATATGGGTTGTTTGCAGTTTTCGTGCTGATTTCTGAGGAAGTATGGACTTGCTCCTGAAAAAATTATATCGTCGTAATGGGGATAGTGAATACAAGTGGCTGCAACAAAAATCAAAGCGATCCGAGAGCAGGCCTTAAACTGCACTTGAGCAAAAGGTCCATATTGGAACCTCATCTATGTCTGGTAGAAATGTCACGATGCAAATGTCAAATGCAAAGTATGGACTAATTCTGTTACTCCCTTCAAGAGTTATCGTGCGGACAATTTTTCCGAATATTTTTGAACTTTTGTGGGGGAGGTACCTGAAGGAGTGCACCGATATAGCCCATCTTCGAAATTATATCAAATCTGGACAAAATAATTCGATACCCAAAATTTGAACCGAATCGATTGATCCGTTCGAGAGTTATCGTGCGCATCAGCCAGCCAGACAGGCAGACAGTAGACAGATGGACGGACATTGCTAGATCGACTCAAAATTGTCTGAAACGGATATCGTACAAACATACTTGGGGTCTAAAACCATTATTTCGATGAGGCACATTTTTGGTCGTATCAAAGTGTAAATACCCTCTTTAGCCTAAAGGCTGAGGGTATAAAAATTAATCAACATTTGTCATTGATAGCATTCTTTTCCAGAATAAATTCCGCACCGCTTATTACAATTTAGACCCCGGAAGGGGCGGAAACACATTTGGGCCCAGAAATAAAGATAATACCCACTACGGACCTCGAATCTACCGCAATATCGCAACAAAAGTTGTAATTTGAATGGAATTGGCAAAACATCTAACAAAAATCAGGAAACACTAAAAGCCAGTTGAAAAAATTGGTATTTTGAAGGTTTCAGTGCACAAAATGGTGGGTCTTGTAAGGAATATCAAAACTTTGCGCTCCTTTGCTCCAAAAACTGAAGTAAAAAAAACATGTACGTTCTATTAGAGTTGATATCTAAAAGAACGTACATGTTGTTGGCTCTATTATTTTTCACACCTCCTTATAGGCCCAAACATATCACTACCCTGCCCAATACAACGTCGAACCCCAAATTGGACAAATGTTGATTAATAAAATAACTCCACGAATTTTCAAAATTAAAAACAGCTTTTAGGGTTTAAGTCAGAGCTCCGATTTACTCGCGAGTGAAAATTTGGGGGGAGGAGGTAACTTTTTTTGATTGCAATTTTTTTGGAGAAGAGTTTCGAGAAAACTTTCACTCGCGAGTGTAATTCGAGCTAGTATTCGGAGCTCTGGTTTAAGTTGTACATACTTCATCTGAGTTTATGCAAAATTTTCCCACAAAACATTATTTAGAGTAATGATATCAAAGACAAAAATGTTCTCCGCTATATTTCGAAATAAGTCACTAAAGAAATGTGAACGCTATTTGCATTACATACCAAGAAAATATCGGTTTCAATTATTCCAAAAAAAAACGTGGGTAGTTGCCATAATTTCTACATTTTGGCAACTTTAATGACTAGAATGCATGGAATATTTCTGTTAAAAAATAAACACTAGTGTTGATCATTAAAGTGGTCTTTTTGGTCCCTTTCTCCAAAAATCATGCATTTTCCCAAACTATAATTTCTATACAAATGTTTAATTTGTATTATAAGAGAACCGATTAATAATATAGTAGAACAGGAATTATATTCCTAAACTCTTGTATATATGTACTAATGTTAAATGAAAAAACAAGTGAAAAAGGATCAGTCGGCTTTGCCGACAGAGATATACCCTCAGCCTGTGTGAATGGAAACACTTTTTTCCCCAAAAAAAGTACATATTTAAAGGGTTTTGAAAATTTGAACCGACAAAAATATGGATTTGGATAAAAGCTCAAAAATTTTGCGGGGAAGGTATCAAAAGGGATGGACCGACATATTCCGTTTTGAAAGTGGGTCTTATTTTGGGTGTGATTCCAATCGGGTTGCTCTGTTTATGAGATATCGCGCGTACTATTACCGTCGTAATTGAGGCAGAGAATGAAACGTGCTTCAACAAATATCAAAGTGACTCCAGAGCAGTTCTTAAAGTGGTCTTATCCAAAATTTTATGTGGGAGGTACCCGAAGGAGTAGACAAATATAGTCCATATTCGAACCTGATATATATTTGGTAGATATATTGTGTGTGGACCAAATCGGTCACTACCCTCAAGAGTTATCGTGCGCACAAATTTTCCAAACATTTCTGAATTTTTGTGGGGGAAGTACTGGATGGAGTGGACCGATATAACCTTCGAACTTAGACTAAGTTTGGACAAAATATTACGAAGGCCAAATTTTGGGCCGAATCGTCAGATCCGTTCAAGAGTTATCTTGCGCTCCAACAACTACAAACGGTGTCATAGGGATTTTTTTCCACCATTCTCAGGTAAGATGGACTTGCCCTTGATGAAACTTGTACTGTCGTATAGAGGACAGTGAACAGAAGTTGTTACAACAAAAATCAAAGTTATTCGAGAGCAGGTCCTAAACTGAACTTTTCCGAAATTTTGTGTGGGAGGTACCCGAAGGAGTGGACCGATTGAGTCCTTATTGAAACCTCATCTAAGTCTGGTAGAAATTTCACGATGTACAAAGGATAGGTCAAATCGGTTACTCCCTTCAAGAGTTATCGTTCGCACAAATTTCCGAACTTTTGTGTGGGAGGTACCGGAAAGAGTGGACCGATATAACCCATCTTCGAACTTAAACTAAGTTTGGACAAAATATTACGAAAGCCAAATTTTGGACCAAATCGGTTCATACGTTCGAAAGTTATCGTGCGCACCAGCCAGACAGACAGACGGACGGGCATTGCTAAATCGACTCCAAATTGTCTGAAACACATTTCGTCCAAACATACTTGAGGTCTAAAACCATTATTTCGATGAAGCACATTTTGCCCGTATGAAAGTGAATATACCCCTGTTAGCAAAATTGAAGAATTGGATGCATTACCGACTATTGTAGTATCTCCCTTCTTTGGCCACCTTCGCCAACCTACTTTACACCAATGTAAAGGTAATAGTTTCTTCTTCCATCGACAGGCTTTGCCGTTGGAATACCCCTACTAGAAGCCGATATATTCACAAAGAATAAAACTTTGAATTTGTCTCCACATGAGTTTTTCCCCCCTAAATATTATCCGACCCCTAAATATTATCCGACTATCACCAAAATCAATAGGCTTCTTCCTCTGTGGGGACCCCCATTAACTCCCAAAAAATTTGTGACGATCCGACCAAAATTGCGACCTGTAGCGTGATTACAAAAAATCGGAAAATGGGATGCATTACCGACTATTGCGATATCTCTGTTGTTTGACCACCTACGACATTGTTGTAAAGGTGGTATTTTCTACTTTCCTTTCCAGGTTTTGCTTTTGATATACCTCTTAAAGAAACAGAGCTATTGGCTTTGAAATAAAACGTTGACCTTTTCTCCAAATACGTTTTTGCCCCTTCGTCCCCTGAATATTATCCGACCATCATCAAAATCAATAGGCTTCTTCCTCTGTGGGAATCCCATTAACTACCAAAATTTCGTGAAGATCTGATCAAAATTGCGACCTGTAGCGCGATTTCGAAAAAAAATTGAAAACTGGGATGTATTACCGACTATTGCTATATCTCCGTTATTTGGCCATCTACGCCAACCAACTTTGCATCATTGTAAAGGTGGGATATTCTACTTTCATAGTCTGGCTTTGCTTTTGGAAGCTCCCCAACCAAAGCCGTGATATTCGTCATTATAATTAAAATCGCTAAAATGAAAAGTTGGGTTGTATTAGCGACTATTGCGATATCTTCGTTGTTTCTTCACATTGTTATAAAGGTGATATTTTCTACTTTCATTAGCAGGTTTTGCTGTTGATCTACCCTTTATAGATGCGGAGATTTTCGCTTTGAAATAAAACGTTGACTTTTTCTCCAGATAAGTTTTTTGCCCATTCCGACACCTAAATATTATCCCACCATCACCAAAATCAATAGGCTTCTTCCCCTCCGGGATCCTCATCAACACCCAAAATTTTGTGACGATCCTATGAAAATTGCGATTACAAGGTTTAGATGGACAGTCGGACGGACACACGTAGCCACCCAGCAAACCAAATGTCTGATGTCCGACACGTCTGAAAAATTTCGGAAGCAAAGTCGTTCAGATTTCGTTCCGGTTTCTAAACGATTTTTCGGATAGGAAATAGTTCAGATTTTGTACCGATCGTACCGACATCGTAACGAAATCGGAACAAAATTCGGACGATACGTCCGACATCTGTAGTGGAATTCTGTAACACATTTTTTGAGTTACCGACAAAAATCGGTAAAATAAAAACGAAAAATTATGAATGAAAAGTATCACTAAAGGTTGACAACACTGTTGCTATCGGTAGGACTTAGCGACGGCCTTATTTTAATTGTTAACTTACCAAAAAGTTTCGTTAATTACCGAAATTATAAGCATTTTAATTTTACCGATTTTTGTCGGTAAGTCAAAAAATGAGTTACAGAATTCCACTACTGATCCGAAATCGTAACGATATCTTAACGAGAGTTGTATGAAGTGGTTGACATAATTTTGGAACGAAATGTCTTAGCGACATCGGATCGATTTCGGTCCGATTTCGTAACGAAATCTGAAGAAAATCCTTGGGAAATTCGGATAAGAAATTTCTTTCCGACATTCGTTCCGAAATCGGAACGAAATCGGTACAAAATCTGAACTATTTCCTATCCGAAAAATCGTTTAGAAATCGGAACTAAATCTGAACGACTTTGCTTCCGAAATTTTTCAGACGTGTCGGACATCAGACATTTGGTTTGCTGGGTGACTGGTCCCTCAGCCTATTCATGGAGTGTCCCCTGTATTCGTTTATAAAAACACCCTTAAGATCAAATATAATACTCGCTCCTTTATGTCACCCGTAAAGAGTTCCTCCATTAGTTCATTTTTAATGTCTCCCTAAACAAGATAACCTAAAAAAAATTTCCTTTAAGCCCTTTATAGTGACTCCATTTATAAAAACACCCTTAGGTCGTCTATGGAGTCTCCATAAATTCCATAAGAGTGGGGTTAGAACACTCGTAATTTAGGATATTTCCTCTAAGTATGAACCTACCTCATGGCTTTGTATCAAAATCGTCCATCTATCTTAAAATTACACCTTCAACTCCCAACAATATGCAAAACATGAATTTCATTACAATCTTTTTCCCTCGCTCTTTCTTCTTTGCAGCCAATGGAAATAATTATGAAAGTAAAATGTTCACCTACGACGGGACCAAGTGTGGCCTCTACGGGACATTCATCATTAAAAATTGTCGATCGTCAACGACAATTGCAGCAACGCACAAATACGAGCCCCTATCCTAAAACTAAAACGCCAGTACAACAAATCACAACATACATTCCACCAACAGCAGCAGCACCACCCGCCAACAACAAAAATAACAGCAACACTGCGACTACCACCAGCACCGTCAATAATACCGAATGCCTTCTATCGTCACCACCTTGTACTGAATGTACGGTGGGTTATTGTTGTAATTTGCAATCATGTTGCATGCCAACAACAGCAGCACCAACAACATCACAACAAAATCTTCCAGCACCACCACCACTTTTGCCCATGACAGCCGATAAGCAACAACATCAATATAACACAAATATCAATGCCACCGCCGCCACCAGTCATCTGCAGCAAAATCAATCGTCGTCGCCTCACATTGTCATTGAAGAACAACCGGAATTTGTATCGATTGATGATGAAAAAGTTAAACAATATCTAATGAGTTTTGGTCAACAGCGTCAAATATATCCAGAGAATGCTAGAAAAATTAGTCGTGTCATAACCACATCTTCATCGGAGGCAAATAGTAGACCCGTAATCTATGAAATTATCGAGCTGGATGATGAAAATGAACGTGAAAAATTAAAACAAATAAAACAACAGGCAGAACAAAATTTGGCTGCCAAGAGATTAACAACAAATCCATCCATAAATTTAAACTTGAATTCCCGCCACACAAATTCCTTAAATATTAGTTTAATACCGAAAAATCCGGAAAAGACTGTGCCTCCCACCACCACCACCACAAAGCCGAAGTCCAAGCTGAATTCTTCATCATCTCGTGGTGGGGAACAAAAAATTATTGCAGAAATTAATTTAATTGATAGCAGTGACGATGATGATGATGAGAACGATGAGAATAATTCATACGCCGCTCAAATAAATCACGGTGATGGTGATAATTATGCTGTAGATGATTATTATGATGATGATGACGATGATACGCTGCCACCTTTGGCAGCGGTCAGTTGTGAATTGGAGTGTGACGATGATGATGATGACGACGACGCCGATGTTGATAACAATCACCAATCTTCTTCTACTTCTTCGTCCAAGTATCAAGATTTTGGAAATTCTCGTTCAAAACATTCTGATCCGTATTCACATGACAATGTAATTGTTCGCTGGGAAGAATATGATCGCCAAAGGGAACGTGTTTTCTTTGAGTGTTATCTATGCCACAAGAAAGTCCAATCCAGTTATAACTTAAGGCGCCACATGATGATTCATACGGGTGAGTACATAAAGTTTATTTTGAGATCCAGTTGTAGGGTTATGAATGGGGGGATAATTAAAAGTTTTTATCGAGGATTCATCGTTTTGGTTATTTAAGAAAATCCAAATCAGGTTTTGTGCTAAAGAAGACTCTCTACAAAAGACTAATCTTAAGACTTCATTCTAGTCACATTGAAAGACTTCCCTTCGACTCATCTTTACATACTCCCGTTGGGTCGTCTACACGACTCCTTTTGGGTCGTTATATAGAGGTCCCTTTGAGTCGTCTATATGGAGGTTCCTATAGGTCGTCTATATAGAGGTTCCTATGGGTCGTCTATATATAGGTTCCTATGGGTCGTCTATATGGAGGCCCTTAGGGTCGTCTATATAGAGGCGCTTTGGGTCGTCTATATAGAGGCCCTTTGGGTGGTCTGTATAGAGTCCTTTGGGTCGTCTATATAGAGGCGCTTTGGGTCTCTTTGAGCTCTTTTTCGGGATATTTATAAGTCCATGTGGGAGGTTCCTTTGGGTCATCTATAGAGAGATCCCTTTGGGTCGGAGGTCCTTTGGTTCCTCTATTTAGAAGTCCCTTTGGGACGTCTATATGGAGGTACTTTAGGTCGTCTATCAATAAGTCCCTTTGGATCACCTATCTAGAGGTCCCTTTAGGACGTCTATGTAGAGGTCCCTTTGGGTCGTCTATTTAAAAGACCCTTTGGGTTGTCCATTTAGAAGTTCCTTTGGATCGTCTATAAAGACTTCCTTCTATTTAAAAGACCCTTTGGGTTGTCCATTTAGAAGTTCCTCTGGATCGTCTATAAAGACTTCCTTCAGCTCGTCTAAAAAGACTCCCTTCAGCTAGTCTATAAAGACTCCCTTCAGCTCGTCTATAAAGACTCCCTTCAGGTCGTCTATAAAGACTCCCTTCAGCTCGTCTATAAAGACTCCCTTCAGGTCGCCTATAAAGACTCCCTTCAGGTCGTCTATAAAGACTCCCTTCAGGTCGTCTATAAAGACTCCCTTCAGGTCGTCTATAAAGACTCCCTTCAGGTCGTCTATAAAGACTCCCTTCAGGTCGTCTATAAAGACTCCCTTCAGCTCGTCTATAAAGACTCCCTTAAGATCGTCTATAAAGATCCCCTTCAGCTCGTCTATTAAGACTCCCTTCAGCTCGTCCATAAAGTCTCCCTTCCGATCGTCTATAAAGACTCCCTTCGACTCATCTATAAGGACTCCATTCGACTTGTCTATAAAGACTCCATTCAACTCGTATATAAAGATTCCCATCCGCTTGTCCATAAAGACTCTCCTCAGCTTGTCCGTAAAGACTCAATTCAGCTCTTCGTAAAGACCCCCTTCAGCTCGTATATAAATACTCCCGTCAGCTCGTCTATAAAGACTCCATTCGGCTCTTTTATCAAGACTCCCTTCCGATCGTCTAAAAAGTCTCCCTTCCGATCGTCTTTAAAGATTCCCTTCGACTCGTCTATAAGGACTCCCTTCGACTCGTATATAAAGATTCCCATCCGCTTGTCCATAAAGACTCTCCTCAGCTTGTCTGTAAAGACTCCATTCAGCTCTTCAGTAAAGACCCCCTTCAGCTCGTATATAAATACTCCCTTCAGCTCGTATATAAAGACTCCCTTCAGTTAGTCTAAAAAGACTCCCTTCAGCTCGTCTATAAAGACTCCCTTCAGCTCGTCTATAAAGACTCCCTTCAGCTCGTCTATAAAGACTCCCTTCAGCTCGTCTATAAAGACTCCCTTCAGCTCGTCTATAAAGACTCCCTTCAGCTCGTCTATAAAGACTCCCTTCAGCTCGTCTATAAAGACTCCCTTCAGCTCGTCTATAAAGACTCCCTTCAGCTCGTCTGTAAAGACTCCCTTCAGCTCGTCTGTAAAGACTCCCTTCAGCTCCTCTGTAAAGACTCCCTTCAGCTCGTCTATAAAGACTCTCTTCAGCTCGTCTGTAAAGACTCCCTTCAGCTCGTCTAAAAAGACACCCTTCAGCTCGTCTATAAAGACTCCCTTCAGCTCGTCTATAAAGACTCCCTTAAGCTCGTCTATAAATACTCCCTTCAGCTCGTCTATAAAGACTCCCTTCAGATCGTCTATAAAGATCCCCTTCAGCTCGTCTATAAAGACTCCCTTCAGCTCGTCTATAAAGACTCCCTTCAGCTAGTCTATAAAGACTCCCTTAAGCTAGTCTATAAAGACTCCCTTAGGCACGTCTATAAAGATCCCCTTCAGCTCGTCTAAAAAGACTCCCTTCAGCTCGTCTATAAAGACTCCCTTAAGCTGGTCTATAAAGACTCCCTTCAGCTCGTCTATAAAGACTCCCTTCAGCTCGTCTAAGAAGACTCCCTTAAACTAGACTATAAAGACTCCCTTAAGCTCGTCTATAGAGATCCCCTTCAGCTCGTCCATAAAGTCTCCCTTCAGCTCGTCCATAAAGTCTCCCTTCAGCTCGTCTATAAAGTCTCCCTTCAGCTCGTCTATAAAGACTCCCTTCAGCTCGTCTATAAAGACTCCCTTCAGCTCGTCTAAAAAGACTCCCTTCAGCCCGTCTAAAAAGACTCCCTTCAGCTCGTCTATAAAGACTCCCTTCAACTCGTCTAAAAAGACTCCATTCAGCTCGTATATAAAAACCCCCTTCCGCTCGTCCATAAAGACTCTCATCAGCTCGTCTATAAATACTCCCTTCAGCTCGTCTGTAAAGACTCCATTCAGCTTTTCAGTAAAGACCCCCTTCAGCTCGTCTATAAAGACCCCTTTCAGCTCTTCCATAAAGACCCCCTTTTGCTCGTCTCCCATCCATAATGATCTCCTAAAGATTACGTATACTTACATTTTTTTTCATTTCACCTCTCCTCTAGGCGAGCGCCCCTTTGCCTGTGATTTGTGTGATCGCCGATTCCGTGAATTCAGCGATTTGAAGAAACATCGTAGACGACATGCTGGCGAAGCTAATTTCATGTGTATGGTTTGCCAAAAATTGCCACCGCTGGAGAATGATCCAACACGTTGTATTAACTGTTGTACCCAATCGAAGAATGCAGTTTTAATGGCATCCATGAAGAAATACGAAGAAGATGAAAAATCAAATCAGTCGAATAGTGACAAGGCAGAAGAAAAAGATGGTCATATAATAATGCTTTCAGAGTCTCCGCCACCGCCTCCACCAGCGAGAACACCATCGGTGGCATCTTCCTCAAAATCGACAGCCACAATAACATCTGTTGCAATTATAAAGCCAGTTATAAAATCAGTTCAATCAGCACAATTCCCTGCAACCATAACCCTGGTAAACACTCCCAATTCCTCCAAATCTTCAACAACCATTACAACGACAACAACAAATGATACCAAACATCTGTTATATAATATGCCGGCTGTTCATCGACAAGATTTACTTGATATGGGTGTAATTACACGTAAGGAATTTTCCTGTCCACTGTGTCATCGTGCCTTTGGCACTCGTCACAATCTTAAACGTCACTATATGATCCACACCGGCGAGAAACCATTCAGTTGTAGTAAATGTCGTAAACCTTTCCGTGAATATTCCACATTGAAGAAACATATGGTCACCCATCAAAAGGATCGTTGGTATAAATGCATGAGTTGTCCAATGAAATTTCGTGATTTTCTTAAATACACAGAACACAAAGATTCACATCCCGATACAGGTGATGCGGACAAAAATGATGATGATTATACAACATCGGCGCAACATAGTAGGAAATATCAATCAAGTGAAAGTTATAGTATCGATGATTCAAATGATGAGGAGGAGGACTCTTCAAATGGTGGTGGCAATGATTGGTTGGAGTGTTGTGAATGTGGTCAACGTTACAGTGACATCGATGCCTATAATGATCATCTTAAGACTCACCAAGCTGATGGAGATGTTGTGGAATGTGACTGAAAGGTTTGTAGTTAATGTAACGTTGGTTTTATTCAATTGTCCAGTAAAATATGTAAGGTTTACATATATTAAGTGAAATAAAAATGAAATTATAGTAGGGATATATTTATATATAATAGTAATTTTCATTTTATATTTTTATACCTACCTGTTTGCTATCCAACAACAACGCTCAATGATAATGAATCGTTAAGGTCTGCTTTTGAAAATGATTATGTTTGTCCACATAATGGGTAATAATTGTACGTACCTAATAAAATAATGTATTATGGATATTAGTACACACGTATCTCACTTTAAAATATTTTTAATCAAAATCAAAATTTAATTAAAATTAAGTTATCTACTTAAAAACTCCATGCTTGCCCTTAAATCCAATTTTTTTATTATTTACAATTTATTTTCATAGTTTTAAGTCAGAAATCCATTAAAGTGATTTCTACATGAAAATGGTTCAAATTTTGAAACATTCCACAAAAGTATTTCGTACTTATTTATGCTTTAAGATAAAAAACGCCTATTTTTTATGTCTATATTTTAAAAAGTATTTTCAAACAAGTTTCCTTAATAGTGCAATTGAAGAGATATTATTAGCGTCTAAAATTATATATTTATAAAGAAAAGAGTAAAAATAAAATGTATTTTTTGATATTTTAAGATTAATGAAAAATTATTATTGTTTTATTGAAATTAATGCAGTAATTTTCACCATGCTCCTCTTGTGATTCTTATTTCTGCGGCTAATCTCTCTTTCAGATGTGTGGGGTAACAATTTCCATCATTCAAAATCCTTCAAGTTAAATTGTGATCGAACGAAAGAATAACAATTTCCAGCTAAGAGGTTGTTTACACCATCAATGTCATATGTGCCGAATTTTTCCATCGTTATACAGTCGCTAATATGTGCAATATTGGGGATTTTCCTTACGCCATTTGCTTTTTGCGTCCGCACCAGCAAAAATGCAGTGAAATTACGTCTCCACATTTCCGGCGTGGGAAGATATGGAAAGTTATTTCAGGTCATACGACATTGATAACTAGTGTAAACTACCTCTAAATATGGATAAAAGCTCGTCTATAAATACTCCATTCAGCTCGTCTATAAAGACTCCATTCAGCTCGTCTATAAAGACTCCCTTCAGCTCGTCTATAAAGACTCCATTCAGCTCGTCTATAAAGACTCCCTTCAGTTCGTCTATAAAGACTCCCTTCAGTTCGTCTATAAAGACTCCCTTCAGTTCGTCTATAAAGACTCCCTTCAGCTCGTCTATAAAGACTCCCTTCAGCTCGTCTATAAAGACTCCCTTCAGCTCGTCTATAAAGACTCCCTTCAGCTCGTCTATAAAGACTCCCTTCAGCTCGTCTATAAAGACTCCCTTCAGCTCGTCTATAAAGACTCCCTTCAGCTCGTCTATAAAGACTCCCTTCAGCTCGTCTATAAAGACTCCCTTCAGCTCGTCTATAAAGACTCCCTTCAGCTCGTCTATAAAGACTCCCTTCAGCTCGTCTATAAAGACTCCCTTCAGCTCGTCTATAAAGACTCCCTTCAGCTCGTCTATAAAGACTCCCTTCAGCTCGTCTATAAAGACTCCCTTCAGCTCGTCTATAAAAACTCCCTTCAGCTCGTCTATAAAGGTTCACTTTAGCTCGTATTAAGACTCCCTTCAGCTCGCCTATAAAGACTCCATTCAGCTCGTCTATAAAGACTCCTTCAGCTCGTCTGTAAAGACTCCCTTCAGCTCGTCTATAAAGACTCCCTGCAGCTAGTCTACAAAGACTCCCTTCAGCTCGTCTACAAAGACTCCCTTCAGCTCGTCAATCAAGATTCCCTTCAGCTCATCTAAAAGGACTCCCTTCAGCTCGTCTAAAAAGACTCCCATCAGCTCGTTTATGAAGACTCCCTTCAGCTCGTATATAAAGACTCCCTTCAGTTAGTCTAAAAAGACTCCCTTCAGCTCGTATATAAAGACTCCCTACAGCTCGTCTATAAAGACTCCCTTCAGTTCGCCTATAAAGACTCCCTTCAGTTCGCCTATAAAGACTCCCCTAAGCTTGTCTATAAAGACTCCCTTAAGCTTGTCTATAAAGACTCCCTTCAGCTCGTCTAAAAAGACTCACTCAGCTCGTCTAAAAAGACTCACTCAGCTCGTCTAAAAAGACTCACTCAGCTCGTCTGTAAAGACTAATTTCAACTTGTCTAAAAAGACTCCCTTCAGCTCGCCCGCGGGACAAACTGAATACTCCCCCATATCTCGGGAAGATATTTTTCAATTTATGCCACTTAAAAGTAGCAAAGCTACAGTGGAAATAAACAAAAAGACAGATGGGAAGTCTACTGCATTCTGCACATATAAAGATTCAGTCACGAACAGAATTCCATTGAAAGAGTGAATTCCAATTTGACGAAGCAGTCAGAACATAAAAAACAAACCTCTCTCCAGCGCAAAGGCTAATCTTGGAAGTAGTGGCAAAATATGTTACAAATCAGAGTCAAATCAAAACTTCCTAATTGCCGAAAAAACTCACAATACCTTAGAGTGTCCTAAAAGTTTACATCTGTAAATTGCGAGTTTGTCGTCTGCAATATCCAAAAAGCTAGAGCACTCAATTAACAATATTTCTGTGAATTTGCCGATAGTCTTCAAATCTTTCTGACATTGGAATAGTAGAAATTTACGAGACTCCAAAGCTGCTGCAAGCCATTCCGTCAGGTAGCATCTTTTATGAGAAGTCCGAAACACATTCACTTCAATCCATCTTTATTATTATTCACAGATTGAATTTAACCCGAGATTGAAAATAATATAGTGTAAATAAAACAATTTTTTAATTACCAGAATGATGAAAGCAGCACAACACAGCTCCAAAAAATGCAAGATCCAAAATGAACTTGTTTTTCTATAGCGTCAGTCGATTACCACTTCTGTGTTTAATTATATTCATTAAATGCACCCGCGTTAGTGGATTTCGATAATCAAATACTTCAAAAATTAAATAAATCTTTAAAACAATGAAAAATGCCTTTTACAATAATAATTCTTGGTAAAGCAGGTAAAGCAAAGCAACAATCTTTTAAGCAAACGAGTTGAAACGATCTAGCACGACAAATTCCGTTAGAATGCACAAAAACCAAGGGCTGTTCACAGCACCAGTTTTTTTAAGGATGATCACACATATTACTGATTATATGTCAAACAGGAAGTATCGTATGCTTTAAAGGCCAGAAAAGAATCAATCTTCGCTTGCTTTGCTTGCTTCCCCAAATGTCAAATTATAAAGGAATGGCAGTAGAGTTGTTAAATCTAGTGAACTAGTTCAGTACCATAGTTCGTTTGCGTATGATTTATGTTATTAAAACAAAGAGATAAAATAACTCATTCGCAGTTCGTTCATGGAAACAACCGGTGTCCACTGAACTATATTTTGAACTAGGTCGTTCAAACGAACTAGATTTTAACAACTCTAAATGGCAGAGCCTCTTTGCAAATCCGATTTGCTGCAACAAACAATTTAATATTAAAATTTTGTAAACAAGTGCTCTGTTCCAGAACCTGCAAGCATCTACTATTTTTTACTACGATAACAATTTTTCCTTTGTGTTATCGGAAAAAATAGTAAAAACTAGTAGATTTTTGCAGTTCAGGAACAGACCAAAGATGAAAAAAATTTAATTTGTTTGTTACAACCCAGCAAAATTTGACGGAAGGGGTTCTTTGCGATGACGTGATTTCATGTCATCTTTTGCATTGGTTCAAAGGAAGTCGTGGAAGATCCGATCTTTTCATTAGGATTTGAACCAATGCAAAGGAAGTCGTGAAAGATCCGATCTTTTCATCAGCATTTGTACCCATTCCATCGATCCAATAGAGGTGATGTTTGTGTTTTTATTTACACACCTGTTTTTCATTTTGGTATGTTCCAGTACTGCAAAAATCTACTAATTTTTACTATTTTTTCCGATAAAATAAAGGAAAAATTGTTATCGTAGTAAAAATAAGTAGATTCTTGCAGTTTCTGGAACAGACCAAAGTTGTTAGAACTGTCGTCGTGATCATGGTACAATAATTTGGAAGGTAGGTCAGGTTCGAACAAATTGTGAAAAACAAGGCCTGGGTGTATGTGCTTATTCTGTCAGAATTACCATAACTGAATATGCAACAGGTTGTACTGTTTATTTGATATTTTGGATCATTAACTAAAAACGCTGAAAATGAATGGGAAGCTAAGTTTTCTGTACAGAGTCATCTTCTGTATATGTTCAAAAGTGTGTTTCATAACAATGTTGTAATAAATACAAATTATAAATGTTGTAATAACAATTTTCATTTCGACTGAATTATAATATGAATAAAATATTTTGTCATATTTTTCAAAACCATACACATACATAAACATTTTTTTATACTGATTTGAAAGAATAAGCAAACCAATAAAAAAAAATTGTAATCAGCTGTTTGCTATGCCCTACCTTGTAATGATTCTACCATGGTCGTGATGTTGTCTTACATTTCCTACATATCAAACAACTAAAACTTCTAAACAATTGGTATTATAAGTCCCAATTTACATTAGGCGAGTTTACTTGAGGCAATTGTCAGTTTGTGGGTGAGAGAGGGTGTTGAGAGGCAAAGGGTTACCATATACCTCACCTCTCTCTCCTACAAAATGACAATTGCCGCAAGTAAACTCGCCTAATGTAAATTGGGACTATGAAGTCCCAACCATCGAGCTAAAAATAGAATCGGACTGCACACATTGCTATTTTAAAAGTTCCCTTGTCTGTTCTAAATCTGACATAGACTGAAATCAATAAAATCTCGCTTCTTGGAATTTAAAAAAAAAGTCCGAAACGAAAAGGAACAAGAATCTGAAAATAAAGAAGAAACTACTTTTGGAAAGAAACAATTAAAAATAAATTAATTAAGCATAAATGGTATTTCCAAAAAAAAAGTCTCTCCTCCCCGTTCGTTACATTTTGTTCTTATGGCCACGGCACATACGGTCCGTTGAGCGTCGCGTTACAACAACCACATGAAAACTTCGATAACAAACTTGGCATCACTTACACTTTTTTCATGTGGTTGTTGTTTCTAACGCGTGACGCGACGCACAACGGACCGTATGTGCCGGGGCCATTAGAGATCCCTAAAGCAAGCCGGGTTGTAGATCCCTACATACATATTTCTGTCACTAAACAAAAGAGTATAAATTACCAAAATGTTGTTATAAAATAACAAAATTTTAAAATAAAAGTAATTTACGAAATAAAAATACTTAAAGGAGTGCATTTGGAGTCCATGTCGAAATCTGAACTGGTGATAGGAAGATAATTGAAAAAACCTTTTGTAGGATTAAAAAATATCAGTTGCGGAGAACGGAGGATGTAATCTTTTACGTTGCAGCGGTGGTGATTACATTGCAATTTTGATGTAAACTTTTGAAAAACTAAACTGATAAATTAATTGTAGTTATTTCATGAATTCGTTTGAATTAATAAAGAGTTTTGTTTTTCATGAAAACCACATTTCAATACAGCATTTCCATTTTCCAAACAATATGAAAATTTCATGCCAAGGGGTTGGTGAAAATGACATGCCAAAGCATTGGTTAAAATGACATGTCAAAGCATGGGTGAAAATGACGTGTCAAAGCATTGGTGGAAATGACATGTCAAATCATTGGTGGAAATGTTAATATTCCCAGCAAAATGTTCGATGCCAAAGATGACATTTAATCATGGGTGCAAGTGATCTAGCATGTCATCTTTTTAGCATCTTCATCGATGAATTTTATATGAGCGTGGACCCCAAAAGATGACGTTCTTTTCTGGATCCTAAGCATGTCATTTTAACCAATGATTTGACATGTCATTTTCACCAATGCTTTGACACGTCATTTTCACCCATGCTTTGACATGTCATTTTAACCAATGCTTTGGCATGTCATTTTCACCAACCCCTTGGCATGAAATTTTCATATTGTTTGGAAAATGGAAATGCTGTATTGAAATATGGTTTTCATGAAAAACAAAACTCTTTATCAATTCAAACGAATTCATGAAATAACTACAATTAATTTATCAGTTTAGTTTTTCAAAAGTTTACATCCAAAATTGCAATGTAATCACCACCGCTGCAACGCAAAAGATTACTTCCTCCGTTCTCCGCAACTGATATTCTTTCATCTTACAAAAGGTTTTTTCAATTATCTTCCCATCACCAGTTCAGATTTCGACATGGACTCCAAATGCACTCCTTTAAGTATTTTTATTTCGTAAATTACTTTTATTTTATAACAACATTTTGGTAATTTATACTCTTTTGTTTAGTGACGGAAATATGTAGGGATCTACAACCCGGCTTGCTTTAGGGATCTCTAAGAACAAAATGTAACGAACGGGGAGGAGAGACTTTTTATGGAAAATACCATTTATGCTTAATTAATTTATTTTTAATTGTTTCTTTCCAAAAGTAGTTTCTTCTTTATTTTCAGATTCTTGTTCCTTTTCGTTTCGGACTTTTTTTTTCAAATTCCAAGAAGCGAGATTTGATTGATTTCATTCTATGTCAGATTTAGAACAGACAAGGGAACTTTTAAAATAGCAATGTGTGCAGTCCGATTCTATTTTTAGCTCGATGGTTGGGACTTCATATAATACCAATTGTTTAGAAGTTTTAGTTGTTTGATATGCAGGAAATGTAAGACAACATCACGACGACAGTTCTAACAACTTTGGTCTGTTCCAGAAACTGCAAGAATCTACTTATTTTTACTACGATAACAATTTTTCCTTTATGTTATCGGAAAAAATAGTAAAAATTAGTAGATTTTTGCAGTACTGGAACATACCAAAATGAAAATAAACAGGTGTGTAAATAAAAACACAAACATCATCTCTATTGGATCGATGGAATGGGTACAAATGCTGATGAAAAGATCGGATCTTTCACGACTTCCTTTGCATTGGTTCAAATCCTAATGAAAAGATCGGATCTTCCACGACTTCCTTTGAACCAATGCAAAAGATGACATGAAATCACGTCATCGCAAAGAACCCCTTCCGTCAAATTTTGCTGGGAATATTTCATTGTGTTCCTGTACTTTTTTTCATGGTAAAATTAGCAAAAGAGCGAAATGTCAAAAAATATTTCCTATACAAATTTTATGCGGCAAAATAGCAGAAATAGCAAAAACTTCTGCTGCAGTTTTTGCTATTTCTGCTATTTTGCCGCATAAATTCAACGTATCTGGCAATCAGATGCCAGCAAACAAGCTGCTAGTTTCTACTCCGCCAAATTTCTAGCACAAAACAGGACAAAATTGTGCAAGTATGTAGTACTATTTTGCAAGTACTGGAACACACTTTATCAATCAAAATTTCTAATTATGATGCTTCAACGATGAAACATTTTTTATTTGTACATTTGTTAGTATTATACACAGTAATTGTGACATATGTTGATATACACAATTTTACGATTATTTTCGAAATAATGCAGTAAATTTGTATATTTTTAACGACAAATTAAATTTGCAAAAACTTGTTTTGAAAATTCAAGTTCAATCAGCTACACATATGCATCTACCTTGATTATTGTATATGTTTTATATCAACAAAAAATAAGTTTAAATAACGGGGTGTATTTCAGGATTTCGTAAAATCCAGTGGATTTCGGAGTATAAGTATAAACCAGCTACATGTCCGATCGACGTGCCGCACACCAAAACACCGCTTATATTCTATTATCTGTAACTCTAAAGCCACACGCTGAAACTTTCATACGAAACTTGCCTATTATTTCGGCACGTAAAGGAACAAAGCTATTATTTCTATATTTTCTTCATGGTACAATAATACAGGTAGCATTATCATGCCAGCTGATGGTAACATAATGTGTCAACTGCATTGAATTGATAAGTCTGTCTGGTTACTTTCCCAGCAAGAATTGTCCAGCAAGAACTTTCTCAGAGAGTAAGGGGTTTTTATTCTCTTTTGCTAGAAAATTGTAAAACGTAAACAGACACCTTCCCAGCAAAAACCAGCAAGCAATCAGCTGACTTGCCAAAACAGAACAATTTGTCCGCCAACAAAGGAAGCAAACACGTTGTATTTTATTAAAAATAAAAAAGAAAATGAAAAAAAAGTATTTTTCCACTTTACAAATTTGTTCTCCATAAAACAATACAATTAGGCTATGTTATTTCCACAATAAAATTGTTTTTAATGTTCACAAACATAAATCAACAAAAAACTAAAAACGGCTGATTGATTGTTTTCAGGAAGAAGAAGAGCTTGCAAGTGCTTGCTAGAAGAAATTTGTCCAGCAAGAATTTGCAAGCTCTCAGTGAAAGAACTGTCAAAATGTCTCTCGCGAATCGCTCTCTTTTGCTGGTTTTTTGTGTTAACAGACGACTTCCAGCAACAATTGGTACAAATTGTTACAAATTTTAGGGTAACCAGACACAGCTGATGTCAAATTTTGACACCTTATGTTACCAACAATTGCCGATGCGGCTACCTGTGTATTTGTACCATGATTTTCTTGTTTTTAGATAGGTCTGTTCGATAACCCAAAGTTTGTACAAATTTGCACAAACTTTTACAATGCGGATTAGGGATACGTAAAACCGATTTCGGTTAATCGATTAATCGGTTATTAGCCGTAAAATCTCTAAAAATCGTAGTCGACTATTGACTGTGCGAAAACCGTAAAATCGATTATTCTTAATCTCGAAAGTCGGAGTCAACTATTACTCTGTTCCAGAACCTGCAAGAAGCTACTATTTTTTACTCCTTTATGTTATCGAAAAAAAAAAAAATAGTAAAAATTAGTAGATTCTTGCAGTTCTGGAACAGACCATATTATTCGTAGTCGACCATTAGTCGTAGTCTATTATTATTCGTAGTCGACTATTAATCGTAAGTCGTACTTGACTACTCGTATTGGGTGTGCTAAAACCGCGTAATGGACGGTACTTTTTTGTACATATGTACATCACAGATTGCATCAACGAAAATTGTCGATTATATTCGATTATGATCGGTTTTACGCGGTTAACGAATAATCGAAACTCGACTTTTAGTACAGTCTCAAATAATCGACTAACCGAAAATCGAGTTTTAAGTTTTTCACGAAAACCGTATAATCGAAAAACCGATTATTGCATTTTACTGCGTATCCCTAATGCGGATCGATTGTCTGTTAAGATCTTAAAAAAAGTAAACAGTTATACTAAAAATAAATACATTAAAGCTGGGTCATTAAAGCTTGTCAGTTTTAAATGACAGCTTTGCGGTTGCTTGCTAGTGTGGCCGTTCATTTCATATCATCCATCATGCAACCACAAAATGTTTTGTGGTTGCTGGTGGAATATGAAGGTGTTACATCGATAACAATAATCGGGCCATTTACCACGCCAAACGTCAAAATAACGCATTACTGTGAATTGCTTGTTTACCTTTTGTATGTAATTTTATTCACAATAATACATTTTGACAACTAATGTGATAATCAGCTGTTTTTGCCGTTGTACCTTTATTATTGTACCATGGTACTGCACTTAAGGCATCGGCACATACGGCGCGTTGAGCGTTGTGTTACAACAACCACATGAAAACTTCAAGAACAAACTTGGCATCACTTACACATTTTTCATGTGGTTGTTGTTTTCAACGCGCAACGCGTCGCACAACGTACCGTATGTGCCGGGGGCTTTAAAAGAGAAATGAGAAGTAGTTGCAAGTGCTTGCATGGTATAAGTAAAGAGGTAGATTTAAATGAAAAAAATCTATAGAACCCTTGTTTTTTTTGAATTCCTAAAACTTCAAAATAAAAGCAACAAGTGGGTTTGTTTACAATGCATTTTTTGAGCATTTTATAAAAAACGCGAAAAATGAATGAAGAGTTAAGTTTTCTCCACATAATCGAGTTGTGAATATGATAAACTGCTTGTTTCGATGCAAATCTTACCAATTTCTTCCATACAAATGGTCTAAAAACAAATTTAAAAATCATTGAATTCGATTGTTTTTAAAATTGTTTGGCATATTATTCAAACACCACACACACATACACAGTTTGTTTATATTGTTTTGAAGTTTTAGGCATACTCGAATGAAAAAATTTAAATTGACATAAAGCTTTGGCTAACCTTTCTTATTAAACCATGAGTGCTTGCAAATACTTTTTACTTGCGAACTTATAGAACAGGCCTATTGTTATCATCTGATATATGGCAACCCTAACTATCTTTGAAACGAATTGTTGTCAAAATCAGCTGCTGGATTGTAAACAAAAACACGTGTCAAACCGGCTTTTGTTTATATTCAACATTTTTAGCATTTAAACAAATTATTTACAGAAGTTTTTATTGAAGACTTAACAGAAAAATGGAGGAAACAAAGGGTTTCTATGATTTTTGTATACCCTATAACAAAGATGAGAAGCTTATGAAAGAGATATGCAATGAATTGGTGGAGTGTAAGTTGTGTTCATATTTTGATATTTTGTAAAATTTCATTAAAAAACATTTTGTCATTTTAGTGGGATATAAAACAATTGCCATTGAACAAGTTTTCGATCATAGCAAAAAGGAGAATGTAAAAAGAGCAGCCGATATATTCCCAGAACCAGTAAACATTAAATGGTTGCAAGAGGCATTTAAAAATAAATTGAAAATATTGCAAAGATTAACAATTATTTACATGGATGTGGCTGTAGCGCATGCAATGGTAAGAACGTAATATTCCATGGGTTTCAGGTTCTATACACAGTTGAACCCTGATAGTCTCTTTCCATTTAGTTGATCCTGGTAGTTGCGCTTAATCGTTTTCTTATTCTTCTAATCTTACTTCGTCTTTTCCAGGGCAATTCTTTAAACTTAAAAAAATATAATTTAGTTGCTGGACAACCAAAAACAGATGCTGTATTGACTGTAAGTTCCCAGGTTATTTATGGTTATAATCTATATAAAATTTGTTTTTATTCCTTGCAGCACTGTTGTACCACATTCAATGGAGATATTGTAACTTTTGATTCCCAGGCTGGTGGCCGTTTATATGTGAATCGTAAAGCCTATCAAGTTGCTGTGAAAAGGGGAATATTTTTCGAAATTAAATATTCACCATTGATTGTTGATTCGAATTTCCGAAAAGATATTATAAAAGTAGCTCACAACTATTTTGTTAGGGGCAAATCAAAAAGTATTATCATAAGTAGTGGAGCAACAAATCCATTTGAGCTGCGTGGACCATATGATGTAGCTAATTTGTATGTGAAATACAAGATTTTTTGGTCCAACTATAATTTTATCTATAAATCATTTTTTATTACGTTACAGATCCTTTATATTTGGCTTATCTGAAGATCAAGGAAAATGTGCCATAGATCGCTTTTGTCGGCAATTGTTTTTAAGGGCTGGTAAGATTTAGGATTTGAAGTTTCAAGATTAACCAATGAACATGTAATAAAAACTTATTTCATTTCAGAATCCAGACGTATTGGTAAAACTATAATGTTTGTCAAATCCACGGGTCCAATCGTGTTCTCAGATTCCTCATCTTCGGAGGGAGAAGAAGAAGAAGATGAAATTCCAACTATTGCAGAAAAGGAGGAGGAGGACGTAATAAAGTTTTCTAAAAGTTCTGATTCCGAGCAAAATGGTGATAGTGAAGATGACGAAGACGAAGAACAACCAAATAAAAAGAAAAAGCTTTCCTAGCAAACTTAAATGTACTCTTTTCTTCGTTATTTAATTTTGTCCATCCGAAGCGGCCTAAAATAACAAAATATGGATCTTCTTATAGAAGATTAGTTGTATTTTATAGAAGATCAAACTGTTTTCATATGGAATATGAAGAAAATCTAGAAAAGGATAAAAGAAAGAGGATCACTTCTACATATTTAGGTACTTTAATAGAAGATTAGATTGCGTTCTTAGGGAAGCCTGAATTTAATAGAAATGTGTTCTTAAAAAAACACCAAAAGAATCACTTATAGAAAGTTGTCTTAGGTTCACCTTAAAGGTCCTTGAAAATTGTCTTGTTTAAAAAATCCACCCCTTAATGGTCCTTGAAAAATTGTCTCGTTCAAAAAATCCACATACTAATGGTGCCACCGTGGTACAAAGGTATGCACGCGCGCCTGCACGCTGAAGGTCGTGGGTTCGATTCCCCGGCCAGGCAACATCAAACATTTTTCAGCGGTACTCCTCAGTAATGTTGGCGACATTTTCTGAGTATTTCAGCCATGTAAAACTTCTCTACAAAGTGGTGTCTTAGGCACGCCGTTTGGACTCGGCGATAAACTGTAGGCCCCATATCATTGAGCTAATATAAATCGGGGTGCACTCATTGATATGAAAAAAGTCTCCCTTGTTCCTTCAGGGATGTTTGTGGAACAATTAATGGTCCTTCAAAATTGTCTTGCTTAAAAAATCCACACCTTAATGATCCTTGGGAAGGGTGTTGTTAAACAAATCCACGCCTTAATGGTCCTTGGGAAGGGTGTTGTTAAACAAATCCACGCCTTAATGCTCCTTGGGAAGGGTGTTGTTAAACAAATCCACGCCTTAATGGTCCTTGGGAAGGGTGTTGTTAAACAAATCCACGCCAAGTGGATTTCAACTGTTAATTCCTTTGCATATACGTCAAATAAAAACTCATCTAAACCATGGGATTTCATTTGACGTATAAGCAATGGAATTGTCAGTCGAATTCGAGTTGATTTCGAAAATGTAAACGTATTGTTATGTCACACGCTGAAACTGGCACGAAAAACAGCAGTTTCATAAAACGAACAGAGCGTTCCTTTACGTGCAAGAATCTTCAAGTTTTACCAATTTTTACACGTAAGGCGTTCTTTTACTTCAGACGCAGCAGTTTACAACTTTTACACCTCTTTCAAAAGTAAAAGAACATACCAAAAGTTACTCTAGAACTCAATATAATAACCCGGTTGCACTTCACTGGATTTTATAAACCCACTGCGTATCAAATGCCGATCCCATAGCGCAAATTTCAAATAAATCCTCATAAAGAAGGTTAACCCGTCAGAAAGCTCTAGTGCAAACGCCGTTTAAGGACGCATAATTTCAGTAATTTCATGAAATTTATTTCATTGTGTGGCAGGGGGCTTAAAATCATCAAATGTTATCATTTTTCAGTGAGTACCACCTGCCCCAGTTTTGCATTCTGCCACTCATTGTAAAATGATGACATCTGTATACAACCCTGTTTTTCTCTCTCTCTCTCTTTCCGTATACAACCCTGTTTTGTCTCTCTTCCTATACAACTCTGGCCTTTTCTGAAACAAAATGGAGGAGGTCTTTGATGTTGTGCGTTTAATCTTTAAGTGATGAGAACAAAAATTGCAAAAAACGTAACTAAAAGAAAAATTGCTGCAAAATTATACAAAAATTTCAAAGTATTGAACAAAAGCAATAAAATGATGTAAAATTAAAGTGTTTACAAGTAAAAATTGATACTGAAAATGGCTTTTAAAGTTTGCGGAAAATACATGAAGAAAAATTTTCTTAGAAGAAATTGAAAGAAAAAATGGAAAAAGATTATTAGCACCAGCGACAGCAGCAACAACAACAATACCGAAAAAAACGGACAATAACCATTCGTCGTCGTCTTTTAGTGTATTAACGAATGCCGCATACGACAATTATATTTGCCCACGAATATAAAACGCGACGATACCTCTAATATGTGTATACAGTGATTCGATGTTTTTTGTTGTTGTTGTTCTTGTTTAATTGGGCTTGTGAGCAGGGAACGAAGCCGATGGGTATTTGCGGCTGGCGGCGGCTGCCATACAAAACATTCGGCGGCGGCTAAAAGTCGACTAAAGCCGACGAAGAACATCTACGTCGGCTAAGCCGATATACTCACAGCGGCTACGAAACGTCGACTGAAATAATCGGCTGCTATAGAAAAAACGTTAGTCCGAATTTAATTTCATGGTTTTTTAAATCTTTTAGCTATTTTTTATATCACATGTATATTTTATAAATTCTTATTTTTTGATAACAATGATTCCATGATTTTTTATGCTGACCATAATATAACGACTAAGCCGATGTAGTCGACTATAAATAACAGCCGTTGAAAGTCGTTTACATCGGCGGCGACTTAGATCTGTCGAAACATGTCGGCGGCGGCTGTGCGCCGTCTTTGAGCCGATCGGCTTCGTTCTCTGCTTGTGAGCAAATGATGGAAAAGAAATTATAAAAAAGATATAATTACACGAAGCGGTGTGTTTGGTGGTGTACATTTTTTTTTTGCAAAATAAATTATTTATACATACTTGAAAAATAACCATAAATAGTCTGGAAAATAATTGAAACAAAAAAATAATATTTTGGAGTAATGTGTTTTGTGGTGTGTGAAACAAAAGAAAAAGAAACAAGCGAAAAAAGGAAATGTCAAAATCTAAAATTGAAGCCCCGCCGCATGTGTTTTTTCTGGCTGTGTGCTTTTTCAACTCTTCAAGAAGTTGGCCAAACAAGTTGATGGAAATATAAAATGAAAAAAGAATGGCTCTAAACGAAATAACAAATTTTGCAAAAAAAAGATAAATTGTTCTTTTTGTTTAGTATTTGGTTTTTTTTGCATAATGGATGGAATAGTCTGCTCTGCATATTTGTGAGTAGCATTCAGCCAGGCCAGCCAGCGTGTGATAATAAAAGTGTGCGTGAGTGCGAACAACGAGCAATAAGTTTGTGTGCGTGTGCCTGTGTGATGTGCAGTTGTTGGTGCTGTGCTGTTTTAGATGTGTATAGAGAAAAATTAAAAATTATTTTTTTCTTTTCAAGTGTCTTTTTGTGACGCCGCGATTTTTCTTCTTCTCGTCCGTCGTCGTGCATATACAAATAATTGACGTAGTCATCATCGTCGTGGTTTTCTTGGCCTGCTTCTTGTCAGCCTACCACCACTCACTACTTTTAACATTGTTAGAAGCTTGATTTGCTTTGTTTGCCATTCATTGGTTGGTATGCTATGATTATTCTCTTTTTAAAATACCTTTTTGGGTTTTTCTCAATAACAATCCTCATTTTCTATATTTTAAAACAGAAATGTCAATATTAATGTGCCATTGTGTGTTATTTTTTTCTGCTGGTCTTCTTATTTTTATGATAATTGCAGTGCTGCAAATTTTCGTACTTTAGTTATGTACACCAAAACAACATTTCTTCTTGGTTGTTGTTGCTGGTCCCATCTTCATCAATTGCAAGCAGACAGCATTGCAATGTATTGTATTGCTCGCATTTATATCTTCTACCTACTTTACATCCATCCATCCCACTTGGTGGTGTTGCATTGATTACATATTTTATTTAAATATGAAATGATTTGCTTCTTCTTCTTCGTTGTGCTGCACCTGTACCTTGTTCTCACTCTGTAATGTGTCTGATGGGTGATCAAGCAGAAACTTGCGTTCCCATGTTTGTTGTGTTCATTCAAGAACCCTGGAGACCGTAACAGCATTTACTACCGGCTTATTTGTTCCTGTATGTACGTGTGCAAACATGACCAGCTCAACTTTTAGGTACATTTGGAAGTACAAATCAAGGGTACAAATCATTTGAAAAGCAATAACAAATCGACTTAGCCATTGAGGTTTGTCGTTTATTACCACTAATTCCATTTTGGATTATGTTAATGTTCTCTCTACATGAACTGAGGAGTTGGTAAGATGAGATATTTGGCCTGTTCCCGTACTTTATAAAGTGGTAAAAGTCGTAAAAGTTGTAAAAGTCGTAAACGATTTTCATATAAATTTTGTGTACGGGAACGCAAAATGTGTAAAAGTGGTAAAAATTGTAAAAACTTTTTAGTTCTGGAACAGAGCTATAGTTTCTTCATAGTAGTTGCCACTAATTCATTCTGTTTTAAGTTTAGTTTAACAGTGACACCTTATTCCAGTTTTTATTTAAACATCTATCATGACAGTAGCAGTGTTGTGTTTATGTGTGAGTGTTTGTTTGCAAAACAGGTAGAGGTATTTGTTAACATAAAGAAATTAAAACAAGTAAGAAAGTACATATCAGTCAGCTTCGGACCTAAAAAGAGAAGTGAACACAATACTTCTGACGTCTAAGTTTTGGGGAAAATTCTCAGGAAGTATAGACTTGCACCCGAAAAATATTGTACCTTGTAACTTTGGGCGCATACACAACATGTTGCCAAAAATTTCAAAACGATCCCAGACGAATCCTTAAACTGCACTCTTTCCTAATATTGTGTGCGTAGGTCCGAGTGGTCCGATGAAGTCAATATTCGGATATTATACGAGTCTGTAAGTAAAAATGCGATTAAAAAAAGTTTGACCTTTGTGTGTTATCTTTCGTACAGCTCAGTGTAGTTGGTGCCTCCAGGTTTTCTGGGAGCTTTTGGGCGATTATCTCAGGAAGTGTGGCCTTGTCCCCGAAAGGAATTGTGCCGCCTTTGCAGAGCCCGCAATAACTTGTTGCAAAAATGTCAAAACGTTTCGACTCGTTAAACTGTACTTTTTCCAAATTTTTTTTGTGAAAGGTACACAAAGGAAGGAGTATACCGATTTAAACCTTCGAGAATTATGGTGCGCACCAGTCAGACTGACTAATTCAACTCCAAATTGTCTTAAACAGATTTCGTCAAAACATACTTGGGATCTATAACCATTATTACGATGAGGCACAATTTTGGTCATATATACACTCTTTAGCCTAAAGGCTAGGCTGAGGGTATAATCAAGATGAGCTTTGAAAGATTTTGTACTCATTTTTTGCCGCTATAGGTACCACCACAACAAGCAAATTAAAGGGATAAGGGAGCCTTTTCTCAAACCAAACGGTGTATCTTAAGACGCGACTTGTGGAAAATTTTTACATAACTGAGCTATTCGGGATATGCCGCCAATATTTCGCTGAAAGTAAAAAACCGTTTATTACTTTCTAAAATTCTTGTAAACCCGACTAATAAATACATACAAAATCCAATTATTCACGTTCTCATGTCTCAACTTTCCCTCCAACAAACGGACAACAGCCGCAAAGAAAATTGCACAATATCTTTCTGGATTTTGCTCGTTGTTAGGACCTCTCTGCTTATCATCATGTTGTCATACATATGCACCACAGATTGCCGAACGGCGTATCTTAAAACACCACTTGTAGATAAGTGAGATACTCGGGAAATGTCGCCAACATTACACTGAAATTAAAAATCTTTTATTACTCTCTTTCATTCATGTAAAACCGATTAATAGCAACATCCAATCATTCACTTTCCCATGCCTCACCTTTACCTACAACAAACTGATAACTGGCGCAAGGAAAATCACGCAATGGATTTTTGGTATAATTTTGTTTTTGTTAAGACCCCTCGCTAATCATGTTGTCACAGGTTTGCCCTATGGGTCTTATTGCTACGATATTTGCAATTTCTTCTTCTTAAAAGGTCGCTGACATTTGTGTTTTATACATTAGTATGCCTACTGGCCTACAAGTACTATTTTTTGCAACTGTTGTATGGCTGGCAAAATGTAAACAAACCGGCCCGCACAGCTGATTTGTTTGTGAAACTGACTATGCTCTTTTCCGTTTTTATAACAAGATGGTGGCTTTGTAGGTCTTCAAACATTGTTTTGATAGTTGTAAAAGTTGTTCTTAAATAATTTTCTGTAGTTACCCCAGGTTTTTCAATAATCCTGGGTAAATAATCCATTTTAATTACAACCATAAATTCATGAGAGACATGATGTTATTATTCTCTTGTGAGTGAGAGACTGCAAGTCAAAGGGAAATGATATATTGGTTGTGTCAATCAATATACACGTAAATGCAGTTATCAGAGTATTTCATCAATTCAATAGTTATCGTGTGGTGAAATATTATAAATATTTGTAAATAAAAATATTTTTAATAAATTTTACAAGTTTCTGGTTCTAATTTTTTTTCGCATGTTAAATACGGCTACTTGAATTTACAATCGTGTTTTCCCTTTGTTAGAGAGAATTATATTAGTGAGCGGCTGTGAGTGAATACAAATGACATTTTGTGGGGAAAGTTGCATTATCGTGCAAAGTATATACAAGAAAAAATGTTCTTTTGTGGATAGAAATGTTTGTAAATAATACATTATTGTTAAAATTTAACATCTGTCTCTAATATACAATTGCTGTATTTTTCTGTTTTGTTAAAGAGAATGTTGGAAAGGATGTTGTTTTTTTTAAAGTTATTTTTTTTCGCAGAATTTTAATGAGATTAATTAAGTTGCTTTGTTGACAAATGTGTGAAGTGAAAGTGAATTAATACATTTTTTTCTTACATTTTATTTAACTTTTCCATTTGTAATATCCGAGTGTCAGAATGTCAATCGTGTTCTTTTTTTTTTTTTTGTTACAGAAAGTGGCAGCGCGTGTGAGGGAATAGCATTTTATTTGTATATAGGTATGTTAACAAAAATGTAAAGGCAAATGTGTAGATTCTTGCAGGTTCTGGAACAGGAATATTATTATGTGAGCTATTGAGAGTTGAGATAGTAGGAAGGCAATAAACAAGGTAGATTTATCAGCACAGATTGTCGAACATCAAAGCAAATAGGCCCATCTGAATCAAATTTGGTAAATATCTATTGTAAAAATATCAATCTTTTTTTAATAATTGTTCTTTTTTGATTTAGTTAATTAATTCAAGGGAACGAAATTTTTTACGAATTACCGGGAGATAAATTTACTTACTTAGCTGGCCTATTACAGAACATTTGTTCTATAGGCCGAACTAAGAATAGATCTCCATTCCTCTCTATTTGTTGCTTTGCACTCTGGAATACCGCGCCTTTTCATCTCATCATCCACTTGTTTGCGCCATCTATTCCTTGGCCTGCCAATTCTGCGTGCACCGCCATGTGGCATGTATTCATACGCCTTTTTAGCGGGTTCATCATCGCTCATTTTTATGATATGGCCTAGCCAACGCAATCGCTGCATCTCGATACGTTTAACCCAGAAATGCCCAACGTCCTATATATAGGACACACAAAATTCTTGCTAATTTGATATGTTATGTTTATCAAAGTACCGTTTATTTTGGTGATATACTCAGTACACATATGTGGCTCTTGGGATATTATGTGATTCCATTATTTTGAGCTACTATTTTTGAGTTTTGAGGTCTAGTTCATCGAAGTTGCCACCTATCGCTTAGTTTTAACAATGATTTGCGTTATGACCGATTAATTATTGGGTAGTTTTATAACGAAAACATACACGATGTGGAGCCTACTACGAAAAAACGTTATCTAGATGCCGAAAAGGTGTCTTTGGACTATATGTCAAATGTTTTGTGTCCCATAAATCCCAGTTATATGATAAAACCCTGTGTCCAAAAGCGGCCTCAAAAACCACTTTTTCAAAAAATTTTTAAAAAACATATAAACATACTGTTATTATTTCACATTTGCTTCTAAAATAATATAAAAATACTTTTAAAATGATCACGATCAAGCAATGGGCATATCTGGGTTAACTATATTGATGTCGTTGTATAGCAGATACAGCTCGTGGTTCATGCGACGTCGATATTCACCGTCAACGCAGATAAATTTACTAAATAAATAAATTCAAATATGAAAGAAACCTTTTGTGTGGACCTTGAAAGTCTGCGGTTCAATCCCCGATCAAACATCAACATTTTTGGCGGTGGCATATCCCCTCAATGTAATGTAGGCGACATTTCCCCTGAGTATTTCAGCCATGAAAAACTCCTCTACAAGTGGTGTACTAATAACCCCGTTCGGACTCTGCGATATAATGTAGGTCCCATGTCGTTGAGCCAATGTGAATCGGCGTGCACTCATTGATATGAGAGTTTCCCTTGTCCCTTCGGGGATGTTGTGGAAAAATATGCATGTATGTAAAACACTCCTACAAGTGGTGTCATAACCCAGCAAACCAATCGCACCGATATCGTAACGAAATTCGGACGCTACGTCCGATTTCGGAACCGAAATCGTAGCGATATCTTAACGAAAGTTGTATGAAGTGGTTGCCAAAATTTCGGAACGATATGTTGGAGCGAATTCGGATCGACTTCGGCCAGAATTCGGACCGAAATTGGAAGAAAAACATTGGTATATTCGAAGGGATATTTACTTTCGACATTCTCTCCGAAATCGGAACGAAATCTTAACGAATTTCCCTACGAAAAATCCTACAGAAATCGGGACGATATCTGAACGATTTTGCTTCCGAAATTGTTCAGATGTATTCGACATATGACATTTGGTTTGCTGCGAAGACACGCTTTTTGGTCTCGGCTATAAAGAGTAGGCCCCATGTTAATGCCTTTATTGATATGAGAGAGGTCTCCCTTCCGCCTTCGAGGATGTTAGCGGCAATAATATGAATGAAATGCCGGAACATTGTGTGATTTAATTTAAATTTTTTTCTCGTTATAGTCGAGCTTAATGACACATGATTTTTGCAAGTGAAAAAGAAAAGTCGACGATTCGAACCCACAGAACCACCAATTCATGTGACTAGTTTCGCTGTTAGTTGGCAGCTAGCTCATCAATCAGGATATCGGCTGTGTAGTCGCTTCTCTGTCATCAAACTTTTTCTTCTTTCAAATGCAATTTGTTTTTATGGCGATGTGTTATTTGTCCATTCGACCCGTATAGCTTTCATGACAAAACGCTTAGCGCTGCCTTTGAAAGTTATGTGTTTGGCTCTGAACGCTAACACGCCGTGATAACACTTTTTTCATATGTTTTTCAAAGACGTCGGTTTAAACCCCAGCCTGGCTCAAGCTGATTTTTATTTACTTGAATTTATTTCACATAAGGGTAACCAAGCCTTAAAGACCATCCATGTTACAGGAAATAGCTTATCCTATACTACTCTAGTACCTAGATTCAATCTTAAAACTTATAAAAATTTAATTTATACAAAAAAAAAAAAAAAAAAAAAAAAAAATTGGACACGCAGACTACTACTCCGAACAAATAACATATTTATCGTTAAAAAATATAAGATTATCTATAATTAATATTATTATAGGTAATTATTTTAATCATATTTTGCATTTTGTTAGGCATTTAGAGTTAAAGAATGTAGAGTGATTGAAAATTTATAAGCAGCAAAAATATTTTTTTTCATTTAATTTTCCACGTCATTTTTAAATTTGAGAGGGAGAGAGATAGAAGAAGAACCTCAGCTAGGTAATACGACGAACAAAACCATATTTATTTGTGAATAATTATGAAAAAAGATACAATAAAAATGGCAACAAACAACAACAACAGCATGAACGAACGTTGAAGGCAAACACCACAGATGCTACTACACTACCACCACCATTCACTAATAATCGACATGGAAACAATAAAATATTTAAATAAATACCTATCTAGCTACTTATTCTTCAAAATGTTTCTTCTTCCACTTCTTGACATGTGTATAGAGTAGACTGACTTTTTTTAATGAGTGGTGTGAATGTGTGTGAAAAATAATGTGGTGTTTTATGAGAATTTAGTTTCTCGATATAAGAGCAATAAATATTTGTAGGTTTGCTTTTTTTTATCAAAAATACAAATGTGCAATATGGCAATAGTACACAATCATCTCTATATAGTAGTAGAGATACATACAACAAAATGGACAAACATGCATATAAATTACAATTACTTTTGCTGTCCCTCAAAGCCAGGCATTTTTAGTATAGTGGCTTTTGTTGTTGCTGTAGTTATTGTTTTGTGATACAGTGTCGCTCTTTTTTACAGTTGTCGCCGTTGTCATTTTGAATTTCTGGGTTTTTATATCTTCTTTGCTACTTTAGTTGCTCTTTCTTCGTTGTTGTTGGTGTTGTAGTTTTCGTTACTGACTAGGTGTTACTTGATTTCAGTTGTTTTTTTTTCTCTGTTTGTCAATCTCTTTTTCGTGTCATATCGTCGTTGTTTTATTTTCTTGCTGCAACAGCTATTACTTGCTACCACCACTTGTGCAAAAATCAAATTTTCACCATCTTCATCTGCCTCCTCCTCCTCGCCACAATTTATATTTGTAATTGTTGCTGCAGTCATCACGATGATGATGTGCATGTATACCAATTTTATTTCTTATTTTTCTTTCAAGTCACAAATTGCAATTTATGCGAGGTATTTGCAATTTTTTTATATTACTGATGTGTAATAAATTTGAATCAATTATAAGGTATACTTATGCACGCATATAAAGTTCTAAAAACCATAAGCGTTTATACGAAGAATCCTTGCATGTACGGTTGATTCAGTTTACAATCCTAAATTGAAAGAAACTTCTTTTTAACGCTTTTTACTCGAAAAGCATTCCCTTACTTCGAAAAACATTCCCTTACTTCGAAAAGCTAACAATTGAAGAGTTCACAACTTTTATTACTTTTGCCATTTGAAAAAAGTAAAGGAACAGACCTATTTGATATGATGGTATGATTTTTTAGTGTAGTTCGACATGTTGCCAGGCCGTTTTATGATTTACATGGCCGTTTGACAAGTTCTCCTTTCTCACTTGTCGAATTGCCATGTAAATTATAAAACTGCCAGGCCAAACGTCAATCTGCCCGTATGAAACATATTACTTTGTTATTCTTTTCCAAACAACACTTTGGAAATTGAAATAGTAAATAAATCATCAAATCAGCATCGCTTGCAGATGTCATTTTCATAGAGCATACGTAAAATAAATTCTTGTTAAAAATCTACTAGATTTTGTTGATTTGTTTGTACGCTAAATCTAAACGTTCTATTATTTTGGAATGTTAAGATTGCAATCTATGAAAGAAATAAATAAATGAGACTATCTTATAATTATTGCAATCGGCTCGCGTTTGAATTAGTTCGACATGTAGACAGGCCGTTTCAATGTGCCGACAGTGCTTCCAAATTTTGATCCAAACTGGCCAACATTGGACTAAGTTTTAGGAAAAAAATACAAGCTACAACCTTATAAAAAAACTGATAAGACCTTCAAGCACAAATAAAATATAATAATTTCGTTTTAATCTTCGATCCGCTCTAATACATACTTTTTATACCCTCCACCATATGGAGGGTATAATTAAATTTGTCATTCCGTTTGTAACACATCGAAATATTCGTCGGAGACCCTATAAAGTATATATATTATTGATCAGCATAAAATTCTATGTCGATTTGACCTTGTCCGTCTGTCTGTCTGTTGAAATCAAGATACAGCTCGCAATTTTAAAGATAGAGTCAAAATTTGGTACAGAAGTTTTTATTACTTGCAGGATGGTTGGTATTGAAAATGGGATATATCGGTCCACGTTTTGATATAGCCCCCATAGAGCGGTACCTCCCGATTTTCGGTATTTTTAAGGTTCATTATCCCACCAAAATGGCTGAAATTTGGTACGTAGTCTTCTTTAGGGGTATAAAACTTTCCCCCAGAACTTTGTCGGTATCGGTCCATGCCTTCATATAGCCCCCATAGAACGGTACCTCCCGATTTTTCGTATTTTGAAGGTTGTATCTTCAATATTCCACCAAAATGGCTGAAATTTGGTATTTAGTCGTCAATGTGATATAAAACTGTTCGCCAGAAACATGTCTGTACATGTCCACGCTATCATATTGCCCCATTTCTCTGACTAAAATTCGTCGGTATAGGTCCACGTTTCGATATAGCCGCCATAGTACGGTACCTCCCGATTTTCGTAATACTGAAGATTGTGACGTCAATATCCAACCGAAATGGCTGAAATTCGTTATTTCGTCTTCCAAGAGTTAAAAAATATTCCAGAAGAGTATTATCAGTATATGTCCACGTCTTCCTATATCCCCATAGAAGCGTACTTCTTGATTTTCGGTATTTTTTAAGTTTTAGCCTCATTCTCTTGCCGAAATATAGGAAATTTGGTATTTAATCTTCTTTGAGCCTGAAAACTTTCCGTCAGAAATTTGTCGGTATAGATCGACGTTTTGAAATAGCCCCCATAGAATGGTGCCTCACATTTTTTTTTACCGAAATTGCTGAAATTTAGTATTAAGTCTTCTTCATATACGAAAGGAAAGTAATTATTCCATTTTACTTCAATACAACTTGTGGTGGAGGGTATAACAAGTTCGGCCCGGCCGAACTTAACGCCGTTCTTACTTGTTTAAATATCGTCTTACAGCCTGTTTATATTATAAGTTTTTTGCCGAGTTAACAATTCTTATGAGGATTTGTCATATAGGCAATGAAATAGACATTCGAAGCCCAATGGGTTTATTAAATCCGGTTATATGTAAACGAACTATTACTTAATTATGCACCAACTAAACTGGGTAGGTACGTAAGATAACCCTCGATGGGAGAAACCGATTTGGTCAATAAGTTGTACATCGTATTATTTCTTACAGACTCGGATTATACCGAATATTGACTTCATCCGACCATTCTTCCGGGTACCTCCCATACGAAGTTTGGAAAGAGTGCAATTTAAGGACTCTTCTGGGATCGTTTTTACCCTGTTACGACGGTACAAATTTTTTCGGGAGCAAGTCCATACTTCATGAAAAATTGGCCCAAAAACCTCCTTACTTCTTTTCTTTAGGCTGAGGGTATATATCTGTCGAAGAGGAGTCCAAGGCTGAGGGTATATCACAGCTGACTGATACTATCTTACTTGTTCTTTTTCTTACGATTGATTACAAAATGTCGACACTTCTATTTCCAGAAAATCATTGATAAGATTTAAAAGTTTAAGTTTGAACTGATATTCACAGATTTTTGAAGAGAAAACGCAATTATCATTATTTCCGTTGAGATTTTGACACAAGATAACCTTTACTAGGATATTTTTGAGAAATTACTTGATTTCTATTCCATTTCTTTAAGTTAATTTATCATGTGGCCAGGTCGTTTCATAAATAGCTCACTGAACACATATCACATCGACAAGTGGCTGAGAGAAAATAATTATCATAATGTAGGTTCATATTTTGACACAATCTGGCCTATAATAGCGTAAGTTTGGTAAAAAAAACTCTTTGCTACATAATTCCTTGATTTATGTCCCATTTGCGATTTTGTTTAACAATTCTATTTGCAAATAAAATGAGTTTAAAGTGATTTCTTTGAGTTAGTTTAACGTGTGGCCAGGCCGTTTCATTAGCAACTCACTGAACACATGACCACAGGTTATGGCTATATAACATCTTATGTTTTTTACAGGTATATTGTCACTTTGGGTGTACTAATATACAAAACAATTGATGCCATACCTGTGAAAAACATATGGTGTAATATATGGCCTGTTCCCGTACTTTATAAAGTGGTACAAGTTGTAAAAGTCGTAAACGATTTTCATATAAGTTTTATGTACGGGAACGCAAAATGTGTAAAAGTGGTAAAAATTGTAAAAACTTTTTAGTTCTGGAGCAGAGCAATAGCCATTAGGTTGACAATATTGGTCTGTTCCTTTACTTATGAAAATGGTAAACCGGCAAAAGCAGTAAACGTTGTAAACTCCTATGTGAATTGTATGGTGTCTAAAGTAAAAGTGGTAAAACTTGACGATTCTTGCACCTAAAGGAACATAGCTTATGTGTGTCTGGTTATTTGCAAGTTCTTACTAGAAGAAATTTCTCCCGCAAAAACATGCAAGTGTTCAATGAAGAACAAAGAACTAGTGAGTTAACAGACAACTTTTTGTAACAATTTGTACAAATTGTTGCAAACTTTTGAGTAACCAGCCAGACCTAATATATGAGAGAGTGATTTATTATTACATTGTTGGTTAAAATGTTGTGCCAGAATGGAATTATTTGTGCCTTTTTGAACAAACCACATACCTATTCACTTGTTTTTGATTAGCTACGTTGTTTGTTTTCTCCCAAAAAGATGAGTTTGATTTCTTAAACCAAGTTTACCATGTGGCCAGACCGTTTCATATGTCAAATGCAAATGGCCACATTTAACAAGGTATGACAGTGAATGAATGCATCAAAATGCATACCTATGCATTCATGGCGCCGTATAAAAAACACTGCTGCGAAAAAGTGGCTTCAATTGAAGGTTTTTGACATTAACAAAATAATATCTCATTGTAAATAATTCAAAGTGTGAAACATCGAAAAACATTCCAGATGATTATATAAAAAAAGCATTTTTAAAGGTAAGTAAAATTACAACAAATTATAAAGTAGCAAAATTTACTTAACCTCCATTACAAAAATGAAAAAACATTCATAAAATACAAATTTTCACAAAAGCATTGGTGAAACTTCGAGAAATTTACGACAATGGCCAGGCAGAAAATGTTTTTTAGAAGTCGGTTTGTAATTATGTGTATCTTTTAAATACAAATTGAAACAGCAACAACAACAACACCAAACACAGCCAACCAGCTAGCCGAGTTATAGCGAAAATGTTTTGTCTGTTTGTGTGTGTGTTTGCGCACAGTAATGAATGTTTGTGTATCAAGCACAAGCAAACAGCCCAAAACACTCGGCATTATAATAATAACAAAAACAACAAACACATATTTTACCGATATAAACACGATGGGCTGCTCGTCGACAACAACGAGACTTACCTACTACTATTTGGTGGATATATACGACGAGTAAGTATAATATAAACGATGACGCTAAACTCTGGCAGGCAGGCAGGCTGGCTGTCATGTTTGACGTTGTTGTTATTATTATTTTAATGTGGTTTTTTGTTGTTGTCGTTGTTCAGGCAGCAGTTCCAGTGTTCAAAGAAAAGTCAAGCAATCATATTAAGAAAAAATATAAAACGAACCAACACAACATACGCATTGTTAATTTTCTTCTCTATCTTGTGCGTCGTTGCAAGTGTTTCTTCTCACCATTCACCATTTTAAAAATTTGTTGTTTGATTATTTGGATTATGCGATTATCCACCATTCATGGCACAATCATACAGGTATCCGCATTAGCCCAGCTGATGTACTGTGAGCTGTCAAAAAAGTTGTTGTAATTGAAAACACAAAATTAAAAAACAAAAATTTAAAAGAAAAACTGTGCATTTTTGACGGGTTTTTGTTATAATGTGTTTATTAATAACTGCCTAACAAAATTTTGTTGAAAAAAATGTGTGAATCGCTTTATTTTTGTAAAACATTTTTGACATTTCACAGTACTGAACTCGGTTTTGTTGTAGTTGTTTGCTGATGCATCTACCTGGTAATTGTGCCATGCCACCATTTTAATTGCCTGCCGTTTTATTTTTGCTCCACATAACCATATTTCTTTTGCTGCTCATTATCAAACGTCAGCATGAATTCTCATCAATTGACTAACAATATTAATCAACTCTTTTGTTGTTTTATTCTTCTTTTTATTGAGATACAATAACTCGACATCACAACAGTAATGCGACTGGTTTTTCTTCAGCGTTTTTTTCTTTTCGCAAAGCCGTTATATGGCCCCTATCTAGCGAGACATGCTACAATTCTATTTACTCACCTTCCAACCAGTTTTGACATTTATTTTCTGTTAACTGAAATTGCAATGTAAACACGTTTTAATAAAAATTATGTTTTGTGTGACATCAATGTAACTACATATAGAATTTTTACCACCCATCTTCATTCGTTCGACCCAAAACCAACAACAACAAAAGTCACCGTACAAAGGTGGGAATGGCAACAATTACCCAACCGAAGAAAACCATTCACCCCACATTCCTACAAAAAGACGTTTTTTTTATTATTTTATTCTAATTTAGAGTTTGCTCTTGCTCTCTGTGACGCATTCAGCCAAGGATGGGAGTTGTGAATTTGTCAAAAATGTACATGGTGCAGTAAATCAAGAAAATTCACCGGCGAATTTCTACAAAAAAATTAATAAATAAATAAATAAAACAAACGTCAACATTTGTAAATACATAATCAATTAAAATTATTAGTTATTATGTCAAAACTAAAATTAATTATTTACTATTTATGGCATTCGGCTTTCCGAATATTTTAAAATGTACATCACAAGTAGATCTCATTGTCCTGAATACATCAATATATATATTATCTATGGTGAGTCCATACTTCCCGAGATTTCCCGATTTTTGCACCTGTTCACAGGAAAAAGTTTTATATCCCAGGGCTAGGGCCGGCTATTGGGAAAATATTACTGTTTATAAGAAAATTTTGGGGTTAAGCAGGGTTTAGTCGCGGTCATGTGATTCCTATAGGGGTTATTGTCCTGAACTTAGCTGGAGCATTACAGAACATTTGCTCCATAGACCGAACTAAGAAAAGATCTTCAATTCTCTATTTTTAGTGCTTCGCTTTCTGAATTACCGCGCCTTGTCATCTCTTCATCCACTTGTTTGTGCCATCTATTCTTTGGCCTACCAATTCTGCGTGCACCTCCATGTGGCCCGAATTTGTACGCCTATTTAGCGAGTTCATCGCTCATTCTTATTATATGGCCTAGCCAACGCAATCGATGCATCTCGATACGTTTAACTATATTGATGTCGTTGTATAGCCAGATACAGGTCGTGGTTCATACGACGTCGATATTCACCGTCAACGCAGAATGGTCCGTAGATCTATCGAAGAATTTTTCTCTCAATCACGCCAAACACTGCCTCATCTGCTTGCGCAAGTACCCAGGCTTCGGAGCCATACATCAGCACGGGTTGTATCAGTGTTTTGTAAATATTTATTTTTGTTTGACTAGCTGTGGCTTTGTTTTTAAATTGCTTACTTAAACCATAGTAGCATCTGCTGCCCAATACAATTCTTCTTCGTATTTCACAACTGATGTTGTTTGTTGTGTTTATGGCAGTGCCGAGGTAGACGAAGTCTTTAACTACCTCAAAATTGTAGGTACCAATTTCCACAGTTGGTCCGAGCTCTATGGACGCTTTGCGCGTCGACACCATCAACTTGGTCTTCTCGCCGTTTACCCCCAAACCCACTTTACCAGATTCTCCTTGGACCTTCACAAAGGTATCGGTTACTTATTTCACTGATCGTCCCATGATGTCTATATCATCAGCATAAGCAAGTAACATTGTGTCACTTCTGTTGACGTTTGCCTCTCGTATAACCTTTTCTAGCAGGATGTTGAAAAGATCACACGCATGTCTCCTCGCCTGACACTTCTTTTGGTACAAAACTCTTCGGAAAGGTTCTTTTCTATTTTAGCTATAGATTTTGTGTCAGTTAAAGCCATCTTACAAAGCCGGATAAGCTTTGCGGGGATACCAAATTCAGACATTGCATGGAATACCTTTGATCGAAGGGGACTGTCGAATGCTGCTTTATAAAAGGTGATATGTGTCGATCTGCATCTCTTGGGTCTTCTCTAGGATTTGCCGCAGGGTAAATATCTGGTCAATGGTGGACTTGCCAGGTCTAAAGCCACATTGGTATGGTCCAATTATATCGTTGACCATTGGCTTTAGTCGTTCGCACAATATCCCTGACACTATCTTATAGGCAATAGGGAGAACACTTATGCTCCAATAGTTGGAGCATACAGTCTTATCTGCTTTCTTGTGAACGGGACACAGGATTCTCAGTTTCCAATCGGTCCGGTACGCGTTCTTCCTGCAAGATGGAGCTAACTAGCTGATGCATACACCTTATCAGCGTGTCGCCTCCGGTTTTAAACAGCTCGGCTGGTAGGCCATCAGCTCCTGCTGCCTCTTCAGCCGGTTGATTGCTGTTTTTACCTCATCTTGGTCGGGCGGTATACATTCTATACCATCTTCTGGCATTGGATCTGTGGTAACATCGTCTTCGCTACTATTAGATACCAGCAGTTTGGAAAAATGCTCTTTCCATATCCTTAGCACACTATCTGTATCAGTTAGCAGATTACCTTGCTGGTCTCTACGATGTGCCAGTTCCAAAGCCATCAGTTTGATGTTTCACTCTTTGGTAGAATTTTCGGACTTCATTCTGTCTCCTGTACATCTCGATTTGTTCACACTCCCGCTTTTCTGTCTCTCTCTTTTTCCTGCGGAAAAGACGTTTCTCCTTTCTCCTTTTCTCCCGATACCTCTCTTGTGCGCTACGTGTTGCTACTGATTGTAAAGTAGCTCTATATGCCGCATTTTTCTCTTCGGTAACAGCACGACACTCCTGGTCATACCATGAATTCCTTTGTGGAGGTCTCTGGAATCCAAGTATGGATTTTGCGGCTGTTTGCATGGAGTGGGCAATATTTTGCCATTGTGTTGTTATGTTATCGGGACAAGGAGTGCTCGCGTTAAGCAATTGGGTTAGTTGAGTGGAATATGCTGTGGCTATCTGTTGTGTTCGCAGCCTATCGATGTCCAACCTCTGCGTTGTGTCTGTTCGTGCTTTATTTGCAACGTTTAGACGGGTACGTACCTTTGCTGCAACAAGGTAGTGGTCTGAGTCTATGTTTGCACCTCGGAAAGATCGTACATCCAACACGCTTGATGCATGTCTTCCATCTATCACAACGTGATCAATTTGAATATCGAGATGCTTACATCTGGTACTGCTAACTACCATGTTTCTTGCAGCTGCAAACTCTATCAGCCTCATACCATTGTCAGATGTTTCACTGTGGAGACTGAATTTCCCGACTGTTGGGCCAAAGATATTCTCCTTTCCAATTTTGGCATTAAAATCGCCTAGTATAATTTTAATGTCATGGGTAGGGCAACGGTCATATGTTTCTTCTAAGCGCTCGTAAAATATATCTTTGGTCTATTCGGCCTTGTCTTCAGTGGGAGCATGAGCGCAAATAAAGCTGATGTTGAAGAATTTTGGTTTTAATCAATTGCAGCGAGTCTTTCATTCACTGGGGTGAAGCTGGAGACTAGATGTTTTAACCTCCGACCAACTACAAATCCGCAACCAAACTCATGCTTTGTGTCATGGCAGCTATAATACAGTGCGTCACCTTTAGGTGTTGTTGTGACGCCTTTCCCATTTCATCATATTTCTTGTATGGCAGTAATGTCGGCCTTGTACTTTTCAAGTACATCTGCCAATGCGTAAATTGCACCTTCTCTATAAAGAGTGCGAATATTCCAGGTACAGATTCGCAGATCATGGTCCTTAAAACGTTTGCGGGGTTCGTCAACTTTAGAGGGATTCGTTTTTCTTTTCTTTCGTTTTTTCATAGTAGGCTGTTTTTTCTATGGGAGGGTTATTAACCCGTCGCCCAAACCCAAGTTTTTAACGTTCTTATGGGAGAACGCGAGGCACATGTTAGTTCACTACCTTTAACGAGTGTTAAAGGCAGTTCCCCAGGTGACACCACGGGGAGGTCAGTGTCCACTTGAGATGAAAGAGGGACCAAGATAAATCCTGGGCTTTGCCATCTTAAAACCGGTCAGGACCGTTTCTTGGTATTTTCCATCCCCTACGTCAGAAGAAATGTTGGTATTAATAGTCGAATTTGCTGTAATTTTCATATAAAACAATAAAGTTCTAATTTGCCATAGGTTTTCTTGCGACGAATTCAATTTACAATTCAATGTACGATCTGCTGGGCTGATGCACTACTACAAATGTACCTTGGTAATTTAATCATAATTATTATTTACAATTAAAACATTCCCATCTCTGGTTGACACCAAATAACAGTGAACAATTTTTCTCATTGATTATTTTCTACTCTCCCATTTTGAGATACCCATGTCATGATGAGGCTGTTATTGTGGGCGAGGTGAGAAAACTAATGGTGGATTGTCAAAGGAAATTGTATGAGTTGCTCGTTGTACCACCGAGTTTAATCGTGGTTTGTCGTTCTGTACATATTCTGTGTGTGTTATCTTTATTTTATGTTTCTCTTTACATTCCATTTAATTTTCTGTCTGTATGTTTTTGCAAATCCCCTTTACGTATTGGGCCTAAGTAGTTGTAATTGTTGTTGTACAAAATCTAAGACGAACACAAAAGAACCAAATCACACTCGACTACCTTATAAGCTGTCTTCGGTTTTTTATTGACGAAGCGTTCTTGCTGCTGTCATTGAAAACATTCCGCTTTTAGTTTGTCTTCTTGATGGTGATCTCTTTTAACGGCTAAAAAACATCTCGTGGCTGTGGTTGTTGTAATTTTGATGTCATATTTTATGGTTTTTATTTTAAACCACTATTTTTCATGCCAGCTTCACTTCATTTTGTAGCAATAGCTGTCGTCATCATTCGTATAATCACTTTGTTTGACACAACAATGTGAGTGGTATCTTGTTCTTGGCAACGCCGTTGATTATTTGACGTTTTATTTTAACGGAATTTCCTTTAAGTTGATTGCTGGTTTCTTCTTCTTCGTGATACGAGAGTAGTGTGTGTCTTTGTTTTTCTACCGTCGTTTCCATACTGCATGCATGTTTGTTGTATAATTTTCATTAGTCGTTGTCGGTCGTCGTGGACGTTGTCGCCATTATAAATTTGATATTTTGTTGTAGTTGTTGTTGCAATTGTAATTGCATATAAAAAATTCATTTAATCGTATACACACACATTCACATCAAATTGATATCCAAATTGATTTGTTGTGTGCGAGCCGAGTCGGCTGTTGTGTGCAATTAATTTGGGGCTCTCGCCGCCTCTCTCATGATTCCACGACGATTTTCTTCGGCAAACATTTGTCATGATCTGCGCGTTTGACTGTTTATTACTTTTATTGCTTTATATTATTTATTTTATTTGTGTAGTATTATTTCTTTTATATTATAGGTAATCATCTTCGTTTGCTCGGTCGATTGGTTAGTTAGTCGTGCCTTGTTTGTGATACTTTTTTACAACGACATGATAACGACCTTTGCCAAAAACAAAAAAAGTATCCATAACAATAAACACAAACAACCAGGCCAGCGACCTTCGTCGCCGTCATAGCCGCTTTTACTCGTTTCTCTTCTAAATACCGTTCAACTGAACGACGTTCGTTCAGTGAATGGCTGCCTGGTTGCGGCTGCATTGTATAGCCAAAGCAAACAAACGTTCGCATGTCTGCCTATTTGCCTTTATGTCTTTCCGTCCGTCCGTCCGACTGTCTGTTCGTTGTCTACTGCCGCCGCCGGCCGTTGTTGTTGTTTTCTATATGTGTATTTGTTGTTGTTGTTGTCGTTGCTACATTTGTGTACTTGTCTAAAGTCAGGCGAGTCTCTGCACGTGATACCGTTGTTTTCATTTTTTTTTTCAACTTTATTTTTGTTTCGTTTTTACTTTGTATATTTTTCTGTTTATTTTTTTTATTTATTTTTCTTCCATTCTCCGGCATGCATTCGTCGTTTTTCAGAATTCGTTTTTTTCTTGTTGATTCTTTTGCTCGTTTCGTTTGTTTGTGTGGTGAGAGCCGAGTATACTTGTTTCGTGAGAGTTAATACATGTACTATCTCTTTCGCTCTGCCTCTCACTTTGTATCTGCACCGCTTTATTTTTTTTTTTTTTCATTCATATTTTGCAAAACCGGCAGTGTGGCCTATATGTATTTAAAAAAAAATCGCCAAATTGAATTTGTTTACAACTTAAATGCCTTTTTTGGCGATAAAAATGTACAGATTTGAGCCAGCGTTAACACCAACGCTGTCTATATAAAGATTAAAAAAGAAAAAAAAAAAAAAAATAAATAAATAAATAAATAAATGTTTATTGTTTATACTATGCTGTTTTGACATTTCAAGTTATAGGGTAAGTGCACCTAATGTCGGCATGTACCAGTAGTCGGCAACTTTTGAATTTGAACTCAAATAACTAAGAATTAAGAAAACAAAATAGGAAAATAATCTTAAAAATGCTTCAACAATATTGTCAGCTAACTTTATATAAAATTTCATTGAGCTAAGACCAATTATTATATCGAAATTTAAGTTTTTGTCAGTGAGGGTTTTTCACCACAACCGAAAATGTATGTTTCTTAAGAAAAAAATTGTGGAGATGTTAACCTTATAAGCTCTGTAATTATTTTAAAATGAAGAAATTTTCCACAAAATTTCTGTTATGTAGGTAGAGAACTGTTAAAAGAACACTTTAGAAAAAGAAATTTTTAAAAAATATTTATAATTGTGCAATTTTTGCTGATGCCGACTTTAGGGACAAAAAAATATAAAATTTGCCTGAAGTCGGCATGGGGTTATAAACATTGATTTTTATCGATTACTTTTAGCTAAAAATTATAAAAAATACTAAAGAAATACTTTAAAGGCTAATTAATAAAAAAATAGTTTCAATTTGAAAGGAACTTTAGCAATTTTAAGCAATATTAGCCATGATTTGAAGTACGTACGTTGTGGGGTGCCGACAACTGGGTAATAGATGCCGACTATTGGGTACGAACTAATTTATTTAAACAATATGTTAAAATTTCCTTATTTTTTAAAGTAAAATCAATAGAAATGTATATAATAAACTTGAAATGTATAAATAACTAATGCTTAAGCTATTGTTCTTTCAAATATTTAAGAAAAAAAATGTAAAGTATGCATTTTTCTTTATTTAAATATAACATGCCGACTACTGGATCATATTATGCCGACTATTGGGGAATGGTGCCGACTACTGGTGAAAAAGCAGTATTTCACTAAAATTGTATTTTTTGCATGTTGAACAGAAATAATCAAAAAAATTGTTTATATAATCTAAAACTACACAAAATAACGAATCATAACAACTTAAATTTAATTTGATTGGATATTTAGACTCGGAATGACATACGGCTGAAGATACGAGAATCCTTAAAGTGCCGACTACTGGTGCACTTACCCTAATTGGGCGAATTTACTTTGACAGATTTAACGATTATTTAAGAATATTTTAGCTCCAATCCTAATTTTTTTATTTGTAATTTGTCGTTATTTATTTACAAAGTGCTATATGCCAAATCAAGATCAGGTGCAGCAATATAATGTACAAATTCAGTTAGCAATGATCAGTGAAAAGCTAGAATAATTCCAGAAAGTTTTAAGGTAGAATTAGGCGTGACATAACCATAAAGCCATATCAATCAGCTGATTCAACGGAACAAGTCTCGTTTAGGGGCACCTCTCCGATCGGGCTGAAATTTTTACCATAGTTAGTCCTTGGGACCCTGATCACGACTATATATATCTTTCCCGGGGGAAGTCCATACTTCCCGAGATATGGGTCTTGACATTTCGGGAAAGTCCTACCTTAACACCATTACTTTATTTATGGGCACCTCTCGGATCGGGCTGAAATTTTCACCATAGGTAGTCCTTGGGACCCTGATCACAACTATATATATCTTTCCAGGGGAAGTCCATACTTCCCGAGATTTAAGTAGCCGGCCTTCGGCCGGGATTTAAGACTTTCTCCTATGGACAGGAGCAAAAGTGGGCTACGCGAACAAAAGTTTTTCCAAAATTATACGCTTTCTTTAACTAGCCGGCCTTCGGCCGAGATTTTAGACTTTCTCCTATGGACAGGAGCAAAAGTGGGCTACGCGAACAAAAGTTTTTCCAAAATTATACGCTTTCTTTAACTAGCCGGCCTTCGGCCGAGATTTTAGACTTTCTCCTATGGACAGGAGCAAAAGTGGGCTACGCGAACAAAATTTTCTCCAAAATTATAAGTTTTCTTTAAGTAGCCGGCTTACAAGAAAGTCAGCTGTTTCCGAAAATGTATGAAAATTGTTTTTGTTTCTTTTGATATTTTAAACCAAATGGAACAAAAACATAAATTTTAAAATTAAAATTACATTTTACTTGTTTAAAGCAATAATCCTATCCACAACGTTTTAGAATCTAAAAAAATGTGCAATTGTGAAATTTTCTTGGTCAAAAATGTTGACATTTCAAGTTGTCAAGCTGGTCAGCAAAAATTTGCAATTTCTCAGTCACAGAACTGTCGAAAAATCTCTCTCAACATGCTCCCTTTTGCAGGATAATTTTGGTATCGAACAGCATACACCAAACATTTGTACGAATTTGTACAAATTTTTGGGTTATGGTACAGACCTATTGTCTGCGATTTGTATTATCCTTTTTTGACATTTCCAATCCGATTATGAATGTAAACTCCCCTTGAGTTTTGTCTCTCGGCCGTTGCAACGTAAAGGAGAGAGTGAGAAAACTCACGGGGAGTTGATATTCGTGGTCATGCTGTTCTAGTTTCAGTATTCAACGATTTCAGCATTTTACGATTATTTACGTCTATTTTAAGTGGTTAAGTGGTGGTTTTCCCTCTACTTGTGGTGATTTTTGACGTACAAAAACCACTGTAAGAGTATTTTCTCAATCAAAAACCAATGGCTTGGCATGTAAGGATACACCTATATTACCCTCCAAAGTTTTTGGAACTTTTAAAAGAAGGCCCGATTGCAGGAAAACTACACGTTTTAGAGAATAAAGTTATTTTTTAAAAAAATGCTTAAAAAATCTCAATAATATAATTTTCACAAAAAATTTTAAGTTTTCTCGCAAAAAAAATTCTCGGCGCTAAGTGGGTTAAGCAGGAATGTCAACAGTTTTAATGTAAAATTCGCTACAGGCCTATGGTGCGTATGTGGCTGTAGCGATTTTTACCTCGGAACAGTTGGCATCCTTGATTACTGTCATGCATCTTCTTCTCTCTGGATTCTGAAACCCCCAGTTGTCCTGTGGGAATTCTTTGAAACTTCATTGTAGCCTGCCTCTTTGTGGTTTTGTTGTTACTGCACCATCATTTTAGCGCCTGCGTTATGAGTGCCTCCAGTCAAACACTCTCGCATTTCAGCCAGTTTTCAACGTTTGAGCAATTATTTACAGTTCAGTTACATGAGAATACATTTATTTGCAATGTTTCTGCCACAGAAGTATTTCAATTCTGTACCAGCATTCATGCCAAACGCAAACAGTATTTTTTCGATTTGGAGAAAAAAGTTCTTCGCTAAAAAATTCTTGATTTTTGCCCTATTTTTTACTTTTTTACAATGTTAAATATGATTTATTTATGTTAGTTTAACATGTGGCCAGACCGTTTCTTAATTAGTTCACTGAACTCGTATCATATCGAGAAGTGAACGAGAGGGAATTTTTTTATTAATTTCATATTTTGAGGCAGTCTGGCTTATTTATAACAGCCAAATTTTGGTGAAAAAGCTCTTCGCTATGGGCTATAATAGCCTAAGTTTGATGAAAAATACCCTTCGTTAAGTAATTCATGGGTTTGTGTCCCATTTACGATTTTGTTAATCAATTCTATTTCAGCAATTAAAATGAGTTTAATGTGATTTCTTAAAGTTTGTTCAACATGTGGCCCAGCCGTTTCATAAGTACCTCACTGAACACATGACCACACATGTTAGGTTTATTATTTTGTTTTTTATTACAAAACTCTTGTGCCAGACACTGAAAATAACACATGAAAATATTTTAGCTTTTAGGAGGGAGCGGCGGTGAAGGAGCTCCATTTCTCCCTTTTTACCCATTAGCTCAAAACATTTTCATGAAAATTTTCATAGTCTGGCACAAGACTTATTTGGTACAACTGCCCAAATAACATCACCTATTTTATGAAACACACCTTCAGACCTTCCTGGTTTTGTGTCCCATTTGTTCACCAATTCTATTTCAGCAAGTAAAATGAGTTTAATGTGATTTCTTATAGTTTGTTCAACATGTGGCCAGGCCGTTTCATAAGTACATCACTAAACACATGACCACACAGTTTAGGTTTATTATTATGTTTTTATTATATTATTTGGTACAACTGTCGAAATAAGTTCAGTTCTTTTATAAAACACACTTTCGCACCTTCCTGGGGTTGTGTCCCATTTGTTCACTCAATTCTATTTACGCAAGTAAAATGAGTTTAATGTGATTTATTAAAGTTTGTTCAACATGTGGCCAAGCCGTTTCATAAGTACCTCACTGAACACATGATCACACAAGTTATGTTTATTATTATATTTTTTATTACATTATGTGTGTTCGTTTACTTACAATTTGTACAAACTGTTACTGGATGTTGTTCGTTTACTCTACAGTACAATGCAAAAGACCTTAGTCGATTACAAGAAGTTACTGGACTTGTAAAAATTTGTACAAATTATTGAGTAAACGAACAGACCTATTATTTGGTACAACTGCCCAAATAAGTTCAGTTCGTTTTATAAAACACACCTTCACTTGTTGTTGATTGGCTAAGTTGCGTGTTTTCTCTCAAAGAACTCGAGTTTGATACGATTTTTTAAAAAAAGTTTAATACAGTGAGTGTCAAAAATATTCGGTTTTAAATTTCACCAATAATAACACCTCAGTATTTTAGAAGCCCATACCCAATATTCAAAAAACCAAATACTTAAAAAAATGTTGGTCCTGTGGCAATTAAAAAATGTAGGTAACATGGATCCGTGGCTACCCTATAAGCGAGAATAACAAAGAAAATGTTGTTAACCCTGTTTTCTATGCGTCAAAAATATTCGGTTTTTGTAACTTTTGTTAAATATTTTGACAAAAAACCGGTCAATATCGAACTTTTTCTGCAATATTAGTATAAATTTCAATAATTGCGAACAGAATCTTTGTTCCTGTGTGCAAAAATATCAGATTTCATAGCAAATTATCAAAATTTAGGGCTAAGGAAAAACGCAATCCTAGAAAAGAGAAAACTGTTTATATTTTATTATAAAAACGGCAAAAATGAAGGGAATTTTTGCTTATTTTTGAATAATTAGTCGAATATAGTTGAAATAATGTGCAAAAGTCACGAAAATACAGAAATAATAGATTTCGTGAAACACATAAGCCAACCAAACCAAGGACTGGGAGGGAAGGTAGAGGAATCTCCTGAAAAATTACAGCTAAACCACCCTTAATTTTCTTGAAATTAGTCACCGAGCCCTAAATGACTTTCAGAAGATAGAAAATATGCACTTACATTCCAAAAAAAATCGTAAGGATAAAGCCTTTCATGGCCTTGTAACAGATCACACACCATCGGCTTACTTCAATAAGCAATAATGTTGTATAAATTTCGCCTTGATGTGCCTTCAAAACTTCATGTACATCAGAAAATTGGTGAAAAGGAGTTAGTTTTGAATGTCTAAGCAGGAAAATCAGTAGGGTAAGTGCACCAATAGTCGGCACTTTAAGAGTTTGCCTAACTTCAATCCTTCGCCATTCCGACACAATTTGGCCAATTGCAATGAAATAAAGCTTATTTGCTTCGAAATTTAGTTTACTTTCCGATGACATAAAGAAATTTTGAATTATTTCTTTTAAAACTTGTGAAATTTGCGAATTTATTAGAATAGTGCTTTTTTGCTAGTAGTCGGCACCATTTTCCAATAGTCGGCATTACATGTTCCAATAGTCGGCACCTTGCATTTTTGTATATAAATGTTCTTTTTTATTATTTTAAATAACAAAAAGCATACTTTTACACAAATAATAAATATTTCAACCGATATTGCTTTTAAAAAATAAATAAAATAAAGATTTTGTTAACATTTGGAATTCATTTAAAATTGTTAGTTTTATATTTGTTTTTAACATAAACGAAATTACTTGAAAGGTCAGTAGTATCTACAGTATTAGTTCATATTTCAAATAATTTTACATCATAAAAGTAAAACAATTGTAAATATATTGCTTAAATAAATTATTTGGTGCTATAGTCGGCAACTATTACCCAATTGCCGGCATGACACAAATGTACGCACTTCAAACCATGCCTAAATCACTAAAAAATCATTATTTTAATCAAACTATTTTTATTAATTAGACTTTAAAGTACTTATTTAACATTTTTGTACAATTTTGAGCTAAAAATAACGGAAAAATCGGGTGTTTTTCACCCCATGCCGACTTCTGGCAAACTTTACATTTTGTTGTCCCTAAAGTCGGCATCGGCAAAAAGGCCAGAATTAAAATAATTTTTTAATGATTTATTTTTCTAAAGTGTTCTTTTGACTATTCTTTACGAAAACAACAACAATTTTGTAAAAGTTTTTTAAATTTTAATATAATTACAGACATTATTATGTTGACGTATCCACTAATTTTTTCTTAAGAGACATGCATTTTCGGTTGTGGTGAAAAACGCTCACTAACAAAAAGCTAAATTTCGATATAATAAATGGTCTTAGCTCAATGAAATTTTACACATAGTTAGCTGAGAGTATTGTTAAAGCCTTTTTGATATTATTTTCATATTTTGTTACAGAAATTTTGAGTTATTTAAACTCAAATACGAAAGATGCCGACTACTGGTACATGCCGGAGATAGGAGCACTTACCCTATACCACCAAGTTTCCGGCCTTTCTGTATACTCCAACAAAAAAAGTACGAAGGAGCTTCTAGGAGGCATGTGTTTATCAATGACTTATGATGTGTTACAAGGCCATGAAAGGCTTTATCATTACGATTTTTGTGGAAAGTAAGTGCATATTTTCTATCTTCTGAAAGTCATTTAGGGCTAGTTGACTAATTGCAAGAAAATTAAGGGTGGCTTAGCCGTAATTTTTCAGGAGATTCCTCTACCTTCCCTCCCAGTCCTTGGTTTGGCTGGCTTATGTGCTTCACGAAATCGATTATTTCTGTATTTTCGTAACTTTTGCACATTATTTCAACTATATTCGACTAATTATTCAACAATAAGCAAAAATTCCCTTTATTTCTGCCGTTTTTATAATAAAATACAGTTTTCTCTTTTCTAGGATAGCGTTTTTCCTTAGCCCTAAATTTTGATAATTTGCTATGAAATCTGATATTTTTGCACACAGGAACAAAGATTCTGTTCGCAATTATTGAAATTTATACCAATATTGCAGAAAAAGTTCGATATTGACCGGTTTTTGTCCAAATATTTAACAAAAGTTACAAAAACCGAATATTTTTGACGCATAGAAAACAGGGTTAACAACTTCTTCTTTGTTATTCTCGCTTATAGGGTTGCCACGGATCCATGTTACCTACATTTTTTAATTGCCACAGGACCAACATTTTTTAAGTATTTGGTTTTTTGAATATTCGGTATGGGCTTCTAAAATACTGAGGTGTTATTATTGGAGAAATTTAAAACCGAATATTTTTGACACTCACTGTATGTGCCCAAACCGTTTCATAAGTAACCCCCTGAATATTTGACAAAGTGACTGGGAGGGTTAACAAGAGAAAATAAATGACACAATTATCATAATTTCGGTTCAGAATTTGATCCAGCAATGACCTATCATTGAGTTTAATGTGATTTATTAAAGTTCGTTCAACATGTGGCCAGGCCGTTTCATAAGTACCTCACTGAACACATGACCACACAGGTTAGGTTTATTATTATGTTTTTATTAAAATATTTGGTACAACTGCCGAAATAAGATCATTTCTTTTATAAAACAAATCATAATTTGTTTTTGATTGGCTAGGTAGCTTGTTTTTTCCCAAAGAGAGTTTGTCACGAAAGTTTAACATGTGCCCAAGCCGTTTCAAAAGTAACCCCCTGAATATTTGACAAAGGGACTGGGAGGGTTAACAAGAGAAAATAAGTGACACAATTATCATAATTTCGGTTCAGTATTTGATCCAGCAATGACCTATTATCCATCTTCCTTCCATCCATCTTCCATCCATGGACTGAAAAATTGCAAAAAGTTTATTTTTAAATGAGAATGTTTCTTGTTAAAATAGTAAAAAAATGAGCGATCAATGAACACTTACTTTTATGGAGAATTAATAAAAAAGAGATAGCTGAATAGCTTGATAAATTGGATCGATTGACAATCAAATGAGCTTGTCATTAATTTTTTTTGTTTGTTTTCTTTCACTGCATCATCTTTGGCCCACTGTAAAATAGTTAATAATAGTGTAATTGTTTGTGAAATATTCGTTATTTTATTTATTTCTCTCCTCAATGAAAAACAAAAATCAACGAATGAGAGATCAATGAACTTTTGAAAAAAATTATATACTTTTTTGTGAGAGACGGAGAGTCAATGTGAGGAAGAATTAACAGAGTGACGACTTGGTTGATTGGAGGGATGATGCTTTCTGTTGTTTGTTCGATTATTTGGTGCTACACAAACAATACAACATTCATAAAAAACGGCTCATAGTAGGTATTTTAAGTGGAGAATTCGTGTAACAACTTTATCTAGAGCGGCAGATATACTCCATAAATAAGACATAGGAACAAATGGAACCTTTCCTCAAAGTACTGATGCAATTTCTCAAAAAAATGCAACTTATGACGGATAAGATAATTTTGCTTCATCTATAAAAGAAGTGGAAACACGGCAATATTCCAATAGAATCATTTACAACACATGACAACATTGACGATTTTTGTTTTCACAACATCAAAAGCTCCAATATTCAATATTCTATATACCAAATCAAGGTCAGGTACAGAAATGAAATGCACAAATGCATCCCTACTGAAGAATTTTTTTTTTTATCAGGGCTGCAACTTTATGTCTGTATCTTCGTTTGTAAGACCAAAACTTAAAACTCGACGCCTGACGTGTGCGTACAAAAATACAAAAACAAAATACATGTATTTGTTTTTGTTTTCAATTTGAAATACATGTATTTTGTTTTTGTATTTTTGTACGCACACGTCAGGCGTCGAGTTTTAAGTTTTGGTCTAAGAATCAAGTATTTAGCTAAACAGGTGAATATTTTAATAAATTTTGCCAGAGCTGGGATTATGTGTTCGTTTGCAAGAATGAACTATTTTGTATAAAGTAGCATACCTATTTGGTGAATTTTGACACCTCTATAGGTGTCAACATTGGTATTCTTTAGAAAGGAAAATTGTCTTTTCAACCTATAGTTACTTTACCATGTTGTTCAATAGGCTCAAAAATATAGCAGTATTACGAAAAATAATTCTTTAGACAACACAAGATGGGTACATTGTTATGAACACCCATTTTTTCCGCCAATAAGGACATTATGCACCACCCAAAGCAAAGCAATGTGAGCAAGTTGGTTGGTTATTGATTTGGTGGTATTGAGTGATAATTTTCATACCAAAACAAAAAAGTGTCTCCCATATTTCCATGCCAATGGAAAGGAAGGAAAAAAAAGTAGAATAAGCATATTATTAAACTGAAAGGTAAGCACAGAGTCAACCCAGCAAGGCAGGCAGCCACCAGTCATCATCATTGCCAGTCAAGTCAGCCACACACAATAAGTAGTTGTTACACACAACGAACGACAAACACACGTATTAATAACAACAATGGCAAGGAGAGAAGAAAAAAAAGTACAGTTGGGCAAAAGAAAAAATTAACATCAAATATAATCAAAAAAAGTATCTCTAAAGTAGCAGAAAAATAAAACAACAACAAACATTGGTGGTCGCAGCAGCAGCAACACCATCCATCCGATGACTACAAACAACCAACAACGACTACTATGGATGGCGACGAGCAATAGTAAAAACAATACGACGAAAACAAACATAGCTACAATCAAATAAAAACAACGAATGATTGGATTTTTTATATTTAACGATTTTCTAGAGCAAAACCATTCAACCAACAACCAAACATTCAGTCGTTTGCCAAGCCAACCTCTACTTCTCACCTCTATTTACCAACACCACTAATAATAAATATCTTGGATACATGGATTGATGTCGTCGTTCTTGCTATTATTACTGTTACTGTATTTATTATACCTAGCTGCTTAGTATTAAAGTTTTGTTGTTGTTATTGTTTCATACTAGGTACATGGATGAAATAAATACAACATATAAAAATGTGAAAATGAATGAATGGGAAATTTGATACATCGTCATTCCATGAGAAACCCACCAAACCAACGAACCAGCCATCCACTATCCATACGACCAATAGCGCTTAGCACAACTGACAAACAAACAAATGTGGCAAATGTAGAATTTGCAGCAAACATTTTTTCCCTTACATTGCGGAATCACAACCCAAGAAATTTTTCAATTTTTTGATTTTCTTATAGTACGTTTGCATTTAAACGGATTTAATAAACCCAGTGGTATTAAAATGTCAATTCCATTGATTATACGTCAAAATAAATCCACATATGGAACTTTGGTTAACTTGACAAAAGCTCAAATGCAAAAGGGGTATTAATGTAAAAGTATGTAGTTGCGAGCTACAAGCAACTCTACAATTTCAAAGTTTGTTTGCCAACTTCTAAAAGTTGCGCTTTCTGCGAATGTTTTCTAAAACAGAATAATTTCTACAGGAAACTTTGTCATGTCGGACGTTCCATCCCAGCAAAAAAGTGTCAGTAAAATGTAAAAAATCACTGACCTCGTATAAACGTGAAGATATCAAACATTATTTTTCTCGATTTTGAGAAAAAAGTTCTTCGCGATAAAAATTCTTGATTTTTGCCCCCATTTGTGACTTTTTTACAATTTTCAATATGATTTATTCATGTTAGTTTAATATGTGGCCAGACCGTTTCATAATTAACTCACTGAACTCGTATCAATTCGAGAAGTGAACGCAGTCTGGCTTATAACAGCCTAATTTTGGTGAAAAAGCTCTTCGCTATGGGCTATAATAGCCTAAGTTTGATAAAAAAATCCCTTCGTTACGAAATTCCTGTGTTTGTGTCCCATTTGCGATAATGTTTACCAATTCTATTTCAGCAAGTAAAATGAGTTTAATGTGATTTCTTAAACTTTGTTCAATATGTGGCCAGGCCGTTTCATAAGTACCACACTGAACACATGACCACACAGGTTAGGTTTATTATTTTGTTTTTTATTACATACATTATTTGGTACAACTGGCCAAATAAGTTCAGTTTTTTTATGAAACACACCTTCCTGGGTTTGTGTCCCATTTGTTCACCAATTCTATTTTCGCAAGTAAAATGAGTTTAATGTAATTTATTAAATTTTGTTCACCATGTGGCCAGGCCGTTTCATAAGTACCTCACTGAACACATGACCACACAGGTTAGGGGTAGTTTACACTATGTGTAAATGTTATATGACATGAAATTTTCCATCATTATATAGTCGCTAATATGTGCAATATTGGGGATTTTCCTTACGCCATTTACTTTATGCGTCCACACCAGCAAAATTGTAATAAAATTACGTCTCCATATTTCCTGCGTGGGTAGATGTGGAATGTTTTTATTTCGTGTCATATGACATTGATAGATAGTGTAAACTACCTCTTAGGTTTATTATTTTGTTTTTTTTTTTTTTAAATGCATTATTTGGTACAACTGCCCAAATAAGTTCAGTTCTTTTATAAAACACACCTTCACTTGTTGTTGATTGGAAATTTAACTCATTTGCGTGTTTTCTCCCAAAGAACTCGAGTTTGATACAATTTCTTAAAGAAAGTTTGACATGTGCCCAAGACGTATCTTTAGTAACCCACTGAATACATGGCCATAGGTTAACCCTTCGCTACGTAATTCCTGGGTTTGTGTCCCATTTGTTTACCAATTCTATTTCCGCAAGTAAAATGAGTTTAATGTGATTTATTACAGATTGTTCAACATGTGGCCAGGCCGTTTCATAAGTACCTCACTGAACACATGACCACACAGGTTAGGTTTATTATTTTGTTTTTTGTTTTTATTAAATTATTTGGTACAATTGCCCAAATAAGTTCAGTTCTTTTATAAAACACACCATCACTTGTTTTTGATTGGCTAGGTTGCTTGTTTTCTCCCAAAGAACTCGAGTTTGACACAATTTCTTAAGTAAAGTTTAACATGTGCCCAAGACGTATCTTAAGTAACCCACTGAATACATGGTCATAGGTTAACACTTCGCTACGTAATTCCTGGTTTTGTGTCCGATTTGTTTACAAATTCTATTTCCGCAAGTAAAATGAGTTTAATGTGATTTATTAAAGTTTGTTCAACATGTGGCCAGGCCGTTTCATAAGTAACTCACTGAACACATGACCACACAGGTTGGGTTTACTATTTTGTTTTTTTTTTTTTTTTTTTAATGTATTATTTGGTACAACTGCCCAAATAAGTTCAGTCCTTTTATAAAACACACCTTCACTTGTTGTTGATTGGCTGGGTTGCTTGTTTTCTCCCAATGAACTCGAGTTTGACACGATTTCTTAAAGAAAGTTTAAAATGTTTATTATTTAGATCTAATAAAATAGCCTTGACACACATTCTAGAAATATAGAGCAATTTACAACACATCACAACATTAAAGATTTTTGTCACAATATCAGAAGTTGTTTTGATTATACTCCAAGCTTTGACAATATTCTATATGCCGTATCAATATCAGATGCAGCAAACAAATTCAATAATAAGCAACAGTTATCAAATTTGAACTGAAGAAAAGTGATGAAACCTATTTTGAGGAAAAATAAAAAATAATTTAAAAAAATTAAGTTTCAGTGTTTTATTTAGAAATGCACTTAAAACTAGAAAATAATTTGTTGCTTATCATGATGGTATCTCTCAAATAAAACGCTTGCCGTTTAATTTTGCCAACATTGAGAGTAAAATGTAAAAAAAAATTATAAGTAAAATGATAAGCAACAAATTATTTTCTAGTTTTAAGTGCATTTCTAAATAAAGCACTGAAACTTAATTTTTTTAAATTATTTTTAACTTTTTAGTAAATACATTTTTTGACCACTGAGAACCAAATTATAGTCAATTTAGGCCGAAAATTTAGATAACAAATTTAAAATGCCTGAAATCGTGAAGTACCGTTAAAAAGGCTATACCAAAACCTGGACTTATGTCCATAATTTTTGTTGGGGAAGTTTCTGTACCATTGGAAACTCCAAATGCCAAGTTACAGCCAATTCTGGCTAAAAATGAAGATAAAATTCTTAAAACACTTGAAATGGGGTGGTACCATAGACTAATTAAGTAGAGACTACGAACGCTCTCATTTTTCATTTTCAACCAGATGTCGCACGAATCGATTTGGGGCCAGTCATCTGACTCAAGCCAGACTGGGGCTAGTCAAATGACTCAACTTCGAAAACAATTTATTTGTTTTTCAACCAATTAGGGTCTTTGTTTGCAAACTTCGCCACTTTAAAGTGTACTTTACATATGAAATTAACTATGCCACTCTTTTTGATAGGCATATATTTCGTAAATGTTAATATTTTTAGGCGTTTTCGTTTGAGTGAAACAAGTAGCTGTCACTCAAACCACAAACATGCGTAAACGACATCTGTCTCGCTGCAGAAAAATGGTGAGAGCCATTCTTTGTCTCTACATTAATTAGTCTATGGTGGTACTACTATATGGGGGCTATACCAAAACCTGGACTTATGTCCATAATTTTTTTTTGGGGAAGTTTCTGCACCATTGGGAACTCCAAATGCCAAGTTACAGCCAATTCTGGCTAAAAATGAAGATAAAATCCTTAAAACCGTACGCTAAATGGGGGATATACCAAAACCTGGACCTTTGTCAACTATTTTTGGTGGAGATGTTTCTATACCATTAGAGACTACAAATGCCAAGTTACAGCCAATTCGGCCGTAAAATGAAGATAAAATCCTTAAAACATTTGAAATCAGGTGGTACCACTATATGGGGGCTATACCAAAACCTGTACCTATGTCCATCATTTTTAGTGAGGAAGTTTTAGTATCAATGGGGGGTCCCATTGCCAAGTTACAGCCAATTAGGCTTAAAAATTAAGATAAAATCCTTAAAACACTTGAAATCAGGTGGTACCGCTATATGGGGGCTATACCAAAGCCTGTACCCATGTCCATAATTTTTAGTAAGGAAGTTTCTGTACCAATGGTGGGTCCCATTGCTTAAAAATGAAGATAAAATCCTCATAATATTTGAAATTGGGTGGTGCAGCTATAAGGGGGCTATACTAAAACCTGGACCTATTTTCACAATTTTTGGTGGGGAAATGTCTGTATCATTGGAAATCCAAAATACCAAAAGACAGCCAATTCGGGAAAAAATAAAGATAAAATCCTCAAAATACCTGAAATCGGGTGGTATCGCTATATGGGGGCTGTAGAAAAAATGGGTCCATACGAGGGCGGTTCGGAATCTTCTTAGCCTATCAATGAAAGAGAATAGTTAGTTTTTCAAAAATATTTTTATTTTTCAATATAAACTCCTGAAACTTCAATACAAAGCTTTTCTAGCAATTCTATCCCTTGATTAAAATAGTTTTCCTCAAGGTCTTCAAAATAGTGGTTTACAACTGTAATTGCATCTTCATTTGAGATAAAACGCTTGCCAGCAAGGAATTTTTTTTAGATTTGGGAACAAGTAAAAGTCACTGGGAGCTAAATCAGGAGAATAAGGTGGGTGGTCAAGCAACTCGTACTTTAATTCGTTGATTTTAGCCATTGTTAAAACACTCTTGTGCGCTGGTGTGTTGTCTTGATGAAAAATTATTTTTTTGTGTTGTAAGCCAGGACGTTTTTCTCGAATTTGTTCATTTAATTGATCCAAAAGGTTGCAATAGTACTCTGAATTTATTGTTTTACCCTTTTGCAGATGGTCAATCAATAAAATATTTTTGAAGTCCCAAAAAAACCGTTGCCATAACCTTACCAGCCGATTAAATTGAGTTTGCCTTCTTTGGGGCACTTCCTCCAGCTTCAGTCCATTGTTTGGATTGTTCTTTTGTCTCTGGAGTATAGTGGTGGATCCATGTCTCATCAACAGTTATGAAACGACGCTTAAAATCCATTTTGTTTCGTTTAAAACGATCGAAACAAGCTTGAGAAATGTTCATTCTTATGCGTTTTTGATCGACTGTTAACAAATGCGGCACCCATCTTGCAGAAAGCTTTTTCATCTGTAGTTCTTCATGCAAAATTAAATGGACTCGATCATTTGAGATGCCCATGATATTAGCAATTTCACGCACTTTTATTCGTCGATCATTTAATACCATATCATGCACTTTGGCTACAATTTCTGTTGTTGTTGCTGTTTTTGGACGTCCACTACGTGGTTCATCTTCAATGCTTGTACGACCACGTTTAAATTCAGCAACCCAATTTTTTATTGTTACATATGAAGGAGCACTTTCACCTAACACATTCACCATATCATTATGCATTTCTTGTCCCGATAAACCTTTTTTATGTAAATATTTAATGACAGCAGGCATTTCTAATTTTTCCGTTGTAAAAAAATTGCGGATGCGTCTTTTTTGAACACCTGTTTCTATATGAAGGAGTTGCCAGATCGAAACAAAATTTAACACGTGTTCATAACAGAGATGGAAGTTTCCAAAACACTTAATTTTTTTCTGTTTATACCGCGCTTTTTGTGCTAGGCTAAGAAGTTTTCGAACTGCCCTCGTAATGTATAAATTCAATAAGAAATGAACTATTTTGGATTGAAGAAAAGTAAACAGTTTCTTTTTGAAAAAAAAAATCGGAGATCAACAATTCCTTAAAAATATAAATTATGAAGGATAAGATAATTTTGCTTCATCTATGAGATCAGTTAGATACCTATGGGAAAGCACGGAAATATTCCAAATATTTACAAGGCATCACAGCATTGAAGATTTTTAGTCTCAAAATCCATTCAATAACAAATGGTAACTTGTAAAAATTTCCCATAGAATAATTTAACGCCACTGTCTTTGTCTCTATGTGGCATATGTTTTCTATTTAGAATGTCAATTTTACTTTTGTGTGTTGTCCAGACCTTGACGTGTTCGTCGTCATCATCATCATCATCGTGACCGTTGTCGTCTCATCTCACACTTTTCACAATCAACAATTATACCTATCCACATTTCATATTATAATAAATTATAATCGATTTTATTCTCTCCTTCCTCCATTATTCCCTCCATCCCTGTGCTGCCTGCTACTGTCGTCGTTCGTGTGGTATACATCAAACAAACAAACGTACACAGACACATCCCCTTTTTATTTCTGCATGACAAATGTACTACCAGCCACTAAAAGTACAGTTTCTCTCTTGAAATTCGTTACATTTTTAGCACATTTAGATAAATATACACATAAACATACAAACAACACACACCGAGACTCACTACTCATTCTTCTCTCAATTGAAAATATTTTAATGAGATTTTTTATAGAATAAATTTTTAGATGTTATAATATTCTTTGGAATGTTATTTGGTTTTACTGGTCATGGGATATTTTGAAAAAATAAAATCTAAAAAGTAAAAAATTTGATTGGATCAAAATTCAATTCATGAAAAATAACATTTAACCCACTTAAAGCCAAGGGACGTTGAAATGCCAACAAAAATGGTTGGAAAAATTAACGTAAAACTCGGCAATTTTCGCATATTTTTGTGGGGTTTTTTGAATTTTGTTATAGTATTTTGTGTTACCTGTTATAATCGCGCCGGTTGTATGCAACAAATCCAATGCAAGTTTCAAAACGTAACATTTTGCTGGCTTTTGTCGTTACCAATTATCGGGACTTTGCTGCACTGCATGTATAACTCTGTGTAATAGCATGTTTACATTAGAGCTTTTTTCCAGGTTGACCTCATTTATGAGAATTTTTTTGTCGTATATGCAATGGAATTGATGTTTAAATCCACTGGATTTACTAAATTCAGTACAACGTACATAAACCTACTCTAAAAATGTTGTGTTGTAGCAGTTTTTATGAAAATAGTTTGGTTCCTTTACTTTATTAAATTGTAAAGGCATACAAACAAGCGATGTATCAAAACTTCTATTCCATAATTTTACTGCTTTGCTGTACGGGAACGAAATAACTTGTAAAACTTGAGGATTCTAGCAAATAAAGGAACAGAGCTAATGTGAAACGTGTTGATTGTTAAATGCAAACCTTAAAATTAGTTTTGTACCATTAAGTGACTTTGTATGTACTTGCTGTGTTTTAGATCTACAGTTATTACTTTTTTATTTTAATGGACTCGTAATTTTTCATAATATCCATGAGTATTCCATACAAATCGTGATATTTTTATAAAAACTATTCTAATCCCAAATCCAAACAAATATCCGGTGCTAATTGTCAATGACTCTCGCTCTCTTACCGCTCTCTTACCACTCAATGGCTAAAGAACTTGTCTTTTTCCACACCAACAATACTGTTTTGGTATTTTTTGACACTTGTTTTCTGTTTATTGTTCAACATCATTTCATTCATCTCCTTTTTCATATTTTTCTTTGTTTTGGTCAACGCATTCTATTAACAGCATTTTTGACAATTCGTTCTTTTGTTGAATCAACTCTGAAAGTGTTGTACTCTCTCGTTGACATCTATTTAGAAATGCATGTTGTTGTTTTGGTATCTCTTCTTCTTCCTTTCTTCCCTGTGATATAAACAAAACATTATTTGAGAGAAATATGCTCGCATGACACATGTCAGAGGAGGACTCTTCTTTTGACTCGACGACACTTCAAGAGACGACAAGTATATTCAGTGAGAGCTGCACGTAATTTGAGGCAAGGTTGCCATGTTAAAAAAATTCCAGGTTGGTACTACAATTGAAGACCCAAAATAAATTGAAGTCCTAGTAAAAAATAATAATAATTATAAATAATTGAAATATAATAAAAATATAAATGTATTAAATAAAATATAATAACAAAAATACTATAAAGATAATAAAAATAGCAAAAATAGAATTATAATAAAGATAATATAATAAAATATATAAATATGTACACTGTCTCAAACAATTGTCCGTACCCCATACCACTGAATATATATTTGACTATAATTCAAAAAATACTTACCCAAATCGAATGTGGTGATTTGTTTTTTTAAAGTACAACAAGAAGTAATAAAATTTGCCAATTAATAACAAAATAAAAAAGGTACACTTTTATTTTTAACGAAAAACTTAAAAACAGTTCAAAATATACACTCAAAAAATTTTCCGTACCCCATACATATGTATTTAAGAAATGTATATTATGATGATGTATGACGTCCTTAATACTTCGTGGGATATCCTTTAGCAGCGATTTTTCATCGATAAAGCCAATATTCCGCCATTCTTGAATAATGACATCTTTCAGCATTTGCTTGTTAGTTATTTTATGCTGTCGAATTTTTGTTTCTAAAATACCCCATAAATGTTCTATGGGATTTAAATCTGGACTCTGAGGAGGATGAGGCAACAACCATGGAACTGTGCTTTGGGTCGTTGTCGCAGTCGTCCTGTATGCCCAAATTAGTGGCGCTAGCTTTTAAATTTTCATTTAAAATGTTCAAATATTTAAATTTATCCATCGTGGTTTCTACAGACACCACGTTTCCCACACCTCCAGTTGCCATTGAACCCCACACCATCACTGACCCACCACCGTGTTTCACAGTTGCTTTTATATTCTTTAACTGCAACGCGGTGTTTTCTTCACGCCACACAAAACGTCTTCCATCCGACCCAAAAATATTAAATTTACTTTCGTGAGTAAAAATAACTGATTTCCACAAGTCGTCAGGCTTGTCTACATATTTATTGGCGTATTTTAATCGCTGTTTTATGTCCTTTTTTATATAAAGGGTTTTTTTCGTGAAACACATGCCTTATACTGGTTGTCATGAAGAAAGTTTCGTACCGTTTGTGCGCTTAAAGTGACAGTTTCATCTTTTTTAATATTTTTAGCTATTTCCACAGTACTTGTTTTTGGTTCCAGCTTCCAGCGTCTATGATTTTTTTCCGACCTCTACCGGGGGCAATTGAGAGTGACCCCGTTTTTTGTAATTTTGTATCACATATTGGACGGATGATTTTCGTCTAGAAACATTTTTAGAGATTTCAATATAACTTTTTCCTTCATTATGCAGTTTAATAATCAATTCTTTGATGGCAATAGAAATCTTAGAATGATTTTTATTATTCGAACTCATATTACAAAGTTGTTACACTACTTAGACAATGTACTTAAAAGACTGGGAAATTGTCTAATTTTGCCTCAACTTCAAAAAAATAAAGATCCGTTATGTTAGAGAAATTAATATTTCTCTCTGGACAATGATCCGATTGAATAAAAACAACAAAAATGAAAGAACCGTTATACAAGGTTGAGTCGTACGGACAATTTTTTATGTATTTTTTGACGTTTTTTTTTGTATAAAATTATAGTAAAACATATTTATTTATTAGTTTGCAATAATTATAAAGAGTTGTTATGAGTAATAGTCGAGGATTACTGGAAAAAGAGGTGGAAGAGTTGATTTGTGGAAATATTGTTCCCAAAATGCTGCAAAATGAAAGAAATTGGGAAACAATAAAAGTGTTTGCAGAAAAAATACTGCGATAAAAGAAAAAAATATCTTGATGCGAGCTCTTAAAGAGCTAATGCGGGGCGTGTATGAACACCATTTAGGGCATCTATCTCGAAGTAATGCGCTTTATATTAGCATTATTAGGGTAACTTTTTTTCCGTTTGAAACACATCGAAATATTCGTCGGAGACCCTATAAAGTATATATACACTGTGCAACATTTTTGAGCCAATCGCGTGCAAACAACTTCTGTCCAGAATTTTATGAAAGTAGAGGACCAATAGGCAAAAACCATATTTTGGTTTTGTTTTCTTAGATCGGGTTCGGTTCTTATGGCCTCGTCCAAACATGGTTAAAGATCGAATTTTTAAATCAAATCGGGGCTGTATCTCTGGAACTAATACGAATCTTGTTTTGACATCTGCAGCAAACTTGTAGATAAGAGCAAGAACAAAATATTTGGAGGAATAGTGAACCCGAAAAACTGCATTTATTGCCTCAAATTTTATAATATATCTAAAAATTCTATAATTTGTGTATATTTCGCAGCGTATCTCCCAAAATGTTAAATTTTTCTTAATGTAACCTTTTGGGAAAATATTCTCTGGAATGTAATACACAACTCTTCAGAACATTATAATGTTGTAAAATGCCTCTGTCGCATTGTTTATAGCAAATTTTTCAACAACTATTTGGTAAATATTTCAATAATTCATTAAAATCCCCAACATGAGAATAAACAGCCTGTGTGAACATTGTTTGAAATAAGTTTTGTAAAAGGTATGTTATGAAATAACCCTTAAACAACGTTAAATACCCATTTTAGAGTTTCAGAATGTTCTGAAGCATTGATGGTCACATTATTTGAAAAATTTTTAGAACTGTTACTTGTTTCAACTCCCAACAGTTTAGTTGTTACTGACCAGAATTTCAGAAATTATGTAAAATTTTCTATATTTTAACGATTTTGATGCGCTAGATGCAGCTTTTCCTAGTTCATGTGTTGGACACATAAGTTCTGCTATTTTAGGGCTACAATATTGCTGAAGACTGCAAAGCAAAATTCTTATTAGTTTCGGAGATAAAGGTCCGATCACTGGAAAAAGGCTCATTTTAGGTCGGTTTAGATGATGCCATAAAATCTAAACCCGATCTAAGAACACAAAACCTAATTAAGGTTTTTGTAGTCTCAATATGTACTTTCAGAAAATGCCCATTAGAAGTTGTTTGCATTTCCAGTGTTGCACAGTGATATTATTGATCAGCATAAAATTCTATGTCGATTTAACCATGTCCGTCTGTCTGTTGAAATCAAGATACAGCTCGCAATTCTAAAGATAGAGAGTCAATATTTGGTACAGAAGTTTTTACTACTTGCAGGATGGTTGGTATTGAAAATAGGATATATCGGTCCACGTGGTACTTAGTCTACGTTGGTGGTATAAAACTTTCTCCCAGAACTGTGTCGGTATCGGCCCATACCTTCATATAGCCCCCATAGAACGGTACCTCCCGTTTTTCGGTATTTTGAACGTTGTGGCCTCAATATTCCACTGAAATGGCTGAAATTTGGTATTTAGACTTCGTTGGGGGTACTCAAACTTACCCTCTTAATTTGTCGGTATAGGTACACGCCTTCATATAGCCCCCATGGAAAGGCACGTACTTCCAGATGTTCCGTATTTTGAAGGTTGTGGCTTCAATATTCCACCAAAATGGCTGAAATTTGGTATTTAGTCTTCAATGTGATATAAAACTGTTCGCCATAAATTTGTCTGTACAGGTCCACGCTTTCATATTGCCCCATTTCCGACTAAAATTCGTCGGTATAGGTCAACGTTTCGATATAGCCCCCTTAGAACGGTACCTCCCGATTTTTGTAATACTGAAGATTGTGACGTCAATATCCCACCGAAATGACTGAAATTCGTTATTTAGTCTTCCAAGAGTTACAAAATATTCCAGAAGAGTATTATCAGTATAGGTTCACGTCTTTCTACATGCAGAAAAAAAAAATATGATTGATCCAACAATATTCGAAGAGCAAAATATGTATTGTAAAGATATTGCTAAATTACAAATGTAGTATTGTGATTCCAACAATTGCGTTTTGTTAAATCCAAAAATAGTTTTTGTCAACTGGACAATAGTTCTCTCTTTTCTTCGACAATTTTTTCTCTTCTCTCGCTATTCGATGCCGTGTTGAAAAAAACAATTATGGTCAGTTTTGTTTGTATGACATTATGCCTTTATCTTTGTTTTTGTGTGTATGTATACCAACAATGAGACTCTTGTTTTTATTTGTTTCTGTTTTGTTTCATTCTTCTATCTTCATTGTGCTTTGAGGTTTGGTGTTATACCGGAGTTTGTTATGGTGTTTAATTATTCCTTATGTTGTGGTGGGTGCTTGTGGCTTTTTGTTTGTCTTTGTTGTCAGCTAATGCAGCAAACCATGTATTGTGTTCATCAATGATTGCAATATTATACGCGACATTTATATCCATGTTATGAGAAAAGTGTATATGAGAAGTAAATACACTCAAATCAAACATTTCTGGGCTGGTTTTCTGGGTTGACAATACTTTTTGTAAACAAAATTAGATTATGATAGTTCCTACAATCGGTATTGTTAACGATTTTTACAATATTGCGGAAATTCGAAAGTTGTTTTTGTTTTCTATGTTTTGGAACAAAATATGGTATTTTTGGATTTGGATTACAATAGAAGCGTACTTCCTGATTTTCGGTATTTTTTTAAGTTTTAGCCACATTATCTTACCGAAATATAAGAAAATTTGGTATTTAGTCTTCTTTGAGTCTAAAAACTTTCCGAAAGAAATTTGTCGGTATAGATCGACGTTTTGAAATAGCCCCCATAGAACGGTACCTCACATTGTTTTGCCGAAATTGCTAAAATTTAGTATTAAGTCTTCTTCATACACGAAAGGAAACTAATTATTTCATTTTACTTCAATACAACTTGTGGCGGAGGGTATAACAATTTCGGCCCGGCCAAACTTAACGCCGTTCTTACTTGTTTTCAGTGTGTTATTCATCTCTTCCTCGACAAGAGAACTTAATGAAATCTATCCTATGATATATGACTACGTATGAGAGTCGTTCCGATCGAACGGTATTAGGTGAGATAACCCTCGAAGGGCGAAACCGATTTGGTTCAAACGTCGTATTATTTCTTAAAGACTCGGATAATATCTGAATATTGACTACATCGGACCATTCTTTCGGTTACCTCCAACAACAAGTTTGGAAAAATTGCAGTTTGGAAAGAGTGAATTTTTTCGGGTCAAGTCCGTATTTCCTGAGAAGTTGGTCAGAAGTATTGTGTTTACTTCTTTTCTTTAGACCCGAGGCGGAGGTTATGTCTCTGCCGGCACAACTGACTGGCACTTTCTTACTTGTTGTAAGTTAACACTGACTTTTGTCATCAACATTGAATTTTGTCAGTCAACACTGAATGAATTTTGTCAGAACTTTTTTTGTCATTCAACACTGACTTTTGTCTGTCAGCATTAACTGCTGTCAATCAGTATTAATTGATTTCAGTCAGCTGTGATTTTTGCACTGTCTTTTGTCAATTAGCACCGATTTTGTCAGTCAACACTAAATTTTGTCAATCCACTCGGAATTTTGTCAGTCAGCGCTGACATTTAATGAACACTAACTTTTGTCAGTCAACATTGAGTGATATCAGTCATCACTGACTATATTCTGATCATATGACGATACTGCCTGATTATAAATAACTTAAATCCACACTTTTCCACCGAATTTTGATCTCTTCATCGCCCAAGCATAATGTCTCCAAATGGAGTAAGTCATTTGGTCCAAAATGTACCAAAAAATATTTTTTTCAAATATTTTTAGGTTGTGTCTCCGTCAGCAGAGCTTACTTACTGATACTTTCTTACTTGTTAAAGTAAATTTAAAATATTCAAAGCATCTTAACTTATTTATTTTTGTTATGTTTAGCATTGAGGAATATGGATTTGTCCCTTATCTCAATCCTCACAGTAACTAATTAATTTTATTCTACTGACAAAAGAGAAAAGCGATTTACATCAATGACCAAATTTAATAAACTTGGCAACCCTCACTCGTGAGTAGAGTTAGCACAAGAAGAAGAAGATGTGACAGCAGTCAAATGTTGTGTGTGACAATCATAATAATGTACATTCTGTGTGTGTGCATGAGAGTGTTGTGTGTGGTGATTTGTTGTTTGGAGCATGACAATTGCAACTCTCACGAAATGTTTTTACCTCTTTTTCTGGATGTCGTCTTTTTTTTGGTGATTTTTTGACATATCACACACGAAAAATTTTCCTTTGTGTGACAGACATACCGAGTAGCAAGCAGACCGGAGTTTTAAAGTTATACAAACCATGCAAAATATTTAAAAAATTATAAAGAAATTTTGATTAACAAAGTAAAGAAAATACAAACGGACTAAATAAATAACAGTGGGAGACAAAGAGTAATACCCAAAGAAAACAATTGGATTTCGAAATTTCTATAATTTATCAACGTCTATCAATTAGTTTGTACGGTTATGTGAGTTCATGCCACTAAACAGTATCTATTCCTTGGGAAAATGATTTATTTGTATGTGAATGTGTGTGCTTTGTACGTCTATATGTGTGTGAATGTCAATTGAGTGTCTGGTCCTGTGCCTTTTTTTCTGCGTTCTCATCACACCAACAACAGCAGCCGCAGGAATTCTACTCCCACTCAACATATTTGCAATAGTGCATTATCCTTTTTTTGGGTAAGTTTTTTTTTGTGGCTGGAATATTTTTTTAGGGAATTTAGTGGCATATGAAATTAGTGTGAAAATTGTCTGGGACAAAAATCGTTGACATTTCATTTGGGGTTTTCAGAAAAATAAAAGCATTTGTTGGTAAAATAATAGGTATTTGTGTTATGTAGATTTTATATTCCCATTATTAGTGTTTGTCGTCATTCCTTCTCCTTATGTAGAGTCCATTTACAAGACCAAACGAAAAAAATCAATAACTTCAATTTTTAAGGATTTTTCACTGTTGTTTTGTCACATTTTTTCCCTTTGGGAATGGGTTCCTCCTTTTTTCTTTTTTTCGATTATGTCCTCTGTTCTTTTTATGTCGCTGTTGTTCTTGTTGTTGTTATTGTAAGGTGGTGGTAATGAGGAGCCCATCCATAGGTTCTCTATGTACGTTTTATATATATTTTTTTCTTATCCAAATGTTAATTTGCTGCAAAACGCGAAACGAAAAGAAAAGGGGTGTTGAAGACGAAAAAAAAAACAACGTTATGACCCACCATTTTGTGTCTATACTCAGTGAATATATTATGAATATGCTGTAATAATAATTTTATTTATATTTTTTATTTTTACTTTTGTGTTGTAATTTATGTGGGCAAATGGAAAATGAACATAGGTATAACAGGGGGACATTGTCGTCGATGATGGTCATCATATGATTCTAAACCACAACAACTGATTTTAATTTACACATAGGAAAATGGGGTTTAAATTTCATTTTGGAGCACTTCTTGGATCGGTTTGAAATGTTTACCATTGGTAGTCCTTGGTACCCGGATCACAGCGATATGTAGTTCTCTGGTGGGAAGTATGTCAATACTGACTGATGTCGGCCAAAATACTGACTGATGTCCGACAAAATACTGACTGATGTCGGTCAAAATATTAACTGATGTCAGTCAAAATGCTGACTGATGTCAGTCAAAATACTGACTGATGTCAGTCAAAATACTGACTGATGTCATTCAAAATACTGACTGATGTCAGTCAAAATACTGACTAATGTCAGTCAAAATACTGACTAATGTCAGTCAAAATACTGACTGATGACAGGCAAAATATTAACTGATGTCAGTCAACAGTGACTGATGCAGTCAAAACACTGACTGATGTCAGTCGATTGTGAATGATGTCAGTCAAAATACTAATGTCAGTCAAAATACAACCTGATGTCAATCAAAATACGGACCTACGTCAGTCAAAATACTGACTGATGCCAGTCAACAGTGACTGAACGAAGTCAGTATTGAGTGATGTCAGTCAAAACTGACTGATGTCAGTCAGAATACTGACTGATGTCAGTCGAAATAATGACTGATGTCAGTCAAACTGTTGACTGATGTCAGTCAACAGTGACTCATGTCAGTCAAAATACTGACTGATGTCGGTCAAAACATTGACTGATGTCAGACAAAATTCTGACTGATGTCAGCTAAATACTGACTGATGTCAGTCAAAATACTGACTGTGCCAGTCAAAATTCTGACTGATGTCAGTCAACACTGACTGAAGGAAGTAAGTAGTAACTGATGTTAGTCAGAGTACTGACTGATGTCAGTCGATAGTGAATGATGTCAGTCAAAATACTGACTGACATCAGTCAATACTGACTTCCTTCAGTCACTGTTGACTGACATTAGTCAGTATTGACTGAAGTCAGTCAAAATACTGACTGTGTCAATCAAAATACTGACTGTGTCAATCAAAATACTGACTGTTGTCAGTAAAAATACTGACTGATGTCAGTCAAAAGTCGATGTCTGTCAACAGTGACTGATGTCTGTCAAAATACTGACTGATGTCAGTCAATACCGACTTTTGTCATTCAACACTGATCCCGTGTTTGTCAACACTGACTTTTAGTGGGGTACACACGATCAGTTTTGACTGTTAGTTTTGCTCAAATAATCGGTTGCTTGCCAGTATGGCCCTTCATTTTTGTCAGTCATCAGGCAACCACAAAATATTTGGTGGTTGCTGGACTGTTTGACACTTATCGATATTTCCTAAAAATCTACAGTCAAAACTGATCGTGTGTACCCCGCTTTTGTCCGGCCAGTCAAACCAGGCTTTTGGCAGTCAACAACTCAATTCTTATAGCACAACATAGAATATGGGTCCTACCTTATACGATGCAGCTACTAATCTCCCCAACCGGGTTCGAGATAGTTTTACGTCGGTATAATTTTATTTTCGGAGAGGTTCATACTTCCCTAGATATAGGACCGATAGTTACAAAAAACTAACCAGAATGTTTTTATACCCTCAGCACCTAGGCTAAGGAAAGTGTATTGACTTTGATACGCTTCAAAAAAGTTGGAGCCACTGTGGTCTGCGGTTCAATCCCCTACCAGAACAGCAAAATTTTCGCCTATGGCAACTCTCAATTTTAGAACTATTGTAGATGTCACTATTATTAAAATTCGGAATTTTTAATTTTGATTATGTTTATACAGTGTATAATAAATAATGAGTTTTAAAATAATAAAGATTTAAAATTTAAATTAACAACAAAAAAGTGCCTTGCAGTAGTGATACAAAAAAAGTGATAAAAAAATATTCAAAATATTGCCTACAAGTGAAAACGAAGCTACATCGCCGCCGCCGCTACATCTTTGAGGGGTAATGCTGTACGTTGTATGTTTTTGTTTATTTATAAAATATCTAAACTCTCGTTTAATATGATATTCATAAGCGTATAGCTTTTCCCCTTAAATATTGTAAGCCAAATTCGTCGTCCAGTTGATGATTGTTGTTGAATCAATAAAATTGTGCGATATATTTGTGTACGTAAATACATAATTCAATTAAAAAGTGTATATAAAGTGGAATGTAATGGCTATGCTGTGTGTGTGTGTTTTGTACATATAAGATAATAAATTATGTATAAAAATGTGTATAACTACAAATTGAAATTAGTGATAAATGGCTAATTTTCCTTGATTATCAATTACACGGCGGAAAGGAAAAATAAAAAAAAAAATTGTGAAAACAAGCTCGGGAATTGCAAGGAAGTTTGAAATCAAGCGAAACTCCAAAAGTATTCTAGTGCTCCTCACCTATTTCTGTTTGACAACTAGAAGTCGATTTAGCCATGGAGGGATTTTTTGGTCAACTCCTTATGAAACCTCTCATGCAAAAGTTGCTTACTTTTGCTTAGGTTCCGTATAATACCAATTTTCGAAATTTGTTTTGAAATTTATGCAGTACTAAGGTATAACTGATTACTATATATATTTTTTTCTTTTTTTGACGAAATCCCAACTGTCTCAATTTGTGGCCCAAAATCTGTAGAAAACACTGCAAGCAATAATTAAAATTGCTGATACCCACTATAACTCTCGGAGGGAGCACCCCATTTGAATCAAACGTTGCACATACGAATATTTCTCTTATACTTAGTTTAAAATGAGTTCAATTACAGTACCGGTTCAATTTTTCGGGTAACTATCACGCAAATGTTGTTAATTTTTGAGCATAAATCCAAGTCCAAAATAATAAGTCCACTGAAAGTTTCAAAAACAGTACAGGTGCCATAAACGCTTTATTATAATTAAAATATTGTTCATAACCACATTCATTTATTCGAGTTTTCAATATTTTGTAATGGTAGTTTTATTTTCCTTCCTTCCTATTTCTCTTTGTAATTTGACATCATTTAAAATATATTTTATTTTCTTGTTTCATTTCAGATATTTAAAAATTATTGAAAAAATGGACTCACAAATTCAACGACTCACCCGCCAAGCCAAAATAATTCACTATCACCGTTTGAATACATCATTCATTTTATTGATTTTAAATGATATTTTGCAGCAAATTAGAACTAATCCAAAACTTCTTATATCGGAATTTTAAATTTTGGAATAGCACCTCACCACTACATCTGTACTACATAAATTCTCACATGTACATTCCCGAAGTGGGGGACTAGGGAGACTTCTCGGTTCAATGATATGGAACTTCGTTTTTAAAGCCGAGTCCTAATGACGCGTTTAACGACACTACTTAACATAAAATCAGATCTAATAGAACCCGACCCATAGCTATTTAAGCCTCTTGCAGTATTTTCCGCAGGTTCTGTGAATGAGAAGTAAACAAGAAAAAAAGTATGCCGACAGAGATATACCCTCAGCCTGTGTGGATTGAAATACTTTTTCCAAAAGGGGATTTCAAAATGTTGGGAGTATGAACCGACAAAAGTATGGATATGATTAAATCTCAAAAATTTGCGGGGATATCGATAGATAGAGCTTTTTTATCACACTAGCCTATAAAAAACATAATATCGCTGTAAACAGGGCCACTAGGAAAACCTTATAAATATATCCAAAGGATCCTCGAACAGACCCTTAACCACACAAAAATGTTGAACATTTGTGTGGGTGGTACCACAAGGATTGGACTTATAGGGCCCAAGTTTGAACATAAACTAAGTTTCGACAATATTTAGAGATCCAAAGTTTGGACCAAATCGGTTGCTACGTCTATGAGAAATCGCGCGTACCATTTTAGCGAATATTTTCGAACTTTTGTGGGGGAGGTACCGGAAGGAGTGGACCTATAAGCACCACCTTCGAATTTCATCTAATATTCGAAGAAATATTACAATATCCAAAGTGTGGACGAACGCAGTATTCGGTACGAGCTCTCCAGCCACTACATATCGGGCTGTTTTCTAAAGAAGTATGGACTTGCCCCTGAAAAAACTTTTACTGTCGTAATTGAGGCAGCGAATGCAAATTGCTTCAACAAAAACTAAAGTCATTCGAGAGAAGGTCTTAAAGTGAATTTATCCAAAATTCTGTCCTTTGTGGGAGGTACCCGAAGAAGTGAAAAAAAAAAAAATAAACAAATATAGTCCATATTCAAACCTGATCTATAGCTGGTAAATATATTAGGATGTGTAAAGTACGTACCAAATCGGTCACTCCAACCCATAGTTATCGTGCGCACAATTTTTCCGAACATGTTTGAACTCTTTTGGGGGAAATACCTGAAGGAGTGGACCGATATGGCTTATCTTCGAACTTAAACTAAGTTTGTACAAAATATTTCGAAGACCAAATTGTAAACCGAATCGGCAGTTATCTTTCGCTCCAACCAACTCCAACGGTGTCATAAGGATTTTTTTGCAACATTCTGGCTATTTTCTCAGGAAGTATGGACTTGCCCCTGATGAAACTTCTACCGTTATATGTGGGGCAGTGAATACAAGTTGTTACAACAAAAATCAAAGCGATTCGAGAACAGGTCCTAAACTGAACTTTTCCGAAATTTTGTGTGGGAGGTACCCGAAGGAGTGGACCGATTAAGTCCATATTGGAACCTCATCTAAGTCTGGTAGAAATTTCACGATATGCAAAGTATGGTTACTCCCTTCAAGAGTTATTGTGCGCACAAATTTTCACAAATGCTGAGGGTATAAAAAGTGTTTCAATCTCATGGTCACCAAAGAGCCTCTGTCGTGTTTTTTTTTCATGAGACTAGGACACCGGTGGAGAGTGTGTTCCAAGGTTTCGGTTTCTTGCTCTTCTTCACAGTGAATGCAGTACTCAATATTGTTGTCCTACCACGTGATTTCCATAAATTTTACGCGGCAGTGACCTGTGATAACCCCTACAGCAATTCTGCCCTTTAACTTGTCAAGTGAGATTATGGAAGCTGTTCTATATTCGAAAATTACCTGAAACCTTGCATCTACGTTCGTCATATCAGATCCTTACGGTTTCTCACAGTGGAACTTGTTTATTTTGCCACAGTCCTCAACCAGAAGATCAGAAGACCCGCCTTGCTAGTTTATCTATCAACTATATCCCTACTACAAGTTTTTAAGACAAATCTACAATTTTGAACATTTTAAGAGTGTATGATAATAGACTTTAGTGCCTTTAGAGAACCCACTCACCTACACAAACTCCGCCACTGCAAAAATCCGCCTGATATTTCCTCAGGGTGATATTTCATTTTTGCGTAAAGTTCCCCATCGACCCAAATCTAAAATCCTCGGACTTTGTAAGAGGTCAGCATGGTTCACTTACACACTTAGATTTTTCACGACCCGGGTCTCATACGGTCAACCATTGTCTCAAGTAACAACAACTGAGTACAATAACTCGTTTCATATGTCGACTGGGATTTATTTAGAATTGTTATACCAGCACCTTTACTTTTTCCGTCTTATCGCCCGGGATCACATAGACGGACACTCTGACCACTACATAGTCGATGTTAGACGAATTCCGATCAAAGACTCCCAAAGATTGTAGAGGTCACATTCACAGATATCTGCCACAACCTGAGTTGTAGGTACATGGTCCTCAAATCCCTAAAGAGGGTGTAGATAAAGTCTCACTTTTGCAAAATCTAACATGGTAGGGCGGATTTTAGTTGTAAGTTATGTGGCGCAAGTATAAAAAACCACGGAATAACATTTAAAACGATACAAAATCTGCTCTGAGAACTGTAACGGGTCTGCTCCTCATATCATCCCTCAGCCTTATGAAAAAAATATTTTCCAGTGCGGCTACACAATTGCATGCTCTCTTAGGTTAGGTTAGGTTAGGTTTGGGGATGTGTAGTCAATATATATTGACTACGCCACTCGGAGGGTGACGTAGGGGATGGAAGATACCAAGGAACGGTCCTGACCGGTTTTAACATGGCAAAGCCCAGGATTTATCTTGGTCCCTCTTTCATCCCAAGTGGACACTGACCTCCCCGTGGTGTCACCTGGGGAACTGCCTTTAACACCCGTTAAAGGTAGTGAGCTAACATGTGCCGCGCGTTCACCCATAAGAACGTTAAAAACTTGGGTTTGGGCGTCGGGTTAGTAACCCTCCCCTAGAAAAAACAGCCTACTATGAAAAAACGAAAGAAAAGAAAAATAAACCCCTCTAAAGTTGACGAACCCCGCAAACGTTTTAAGGACCATGATCTGCGAATCTGCACCTGGAATGTTCGCACTCTTTATAGAGAAGGTGCAGTCTTCGCATTGGCAGACGTACTTGAAAAGTACAAGACCGATATTACTGCCATACAGGAAATACGATGGATTGGGAAAGGCGTAACAACAACACCTAAAGGTGACGCACTGTATTATAGCTGCCATGACGTAAAGCATGAGTTTGGTTGTGGATTCGTAGTTAGTCGGAGACTAAAACATCTTGTATCCAGCTTCACTCCAGTGAATGAAAGACTTGCTGCAATTCGAATAAAAGCTAAATTCTTCAACATCAGCTTTATCTGCGCTCATGCTCCCACTGAAGAAAAGGATGAACAGACCAAAGATATATTTTACGAGCGCTTAGAAGAAACATATGACCGTTGCCCTGCCCATGACATTAAAATCATTCTAGGCGATTTTAATGCCAAAATTGGAAAGGAGAATATCTTTGGCCCAACAGTCGGGAAATTCAGTCTCCACAGTGAAACATCTGACAATTGTATAAGACTAATAGACTTTGCAGCTGCAAAAAACATGGTAATTAGCAGTACCAGATTTAATCATCTCGATATTCATAAGGGCACCTGGCTGTCTCCAGATCAGAAAACAAGAAACCAAATTGATCATGTTGTGATAGATGGAAGACATTCATCGAGCGTGTTGGATGTACGATCGTTCCGAGGCGCAAACATTGATTCGGACCACTACCTTGTTGCAGCAAAGGTACGCACCCGCTTAAACGTAGCAAACAAAGTACGAACAGACACAACACGAAAGTTAGACATCGGTAAGCTGCAATCACAACAGATAGCCACAGCATATTCCACTCAACTAGCCCAATTGCTTAATCAAAGCCCTCCTCATCCCGATAACATATCAGCGCAATGGCAAAGCATTGCCCACTCCATGCAAACAGCCGCAAAATCCATACTTGGATACCAGAGACCTCCACCAAGGAATCCATGGTATGATGAGGAGTGTCGTGCTGCCACCGAAGAGAAAAATGCGGCATATAAGGCTACTTTACAATCCGTAGCAACGCGTAGCGCACGAGAGAGATACAGGGAGAAAAGGAGAGAGGAGAAACGTCTTTTCCGCAGGAAAAAGAGAGAGATGGAAAAGCGGGAGTGTGAAAAAATCGAGATGTACAGGAGCCAGAATGAAGTCCGAAAATTCTACCAAAGAGTCAAGCATCAAACTGATGGCTTTGGTACAGGCACATCCTCCTGTAGAGACCAGCAAGGTAATTTGGTAACTGATACAGATAGTGTACTCAGGATATGGAAAGAACATTTTTCAAACCTGTTGGTATCCAATAGCAGCGAAGACGACGAAGATACCACAGTCCCAATCCCAGAAGATGGTATTGAATGTATACCGCCCAGCCAAGATGAGGTAAAGACAGCAATAAATCGGCTGAAGAATAATAAGGCAGCAGGGGCCGATGGCTTACCAGCCGAGCTGTTCAAAACCGGAGGCGACACGCTGATAAGGTGTATTCATCAGCTAGTTAGCACCATCTGGCAGGAAGAACGAGTACCCGACGATTGGAACCTGAGTATCCTGTGCCCCGTCCACAAGAAGGGAGATAAGACTGTATGCTCTAACTATAGGGGCATAAGTCTACCCCCTATTGCCTACAAGATCGTGTCAGGGATATTGTGCGAACGACTAAAGCCAATGGTCAACGAGATTATTGGACCATACCAATGCGGCTTTAGACCTGGCAAGTCCACCATTGACCAGATATTTACTCTGCGGCAAATCCTGGAGAAGACCCAAGAGATGCAGATCGACACCTACCACCTTTTTGTCGATTATAAAGCAGCCTTCGACAGTCCGCTGCGCTCAAAGGTATTCCAAGCCATGTCTGAATTTGGTATTCCCGCAAAGCTCATCCGGCTTTGTAAAATGACTTTAACTGACACGAGGTCCTCAGTTAAAATAGGAAAGAACCTCTCCGAAGAGTTTGGTACCAAAAGAGGTTTCAGACAAGGAGACAGCCTTTCGTGTGACCTCTTCAACATCCTGCTAGAAAAGGTTATACGAGAGGCAAACGTCAAAAGAAGTGGCACAATCTACACCAACAGTCACATGTTACTTGCTTATGCTGATGATATAGACATCATGGGTCGATCAGTAAAAGAAGTAACTGATACCTTTATAAAGGTCGAAGGAGAATCTGCTAAAGTGGGTCTGGCGGTAAACGGTGAGAAGACCAAGTTGATGGTGTCGACGCGCAATGCGTCCATTGAGCTCGGACCGACTGTGGAAGTTGGTTCCTATAATATTGAGGTAGTAAAAGACTTCGTCTACCTCGGCACCTCCGTCAACACAACAAACGACATCAGTTGTGAAATAAAAAGAAGAATTGTATTGGCCAACAGATGCATGGATTAAGTAAGCAGTTTAAAAACAAAGCCACATCTCGTCAAACAAAAATAACGCTCTACAAAACACTGATACTACCCGTGCTGATGTATGGCTCCGAAGCCTGGGTACTTGCGCAAGCAGACATGGCAGTGCTTGGTGTGTTTGAGAGAAAAATTCTTCGAAAGATCTATGAACCAATCTGCGTTGACGGTGAATATCGACGTCGCATGAACCACGAGCTGTATCTGCTATACAACGACATGAATATTGTTAAACGTATCGAGATGCAGCGATTGCGTTGGCTAGGCCATATCATAAGAATGAGCGATGATGAACCCACTAAAAAGGCGTATGAATACATGCCACATGGCGGTGCACGCAGAATTGGCAGGCCAAGGAATAGATGGCGCAAACAAGTGGATGATGAGATGACAAGGCGCGGTATTCCAGTGTGCAAAGCAACAAATAGAGAGGAATGGAGATCTCTTCTTAGTTCGGCCTATAGAACAAATGTTCTGTAATGGGCCAGCTAAGTAAGTAAGTACGCCACTCGGAGACCTTTCGGTCCATTGTGATCATCCATAAATCAGAAAAAGAGGTTCAGAATTACCTGAAAAGACAAAAGAAGAGAAAAGTGAGAAAATTAAAGAAAAGAGGGTGGGGTTGGGAAAGTGATAATAAATGGATTATTAAAAATGAAAATGTAATAAAGAAAGGAGGATGGTTTATTTGGTGATGGTAGAAAGCTGTCAGAGAAGTAGTTACGCTTATGGGTCGCGCCGCCCTTGCCAATTCAAATTTTTGATGATGTTGTTTATGATTGTTAGTTCCATGTTTGAGCAGAAGGTTAAGCTTGGAGGAAAGCATACTCCTGTTTAACTATATCGCTTTCGAGTTAACATCGTGCAACGACATAAAATATGCTCAATAGTCTCCGTTCCCTCCTCATCTTCACAGAGCCTGCAATAGTCCACGCCATCATCTTGCCATTTGCCGATAAAAGCTCGGATGTTGCAATGACCGGTAATGATTTCTGATTTGCTCAAATTTAAGAGTGAAGTTGTTCTGTTTGTTGATAGAGTCGGCCAAATGGCCCTTGACACGTTGCACGGTTCATTATGCCATAGTTCCTTGGCTCGTTCTTCAAAGAACGTCTCCACTCTCCGAAAAAGTGACATATGGGGGGTTTGATTGAATCAGTGATTGCTAGACTCGTTGATTGGGATCCATGTCTTGCCAGTTCATCTGCCTCCTCGTTTCGCACAATGTCACAGTGTCCCGGTACCCAGCAGAGTGGGACAGCGTTTGTGAAGTTCGCCAAAGCATTTCTATACTCAAGAACGGCCTCAGACTTGATGTTGGAGGATTTGATGGCTTTAAGAGCCGGCTGACTATCAACGAAGATAGTCACCGGTTCAAAGATTTCTGCATCCATACTTTTTATCAACTCGGCAACCATTTTGATAGCGAAGATTTCTGCTTGGAAAACACTACAGTCGCTGTTCAACCTATATGAGTATTCGAGACAAAGCTTTTCGCAGTAGACGCCACCTCCGGTACCTTCTTCCATCTTGGAACCGTCTGTGTAGAAAGCCAGACCCTCCAGAGGAGGGTTACTACGGATCCAGTCATCTATTTTAGGGATAACGACCTTAAAATCTTCGAATCTTTGGATTGGTGATAAGTAGTCGCTGAATTTCCCTGCAGATTTAAGCTAAGGTTTGGTCCTAGCTCCCGAAGAATGCATGCATGTCCATAGGTGCTGTCACGCCAACGATTCAATTCATGTAGCCTTAGGGCACTACGTGCTGCTTGATGCTGAGTCTCATGGGCAAGAGGTTCAACATCGCATTTAGAGCTGCTTGTGGTGTACTTCTAAAAGCTCCAGTTATCAGGATCGAGGCTGCCCGTTGCACCTTGTCTATGTTGCCGGAGTTCGATTTATGCTCTCTTACTTACTCGTTTATTACCGTGAGTGTAGCCCTATGCTCCTTATAGAAGTTTAGGGCTGCCCTCACTCACTTGGATAGGACCTACCGGCAAGACATATCAGAAGAACTCTTCAAGATCTGGAGAGAAGTCCAATTTTAAAAGAGAGAAAATCCCCAAATTAGTAAACTTTATCAAGCAAAAAAGAATACAAATCACACAACTGCAGTATGAATGCGTTCCTCGGAGTACATACCCCATCTATTTATATGGCGATGACACCGTGCAAAACATTTGTCCAGCATGCGACACAGGCCCGCACGACATACTGCACCTTTTCAACTGTCCTGCCACACCTCAACAAATTCCAATAGCTTTGTGGTTATTACAGACTATCAAAGTTGACACATTCCTAGAACTGGAGATAGGACTTCGAAGTTTACCACCACATTGCCCTGCCAAGATGTCGTTATTTAAAATCGCCCACTTCCTTGGCTATGACCTAGGTTTAGATTTAAGGACACGGGACTGTGAATATTGCAGCCGCCTCACTCGGAGATATTTTTAGCAAGAATATTCAATGGTTTGATATACACACAGTCCAGACCACAGTCTTACATATCCAATCTATAATCTAGCCCCCAATTTTTCCTTAGTGCACTCCTAAATGTTTCTCTTCCAAAGTAATTTGTGCTCAAAAAGATATTTAGCTTCAGTTGTGGAGTTTGACAGCCATCCTTACAGTTCGGAAAGTTCTTGACATATTGGATAGCGATGCTTTTATTTTGTCAAGTAGTCCCAATTCTCACAAGACCATTCTCAAACGCATTGTTTTAACGATGCTAATTTTCTCTAACTTATATTGCTTCGATAGCTTCAACAGGAACGGTACAATTGTAGTCGGGAAATATAATATGAATTTATCATCGTGATACATCTCCGATACGCGATCTGGGACACAATTTGTAGTAATCCGGTGTTATGATAGTATCGCTTTTAGTTAATGCCGGGGTGTTTCCCAGAACGGAAAATGATTTTGATATTATTTTGCTAATTTTCATTCTTGCATGACTGAGTTCACAATCTGGTTTTAATCCAATGTGGTGTTTGATATCATACGAAGTATGTGTACGGATGTAGTGGTGTGGTGATATTTTCTGGTATTTTTTTTACAACTTTTCCTTATTTTTTATTTGCATTTCTATTTGTTTTCTAATCTCCATTTCTTTTCGTTTTCTCTTTCCAGCTGTGAACAAATTACAAAAAAAATGTCTCATTACTGAAAAAGAACAACATGTCGTTGTACCCCATTTGTTAATTTAAAACAATATAACTAAAAGTAAAATTGTTTAAATTAACCAAAAAAAACACAAACAAATTATATAAAAACACAACAACAAATAGACAAAACAATAATTGTAGATTTAAACAAAAGTGTAGGACTTTAAAAATAAAAACACAGAAATCGAGGATATTTCCAGCATTCAACAACAATAACAAGTGATAGCTGACAACTCCAATCGGAAAAGTCTTCAAAAAGAACAAAGCTTCAATTGGGGGCTGCCTTCAACAACAACAACATTTTTATAGGGATTTGCAGTGCGAGTGTGTGTGAGAGCAGGTTTTCCTTGCAGTCCACCCATTCATCAGCCGCCCTTAAGAACCAACCGCCTCACCACCTTCCATCCCTATTTCCAAAACAAAAATCAATATAAATATTTTATTGAGTGGCAAATTTTCTCTTCATAACTTATAGTTTAAACATCTTTTAATGTGTCCTGTGCTGTTCCGTTACGTTTTTAAATCACTAAATTAAACAACAACACCACCCAACGTTAAAGCTCTTTCTCGCTCGACGGATGTTCACAATTCTTCTTCACGCAGCAAAGCAAACAACAACAAATCTCTTTGAAAATGTATTTTTAAAATAACCAAAACGATAAGGATTTCAAATTCCTTTAAAAATCAACGACGCCAATTAAAAACGTCAGTGACAAGAGTTTGCTCTCCTCGAGGAAAACGACTCCTTTTTTCTTTTTGGAAAATTCTACACCCAGAGAAGATATTTTTCAAAAAATCCAGCAAAAAAAGTAGAGGCAACGAAATTTTAAACTTTTTTGTGTGTGTCTACAACTGATGGATGGCAATGCCCAAAATATGTTTCACGGAAATCATCAAGGGTAAGTTGGCAACATTATGACCCCAAAAAGATTTGAAAATTAATTTGTTTCTTCGCTCTTCTTCTTTACAGAGATCCCTATTACCGCTATGATCCAGCCGCTGCCGCAGCAGCTGCGGCTGCAGCATCTCCCAGGGCCATGGGACCACCTGGTGGCTATCCAAGGCACAGAGGGCCACATCCATTGCAACAACAGCCTCAGTATCCCACGTATCAACCAACGGCGGATAACATTTATGGCTTAAGTGCGGCCGATCAACATGCCGGCATGGGTATGGGTGATTTAAGCGGTTGGGGTGCCGCACCCACCGTACCCGGCCAGGCAGGTGCCTATCCAGGCGCCACATTAGGAGCTTATGGTCATCCCCAGGCAGGGCCACCGACACAACAGAGGCAGTCATCTTCACAGCCAAGGTAAGTTTAGGGCACTTTTTTCTGAACACTTCTGTATACATTTCTAATTTTTTCCTTCCTTTTTTCTGCAGTTATCGTCAACACATGCCCGCCTATGGCCAACAGGATCAACAAAAATTACCCTATGGTTCACAGCAAGGTATGATGAGCAGTCTACTCCAGCAGCCTGGAGCTAATGTTGGACCTGCCGGCGGCTATGGTGCCCTAACACAACAACAACAACCACAGCAGCAACAAGCACCTACGCCCCAGCAGCAACAACAACAGCAGCAGCAACAACAGCAACAGAGCCAACAATCACGACTACCGCCACAACATTATCCTCAAGCTCCCAGTCAACATCCCCTTTACTCGACCACTCCCAGTCAACCGGGACCGGGACCTGGTGTGCCCACGGGATCAAGTGTAGCGGGACCACCACAAGGCTATGGCGTCCCCTATGGGGCTCCGCTACAACATCAACCCAGTCGATCAGGGCCCCAGCATGTGGGCTATGGTCATGCTGGTCTTGATCAGCCAAGTCCCTATGGGCAACATGTGCCAGGTGGAGCAGCAGCACCTGGCGGTGTGCCCACACATCACTTGAGTGCCCAGCAACAGGCTGGTCAATTGAGTTCACACATGGTCGGTGGACCTGGACCACAACAACAACAGCAGCAGCAACAGCCACCTTCCAGTATGCAACAACAACATGGTGTACCTCCCGGTTTAGGTACGCCACAACAACAGCAACAAAGTTCTGGCCACTTGCTGCAAAGTCAGCAAGGCCAGCAACAACCACAGCAGCAGCAACCACAAAATCATGTAGGCCTAATGCAAGCAGCAGGTCAACATCAACAATTGCCCCCACCACACATGGGAGTGGTGCCCCCCACCTATGGTGGTCTACATCAACAACAAAGTCAACAGCCACAGCCACCGTCGCAGCAGCAGCAGCCAGTGGGCGGAGCACCTTCATATATGACAGCGGCGGGAAAACATCAGGCCACAGCTTCACCCCAATATAGGGCACCCTTCCCCCAACTTTCACCGCAAATGTCGCCCCGACCACCAACAATGTCACCCCACCCACAAATGTCGCCAAGGCCAGGTATGTCTCCAGCCAAACCACCTTCCAGTCAACAGCAGCAGCAACAACAACAACAGCAGCAGCAACAGGGACCTTCACCTCAGTCACAGCAGCAACCAAGTGTGAACTCACCCAGTACCCAACAACAACAGCAGCAGCAAACCACACATCATAGTATATCGGGTATGGTGGGTTTATCATCGCCCCGGCAACCAACAACGGCCGGTGGTGGTCCTCCAAGTTCCAAGGCGGGCGGATCAGGGCCCGTCAACACCTTGCAGGCATTGGAACAAATGGTAATGCCGGGTCAGGGTTTGTCGGCAGGTGGACCCATGGATTATCCTTCGGCTTATAGGCAAGCAGCAGCAGCAGCGGCGGCGGCACAACATGGTCCTATGGGACCACGTATGCCCGTGTCTCCACAGCATCAACAATGGTCGGCTCACTTAAGTATGCAACAAAGTCAGCAGCAACCGCCACCAAATCCCATGAGTGTGGGTCAGATGACAGCTCCACCACAAATGCCCCATCCACAACAGCAGCAGCAACAACATCAACAACAAATGGGCATGTATGGAGCACCACCGCCACCACAAACACATCATCAACAGCAGCAACTGCAGCAAATACCAACGTCACAACAACAGCAGCAGCAACAATCTTCTGCAGGACCACCACAGCAACAAAGTGCGGGACAAACACCAACGCCTCATGGTATTGGCCAGTTGACAACACCTGTGTCCCAAGCTCAACAGCAACAACAACAGCAGCAGTCAACTCCTCCTCATACTCAACCACATTCGCATCAACAACAACAACATCAGCAGCAACAACAACAGCAACAACACCAACATCAACAGCAACATTTATCTGAACAATTGCAGCATTCCATCAATGATATTGTGGGCAATACTTCTTCCTCAAGTGCCCAACAACAACAACAGCAGCAGCAATCACATGGCCCCGCCTCAATGTCACCCATGCATCATCAACCAGCCGGGGTGGGAGGTATGACTTTGCATCACATGACCACACCTGGGCATCATCAAATGACCGGTCCAGGTGGTGATCAGCAGATGCATCAAACATCACCCTCAATACAGGCTAGAAATGCAGAGGCCGCTGCGCACCACACTCAGCAGCAGCAACAACAGCAAACGGGGCCCACATCTCTTCAACCCCCACCCACGAATCAAATGCAACAAAAACAACAGAGCCCTCATCATCAACAGCATCAGCAAAGAAGTCCTCATCAGGTGACTAGCCATCAACAGCAGCAGCAGTCGCCAATGCATCCAACACAACAACAACAAAGTTATCAGCAACAACCACCGCCACAGCAGCAACATGTTCCTCCACCCCAACAGCAACAACAAACACAACATCAGCAACACCCAGGTCCTCAAGGCCAATATAATCCACAAGATCCATTTTCCTCAATGTTGCAACCACAACCCCAGCAACAACAACAACAGCAGCAGCAACCAGCTCCACAGGAACCTGCGGTGGTATCTACGCCTTCTTCCATAGCCGCCGGCCCTCCACAACATCAGCAAACTTCAAATGTTGCCACTATGTCTCCTGCCCATGTTTCTTCTCCTCTGCCAACTACGAATCAGCAGCAGCAGCAACATCAGCAACCCTCAACCCCATCCACACCCACGCAACATCATTTGATTAGTGGTATTCTCAATGAAACTGCCAATTCCAATGACTCCTCCACCCTGGCAGTGGCGGCCAATGATAGCAATAATAGTAGCAGTAATTCCTCCACCAACAGTACCGTAAACAATCATCCCACCTCGATACATGACAGCAATTCTCAAAGTTCCATAAATAGCAGTCATAATGTTCCAACCCTGACGGCGCTGGATAATAGCAGTAATGGTGCCGGAGGTGGTCTTTTGAATTCGAATTCAAATTCGGCCACTGCACTAGGAGGAGGAGTGGGAGGAGGAACCCCCACAACGCTAGGTGGTGGTACGGTAGCAAACACCACACATAGTAGTGGCGTCGTTGGATCTGCTACTGGTGGTATTTTAGAAAGCGCTGGCGCAAGTCTTTTCGACAACAATTCCATGTCTTCGAATAGTGCTGTGGTCAATACAACAGTGTCAGTGTCGGCACCATCTTCCATGCCAGCAACTGCTGCCTTAATGGATAGTAATTCCCAAAGTTCTTTTATGGGAGCCATGGCAGCAGCCCAACAACAACAAGATAAGACAGCTGAAGAAGTCATGGCTGCTGAGAAGCAGACAAGTGAAATGCCCAGCACTGGAGATGTTCGTAAAGAAGAGGAGCTATCAAGAAGTATATCTACGGAAGAGACCAGTAACAGTGGCCATCAGCTACAGGATATTAGCAAGGAGGGGGGATTGACAGAAGGCGATTCCCTAACCTCAAAACCAAGTGAATTAACAACACTTGGTGAGGATAAAATGGAGGTCAGTAAGCCACTGGAATCACAGACGACGGAGTTAACACCCCTTAATCCACCAGTAACAACAACTCCCATGGACACCTCAGCAACTATGCTGGGAGGTAATCAAACATCTGGAATAAATACAAGTGTGACAACTCTTCCTCCACATACCACCACAGTCACTGGTCACCCAGCTATGCCAACCTCAATGGCCAGCAATTTACCACCAACGTCAGCTGCAGGCGGCATAGCAGCCACAAATCCAGGAATGACAACTTTACCAACATACGATGGTGGTAGTACTGTTGTTCCAGGACAACCTCCGCCACAGCAGCAACAGCAATTAACGCCACTTGGTATGCCTCCACCACCACCACATCCAATGATGCCACCATATCCACCACCACCGCAAGGTGGTCACATGGGCTATACAGCAGGGCCACCTATGCCCTATCATCATCCACCACCACCAATGTTGCATCAGCAGGAAATTGCAGCTCTGCAACAACAATTGCAGGAACTTTATTGTATGCCACCACAACATGATCAGCAGGAGAAAATAATGCGGATTCAGGAACGCATCAACATGGTGCAACAACATGAAATCAATGATCAATGTGTTGGTGGTCCCCAATGTTTGTTCTATCAATCAATGCCACCACAACTCTTTGGTCCATCGCCCATGATGCAACAACAAATGATTGAATCACCCCAGGTATCCAGCACCACAGGCAGGGGACGTGGCAAGGGTACAAATAAACCCCGCAAACCCCGGGTCAAGAAGGGTGATAAGGCCGCGGCAGCCGCAGGAGCTACTCCCAACAGCAGCGAGCTAATGGATATAAGCGGTAATGTGGTAACACAAATTACCGCCATACCTCCCAATCAACTGCCTGTCTCCGAAGATTGTGTTACACAAGGTGCTGGGGACAATTCCGTGGTGGGTATGACTGAATACAATGAAGGTGAGGGTGGAGAACATTCTCAGGATGTTCACTCAGCCAATGAATTGGACACTTCAACAGATGCTGGAGGCAAGAAAAAGAAGCCACGCAAGCCGAGAACACCCAAGGATCCCAATAAGCCTCCGCGGGAACGTACACCCAAGGCCAAGAAAGTCAAAGAGGGACAAGAGGGCCAGGAAGGAACACCAGCAGCGGGACGTAAGCGTAATGGCAGTGCAGCTCGCAAAAAGAAATTGGCTGAAGGTGTCGGCATTGAGGGAGTTGAGGGAGCCGGAGATAAACCAACCGGCGCCAATGCCGATGGCAGTGAAAACGAAGACAATAAGCCTTTGGTTGAGAAGTCATCTACGGAGAATCCCGGCGCGGAAACATCTGAAGAACAGGATGCGGAGAATAAACCCGAAACCACAACAGGAGATGATGCGGCTAAGGCCGCCAACATTGATGGTGGTGAACCCCAAGATTATGATGACATACCAGTGTCCAAGATACCCAAGGGTGAGGGAGGCGAGACTGGTAATACCGAGGTTGGTGATGAAACTGTAGATTCCATACCAGATTCGGCCGGCGATACAACAGCCACTCCCACAAGAGCCAAAAAGAAACGGCGAGGGGGTCGTGGTGGCGGTGGTGCTGGTACAGGAGATGAGGGTGAGGGAGGCAGCAGTGGTAGACCTCGACGCAGTCGTGGTGGTAATCTATCGGCAAGAGCTTTGAAAAAGCGTCGCAATCGTGGACGCATTGTACCCGAATCTGATGGGGAAGATGACAACCTTGAGCGAACACCGCCGCCCTCACCACCACCAGAATCCGAGCTGGATACCAGTAAGCGGCGTTCATCTAGAAATACCCAGCGCAAGAAGTACATTGATGATGTTATGCTAAGATTCTCCGATGAAGAGACAGAGTCGCTGTTGGGCTCCTCACCCTTAAAGAAGGACAAGAAAGGTGCCGCGGCTGCAGCAGCTACTGCTGCATCCACCTCAGCAGCTGCCGCAGTAAGCAGTAATTCTAGTGATGGAGAAAATGCAGGACAAGCAGCCAGCAGTAGCTCCGTTGCTGGGGGTGAGAACAGTAATCAGGAACAACCCACAACCACGGATGAGAAATCGAATTTAGCTGAAGATATGCCATTGGCTAGCGGTGCTGGAGAAGCCACCTCTAGCACCACAACACCCTCAATACTCAATGAGAAATCAGAAAAGTCCCAGGATGCCATAGTGGCTCCCACAGCCTCAGCCAAACCCAACTATGTTTACATCAATACCGGAGATGAGGACAGCATGGTGGTGCAATATGTCTTGGCCGTGAGAATGGGTAAGCGAGAACTCTTGCCAGATCCTCCACCAGAGCCACCAAAACCACAAGAACCCGTTGTAAAGGAAGAGGATCAAATCAAGAAAGAAGAGGAAGATAAGGAAAGTAAGGATGAGGCTTTAAATGGGGAAAATGTCAAGAAAGAAGGAGAAGAAGAATCTGGAGAAGAGAAAGCCAAGGAAAGCTCAGCTGATGACAAAGCTGAAAGTGGAGATAAAGAAAAGACGGAGTCCAAAGAGGGTGATATCAAGACAGAAGGAAATCAAGAAGAAGAGAAAATGGATATAAGCACCTCAGACGTAAAAGAACAAGACAAGGAAAAGGATGAAAAGAAAGAATCCGAAGAGGGTGAAATTAAAAAAGAAAATGACGAAGTTTCAAGCGAAACGACAGAAGAGAAAAAAGAAGAGGAGAAAGCGGAAAAAGAAAATACCCCAGAAGCCATGGACGTGGATGAAGTTCCCAAAGAAACCAAGGAAGATGAAGATACAGAAAAAGAAATCAAGAAAGAAGAGGAGGAAAAAGAAAAGAAAGAAGAGAGTGCAGAAGCCATGGAAGTTGAAAGACCTAAGGAGGAAGGTGAGGAGAAGAAAACAACTGGTGACGAAGAAACTAAAGAGCCTAGCTCAGAAGAAGAAAAGAAAGCGGAAGGGGAATCTGCCACACCCGAAGATGTTAAAAAAGAACCGGGCGAAGAAAAAGCCATAAAGGAAGAAAAGGAAAAGGAAGAGAAACCAAAACCCGAACCTGTATATATAGAAGTAGAAGAATATTTGGTAAAATACCGCAACTTTTCCTACCTGCATTGTGAATGGCGTACCGAAGAGGAGCTATTAAAGGGAGATCGTCGTGTTTGTGCCAAAATAAGACGTTTCCAACAGAAACAAGCCCAACAGATGAGCTTTGAGACACTCGATGAGGAATATTTCAATCCCGACTTTGTTGAAGTCGATCGGGTACTCGATATGTCGGTACATACCGATGAACAGACGGGCGAGACAACCAAACATTATTTGGTCAAATGGAAATCTCTACCCTATGAGGATTGTACATGGGAGCTGGAGGAGGATGTAGATGAGGAGAAAATTGAACAATATTTGCGTTTCAATAAAATACCACCACGTTCCGAGTGGAAGGCTAAGAAGCGACCCACACCAGATTTGTGGAAGAAATTGGAAAAGACTCCCGTATACAAGGGAGGCAATACCCTGAGACCTTATCAGTTGGAAGGTTTGAATTGGTTGAAATTCTCCTGGTATAATTCCCACAACTGTATTCTGGCCGATGAAATGGGTCTGGGAAAAACTATTCAGAGTTTGACATTTGTCCATTCCGTCTATGAATATGGCATAAGGGGGCCGTTCTTGGTCATAGCTCCCCTCTCTACCATACCCAATTGGCAGCGTGAATTTGAAAGCTGGACTGATATGAATATTGTGGTCTACCATGGCTCGGTGACCAGCAAACAGATGATCCAAGATTATGAATTTTACTATAAAACCGAATCGGGTAAAATGCTCAAGGAACCGGTGAAGTTCAATGTCCTGATTACCACCTTTGAAATGATTGTAACCGATCACATGGATTTGAAGCCTTTCAATTGGCGTCTTTGTGTCATTGACGAGGCTCATCGTTTGAAGAATCGTAACTGTAAACTATTGGATGGTTTGCGCCAACTTAATTTGGAACATAGAGTCCTGCTATCTGGTACTCCCTTACAAAATAACATGGGTGAACTGTTCTCTTTGCTGAATTTCTTGGAACCCAGTCAATTCTCGTCGGCTGAGGAGTTTATGTCAGAATTTGGTAGCTTGAGGACAGAGGAAGAGGTCAATAAGTTACAAGCTCTGCTCAAACCCATGATGTTGCGTCGTCTCAAAGATGATGTGGAGAAATCATTGGCACCCAAGGAAGAGACCATTATCGAAGTGGAATTGACCAATATACAAAAGAAATATTATCGCGGTATTTTGGAACAAAACTTTGCCTTCTTGAAAAAGGGTACCACTTCGGCCAACATACCCAATCTAATGAACACCATGATGGAGTTGCGTAAATGTTGTATCCATCCCTATCTGCTAAATGGTGCCGAGGAACAGATTCAATATGATTATCGCAATCAACACGGCGAAGACAATGAATCGTATTACAAAAACATCATTCAATCCTCGGGTAAAATGGTCCTAATCGACAAATTGCTGCCCAAACTTAAGGCCAATGGCCATCGTGTTTTAATTTTCTCTCAAATGGTAAGGTGTTTGGATATCTTGGAGGATTATCTCATCTATCGCAAATATCCCTTCGAGCGTATTGATGGTCGTATACGTGGCAACTTACGTCAAGAGGCCATTGATCGTTACTCCAAACCGGGTTCAGATCGTTTTGTTTTCTTACTCTGCACCAAGGCAGGTGGTTTGGGTATTAATCTCACAGCTGCTGATACTGTCATCATCTACGATTCCGATTGGAATCCCCAAAACGATTTACAGGCCCAGGCCAGATGTCATCGTATTGGTCAAAGGAAAATGGTGAAAATCTATCGCCTCCTTTGCCGCAACACCTATGAAAGGGAAATGTTTGATAAAGCCTCCCTGAAATTGGGTCTTGATAAGGCCGTCCTACAATCGATGAATACCCAAAATTCCAAAGATGGTGGCAATAAACAGCTAACGAAAAAAGAAATAGAAGATCTACTCAAAAAGGGTGCCTATGGTGCTGTCATGGACGATGACAATGCTGGCGATAAATTCTGTGAAGAAGATATCGATTCGATTCTTCAACGACGTACCCAGGTTATTACCATGGAATCGGAAAAAGGTTCCACATTCTCCAAAGCCTCATTTGCTGCATCCGGAAATCGTTCTGACATTACCATTGATGATCCTGACTTTTGGACCAAATGGGCCAAAAAGGCTGATATTGATCCCGATGCCGTGGAACGTGATGAAACTGAAGATTTGGTAATCTCCGAACCAAGACGTCGTACACAAATTAAACGTTATGGCCATGAAGATGTTATGGAAATGAACTCCGAGGAGTCTTCAAATGAAAATAGTGATGAAGAGGGCGGCATTGGTATTCGTTCAACGAGACGCTCACGCAAAGAGAAACGTGAACGGGGACGTGACAAGAAGGCAAATGAAGAGTATGTGCCACGTGAGCGAGACGCTTTGGCTGCCCTTGGTTTGGATGAAATACAATATGGCAATTGGGCCAAATCGGAATGTTTCAAGGTCGAAAAGGGTCTGCTGTCATTTGGGTGAGTAATACGAAAAATATTTGAATATTTTGAAAAAATTTTGAAATTTTAAAAAGATTTTTATGAGAATTACAAGGTTTAGGCAGGGATAGAAAATGTTGCGGATAAAAAATGTTCCAAACAAAGTTGCGGATAAAATATTCTCGTATGTTTTCGATAGAAAATGTTGCGGATAAAATGTTTTTCGATAGAAAATGTTTCAAATAAAATGTTTTTGGATAGAAAATGTTTCGGATAAAATGTTTTTGGATAGAAAATGTTTCGGATAAAAAGTTTTTCAATGGAAAATGTTTCGGATAAAAAGTTTTTCGATAGACAATGTTTCGGATAAAAAGTTTTTCGACAGAAAAAGTTGCCGATAAAATGTTTTTGGATAGAAAATGTTTCGGATAAAATGTTTTTGGATAGAAAATGTCTCGGATAAAACGTTGTTCGATAAAAAATGTTTCGGATAAAATGTTTTTGGATAGAAAATGTTGCGGATAAAATGTTTTTGGATAGAAAATGTCTCGGATAAAACGTTGTTCGATAAAAAATGTTTCGGATAAAATGTTTTTGGATAGAAAATGTTGCGGATAAAACGTTTTTCGATAGACAATGTTTCGGATAAAATGTTTTTCGATAGAAAATGTTGCGAATAAAATGTTTTTGGATAGAAAATGTTTCGGATAAAATGTTTTTCGATAGAAAATGTTTCGGATAAAACTTTGTTCGATAGAAAATGTTTCGGATAAAATGTTTTTCGATAGAAAATGTTTTGGATAAAACGTTTTTCGATAGAAAATGTTTCGGATAAAATGTTTTTCTATAGAAAATGTTACGGATAAAATGTTTTTGGATAGAAAAGGTTTCGGATAAAATGTTTTTCGATAGAAAATGTTGCGGATAAAATGTTTTTGGATAGAAAATGTTTCGGATAAAACGTTGTTCGATAGAAAATATTTCGGATAAAATGTTTTTCGATAGAAAATGTTTCGGATAAAATGTTTTTCGATAGAAAATGTTTCGGATAAAAAGTTTTTCAACAGAAAAAGTTGCGGATAAAAAATGTTCCAAACAAAGTTGTGGATAAAATATTCTCGTATGGAAAATGTTATTCGATAGAAAATGTTTCGGATAAACGTTTTTCGATAGAAAATGTTTTTGGATAGAAAATGTTTCGGATAAAACGTTTTTGGATAGAAAATGTTTTGGATAAAATGTTTTTCGATAGAAAATGTTGCGGATAAAATGTTTTTGGATAGAAAATGTTTCGGATAAAATGTTTTTCGATAGAAAAAGTTTCGGATAAAATGTTTTTGGATGGAAAATGTTTCGGATAAAAAGTTTTTCGACAGAAAAAGTTGCGGATAAAATGTTTTTCGTTAGACAATGTTTCGGATAAAAAGTTTTTCGACAGAAAAAGTTAAGGGTAAAATGTTTTTGGATAGAAAATGTTTCGGATAAAAAGTTTTTCGATAGAAAAAGTTGCGGATAAAATGTTTTTGGATGGAAAATGTTTCGGATAAAATGTTTTTCGATAAAAAATATTTCGGATAAAATGTTTTCGATAGAAAATGTTTCGGATAAAAAGTTTTTCGACAGAAAAAGTTGCGGATAAAATGTTTTTGGATAGAACATGTTTCGAATAAAACGTTGTTCGATAGAAAATGTTTCGGATAAAATGTTTTTCGATAGAAAATGTTTCGGTTAAAAAGTTTTTCAACAGAAAAAGTTGCGGATAAAATGTTCCGGATAAAATGTTTTTCGATAGAAAATGTTTCGGATAAAAAGTTTTTCGACAGAAAAAGTTGCGGATAAAATGTTTTTGATAGAAAAAGTTCCTGATAACAAGTTTTTCGGTGGGATAAGCCATCTTCGTAAAAATGTTTCGGATAAGACATTTTCATATAGACAATGTTTCGGTAAGACATTTCCACATAGAAAATGTTTCGGATAAGACATTTACATATATAAAGTGTTTCGGATAAGACAATTAATATAGAAAATGTTTCGGATATGACATTTTCATATAAAAAAGTTTCGGATAAGGCATTTTCCTATCGAACATTTTTCGGATAAGACATTTTCATATAGAAGATGTTTCGGTTAGGCTTTTTCCCATCGAAAACTTTTCGGATAAGACATTTTCCTATAGAAAATTTTTTAAATAAGACATTTCTTTATAGAAAGTCTCAGATAAAATATTTGTCGATAGAAAATGTTTCGGATAAACGTGTTTCGATAGAAAATGTTTCGGATAAAATGTTTTTCGATAGAAAATGTTTCGGATAAACGTTTTTCGATAGTAAATGTTTCGGATAAAACATTTTTCGATAGAAAATGTTTCGGATAAACGTGTTTCAATAGAAAATGTTTCGGATAAAATGATTTTCGATAGAAAATGTTTCGGATAAAACATTTTTCGATAAAAAATGTTTCGGATAAAATGTTTTTGGATAGAAAATCTTTCGGATAAAACGTTGTTCGATAGAAAATGTTTGGGATAAAACGTTTTTCGATAGAAAATGTTTCGGATAAAAAGTTTTTCGACAGAAAAAGTTGCGGATAAAATGTTTTTGGATAGAAAATGTTTCGGATAAAACGTTGTTCGATAGAAAATGTTTCGGATAAAATGTTTTTCGATAGAAAATCTTTCAGATAAAACGTTTTTCGACAGAAAAAGTTTCGGATAAAATGTTTTTAGATAGAAAATGTTTCGGATAAAACGTTTTTCGGCAGAAAAGTTGCGGATAAATTGTTTTTCGATAGAAAAAGTTCCTGATAAAAAGTTTTTCGGAGGGATAAGCCATCTTCGTATAAAAAATGTTTCGGATAAGACATTTTCATATAGACAATGTTCCGGATAAGACATTTCCACACATAAAATGTTTCGAATAAGACATTTACATATATAAAGTGTTTCGGATAAGACATTTAAATATAGAAAATGTTTCGGATACGACATTTTCATATAAAAATGTTTCGGATAAGGCATTTTCCTATCGAACATTTTTCGGATAAGACATTTTCATATAGAACATGTTTCTGTTAGGCTTTTTCCTATCAAAAACTTTTCGGATAAGACATTTTCGTGTAGAAAATTTTTCAAATAAGACATTTCCCTATAGAAAACGTTTCAGATAAAATATTTGTCGATAGAAAATGTTTCGAAAAAAACTTTTAACTATAGAAAGTTTTTCGAAAAAAAAAAACATTTTCATATGAAAAATGTTTCGGATAAAGCATTTGCGTATAGAATATGTTTCGAATAAAACATTGTCGTATAAAAGGTGTTTCGGATAAAACCTTTTCTTATAGAAAATGTTCGGATAAAATATTTTCCTATAGAAAATGTTTCAAATAAAATATTTTCTCACTCAAAATATTTCTGATAAAACATTTTCTTAAAGAGGATATTTCGGATAAAATATTTTCTTATAGAATATGTTTCGGATAAAATATTTTCACATAGAAAATATTGCGGATAAATAACTTTCGTATAGAAAATGGTGCGGATAAAATATTTTCGTATAGAAAATGTTTCGGATGAATAGTTTTAAATAAAAATTTTTCGGATAAAACATATTTCTGTAGAAAATGTTTCCTTAAAAAAAATTGCGGATTAACAATTTTCTTGTAGAAAAATTTGCGAATAAAAATTTTCCATATACACTTTTTTCAGATGTAATTCGAAAAATTGTAGTTGTAATTCGTAACATTTCATTTGTAATTCGAGAATTCCATTTGAAATTCGAATTATTCCATTTGTAATTCGAATTATGCTATTTGTAATTCGAATTATTCCAATTGTAATTCGAATTATTCCATTTGTAATTCGAATTATTCCATTTGTAATTCGAATTATTTTATTTGAAAATTGAATTATTCCATTTGTATTTCGAATAATTTTATTTGTAATTGGAAACAAAAAAAAAATACAAAATAATTTTTGTATTGATTTCAATCTGGCTTTTTCGAATTACAAATAAAATGATTCGAATCACAAATGGAATAATTCGAATTTCAAATAAAATAATTAGAATTAAAAATAGAATAATTCGAATTACAAATGGAATAATTCGAATTACAAATGGAATAATTCAAGTCGAAAAATTCGAATTACAATTGGAATTCTCGAATTACAAATGAAATGTTACGAATTACAAATAGAATTCTCGAATTATAATTAAAATAACTCTAATTACATCTGAAAAAGGTGTAGAAATTGTTGAGGATAAGACATTTTCTCATGGAAAATATTGCGGTTAAAGTATTTTCGCATAGAAAATGTTTCGGATAAAGTATTTTCGTTTGGAAAATGTCTCATTCGAAATGCGGAATAAACTTAACGATATTTTTATTTTCGTGAATGAGTAATGCTGGCGACATTTCCTGAGTATTTAAGCCATGAAAAACTTCTCTACAAGTGGTGTCGTAAGATACGCTGTTCGGACTCGGCAATAAAAAGTAGGTCCCATATCATTGAGCCAATATGTATCGGCGTGCACTCATTGATATGAAAGAAGTCTCCCTTGTCCCTTCAGGGATGTTGTGGGAACATATGTATGTATGTATGTATGTAATGAGTTTTTAGTATTTGTGAACGGAAACATTTTGCTCAGTTCCAAATTTATTACCAAAATTTTTTATAGAATATATTCCTTATTCAATCATATTGATAAAGATCTGATCCTCCAGTTTCTTTTGCCCCCTTGACTTCTTTTGAGTATTTTCCAATTTCATATATAAAATATTGATTTTACGCCGCAACATTTTCTCCTCTTTCTCCAAAGACATCAATTCATTTTTCTTTTCAATATACTGGCGAACACTGGGTGCATCAAAACGTTCCAGTTGTTCTCTTAAATTTTCCAAAGCCTCGAGATCTTTTTGATTCTCCTTTTCAACAAAATTTGCTTCTCTTTCCAACTTATCAATCGCTCGAATAACATCAACAGTTTTTTGACTTAGCTGTTTCGATTCAGACTCAATGTTCATCATTATCTGCTTATCTTCCGTCATGGCAAGGGAAGCTTTGCCCGTAACTGCCTTCAGACCAGCCATGTGCATATTCTTTTCTTCCAAGGAAGTTAAAAGCTCAGAACGTTTAATCACTAACTTTTCAAAATCAATGGCTGTCAAAATTCCACTTAAATCTGCCTTGGTTAGTAATTCACCACGCAGATGTTGGCAGTTTTCCTGCAAGGCGGTTATTTTCAAACGCATTGTGGCCAACAGGGCCTTGGCATTCTTTATCCAATTGTAGACAAATTTGCGTATTTTACGCTCCAATTGTTTTTCAGTGGCAGTATTGAGAAATTCCAAATCTTGGTCATCGCGCATGAAATGTAATTGGAAATTTTTGATTGTCTCCAGAGTTTCCTGGTACATGAAATGCATTTCTTCCATGTGGCCGCGTAGAACTTTTATTTCCCTGGAAGCTATAAAATAAATGAAGTACTAATTAAAAACTACATATGAAAATGATAAAGACTTACCTTTGCTCTCAATCTCCCTAACCCGCTTCTCCACCTCATTTGCTGTCTTCTCAGCCATATCGGCCTTGGCGCGAAAATTCAATTTATAATCAAAGGCGGTTTTCTTTTGTGAACTCCCAGTAGTGGTGGTCACATGCGATCTAGATATTGAGGTTCTTGGCCTGGTGGTACCACCCACTGAACTGCTTACAGATTGTGAGGTGCCCGGCTCACCCTTTGCCCTTGTTAACGTTAAACTTTGCGCCGTTGCCCTACGCTGGGCCAAACCAATCAAAAGTTTTGGATCATTTTTCTCTAGAAAATCGGTTAAATAAAGATTTTCCAAACGAGACATTGCCAATTCCCGATTGATATCTTGAAGAGCCTGAAAAAGTTCCAAAGCATCTATTTTAGCCAGGCGTTCTTCTTGTTCTTCTTCGGACAATTGAAAAAATAATGGCAATTGCAGGCCATTTATAAAAGTTTCCAAGGCTAGTTTGGCTTCTTCTTGCTGAGAAAGAACGGCTAATGCCGCTCGTCCAGCTCGCGTCGATGAACTGGGATTGGTGTTGTTACGGGAAAGTGTTTCACCACGCGACGAAGAGTTTTGGAAACTGAATAATGTCATTTTATTGTTGGAATGTGATTTTGGAATAAATCGATATGAAATAGAAAGTGTCAATGAATGTTTTTGGGAAAATCAAGGAAATAAAAGTAGGGTTATGGACTACAGAAAATATGCCTGTCCGTGTTAAAAATTATGCGGATAACACATTTTCGTATTGAAAATGCTGCGGATAAAATATTTTCATATTGAAAATATAGCGGATAAAATATATTCGTATAGAAAACGTTGCGGATAAAATATTTTCGTATAGAAAATGTTGCGGATAAAATATTTTTGTATATAAAATGTTGCGGATAAAATATTTTCTTATAGAAAATGTTGCGGATAAATATCTTGTATAGTAAATGTTGCGGAGATTAAATTTTTTTTAGAAAAATGTTGCGGATAAAATATTTTCATATAAAAAATGTTGCGGATAAAATATTTTCTTATAGAAAATGTTGCGGATAAAATAGTTTCATATAGAAAATGTTGCGGATAAAATATATTCGTATAGAAAAGGTTGCGGATAAAATATTTTTATACATAAAATGTTGCGGATAAAATATTTTCGTATAGAAAATGTTGAGGATAAAATATTTTCGTATAGAAAATGTTCAGGATAAAATATTTTTGTATAGAAAATGTTGCGGATAAACTATTTTTGTATATAAAATGTTGCGGATAAAATATTTTCTTATAGAAAATATTGCGGATAAAATATTTTCGGTTGGAACATGTTGCGGATAAAATATATTCGTATAGAAAACGTTGTGGATAAAATATTTTCGTATAGAAAATGATAAGGACATACTATTTTTGTATATTAAATGTAACGGATAAAATATTTTTTTATAGAAAATGTTGCGGATAAATATTCTTGTACAGAAAAATATGCGGATAAAAAGTTTTCGTATAGAAAATGTTTCGGATAAAATATTTTCTTATGTTGCAAATAAAATATTTTCGTATAGAAAATGTTGCGGATAGAATATTTTCTTATAGAAAATATTGCGTATAAAATATTTTTCTATAGAAAATGTTGCGGATAAAATATTTTCATATATAAAACGTTGCGGATAAAATATTTTCGTATAGAAAATGTTGCGGATAAAATATTTTTGTATATAAAATGTTGCGGATAAAATATTTTCATATAGAAAATGTTACGGAAAAATAATTTCCTATCGAAAATGTTGCGGATAAAATATTTTCGTATAGAAAATGTTGAGGATAAAATATTTTCGTATAGAAAATGTTGCGGATAAAATATTTTTGTATAGAATATGTTGCGGATAAAATATTTTTGTATATAAAATGTTGCGGATAAAATGTTTTCGTATAGAAAATGTTGCGGATAAAATATTTTTTTATTAAAATGTTGCGGATAAAATATATTCGTATTGAAAACGTTGCGGATAAAATATTTTTGTATATAAAATGTTGCGGATAAAATATTTTCGTATAGAAAATGTTGCGGATAAAATATTTTTGTATATAAAATGTTGCGGATAAAATATTTTCGGCTTAAATCTAGTTTAGTAAAAACTCTCCGATTTTTTCGAAATTTTTTCCATAGGTAGATATTTTTACGCTGATTACGGGAATGTAAAATTTTCTTGGGGGACGGACCCGGTTACCCGGTTATTCGACCCGAAAGCCCGGGTACCCGGTACCCGATAGACCCGGTTCTACTGAACCGATTCTTACAAAGCTTATGAAAATACCTATCCAACAAGTGGTCATATGATGGGGTTATCTCCAGGGGTTCAGAAGTTATAACCAAAATACCTCTTTTTGGACCCGGGTTTTTCCATAAAACCCTCAAAAAGTCGAAAAAGGGCCCATTATGGGTGCTCAATTAATTCACGTCATTTTATAGCTCATACTTCAACCTTTCCAAAATGGTGCCATTTGTTATAATACCTTCACTGGGTCCAGAGATATTGACCTTAGAATGAGAGAAAAATTTAAAATTTAGAAGAAAATGTTGTTCCCATTCCCTAGATTTGAACCTGTCCATAGGAGAAAGTCTTAAATCCCCGGCCGAAGGCCGGCTACTTAGAAAAAAATTTACTTAAAAAAAGTGATGAATTTAGAAGAACTCTGGACCCAGTGAAGGTATTATAACAAATGGCACCATTTTGGAAAGGTTGAAGTATGAGCTATAAAATTACGTGAATTAATTGAGCACCCATAATGGGCCCTTTTTCGACTTTTTGAGGGGTTTATGGAAAAACCCGGGTCCAAAAAGAGGTATTTTGGTTATAACTTCTGAACCCCTGGAGATAACCCCATCATATGACCACTTGTTGGATAGGTAGTTTCATAAGCTTTCCAACGATACCCATTTTGTAAGAATCGGTTCAGTAGAACCGGGTCTATCGGGTACCGGGTACCCGGACTTTCGGGTCGAATAACCGGGTAACCGGGTCCGTCCCCCAAGAAAATTTTATATTCCCGTAATCAGCGTAAAATACCTACCTCTGGAAAAAATTTCAAAAAAATCGGAGAGTTTTTACTAATCAAGATTTGTTCCATATTTTCTTATAATAAAATATATTCGCATAGAAAACGTTGCGGATAAAATATTTTTGTATAGAATATGTTGCGGATAACATATTTTTGTATATAAAATGTTGCGGATTAAATATTTTCGTATCGAAAATGTTGCGGATAAAATATTTTCTTATGGAAAGTATTGCGGATAAATTATTTTCGTATCGAAAATGTTGCGGATAAAATATTTTCGTAAAAAAATATTGCGGATAAAATATTTTCATATAGAAAACGTCGCGGATGAAATATTTTCGTATAGAAAATGTTGCGGATAAAATATTTTCTTATGGAAAATATTGCGGATAAATTATTTTCGTATCGAAAATGTTGCGGATAAAATATTTTCATATAGAAAGCGTCGCGGATAAAATATTTTCGTATAGAAAATGTTGCGGATAAAATATTTTCTTATGGAAATCGTTGCGGATAACAAATTTTCGTATAGAAAATGTTGAGGATAAAATATTTTTGTATATAAAATATTGCGGATAAAATATTTTCTTATAGAAAATGTTGCGGATAAAATATTTTTGTACAGAAAATGTAGCGGATAAAACATTTTCGTATTGAAAATGCTGCGGATAAAATGTTTTCTTACTGAAAATTTTGCGGATAAAATATTTTCGCATAGTAAATGTCGCGGATAAAATGTTTTCTTACTGAAAATGTTGCGGATGAAATATTTTCGCATAGATAATGTTGCGGAGATTACATTTTCTTTTAGAAAATGATTCTCATAAAACTTTTTCGTGTTGAAAATAATTTGGATAAAACATTTCCCTATAGAAAATGTTACGAATAAATAATTTTTGTATAGAAAATTTTGCGGATAAAACATTTTCCTATAGAACATGTTTCGGATAAAACGTTTTTCTATAGAAAAACTTGGATATTGCGGATAAAAATTGTTCATATAGAAATTGTTGAGGATAAAACCATTTTATATAAATTGTTGCGGATAAAGCACTTTCGTAAAGAAAATTGTTCGGACGAAACAATTTTCTATAGAAAATGTGTCGGATAAAATGTTTTCTTATAGAAAATGTTTCTGAAATAAACATTTTCCTATAAAAAAGTGTTGCGGTTAAAACATTCTTCAATATAATAAGGATCGGATAAAATATTTTCCAATAAAAAAAGTTTCGGATAAAATATTTTTCAAAAGAAAAAGTTTCGGATAAAACATTTTTAATAGAAAAAGTTTCGAATAAAATATTTTTTAAAAGAAAAAGTTTCGGATAAAACATTTTTAATAGAAAAAGTTTCGAATAAAAAATACACTGCAGAAAATGTTCAGGATAAAACATTTTCCTGTACAAAATGCTATGGATAAAACAATATCCATAGAAAATGTTTTGGCTAAAACATATTACAAAAAGTTTCGGATAAAATATTTTTCAATAGAAAATGTATCGGATAAAATATTTTCCAATAAAAAAGATTTGAATAAAACATTTTCAGCAGAAAAAGTTTCGGATAAAACATTTTTCAATAGAAAAGTTTCGTAAAAAATGTTCAATAGAAAAAGTTTCGGGTAAAATACTTTTTTTAAATAGAAAAAGTTACGGATAAAATATTTTTCAATAGAAAAAGTTTCCGATAAAATACTTTTTTTAAATAGAAAAAGTTACGGATAAAATATTTTTCAATAGAAAAAGTTTCCGATAAAATATTTTTCAATAGAAAAAGTTTCGAATAAAACATTTTCTTTTCTGTAGAAAATGCTACGAATGAAAATGTTTTTCTATAGAAGATATTTCGAATAAAAAAAATTTCAATAGAAAATTATTCAAATATAAAATATTCTCCTATATAAAGTGTTTCATATAAAACATGTCCATACAGAAAATGTTTCTAAAAACGCTATTAAGGGAAGGAAATATTTCGGATAATATTTTGTATATTCTTCTCAGTTTAGTGTACCTTGCCCAAACCTTGTAATACTCCAAAAACAAAAATCAATACAACTTTCAAATGATGATCAACCATGCTAATATTGAGGAAACTTTAGGTTTTCGCTGAGTAAAAACAAACTTCTCACATGAACTGATGGATACCTTTAATGAAAACAAAACATTTCTTTATTTTAAGAATATTTAACTAATACACCTTTAACTTTCTTTCTTTTGCAGCTGGGGTCGCTGGCCAGAAATCCTGGAACTGGGACAATTTAAACGTGGTTGGAGAGATATTAATGTTGAGGAATGTTCACGTATAATTGTAAGTCACCAACCATTCCTTTTGATGCATATACTTTACCAATATACTACCAGCCCAACTGATGACCAAACCATGCTAATATGGAGAAAACTTTAGGTTTTCGCTGAGAAAAAATCTATTTCACGAAACACTGATGGGCAACTCAACTCAAAACTTTTTCTATTTTATAAACAAATATTTTTAATTGTTTGCTTTTATTTTTCTCTTTCCGCCTTTCTTCTTTTAGTTACTCTATTGTTTGCAAGTCTACAAGGGTGATGAAAAAATCAAAACCTTTATATGGGACCTTATAACACCCACCGAAGATGGTGAGGTAACAAAAATCAGCAGGGATCATAGTGGCCTCCATAATCTGGTGCCACGAGGTAGGAATGCAAAAGGTACGGTAAACAAAAAATAGCTACAAACACGCACATTTTATTCGATGATTCCAAAAAAAAACTGCACGGATGGTAGAGTAATTGTTTTTGTGATAATTTCCCCCATTTTGAGATCAATACTTGGTCTATTGAAAAAAGCACGCCAAAACACACTTAATATTTGGCAAAAGTATTTAGATTTTTTCAAAAATCTGTCTTTTTGTAAAAAAAACTAACCTAAAAATTGTACTAACAAAACTAACACAACTCTCTATTAGCATAGTTTCTATTTCCAAATTCTTCTATTACTAATGAAAAAGAGAACAAATTTGGTTGTAGAGAATTATTTTTATTGTATATAGTCAACGGAATATTAATGTGTAAAATTATTCAAATTAACTAACAAACAACTAATAAATCATTGAAAATGGTTAATTTTGAAAGTTTTGTCTAAGAAGGTTATAATGAGAAATAATTTGGATTGAAGTTAAATATTGGAAGTAGAGAAGAAAATCTGTTTTTGAGAAAGAAGACTGTGTCTCAGTTATTGAAAATTGTTAATCCTTGATAACCTTAAACTCTGACTCTTTGAGAGCAAATGTTCCATAAAAATCTTCTTTTTAAGGTTCCATTATAATCTCCTTCGACTGCACTCGTATGTTAAAAACTATGAAATTGTAAATTAGAAGTGTGTGTTGCGTGTCCTTGTATATGTAATTTTCACAATTGTTTTCGGGATGAGAGAACAGCGTTCCAGTGTTCTTTTTCCTCGATAACATTGTCATTCAGCAGCAACCTGTAAAATTTGTATAACTGAAAATGTGTATCCAAAAATGTGTTTGTAATATGCTCTGTCTTACTGTACCATATATCCATTTTAATTAGAATATTTTTAAATTGTTTTCTTTTTTGTTTTGGTAAGCAAAAACACTTTTGTGTGTAGTTATTGTTTCTTTTTATTTTCGTTTCGGCATTTCAAAATTTTAAGCAATTTTTAATATAAAATTAAAAAAAAAATCAATGTAACTGAGTATAAGACGTTAATTTTCTTGTAAACAAGTAAAAAAGTATCAGTCGGCATTGCAAGTTGCTTCAACAAAAATCAAAGTGATTCGATATCAGGTCTTAAAGTGAACTTAAGCGAAATTTTGTGTGGAAGGTACCGGATGGAGTGGACAAATATAGTCCATATTTGAACCTGATCTATATCTGGTAAATATATTAGGATGTGTAAAGTATGGACCAATTCGGCCACTCCGTTCAAGAGTTACCGTACGAACAATTTTTCCGAAGATTTTTTAACTTTTGCGGGGGAGCTACCTGAAGGAGTTAACCGATATGGCCTATCTTCGAACTTAAGCTATGTTTAGACAAAATATTACTAGGGCCAAATGTTGGACCGAATCGGCAGATCCGTTCTAGAGTTATCTTGCGCTCCAACCACCTCACACGGTGTCATAGGGGTTTTTTTTTGCAACTTTCATGCTATTTTCTCAGGAAGTATGGACTTGCCCCTAATGAAACTTGTACCGTCGTATGGGGTGCAGTGAATACAAGTTGCTAAAAGAAAAAGCAAAGCGATTCGAGAGATGGCCTCAAACTGAACTTTTCCAAAATTTTGTGAGGGAGGTAACTGAAGGAGTGGACCGATTGAGTCCATATTGAAACCTTATCTAAGTCTGGTACACATTTCACGAGGTGCAAAGTATGGACCAAATCGGTTACTCCTTTCAAGAGTTATCGTGCGCACAAATTTTCCGAATATTTTAGAACAGTTGTGGGGGAGGTACCGGAAGGAGTGGACCGATATGGCCCATCTTCGAACTTAAACTAAGTTTGGACAAAATATTACGATAGCCAAATTTTGGACCAAATCGGCTCGTCCGTTTGAGAGTTATCGTGCGCACCAGCCAGCCAGACAGACAGACTGACAGACAGACGGACATTGCTAAATCGACTCCAAATTATCTGAAACACATTTCGTCCAAACATACTTGGGGTCTTAAACCATTATTTCGATGAGCCTAAAGGCTGAGGGTATAAAAAGTGGTTGATATAATACAAATTTCGGAAAAAGTCTAGTCTAAGGACGGGACGTGGATCACCTTGATACGTTTGCAGCAGATAGTTTTTGGCGTCTTGAGTATAACGATTTCACTTAGATCGTTATACACAAGACGCCAAAATTTCAAGACTTGGACTTCAAAGTTCCATATAAGTATCCACAATCCGACTGTAGCAATATGGGTAAAACTTCCGGGGTCAAATCTTCCTTTAAGATTTTTGCGCATGGTATTTAAATTTTCTACTATTGATAGGGTCCAACAACACCTGCTACTCGGTTAAATCATCGTTCAAAAATTAAAAGATTTTGAGAGTGTTAGGCCTGAAATTTAAGACACCTACTGGCAGGTTCTAACACCGTGTAGTTGAAATCGAGACATTCAGGGCTTTAGAATGATGCCCATATTGCCTTGGTCGGTTGTAAAAATCATGGGTACTTACTGAATTTGTAGATCCATATCTCGGAAAATACGGACTTCTGCAAGAAAAATTTATATCGCTGTACTCAGGACCCTCAAGACAATCTGTATTAAATATATCAACATGATCCGCGTCCAGGCCCTAAACTGAACATAAACCCAAAGGTACAGATGAAAAGTGACTTGATTAAAAATGTTCGCAAAATAAATACTACAGAGGGAATATACGCTTTGTCACGAACAGAAATGTGCCTCATTGATTAATGTAGGCCTATACTTTCAGAGATAATGACCCTTTCGAGACCTATCGATGTCATATGTGATAGTTTGAATATCTAAATAGACCACTTGAACGGCTAAAATTAGCGTCTCCCTGATCGCATGGTCGATGGTGTCCTGATTCCGACCTCAAACCATCCCAAGATATTAGGTATGAAGTTCAATAGCATGTTTAAGTCGTCCGCGCAATCCTCTGCTATTTGCGACAAGATCAGAAGTAGTCATCAAGCTTTTGTGCGAAGGTGCGGAGAAAAAACCTTGTAGTGTTGGTATGCAAATGTTAAAACTACTAAATGGAAGAATATTCCAACCTAAAAGAACTGAGGACTGCAACAGGTTGCCTGCTCATGACCCTAGTGCAACATCTTCATGGGGTGGAAAAGATTTTACCGGTGTATCGATACAGTACCTGGATCTTCATGATCCAAAGATACAACATTCACACTGAGACCACCGCCTTAGATTAAGTTAGGTTAAAGGACGCATAACAAGGAATCGTTTTTGCAGCAAATAACCTTAACACCTTTGTTGGTGCTATTATTATATCTCCCGAAAAATGTCTCTCAGGCGTTCTTCGATTAGCCGCCATCGACTTTTTCCAATTTGTAACTAGGGGGCAGCACTGTCAATGACCGTGTAGCAGACTGTCTGGGGTCATTGTTCGGGTTGAGTTCGAATTAACGACTTAACGACCGGATTTTGAAGCTTCGATGGGTACCTTGTGGTTAGATCAGCTTTTAGAGCTGCCGCGATGATGGTGTTCCTCTTCATATCCAATTTGGAGTAGCAGACGAAGGAAGTGAAGAATTCGACTTCAAGACTCCTAGATGTTTTCTTTGAGGAAGGATGTGGTTCCTCAGTTGATCTAGCCCTCATACCCGAGGTAGGTGGTGGGGGGTGTCTGTTCCACATTCTGGAGTCTGACCGACTAACCGTCTTTTTTTGCTACGCTCCCCCAGTGTCCATAGTTTTGAACAGTGCTCCCTCCGCTTGGAGCCTCCGCTGTGAGTAGTTTCAGCGGTGAGAGTGTGGGATGACCATTTTTGTCGTAGACAAGTACATACTTCCTGACGCAATGGTCCGAAAGCTCTTATAAATCCTACAGCGACCAATAAAAATGGGTGGTGGACACGAAGTGAAGTTGAACGCTGTTCTAAGATCGGTTTGAAACTTTCACCGAAGGTAGTCCGTGTGGTCCTGAATACAGCGATGTACTTTTTTCGTGAGCAAGTCCATGCTTCTTGACATAATGGCCCGGAAAGCTCTAAAAAATCTTACGGTGACCTGTTAAAATTGCTGGTGGACACGATATCAATCAAAAGTGGACTATATCACTGTTCATTCCTTCAGCCAAGTCTTCCACACCCTCATCCTTTAAGCTAAAGAGGGTTTACAGGTTGATACGACCAAAATTGTGCCTCATCGAAATAATGGTTTCAGACCCCAGTAGTGCGATTCTCTAGCTCATTTTTTGAGTTAACGACAAAAATCGATAACATTAAAAAGCAAAATTATGAATGAAAAGTACAAATAAAAGTTGACAACACTGTTGTTATCGGTAGAACTTTACGACCACTTTTTATTGGTCGCTAACTTACCGAATAATATCGTTAATTACCGAAATTATATAAGCATTTTAATTTTATCGATTTTTGTCGATAACTGAAAAAATCATTTAGAGAATCGCACCGAATTGGTCAAAGATTTGCATATAATAATATTACTTCCAGGCATATATCAGGTTTGAATATGGACTACATTGGCCCAATCTTTCGGGTACCACCCACACAACGTTTGGAAAGAGTGTGAGGACTCGCATGGGATAGGTTTAAATTTTTGGCAATATGTTGGGTATGCTGCCCTAGTTACCTTAAATTGTCGCCCAAAAGCCTGTCGGAACCAACTAAATTGGGTAGTACGTAAGGTAACCCTCGAAGGAAGAAACATTGTGCATCGTGTTATTATGTCCGAATTTTGACTACATCGGACCACTCTTTCGGGTACCACACACACAAAGTTTGGAAAGTTTACAGTTTGAGGACTCGTCTGGGATCGTTTCGTGTATGCGGTCCAAGTTACGACGGCACAGAAAGAAAAATATACCCCTGTAGACGTCAGAAGTTTTGTGTTTACTTTTTTGTTTTAGTCCGAGGCTTAGTCTATATCTCTGTCGGCACAACTGACTGATACTTTCTTACTTGTTATACCCTCAGCATTTATGCATAGTGAAATTTCTACCAGACTTAAATGAGGTTCCAATATGGACTCAATCGGTCCACTCCTTCGGGTACCTCCCACATAAAATTTCGCAAAAGTTCAGTTTAGGACCTGGTCTCGAATCGCTTTGATTTTTGTTGTAACAAGTTGTATTCACTGTCCGCCATACGACGGTACAAGTTGCATCAGGGGCAAGTCCATACTTCCTGAGCAAATAGCCTGAAAGGTGCAAAAACCCCCTATGACACCGTGTGTAGTGGTTTGAGCGCAAGATAATTTTCGAACGGATCTGCCAATTCGGTCCAAAATTTAGCCTTCGTAATATTTTGTCTATGCATGGTTTAAGTTCGAAGATAAACCATATCGGTCCACTCCTTCAGGTACCTCCCTCACAAAAGTTCAAAAATGTTCGGAAAAATTTTACGCATGATAACTCTTGAAGGGAGTGACCGATGTAATCCGTACACTGCACATCCTATTATATCTATCAGACATAGATCAGGTTCAAATATGGACTATATTTATCTACTCCTTCTGGTACCTCACACACAAAATTTCGGATAAGTTCACTTTAAGACCTGCTCTCGAATCACTTTGATTTTTGTTGAAGCGATTTGTATTCGCTACCTCCATTACGACGGTAAATGTTATTTCAGGGGCAAGTCCATATTTCTTGGGAAAACAGCCCGAAAGGTGTAAAAAAACTCTATGCCACGATAACTCTCGAACTGTTCAACCGATTTGGTCCAACATTTGGTCTTCGTCATATTTTATCAAAACTAAGTTTTGTGGGGCAATATCGGACCACAACTTCCGGTACGTCTCCCCCAATAAAAAGTCACTATAATGCTAGGACGATATCACTTGAATTGGTCAACCAATTCGGTCCAAACTTTGGTTCTCCTAATATTTTGTGAAAATTTAGTTTAACTTCTAAAATGGCTCATATCGGTTCTCCCTAAGGGTACCTCCCCTACAAAAGTTCAACATTTGTGTCTAAGTGCAGTTAATTCCTAATCTACATTTTTGTCGGCAAGTTCAAATGTTCAATAAGGGCCACAAAATTCTGAAGAGACCCTAAATACATTCGATCTGCTCGTAGATGAAAGCTTCACTTCACATTGGCTGAGGGTATATCTCTTTCGGCAAAGCCGACTGACACTTTTTTACTTGTTTTTTTACTAAAATCTTATTAAAGGCCACTTCTCGCACAACAATTAAGGATACCGTCGACTACAAAAATTTACCTAAGATTTCAATAAACAACTTCCTAGAACATATGAAGATTCTAGGAACGATTCTTCAAGCTCAAAATTCGATTATTTTAGATCATTCTTTCCTGTTCAGGTCCGTCAATACCAAACCTTTCAAATTTACTTGAGTTTTTAACAGTTTGTTATTTCCAAACTTGAGCAGGGGGAATGTTAAAAATAATTTAATTGTTCTTGAAATTCAGCCGTGAGAATCATTCCTAGAATCTTCATATGTTCTAGAAAGTTGTTTATTGAAATCTTAGGTAAATTTTTGTAGTTGACGGTATCCTTAATTTTTGGGGCGTTTGGGTATCTTTGAACCAGAATTGGAGAAAAAAGTGTAAAAATTTAATATTTTCAAAATTTTTTTGCTATTTTCACCTTTAATAACCGTTCATAGACATTTCCCATGTTCCAAAAAGTTGTTCATTGATGTCTTTGCTACATTATTGTAGTTGGTTGTTTTCTTGAATATTGAACGGTTTAGTATCTGTGGACCAGAACCAGAGAAAACAGGATAAAAATCCCATTTGCTTTGTTATTTTGACCTTTAAGAACCGTCTATACAGAGTTCATATGTTCTAGAAAGATGTTTATTGGGATCTGAGGTACATTTTTGTAGTTGGTTGTTTGCTTCAAATTTGATCGGTTTGATAGCTGCAGACCAAAACCCGAGAAAAATTTTTAAAAGAAATTTAACCTTGGCGATTTTGACCTTGCAGATGAAGTTTGATGGATTATATGTGTTCACAATTTTTGTTCCTTAAGACAAGATCTACAACTTTGCCTCTGAGATAAATTCAAAATTCCCAACGGTTTGGAAGATATAGTCTTGAAAAAGGGCCCCTTTTTACATCAAAGCCTCAAACCTTTGGAGGCCTACAACCGCGAAAGTTGATGAGATAGGGAAAAACGGCGGGATACGTGTCTTCTCTTTTTTGGTCTTCTATCACGCTGCGGTGTCAGAATATGGTTAATAATTTTCGTGTTGCACAGTGTTAGAAAACACGGTTCCAGATAGATACAACAATAAAGTTACTACTCCGAAATTTTATTACCTTCCACTCTAGGGAAAACTGAAATATCCGAAAATATAATAGTAAATCAAATTGGAATAAAGAGTTTTTGCGAGACTATACCGGGACTTAGACCTATGATCACTATTTTTCTTGGGGAAATTATATGACCACTATATACATATGTTCTTACAACAACAAATGAAACTTGTGTGACCACTGGTTGCCATAAATGTAAAATTACAGCCAATATTTGGGTGATATATAAAAACTTTAAACGATATAACACAGCTTCGAACTTGACCTACCTACCAAGTGAAGCATTAATGCAAAATTTTAGCGTCATATCGTTCGGACGGGCATGGCTAGATCGTTTTATCTATCACCGACTTATGCATATTAATTTAATGATATGGTACCTACTTTTTATAGACGATTCCGAAGCAGCACCTCTCACGAAATATCGCTAATGGCTGCAATTATAGTGCAATCGATGAAAAAACTTTGTCAGTTGTTCCAAAAAATAAATAATTTTTTCTTGAATCGCCCTAATGTACACCCTCCATACTATGGTAGAGGTTATACAAATCGAAATATTATTAAGAAAAAATATCCACTTGTATAATAAAATTGATCGCCTTCTATTCTCAGTTACATTGTTATATTTATATGGCATTTCAAAATTGTGTTGTGTATACCTCAGAATTTTTAAAACACCCCCCGCATTACATTGCAACAATTTCATAACAAACAAATTTACCAATTTTCCAGGACGTAATGGTGGTAAGACACAAAAAGATGGCGATGGCACTACAACAAGTGGTGGAACCACACCAACTCCTACAGATCCAACAACTGCACCACCAACACCCGAAAGTACAGGTGGTGGCGATTCTGCTGCCGCCGGCACACCCGCTGCTAAACCGGCCAAAAAGGAGCTCGGTACACATGGCCTGCAAAATATCCAAGATCCCAGTCATTGGAGTAAACAGGAAAAATATGATGCTGATGCATATTTGGAGGGGGCATATAAAAAACATTTAAGCAGACACGCGAATAAGTGAGTCGTGTGGAATCGAATTTATTCTTTTAACCCAATTTCGAGGAATTTTTTCAACTAACATTGCTCTCATTTCTTTTGTTCTTTTTTACTCTTTCAATTCTACTGCTTTTGTTTTTTCGTTTTATTTTCTTTTGATTTTATGGTTTGGTTTTCTTATGATTTCCCTGTTCCTTTTTTCGTATTCCCAATCACCAGGGTTTTATTGCGTGTCCGTATGCTGTATTATATTCAACATGAGGTGATTGGAGATTTGGTGCAACAAATTAAGGACAATACACCTGTCAGGTAAGTGTCAAGGATATGTGTGCTAATGTTTCTGTTTTTTTCATTGTGTTATTGTCTTGTTCTTCTTCTGGTTGTTGTTGTGATATTTGTTTTGGTTTTCCCCGTTTTAATTCTTGTTCTTGTTAAAAATATTAAGATCATGTCATGTGTGTGTTTCTTTTTGTTTTTGTTGTTTTTTATTTGCTTTAAACGTTTGCATTATGGGAGGTTTCCATTTATAATATCTTCTTACTACCTGTTTAGACCACCTCCTCTACTAAATGTTTTAATCATTTTTAACTTGTCAAGGTTAATCCTTTAAGTATTCAATTGGCTACAAATATTAAGAAAATGCGACTGTTCAAAATCTCCTCCGCTCACCTTAAAGGGTTAATACGTTTATTGTTCTAACTTTTACTGTATAGTTGCCACCTTCAAAAGATTATCTTTAATATTTACAATGACCTTGTCTTGCTTGTTGACATCTTTCTTTTTTTTTTGTAATCTCATCATTGTAAATAAACTAAGGGGTATTTCGAAATTCTTATTCAATAATTGGTTCGCTAAAATGTTGGTCCCCATCTTATTGATTAAAATTCAAAACTTCAATCTTTCCAAGAAGACATAATACATTTTGAAAATATCCACCATAATCTATACTAGCTTTCCAGACTTGTTCATATGCTCTCTATAAAATGCCCATATTTTTTCAATGTTAATTTGCTTGAAATATTTGTTTTTCACGCTCGTTCAATATTTTTAACATTTCATTACAAACAAAAAAGTACTCATTAAAATTTCATTAAGTCGTCCTTTGGAAGTTCCAAAATAAAACAAAACATTTCAGATTCATAGAAGTTTTGTAAGTACCAAGAAGGCCTGCCGTTTTACTACTCTGTGGCCTTTTTTAAAACGACCTTTTCATAAAATTTTCTCTTGAAACAAAAATCGTATATTTTTAAATAATTGGCTGTAGTTAAAATTTGTTGTTAACTTTTTTATTTTAATTTTATTACAAAAATTCAATTTTTTTATTTTCTTTTTTTATTTCTATCACAACATGGTTTTTATTCTATACCATCAACAACATCTCTTCTTCTTATCTCTCTCTCATCTAAAACAAAACAAACCAAATTTTCATTCTCCAGCGAGTTGCCAATACGCCCGCCAACAATGGCTGAAGCTGTGCCAGCGTCTTGGTGGAATCCTCCATGCTGCGACAAGAGTCTTTTGGTTGGCACCTTTAAACACGGCTGTGAAATGTATCGTATTATGCGTTCTGATCCGGCCCTATGCTTTGCCGGTCATGTTGGTGCCACAGCCACAGAGGAGACAACCGTTGCCAATTTGCCTGTGTAAGTTTTGAACGCAATTTTTTTTAATTAAAAAAGTCTTTAATTACCCAGAAATCTCATTCCATGAAAATCATAAATCATTGAATAATTCTAACCTCAATTTTGTGTTGCTTTTTATACAAAGAGAAATCATCCTATATGGAGCCGTATGACTTCTTTCTTATAGATGTTTAAAATATTAAGAATTTTTTATTTGTGTAGTTTTGATTCTGGCATGATTTATGGTTTTGAATAGATTGAAATATATATGGCCTGCATTCAAAGAGTTAGGTTAGGTTGGGTTTGATAGAAAATGTTTCGGATAAAACAATTTCTATCGGTAATGTCTCTAATAAAACATTTTGTAATAGAAAATATTTCGGATAAGAAATTTTCTAATAGAAAATGATTCGGATAAGACATTTTTCTTTAGAAAATACTTCGAATAAATCATTTTCCCCTCGAAAATGTTTCGGATAATACATTTTTCTATAGAAAATGTATCGGGTCATGTTTCTCCGGAACGTTTTCTAACAGCTATTGTTTCGGATAAATTATTTTCATATAGAAAACCGTTCGGATAAGACATTTTCTAATAGAAAATTATTCGGATGAGACATTTTCATGTTTCTCCGAAACATTTTCTAACAGATATTGTTTCGGATAAATTATTTTCATATAGAAAATCGTTCGGATAAGACTTTTTCTAATAGAAAAATAATTCGGATAAGATATTTTCCTATAAAAATGATTCGGATAAGACATTTGCTAATAGAAAATGCTTCGGATAAAACAAAAAAAGATTTCGGATTTAACATTGCCCTACAGAAAAGGTTCCGGATATAGAAAAAGTTTCGGAAAACTCATTTTCCCATAGAAAATGTTTCGGATAAGACAGTTCTCTATAGAAAAAGTTTCGGATATAACATTGCCCTCTAGGACATTTTTCAGATAAGACAGTTTTGTATAGAAAAAGCTTCGGATATACAAAATGTTTCGGATAAAACATTTTCCTATAGAAAATGTGTCGCATATGACATATTCCTTTAGAAAATGTTGCGGATAAAACATTCTCCTATAAAAAAATGATTCGGATATAAATAACATTTTCCTACAAAAAAGTTTCGGATAACATATTTTGCCATAGAAAAAAACGAAAAACGAATCGGATAAAACAATTTCTTATAAAAATATTTCGGATAACATATGTTTCTTAAGAAAATGTTGCGGATAAAACATTTTTTCATAGAAAAAGCTTCGGATAAAATATTTTTCTCTGGAAAATGCTTCCGATAAATCATTTTCCCCTCAAAAATGTTTCGGATAAAACATTTTTCTACAGAAAATGTATCGGGTTATGTTTCTCCGATACATTTTCTAACGGAAATTGTTTCAGATAAATAATTTTCACATAGAAAATAGTTCGGATAAGAAATTTTCCTATAAAAATGATTCGGATAAGACATTTGCCAATAGAAAATGATTCGGATAAAACAAAAAAGATTTCGAATATAACATCCCCTATTGAAAATGTTCCGGATATAGAAAAAGTTTTGGATAACTCATTTTCCCATAGAAAATGTTTCGGATAAAATATTTTCAAGTAGAAAATGTTTCGGATAAGACAGTTATCCATAGAAAAAGTTTCGGATATAACATTGGCCTCTAGGAAAATTTTCAGATAAGACAGTTTTATGTAGAAAAAGCTTCGGGTATAGAAAATGTTTCGGATAAATAATTTTTCCCTCAAAAATGTTTCGGATAAAATATTTCTCTATAGAAAATGTATCGGGTCATGTTTCTCCGAAACATTTTCTAACAGAAATTGTTTCGGATAAATTATTTTCATATAGAAAATCGTTTGGATAAGACATTTTCTAATAGAAAATTATTCGGATAAGACATTTTCCTATAAAAATGATTCGGATAAGACTTTTGCCAATAGAAAATGCTTCGGATAAAACAAAAAAGATTTCGGATTCAACATTGCCCTATAGAAAATGTTTCGGATAACTCATTTTTCCATAGAAAATGTTTTGGATAAAATATTTACAAGTAGAAAATGTTTCGGATAAGACAGTTCTCCATAGCAAAAGTTTCGGATATAACATTGCCCTCTAGGAAATTTTTCAGATAAGACAGTTTTGTATAGAAAAGGCTTCGGATATAGAAAATGTTTCGGATAAAACATTTTCCTAAAGAAAATGTGTCGCATATGACATATTGCTTTAGAAAATTTTGCGGATAAAGCATTCTCCTAGAAAAAATTATTCGGATATAACATTTTCCTACAAAAAAATATAAAAATAAAATATTTTTCTCTAGAAAACGATTCGGATAAAACAATTTCTTATAAAAATATTTCGGATAACATATTTTCCCTTAGAAAATGTTGCGGATAAAATATTTTTCCATAGAAAAAAGCTTCGGATAAAATATTTTTCTCTGGAAAATGATTCGGATAAAACACTAGCCTATAGAAATGGCTTCGGATAAATATTTTCCTATAGAAAAAGTTTCGGATAAAATATTTTTCTATAGAAAATGTTTAGGATAAGACAGTTTTCTATAGAAAAAGTTTCGGATAAAAAATTTTCTAATAGAAAATGATTCGGTTAATACATTTTTCTTTAAAAATGCTTCGGATAAGAAATTTTCTAATAGAAAATGATTCGGATAAGACATTTTTCTTTAGCAAATGCTTCGGATAAATAATTTTCCCCTCGATAATGTTTCGGATAAAACATTTTTCTAAAGAAAATGTATCGGGTCATGTTTCTCCGAAACATTTTCTAACAGAAATTGTTTCGGATAAATTATTTTTATATAGAAAATGCTTCGGATAAAACAAAAAAGATTTCGGATTTAACATATAGAAAATGTTTCGGATATAGAAAAAGTTTCGGGTAACTCATTTTTCCATAGAAAATGTTTCGGATAAAATATTTTCAAGTAGAAAATGTTTCGTATAAGACAGTTCTCCATAGAAAAAGTTACGGATATAACATTGCCATATGGGAAATGTTGCAGATAAGACAGTTTTCTATAGAAAAAATTTCGGATATAGGAAATGTTTCGGATAAAATATTTTCAAGTAGAAAATGTTTCGGATAAAAAATTTTCAATTAGAAAATGTTTCGGATAAAAAATTTTCTAGTAGAAAATGTTTCGGATAAAAATTGTTCCTATAAAAATGATTCGGATATAAAATTTTCCTATAAAAAAAGTTTCGGATAACATATTTTCCCATTGAAAAAGCTATGTATAAACTACTTTTCTCTAGAAAACGATTCGGATAAAACAATTTCTTATAAAAATAATTCGGATAACATATTTTCCTTAAGAAAATTTTGCGGATAAAACATTTTTTATAGAAAAAGCTTCGGATAAAATATTTTTCTCTGGAAAATGATTCGGATAAGACATTTCCCTATAGAAATTGCTTCGGATAAAAAAATTCGGATATAACATTGCCCTATTGAAAATGTTTCGTATAATACAGTTTTCTATGTATAGAAAAATTTTTGGATAACTCATTTTCCCATAGAAAATGTTTCGGATAAAATATTTCAAGTAGAAAATGTTTCGGATAAGACAGTTCTCCATAGAAAAAGTTTCGGACATAACATTGCCCTATAGGAAATGTTTCAGATAAGACAGTTTTCTATAGAAAAAATTTCGGATATAGAAAATGTTTCGGATAAAATATTTTCAAGTAGAAAATGTTTCGGATAAAAAATTTTCAAGTAGAAAATGTTTGGGATAAAAAAATTTTCCTATAAAAATTATTCGGTTGACGGGACGGTAGTGTCGGGTGGGGACGGACCTAAGGTACCCACTCTGGGAGCTGTCACTGACAGTTTGGCTGAACAAAGCCGGAAACTCCTGGAGATACTGGAGCAGACGTTGGCCATGCGTCTTAGTCAGAATGGCTATTCTACTGGAGCGGAGGACGGCTCATCGGATGACGAAATGAACACCACAGTCATTCCAGCGACTGTAGTTTACGATGGGTCGGCCTCAACCTCAGTGGAAGTAGCCACCTCTGGACCAACTGATGCACCGCTACCCAACCATCGGCCGCAGCCGATGTTGCTGGCTCACAAGGACTGGCTGCTGTTGAGGAAGGGGCTCCGACCAAAATACCGGCCGGAAAAGCTCCCACCACCTCAGATAGCTCTGCTAGTAAATGGGCCAAAAAGAGGAGGGCGTACCACAGAGCAATGCACTTCCTCAGGAAGTTCATTGACAGGGAAGCCTCATCTATAACGCTGAGGGAATGCAAGCTGATCAAGATTAACCTCAAGGTAGTGAGAAAGATCGAAAGATCTCACCCTCACTTACCCAAGGGAAGACCTGATATCAGCAAGCTTTCTCTTATTACGGCAAACGAAGAGGTTAGGTCAATGCCTACATCGACTCCCACAGCCCCCAAGGGCCAAACTGCGAGCGATGTTGACATGATCCGAAAACCATCAAATGATTCGCCTCCTTCGACCTCAAAGCTCTCTTCAAAGGGATGTCCCGTCACACAAACCTCAAAGGAGAAGGCAGCCAAGCCAAAGGGGACGCATCATAAGAGTTCTGGGAAGTCCGACCGAACAACGGTCTCCGCACCTGGGGGAGCACCTACCAAGCCCAATCCATCTCCACCAAAAAGCGCGGTGAAGAGAGACAGGTCAATGGAGGAGCCACTCCCCAGTGCTAAGAGACCCACTTCAGGTCAACAACCCAATACTCATACTTCCCCAGCCGGTTGCCCTAAGACTGGGAACAGGAAAGATGCCGTAGCCAGTTCACCTCACAAGCTAACTTGGGTCACAAGGAATCTTACAGTTCTCATCTCAAGACCAACAGCAGGGGAAAAAGAACAAGCAGACCGATGGTGCCGATTCGGATAAAACAATTTCTTAATTCGGATAACATATTTTCCTTAAGAAAATATTGCGGATAAAACATTTTTCTATAGAAAAAGCTTCGGATAAAATATTTTTCTCTGGAAAATGATTCGGATAAAACATTTGCCTATAGAAATTGCTTCGGATAAAAAAATGGATATAACATTGCGCTATACAAAATGTTTCGGATAAGACAGTTTCATTTCCCATAGAAAATGCTTCGGATAAAATATTTTCAAGTAGAAAATGTTTCGGATAAGACAGTTCTCCATAGAAAAAGTTTCGGATATACATAACATTGCCCTAGATCAGATAAGACAATTTTCTATAGAAAAAAATTCGGATATAAAAAATGTTTCGGATAAAAAATTTTCAAGTAGAAAATGTTTCGGATAAAAAATTTTCCTATAAATATGATTCGGATATAAAATTTTCCTATAAAAAAAGTTTCGGATAACATATTTTCCCATAGAAAAAGCTACGTATAAAATACCTTTCTCTAGAAAACGATTCGGATAAAACAATTTCTTATAAAAATAATAAGGATAACATTTTTCCTTAAGAAAATGTTGCGGATAAAACATTTTTCTATAGAAAAAGCTTCGGTTAAAATATTTTTCTCTGAAAAATGATTCGGATAAAACATTTGCCTATAAAAAATGTTTCAGATAACATATTTTTCTACAGAAAATGCTTCGGATAAATTTTTTCCCTAGAAAATGATTGGGATAAAACATTTCCATATAGAAAAAGTTTCGGATAAAACATTTCCAATAGAAAATGTTTCGTATAAAACATTTTCGTATAAGAAATATTTTGGATAAAATATTTTCGTATAAGAAATGTTTTGGATAAAACATTTTAATATATAAAATGCTTCGGTTACAACATGTTTTCATAGAAAAAGTTTCGGATAACATGTTTTCGTACAGAAAATGTTACGGATAAAACACATTTCCTATAGAAAATTATTCGGATAAAAAATTTTATTATAGAAAGTTATTCGGATAAGAGATTTTCCTATAGTACGTGTTTCGGATAAAACATTTTCCCTTAGAACATATGGGATAAATATTTTCCTATAGAAAATGTTTCGGATAAAACATTTTTCTATAGAAAATGTTTCGAATTAAATATTATTCGGATAATACATTTTCCCACCGAAAATGGTTCGGATAAAACATTTTCCTATAGAACATATTTTGGATATAAAATTTTCCAATAGAAAATGTTTTGGATAGACATTTTTCCAGTAAAATATGATTCGGATAAATATTTTCCTATAGAAAATATTTTGGATTAAAAATTTCCCTAAAGAAATTGTTTCGGATAATACATTCTCTTATAAGAAATGTTTTGGATAAACCTTTTTTATTGAAAATATTTTGGATACAAATTTTCCAGAAGAAAATGTTTCGTTTAAAATATTTTCCTAAAGAAAATGTTTCGGATAAAACTTTTTTCCTTAGAAAATGTCCCGGATAAAGCATTTTCGAATAAGACATTTCCCTACAGAAGATGTTTCGAATAAGACTTTTTCCTGTAGAAAAGTTCAGGTTAAAAAATTTTCCTACAGAAAATGTTTCGGATGAAAATGTAAAGATTTATGATAGTTTTCTTTGAAGCATTCCACCACGTTAAACGTTTCGTATGAATAATATATATAAAATTTCTCAAATAAACCTTGATGATGCAGGTCATATAATACATAACCACACTATGTATCCCCTAGTAACGATTTTCAATTAAATTAATTCGAATCCCCATTTCAAATCCATTCACTCTTGCAGCGCTGAAGAAGATGCCAATTCAAAACAAGATGCCGACAATGAAGAAGTCGATGATGATGGCACTGCCACCAAAGACTCTGATTCCACCAAGTTGACAACGGGCGACAAAGATAAAGATTCTTTAGATCCACCCGAACGTCCCAGCTCTTCGGGTAAGAATAAAAAATTGGCCAAAAAAGCAACCGCAGATGCAACAGTTACAGTGGCTGATAATGAAAATGGTAAAACTACTGACAGTGGTGCAGTCGCTGGTGACGAGGAGCAGGAAAATAAATCATTAAATGAAACGACAACAACAACTGTTTCTAATAAAAAACGTAAACGCTCCAAAATATCCGCAGAAGAAGAAGACGCAAAGAAAACGGAAGAAAAAGATGAAGCTGAAAAATCTTCATCTTCTTCTTCCTCCTCGGCTAATGATGATTCTACGGATAAAAATGAAGCGGATACAAAAGACAAAGATGGACACGACATTGAAGAAATGGAAACTGAAACAGCTGAAGTGGCATGCAGTAGTAGTACAGCCAGTAGCAGTACCACCACCAGTAATGATAAATCATCAGAGCCGGTTGGTACAGCTGATAGCAGTGATGCAACTGCCGCCGCTTCCGCTGCAAACGATTCCAATTCCATGGATGTCAGTGTATCAGAATCTGGACCAGGTGATGATTCCGATTCTCCCGCTGCTTCTGCCAGTAGTACAACAGTTGCCACACCGTCTACCACTGAAACTGCTGATGTCGAGGAAGCTGCTCCAAATTCGGCCACGAAAGGGGCCAAAAATACATGTACTACCACCACCATCACCTCAACTACCACCACCACTACTACCAATATATCTACTACCACATCTACATCATCCACTACCACCACCACCACCTCATCATCAACAAGCTCAACTAATAACAATGAGCAAACGCAAAATGATACTGTTAATACAACTACTACAACAAACCAAAACAACCCATCATGTTTAGGCTTAGATGAAGAGGAGAGTGGTACAGGTTCATATCCTCCAACGCAAGCACCGGTCGATGATAATTCGGCAACATTATGGCCCTCAATGCAAGATTTAAATACACGTTTGCGACGTGTCATCACCGCCTATCAAAGGAATTACAAAAAAGAAGAACTTAAACAACAACAAAAGGCCAAGGTAAGTCGTCCACTTAGATATAGGATTTTAATGTTTATATCTTTCACAACCATTTTGTAACGAAAAATTGCACATTTTTTGTTTATCTTTTTGTTTTGAACAAAAAATATTGGTTGCAAAAAAAAAAAAAAAAAAAAAAAAAAAAAAGGAAAGGCCTTTGTAGTTTTGTTTTGTCCAAATTTTGTAAAATTTAATTTTGTATTTATTTTTGGCTGTAATTTTGTTTTCTAATTGGTTATTGTTGTATTTTTAGTTGTTTTTTAATATGTTTTATCTTTAGTTATTTCTAACATAAAATGTGCAAATTCCTCAATATCATATCATTTGATTTAACCACCCACCTACTACTTCACACTTCTAACACCACCTCTCTGTACACTACTATCTTCACATTTCAAAGGCAAATTTTTGGCTTAATTTTGAGGTTACAATAGAATGGGGATATAATGAAAACTGTAAAGGTGAACATGTACATGTTTTTATATTTTTTAAAAATATGTATACTTGTTGCATACCTGTTAGTTCCTTATAACCTTATTCGATTGAACTTTTCTTCCTTGGCCAATAAATTTAAACCCTTTTTTTTAAAGAAGTTAATCAAACATTTTGTTATATTTTTTGTGTAGTAAAGTAGTATTGTAGCCAAAAAGTATCGTTCGTTCTTCATAATGTATAGCCGCTGCAGTAATGTGTAATGGAATGATACCAAGTAGCATCAATAAGATAATAGTATTCAATTTAAAATAATAGTCTAATATAAGAAAAAAATAATATTTGTCAAACAAATGTTAATAAGATATAAAAACAATTCGTGCGGCCATTGTGATATGTTTCGATACCTAAGTTATTGATAGACTCACACGTCGTCTCCTGTGTTACTCTTCGTCAAATATTCCTTGGTACAAGCTGGTAATCAATTCCGATCTAAGCATGTCCAAACATATTGAATGGACTGTTTTGTTATCTTTATTAGGTAGATTTGTGGGGAATACTTACTTATATTATTCAATATATGGATGGCAATCTAATCGAAAATTGGTTATCAAAGGTTTACCATCTCTTAGTCAACATTTCAAAATCTTTACCATCGCCAAGTAGGTTAGAATAGATATATAGAACTTTCATCTTCACAGTAGTGCAATAGTTAGCATGCTCATAAATTGTAATAGGTTTGGTCCTTTTGGTTGGTCCACAGCCAGTAATTGTGAATATTTTCGGATGGGTTAAAATTTTCTGCAAAAAGCGGTATCGTCATTCTGCGTTTAGAAACTTGAAATAGAAGCGAAATTAATTCTCAGATAAGTAGAAAATGTTGAATTTTGTGATCAACATCAGTAGAAATGTATTTGTTGATCAAAATTGGATCAAACAACCAACTACAAAAATGTACCTTAGATCTCAATAAACAACTTTCTAGAACATACGAACCCTGTAGAAATGGTTCTTAAAGGTCAAAATAGCAAAACAAATGCAATTTTTATTTTCTTTTTTCGGTTTCTGCTCCATAGAAATTAAACCAATCAAAATTCAAGAAAACATTCAACCACAAAAATGTAGCGAATGTATCAGTATACAATTTTGTGGAACATCAGAGCCCACTACGAACTGTTCTTAAAGGTCAAAATAGCAAAAAACTTTAGAAAATATTCGATTTTTATACTTTTTTCTCCGATTCTGGTCCATAGATACCGAACCGTTCAAAATTCAAGAATACAAGCAACTACAAAAATGTACCTAACAACTTTCTAGGACATATGAACATTCTAGGAACGGTCCTTCATGTTCAAAATTCACTAACAATTATGGTTAATGCTCAGGTCTGGAAATAACAAACTGTTCAACACTCTCGAACGTTTGAGAAAGGTTTGTTATTTACTGACCTGACCAGGAAAGAATGAGTAAAACTAATAATATTTTGAGCTTAAAGGGCCGCTCCTAGAATGTTCATATGTTCTAGAAAGTTGGTACATTTTTGTAGTTGGTTGTTTGATTCAATTTTGATCGGTGTGATATCTGTAGGCCAAAATCTGAGATTACCGATTTTGACTTTGAATATAAGGTTGAATGGATTTTATGTCTTCACAATTATTATTCTTTAAGATGAGAGCTACAACTTTGCCTCCAGGAGTAAACCAAAATTCTTAGCGGTTTAGAAGATATGAGCCTGACAAAATGGTCCTTTTTGACATCAAGGCCTCAGGTCTTTGGGGGCCATAACCGCGAAATTCGAAGTAACAGGGAAAAACGCCGAGACACGTGTCTTCTTACTTTTCGTCTTCCATTACGCTGCGGTGTCAGAATGTGGTTAATTTTCCATGACACAAAAAATTACACACAGTGATAGAAAGGGTATATACACTTTCATACGGGCAAAATGTGCCTCATCGAAATAATGGTTTTAGACCCCAAGTATGTTTGAACGAAATGTGTTTCATATAATTTGGAGTCGATTTAGCAATGTCCCTACGTCTGTGTGTCTGGCTGGTTGGTACGCACGATAACTCTCGAGCGGATGAACCGATTCGGTCCAAAATTTGGTTTTCGTAATATTTTGTCCAAACTTAGTTTAAGTTCGAAGATGGGTTATATCGGTCCACTCGTTCCGGTACCTCCCCCACAAAAGTTCTGAAATGTTCGGAAAATTTGTGGGCATGAAAACTCTTGAAGGAAATAACCAATTTGGTCCATAATTTGCACATCGTGAAATTTTTACCAGACTTAGATGAGGTTCCAATATGGACTCAATCGGCCCACTCCTTACCGGTACCTCCCACACAAAATTTCAAATAAGTTCAGTTTAGGACCTGCTCTCGAATCGTTTTGATTTTTGTTGCAACAACTTTTATTCACTTCCCCCACACGACGGTACAAGTTTCATCAGGGGCAAGTCCATACTTCCTGGGAAAATGGCCGGAAAGTTGTAAAAAGCCCCTATGACACCTTGTGTAGTGGTTGGAGCGCATGATAACTCTCGAACGGATCTGTCGATTCGGTCCAAAATTTGACCTTCGTAATATTTTATCAAAACATAGTTTAAATTCCTTCAGGTACCCCCACAAAACTTCAAAAATGTTCGAAAAAATTTTGGGCACGATAACTATTGAAGGGAGTAACCGATTTGGTCAATACTTTGCACATCTTAATATATCTACCAGATATATATCACGTTCGAATATGGACTATATTTGTCTGCTCCTTCTGGTACCTCTCACACAAAATTTCGGGTAAGTTCACTTTAAGACCTGCTCTCGAATCACTTTGATTTTTGTTGAAGCGATTTGTATTCGCTACCTCCATTACGACGGTAAGAGTCTTTTCAGGGGCAAGTCCATATTTCTTGGGAAAACAGCCCGAAAGGTGTAAAAAACCCATATGGCACCATATGTGGCGGTCGGAGAGCACGATAACTCTCGAACTGTTCAACCCTTTTGGTCCAACATTTAGTCTTCGTCATATTTATTTATTTATTTATTCATTTGTTGCGATTAAAGCTTTTAATATTATATCCAAACTTAGTTTGATGGGCAATACCGCAACCGTTTTGGTCCAACATTTGGTCTTCGTCATATTATATCCAAACTTAGTTTCATGGGCAATACCGGTCCACAACTTTCGGTACATCTCCCCAATATTTTAAAAATGTCACTAAAATGCTAGGACGATATCACTTGAATGGGGCAACTAATTTGGTACAAACTTTGGATACTTTATCTTTGGATATTTTATCAAAATTTAGTTTAACTTCTAAAATGGCCCATATCGCCGTCTCCTTACGGAACCTCCCCCACAAAAAGTTCAACATTTGTGTCTTAGTGAAGTTAATTCCTAATCGACATTTTTGTCGGCAAGTTCAAATGTCCAAAAAGGGCCACAAAATTCTGAAGAGACCCTAAATACATTTGATCTGTCCGGAGGTGAAAGTTTCGCTTCACATTGGCTGAGGGTATATATCTGTCGGCAAAGCCGACTCACACTTTTTTTACTTGTTTCTAAACGGATGAAGATAGAGCTATGAAATTTGAAGGATATGTTTATCACATAGAGATCTTTTGTGTTGCATTGTTAGAAACAATTAGTATATTTATAAATTTATAACCTCAAAGAGGCGGTACCGTTATATGAAGGCTATATCAAAACGTGGACCTATATAGAACCTTTTTGTAAATTTTCAGCCAATTTGGTTCAAAAACGTGTTCAGAAACCTTTAAACTCTTAAAAGGGGAGGTACCGTTATATGGGGGCTATATCAAAACGTGGACCCATGTAGACAATTTTTGGTAAGGAGATATTTTACTCATAGAAAACGTTATATTTCAATTTTTACAAAATATATACTTAAAAAGGTTTCAAAGCAAATCCGGTGGCTCTATAAAACAGTAACGCAAATTCAATTACTTCCAAGTCTTTTTTAAAACATATGTCTTCATACTATCGGATAGCAAAAAGAACCAATAAAAATTTTCAAAAAATCTTGACAATATGGTCCATACAAAGTCGACAAATTTCCTTGCGATTTTAATTAGTTTTTTAATCAAAAAATCAACATATAACATATAAGTACCGTTACTTCAAATGTAACGGTACCACCAACTCATAGCTAGAATATTTTTTATCACCTCATGTAGGTTAGGTTTGGGGATGTGCAGTCACTAACTTGCGACTGCATCACTCGGAGACCTTCCGGTCCATTGTGATCATCCAGTAGAAAAAAGAGGAAAATGCTGTAAAGAAAAGAGGAGGTGGGAAAGAGAAAAGCGAGGGAAGAAATAAAAAGAGGAAGTTATTAAAAAAAAGTAAAGAACAATAAATTACAAGAAAGTTTAAGAGCGGAGGAATAGTTTTAGAGAAGGAAAAAAGTTTTATTTTGATGGTAGGCAGAATAATAGAAACATCATTTACGCGTTCAGGTTGCGCTGTCCCAGCCACTTCAGATTTTTGATGATGTTGTAGATCACAGCAGGTTCCACAGTGGAGTAGAAAGTTAGACACGGTGGAAAGTGAACACCTACTAACCTATGTCGTTTACGAGCCAGGGCTGGACAACGACACAGGAGGTGCTCGATCGTCTCCAACTCCTCCTCATCCTCACAGAGTCTGCAGTAGTCAGTAACATCCTCATCCCATTTGATGGTGAAGGCCCTGATATAGCAGTGTCCAGTGATGACTCCCGTCGTTACTCTAACTTCAGCTTTACTCAGGTTCAACAGAGAGTTCGTTCTTTCGACTGACAGAGACGGCCATATGGATCTTGCCACAATGCACCTATGTTCATTATGCCACAATTTACTGGCTCTTTCGTCAGAGAACGCTTACATTTTTTGGAAGAAATGACAAATGTGTGGTCTGATGGAGTCAGCGATAGCTAGATCTGTAGACTGCGATCCTCGTCTAGCTAATTCATCCGCTCTTTCATTATCCAGATAGTCGCGGTGTCCTGGTACCCAGCATAGCCGAAAGCCGTTAGTTAGCGTTCCCAAGGCTGATCTAAACTTAAGGACGATATCGGATTTGATGTTGCAGGTTTTGATGGCTTTAAGAGCTGCTTGACTATCCACAAAGAAAGTCACCGGTTCAAAGATTACTGCATCCAAACTTTTAATCAATTCCGCTGCCTGCCAAATCGCGAAGATTCCCGCCTGGAAGACACTACAGTTGCTGTCTAGCCTGTAAGTGTACTCAAGAGATAGCCTTTCACAGTAGACGCCAGTCCCGGTACCTTCCTCCATCTTGGAACCGTCTGTATAAAAAGCCAGACCGTCCAGAGGGGTGTTACTGCGGTTCCAGTCCACTAGGTATAACCACGTCTATATCGTCAAATCTCATGACTGGTGATATATAGTCGCTCAGTTTCCCGCGTTGGTTCACACTTATACCTGATTCGTTCAGGATACATCCATGCCCAAAGGCACAACCGCGCCAGAGATCCTGTTCATGCAGCCGTAGGGCACTGCGAGTTGCCTGACACTCAGTGGTTTTAAGTTCAGCACTACGTTCAGAGCAGCCTGTGGTGTGTTCCTGGTGGCTCCTGTTATGAGAAGATAGGATGCAGCACGTTTATAATGCTTCGCATCCGATGCTTCTCGTGCAGATGCAACCTTCGAGTCGCTGCCCGTTGTCGGGGTCTCGTTAGATTCCCCGTCGTCGGACATCGTTTCAGTTGCCCTCTGCCTTTGAAGCCTATTGTCGGCAAGTGCCGACACAGGACCAGTCGGAATCAGACTTGCGTCCGGTTGGGTATCAAGGCTCGTACTCCCTTTGCCAGAGCAACAGCAATCTTCCTGTGTAGACTTGGCCGGGATCACCGTGGAGCTCATCATCAGTCAGGGTCAGATTGTGTAACAATTCCTCCGGGAGTATGTCCTCACAATGCTCATCCGGTACATGCCTATCCAGCTGGTCGAGGAGTTCCCTACTCTGCCTCTCTAAACTGTCATGAATAGTTCTGAGGGTCCCGTGAAGGTCTACGGCAGTTGTGGCTGGGGACGACCTTCACGGGACCCTCAGAACTATTCATGACAGTTTAGAGGCAGAGTAGGGAACTCCTCGAACAGCTGGATAGGCTTTCACCAGCCCTGGCAAAATCATGATCCTTTTGATTTGCCGGGTCGTCATCTATTTTAGGGGTTGGAGGGTTGCGCTTAACGCACGATATTGACACACGCTTTTGTATCACAGCGTGTGATGATACCAAACTTGCGAAATAAATAGTAGATGCGAAAGGAGATACGAAGTGGCATTGTTTAATTTATTTAATAGAGATTACTATACGTTTGGGTTTGGTATTTTGATATTTACATACGCTTTTGTATCACAGCGTGTGATGATACCAAACTTGCGAAAGAAATAGATGCGAAAGGAGATACGAAGTGGCATTATCTAATTTTTCTTGTGCATCGCAATAAAAATGGGACCCCGTGGATTACTCTCTGTGTCATTCTATGGAGCTTCGAATGGCGTCACACATACAAATGACTCTTCAACCAAATTACAGGGTACTTTTTATACCCTCAGCCTTTAGGCTAAAGGCGGTTTATACACTTTGATACGGCTAAAATTGTGCCTAAGCGAAATAAGTATGTTTGGACGAAATCCGTTTCACTGGTGCGCTCGATAATTCTCGGACGGATTAACCGATTAGATTTACATTTTGGGTATCGCAATATTTTGTCCAAAATTTAAAATTAGTTCAAAAAATTTCGCTAAAATGGTGCGCACAGCAACTTCCGAAGGGGAGAGTAGAGAATTTTCACAGCTACAACATTTTCTTTAGACTCATTTCGATACGACTTGCGGTTTCCAAGCAAACTCGTGAAAACCTAAAAAAAACCCTAAAATTGTGAATTTTGATCGCGATTTATTTAGAAATCCCTCCGGCGATTTTTTCTGTTTTTATTTTTTTTTTTTTCTTATCTATGAACATTGCTGTTGCAGAATCCGTGAAATCTTCCCATATGTAAACGGTTTTCATCAAAAGTTAGTAAAGGCGCACTGAGCATGATATTGTTTTATAAGGAGGCGATACTAGAACCACATTTCTGATAGACAAGACTTGGGCTCTTCTTGGCCAGGCTTTCCCTTCCCGGTTCTACATAAAATTGAACTCTCTTTAATGGGCAATAAGGGACAATGACAGAAAGCTATGAACTGATAAATCTATTGAATGAAAGTACCGATACAACCAGACAGAATAACACAGTGATTCCGGCTTCATCAGATAATGGAGTCGATTAAGCCATGTTCGCCTGTCGGTCTGGCACTATTACGCTCTAACGTAACAACCAATTTGGTCCAACATTTGTACAACCCAATAATTCTTCCAAACTAAGTAAAAGTTCGGTTCAGGTTTTGGAACTGGTGCCACATAACGGTAGTTTCTTATTTTGCGTATTTTGAAGGTTTTAGCAACAAATTTCCAATTAAATCGGCTTTAAATTGGTATTCAGCTCTCTGGGGATAGGGAATCTACCTAACAGAAATGGACTTAGATCCATGTTTTGGCATTTCCCCCATATAAGTTACCACCATTTTCACGCATTTCGAAGGTTTTAACCGCATTTTATAACTGAATAAGGTCTAAATCGGTATTTTGTGATTTATTTTAAAAGAAAATGTCCTTGACAAAGCTTGTAATTCCGCATTCCGACCTCAGTATGTATTTAAAATCGGTCGTGAAACTATTGAAATAAGGAAATGGCTTGTCAAACAATTTTGTTTTGGTATACCCCACGACATATTATCACCTTTTGACCTCTTTCTGTAGTACCTATAAGCGTTTCTAAACGATGTGAGCTCATAGTTGGTGCGAAACAGTAGAAACACGTTTTTAAAAAGTACCCATCTAAGTGAGCTGAGAATTTATAGGATAATCAGCAATGCCGTATGTGGAATTATTCTCTTTTTTGGTGGGAATTAACTTCTTAAGGCCCCCCCAAAGCACATCTTATATATAAATGTCGTTATTTTTAAATGTCGTTATTTTTATCCGCTCCGCTACTTTACTACCTTTACCACAACAAAAAATATAACAAAATTCATGTTACATTCAAATTTTCAACGAAAAAGAAAACTGTTTTCAAAATTTCAACACATAAACCCTGTCCTCTCATCAAAACCCCCCAATCACACACACACCCAAACACATACCATAACCATCAACATCATATAATGGATACCAACAAAAACACACAATGGAAAAAAATTCTTACACCATATACTTTCCCCCTCCATAAATAAAACAGCTACAGGCATTGGTTTCATCAACGCCACCCTTGTCGGTGCCAACAACACCGACATTACAATCGATACAATTGCAAATGCAAAATGCTGCTGCTGCAGCTGGTGGATCAACAACAGGAGGACCCGTTGCAACAGGAACAAATATGGGAGGTGGTGGAGTAACAACACCCCAAGATCATCCGGGCAATCGTAGCCTACAATCTTTGATACAAGGAAATAATAGTACATTGTCACAAGGACCAAGTACTTCAGCTGCAGCTGCACAACAGGCAGCACAAAATGCTGCTGCTGCCGCTGCTCAAAATGTAACATTACAACAACAATTGCAACAGCAATCAGTAATGCAACAACATCAACAGCAACAACAACAGCAGCAGCAGTCTTTGCAACAACAGCAACAGGCGGCATTGCAGCAACATCAGCAGCAGCAACAACAACAACAGCAACAAAGTTTGCAACAACAACAGCAGCAACAGGGCAATAGTGTTGCTTCGGCCGCCATAGCTGCCTTAACCTCAACACCCATGCCAACTGCCGCCGATATCAGTCTAATGCTGAGCATACTCAACACCACGGATGTCAGTCAATTGGCTAATTTGGATATCAATAAACTGGCCATGTACTTGGTTAGTATGAATAATGTAAATTTTCGTTCCAAAAAATTTTCTATTTTTTTGCTTTCTTTTTCAAATTAATTTCGCTTTATCCCATCTTCACTTTGCATTTGTTGTTTGTTTAGCGCATTTTTTATTAGTTTTAAGAATTCACATTCCAACAACTTACATCACACGCATTTAACTACCAATCGAAAATATTTTAAAGTTTATTTTTCCCCGCCGTACATTAATCCAGTACCCTTGCACAAAATCTTGGATTGCAATGAAGAAAAATCATTAAAGGGAATATTTGGAATTTAAACCTGAACCTGATGGACAGTATTTGTATACAAACAGAAGTGAAATATTCAATATATGTACATATGTATGTATTGTCATAAATGTAAGGAAGTTACAGATGAACTACTGATAGACGGCTCGTATAGAAGACCAGAAGTTAATTGATATTTTATAGTCGTACAGAAAGAAGTACTTTAGATCAACAGGCACATTGTAAGTTTGAAGAACAACTGAAATGGCTGGGGGCACTTTCGAGCCATTCACAGTAGGTATTTAGGATTTCGGATCATGTTAGGAAACATGGACTTTCCCACGATAAACATGTCGTTGTAAACAGGACCACAACATCTACTTTCGGTAAAAATTTCTCACGGATCCTCGAACAGCCCTTAAACTGCATTAAGCAAATATTTGGCAGTTTCCTCAGGGAGATAGATGTGCAAAAATTGAACCAATGTCAGTCACTTCACTGTCTTAGATCAGCGATGTCCACCACCAGCCATCTTAGTTGGTAACCGTAGTCATTTTAGAACTTTCGGACTATTATATCATGTCTTGCCCACAAAAAAAAATATATCGTTATAATTAGGGCCCCAAGGCTACCGTCTTTAAAGGCTTTAAACTTGTAGGCTTTGCACTCAGAATGTCTAGACTTCAGCAAGACAGCATCACATTTTCGGCAATGCTTACAAGGCGTTTACACAAGACAGACTGTCTGCAAATACAACTCTGATTTACTAACACATACATACATTTGTCGGCTGTGTCCCAGCAGTCCATCATTTTTTTTTTTTTTACAGACAGTCGGGTTAAAATTTTTTTGAAATTTGTTGTAAAAATAAGTGAGATATTAATTAAAATGTGTTGGAAACTAAAGGACATGAACATAAACAAAATAAGTGAAAGAAAACAAAAAGAAATCGACGATTTTCATTCATAATTTTACAACTGTTTTTGCAGTTGTCTGGACGCCTATGTCACATAGGCAAGTTTTGGGTTTTTTATAATCAATACATGAACTCAACTATCCTGTCATGTGTAAACGCAGGGTCAAGCCCCTCAGACAATTGCTATTATAATTTCAGCGTATTTTTGGCTGTGTTTAAATTCTCTATAAGAGGTGTCGTACTCAGAGACGATTTGTATGGCGAATGTAAAAAGGCTTAAAGTATAAAACTTACAAGTAGTTGGGGTCCCATAAACCCTATGTCCTTCCCCTTCTCCTTTTCTTTTCCAGGTTGAATCGGGCTTTGAGACAGACCCCTTATCTAAATGACCACCTTAAGGATGTCGTTTGGTTTAGGAGTGAGCCTATTAGCCTTCTACAGTCTCGCATGAGGATAAATTCATTTGAATTTTCTTATGAACCTCAGCTTAATTCTGACGTGACAGCACGTTTATAGTGTTTCATATCTGAATCTTCTCCGTCCTTAGAGTCATTGACCGTTGCTGGAGTCTCCTTGGATTCTACATCGTCGGCCATTGACTAAGTGACATTCTGCCTTTGAAGCCTATTATCGTCATGTGCCGTTATAGGACCAGTCGGAATCGAACTTTTTAGCCGGTTGAGCGTTAAGGTCCATACTCTCTTCGTTAATGCCATTCTCACCCTCCCTAATAGACTTGGTCGGCATCACCGTGGTGTCCAACTCACGGTACAAGCATTTCCAACTAGTCTCTCTGGACTATCTTCGATAGTTTTAAGGGTCCCATGTGGTTCGTCCCCGCCGTAGACCGATTTTAACGTGTTCTGGCTAAATCTCATTCCTTAGAAATTGTCGAGTCCTCTTATTTTTTCCATTAAAGGTACAACTGTAGGTGCCAAGGCATCCTCACCTATGACAGCAGGATTATCATCCTCCCTAGTAGACTTGGTCGGTATCATCGTAGTGTCCAGTTTATCGTCATTTCGGGTCAGATTGTGTAACATATCCGACTCTGTTCGTCCAGTACAAGCATTGGCAACTGGTCTCTCTAGACTATCTTCGATAGTTTTAAGGGTCTCAAGTGGTTCATCCCCGCCGTAGACCGATTTTAACGTGTTCTGGCTAAATCGCATTTCTTAGAAATTGTCGAGTCCTCTTCTTTTTTCCATTAAAGGTACAACTGTAGGTGCCAAGGCATCCTCACTTAAGACAGCCGGATCATCATCCTCCCTAGTAGACTTGGTCGGCATCACCGTGGTGTCCAGCTTACCGTCATTTTGGATAAGATAAGATACAAGCATTTCCAACTGGTCTCTCTAGACTATCTTCGATAGTTTTAACGGTCCCATGTGGTTCGTCCCCGCCGTAGACCGATTTTAACGAGTTCTGGCTAAATCGCATTCCTTAGAAATTGTCGAGTCCTCTTATTTTTTCTATTAAAGGTACAACTGTAGGTGTCAAGGCATCCTCACCTAAGACAGTCGGATCACATTCGCTTTGTGCTCTCTCCAAAGCTTGCCGCCGAAACTTGTGTTTCTTATTCATAGTAATTAATTGTTTAAGGAAACTACCTCGATCCATTTTTGGTTCACGGAGGTCTAAAGGATCAGCAGCATATTTAGCCTCTTGGAGATTTCTCATTGATGAAAGCTATCCCCCCTGTCGTCGATCCGAGAGATGTTTTGGGCTATTATTCCGAATAAAATTGCGGCGTTGCAATAGAACTTGTTACAAAATGATCCGATAGGAGTTTTTAGACTGTATTTTTTTTAATTTTGTGTGGGAGGTACAAGAACCGATTTTGTCCATATTCAATCCTGATCTATGGCTGGAAATAATATTATCATATGCCAAGTTGTGACCAATTCGGGTAATCCCTTCGATAGTTGGTCATGCGCACTATTTTAGCGAACATTTTTCAACTTTTGTGGTGGAGGTACCGGAGGGATTTGACCGAACTTAAATTGAACAAAATATTACGATACCCAACATTTGAACCAATATCTGTTGATTCGTTCGAGAGTTACTCATACAACATACTCGGCGTCTTAAATTATGATTTCGATGAGGCACAATTTTGGTTGTATCAAAGTGTATATACCTTCTTTAGCCTAACATATAACAGGTATATTATGTCTAGACAGCGGAATCCTATACAAATGCATATATGGTTAGGATGGTCGTAGAGAAAATCTGATTAGACAGAAACTAGTTTTATTACCAAATAAAACGAATTAGGCACCGAAATTTTTGCATATTTTTACATATCTGCATAAAATGAGCATATGCAAAACCATATGCAAAAATATATTCAAGGATCTGTGGTCTACATATCCCACCGAAATGGCTGAAATTTGATATTAAGTCTTCGTTAGGGGTATGCAACTTTTCAACTGAAATCTGTCCGCATAGGTCCACGTCTTCCTATAGCCCGCATAGAATGGTACCTACCGATATTCGATATTTTGGAAGTTGTAGTCTCAATATCCCACCGAAATGACTGAAAACTGGCATTTAGTCTTCGTTGGGGTGTAAAACATTCCACCTAAAATTTGTCGGCACAGGTCCACCTCTTCATATAGCCCCCAGAGAATGGTACCTCCCGATTTTCGGTATTTTGAAGGTTGTGGCCTCAATATCCCACCGAATTGATTGAAATTTGGCATTTAGTCTTCGTTGGGGGTATAAAACTTTCCACCTGAAATTTATCGGTATAGGTCCACGTCTTCATATAGACCCCATAGAACGGTACCTACGGATTTCTGGTATTTTGAAGGTTGTGCCCACAATATCTCTCCGAAATGGCTGAAATTTGGTATTAAGTCTTCGATGGGGGTATAAAACTTTCCACCTGAAATTTATCGATATAGGTCCACGTCTTCATATAGACCCCATAGAATGGTACCGCCCGATTTTCGGTATTTTGAAAATTGTGGCCTAAATATCCCGCCGAAATGGTTGACATTTGGTATTAAGTCTTCGTTGTGGGTATAAAACATTCCACCTGAAAATTTTCGGTATAGGTCCACGCCTTCATATAGCCCCCATAGAACGGTACCTACGGATTTCTGGTTTTTTGAAGGTTGTGCCATCAATATCCCTCCGAAATGGTATAGGTCCACGCCTTCATATAGCCCCCATAGAACGGTACCTCCGGATTTTTGGTATTTTGAAGGTTTTGCCCTCAATGTCCCTCCGAAATGGCTGAAATTTGGTATTAAGTCTTCGTTGGGGGTATAAAACTTTCCACCTGAAATTTATCGGTATAAGTAAACGTCTTCATATATACCCCATGGAATGGTACCTCCCGATTTTCGATATTTTGAAGGTTGTGGCCTCAATATCCCACCGAAATGACTGCAATTTGATATATTGTCTTCGTTGTGGGTATACAACTTTCCACCTGAAATTTAGCGGTATAGGTCCACGCCTTTATATAGCCCCCATAGAACGGTACCTCCGGATTTCTGGTATTTTGAAGGTTGTGCCATCAATATCCCTCCGAAATGGTATAGGTCCACGCCTTCATATAGCCCCCATATATCGGTACCTCGGGATTTTTGGTATTTTGAAGGTTTTGCCCTCAATATCCCTCCGAAATGGCTGAAATTTGGTATTGAGTCGACGTTTGGGGTATAAAACTTTCCACATGACATTTATCGGTATAGGTCCACGTCTTCGTATAGACCCCATAGAGTGGTACCTCCCGATTTTCGGTATTTTGAAGGTTGTGGCATCAATATCCCACCGAAATGACTGCAATTTGGCATTTTGTCTTTGTTGTGGGTATAAAACTGTCCACCTGAAATGTGTCGTCATAGGTCCATAGAACGGTACCTCCAGATTTATGGTATTTTGAAGGTTGTGCCCTCAATATCCCTCCGAAATGGCTAAAATTTGATATTAAGTCTTCCTTGGGGGTAAAAAAACTTTCCACCTAACATTTGTCGGTCCTGTGCTATTTCGTTCTTTACGTTTTAGTCATCCGAATTTTATTTCGATTCGATTTTTCTTTATTGCAATCAACATTTTATATTCCATCTCCAACTCCATCAAAATATACTGCAACAATTTTTTTTTTAATTAACTCCAATTGAAACCTAACCTCATTTTGCTTTATTAATGGCATGATATTTGTTAATATTTTAATTCATTTACATATAAACATAAATTATTTATATTATATAATATATTAAAACATATAATATATTAAACACATTAATTTTTAATATAATTTATGTGTTTATGGATTTAAAATCTATAAAACATTGATAAGGATTACAGTCCATTTACAAACCGGCAAAATATTGCAGCCAGATGAAAGATCTGTCAAACAAGATTTATGGTATGTTTCTCTAAGACGATTCGAATTCAAATTCGCTCGAATTACTACCAACCTCCTGTTGTTGTGGGAAATGTTTGTTTGATTGAAAATAAAAACAATTCAAATGTTTTTTCAAAAAACAGATGTTTGGTAGTAGTTCGAACGAATTACAAATTCGAAACGTCTTAGTGAAACAGGGCATTAGTGTCTTTTTAAAATGCCCTTCTCCTATAACTATCTGAAAAATCTTCACATTAGCCTTAGGCGTCAGTAAATTAATATGTATCTTAAGATGTTGGTATCAGTTAGAGGTAGTTTACACTATCTATCAATGTCATATCGTCGGTGTCATGCTTAAGTGTTCCATACGCCATTATTGACATTTTGAGATAAAGGTACCTTACAAGGTTTTGAACCATGCTCTTTCAGATTTTTTGGTCGGTTTTTCTCTATCTCTTATAGTTTCTTAGATATTCAGATGCCAGTATGTTCCATATCCGCTTTGTGACCCAAAAAGTCTTGTCGTTTTGTTCCATATCCATAAAGTCTGGCGTGTGGAACAAAACAACTTTGAACATTTTAGTTCCATATCAATGTCGTTTGGCGTATGGAACAAAAAGGTACAAAAACGAATTGTTCCGCACAAAAAATGATGGCGTTTGGAACAAAAAATTGCCCATTTTTGCCAAGTTACGGAAAAGTGTGGCGTATGGAACAAATTGTTTTAAAGGACTTGGTTTAAAAACTGAAGAATAATAGTTTCTAAATCCAAATATTGTTGAATATTGTATTGTCATATGAAAACGAGAATGTATGAATCGTTTAAACAAAAAATCCATAGTTTAAAGACAAAATTTTGATGTAAGTCCACAAAAATATACGCAAAAACGTCCATTCGACTTGAAGGCTAACCGACTACAAAAATGGTATTATAAGAAAATCGCGTTTAAATGTTTTATGTTACCTTAGAAATGCAAAATATACATCCGTTTTGTCCGATCGAAATTTTTACCACAAAAAATAGTGATAAGTGGGGGAAATCCCTTAAATAAATTCTTTAATAAACCTGTAATAATGGTCCTTATTGTATTTATATGAGAAAATAAATGTTTCATTTAAAGTCCTGGGGCCTAATTATGTGATTCGATTCGATCGAGAATTTACTCGTGAATAAGTTTTCGACACGAGAAAAAAACGGCATGATAAGACTCGATCGAAATCACTGATCGAATGTTTCGAGAGTAACCGGTAATCGAACTATGTGTTCTTTGGGGAAAGTTATGAAGGTAGACGTCAAAAAATGTGTTTATTTCAAATCAAAAACAAAAAACAAAATTATGAATGAAAAAATGTAAATATTTGTGGAATTTTTTTAACAATACATTGAATAATAATTTCGGAATGAAGTTGTGCTAAGAAAATATGAAAATTAGTAATGTTTGCAAAATTGTTTTGTCATTCTTGTTACAGATTGCTAATACATCTACCTTAATAATTCTCTCTCAAAATAAATGAGAGAATTTGGTGGGTGTTTTGCATTAGCCTCTCTGAGAGAGTATTTCCTTTGGTAAACAACGGGGGATGAACTATTTAAAATGCAGTTTATTAAAAGTTGTTCACCTATAAAATAAAGCCTATTAATGTTAAATAATTTTTTGTTTTGCAGAAATGCTTATTTTTCAACTTATATTTTAACGACTGCAAACACTAATTTTTGGTTAATGATAGCATGCATATGTATTTATTTTAATTATAATTTTATCACAATTTCTTAAAACGACTGAAAAGGACTTTTCCCAATTTCTCTTATTTTGTGTAAAAAATGCTCACAATTATTTACTAATATCATTTTTCCTCTATAAACCGTCAATAAACAACAATTTATTACATTTTAAACACAAATACAATAAGAAATCTTTCATTTTGTTTGTTTACGATAGGCCATTTGGCTACGAGAAATTACTCGCAAATTTATGCTCAATTTCTCGATAATTTTACTCGATAACGAATGTTGTCATACCAACTTTGAGTACTCGGGTCGAAACAACTCGATGTCGAATCACGTAATTAGGCCCCTGATTTTTAAAGTCCACAGTAGCACTTCATATAAGGGAGGTGGAACACGATTGATAAAAAGTGTTTTGGTTGAAATGTGACAAAACGTGTTCCATGTGACACAAACTGCCAAAAACATGAAAAAAAGATTCCATGGAACAATTCAGCAACTTTTTGCAATTATAAAAACTTGCCATAACTTCTAGACTATCACAGATATCTGACTAAAATAAACTACTGAAATATTCTATGAGTTTAGTTAAGTAGAACTCAGCTCTCAAAGCATTGGATTATTGCACCATTTTTATCCTGTATGGCCTTAAACATTAACTTGAGTTTTTCTCGAATCAGGCAAATGGCGTATGGAACACTTAAGCATGACACCGACGATATGACACGAAATAAAAACATTCCATATCTACCCACGCAGGCAATATGGAGACGTAATTTTATTACAATTTTGCTAGTGTGGACGCACAAAGTAAATGGAGTAAGGAAAAACCCCCATATTGCACATATTAGCGACTATATAATGATGGAAAATTTCATGTCATATGACATTTACATATAGTGTAAACTACCCCTTAGAGAAATTCCACTTTAATAAAGAAATGCAACACACAAGATATGATTAGCCCTGGCCGCTACCATCAACATGCAACATATTGACTTATTTTGCACACGTAATGCACAACCAAAATTAACCCCCACAATTTAATGTAACCCTTTTTCTTGCTACTTTTGGTATACAGGATATAAAAACTTTATTTGCCCCTGTTTTTGTATCCTCCTTTTTCTCAACAAGACGAATATGGAGAAAAATCAATTGATATCTATTAATACCAACAACAAAAAATAGACTTGTATTTATGTCTTAAAACAAAATAATGTGGATACATCTCTATGTAATACTACTCCTGTACTCTGTGTTTTTGCTCTACTCTCTCATCTTATTTTACAGGTTTTTAAAACGCCTGCTCATTTAATGTCGGCTTGGCGTGTTTATGTGTTTTTTTTACTAGTTACTCTTAGAATACCAAAAATTATTTTCATCTTACAGCTTGCGATGCTGTGTTATTTAGTCCTTCAAATGTTGTGTATAAACGAAATGAGAAAGACGACGACGACTTTAGCTATAAAAAGGAGCAAAAAGAATGTGCCCCAAAAAATACCGATTTTATGTTGCTGTTGTTGCTTTTGTAGCAATGAGTCTAGAAGAGTCAAGAAAGGAATGGTGTATTTAAAATTCATAAACTTGCTCGCACACACATCCCTCCTACTTCCACCGCCTCACTTGGCAATTATAAAATGCAATACTTTTCATTAGATACGTTTTTCTTGCTTGTCATTTTACTTTATTTCTGAAAATTGAAAAGACTACAATACCTTAGAATACAACAACTTTTCTCTCAATTTTTTTCACCTTCCAATACAATTGGGCAACGCCACTAACACCGAAACAAAAGACAAATCCTTGTGAAATATGTTGAATTTATAATTGTTATACTCACCCTCCCACTCCCCTCAATAATAAAGGTTCACTATTTTTCCGCCTTCTGCTTTCCTTGTTTTATGTATGGGGATATTGTACGTGAGAAAAGGAGGCCTCTGTTTCAATTTCCTTCCATTGATGTATGAAGGCAAGAATAATTTCTTTTAGTTTATGTGGGACATTTAGTATAAACATTAGTCCGTTGAGCACTTGGGATTCTACAATATAATGGAATGTATCGAATTGGGGAAAAACGTTTTTTTGGAGTTGCGAAACATATGCGCTTTGCGTAGTGGTATATCCCAGTATCTAAATAGAATGTATTAAAGCTTAGAAACATTTGAAGTAAAATTCTTTATATAAAGTTAACAATGTATCTAATAACTTGGATATACTACAGAACTTAGCTAGATTAAAGTGTCACAGTGGTGGGCTTAAATGTCGTTTAGGGGCACCTCTCGGATCGGGCTGTAGATAGCCCTTGGCGTCCTGAATACAACGTTATATAATTTTCCGGGGGAAGTCCTTACTTCCCGAGATATGGGTCTTGACATTTCGGAAATTTCGTACCTTTACACCTTTGGGTTGTTTATGGACACCTCTCGGATCGGGCTGAAACCTTTCACAGTAGATAGCCGTTGGCATCCTGAATACAACGATATATAATTTTCCGGGGGGAAGTCCATACTTCCCGAGATATGGGTCTTGACATTTCGGAAATTTCGTACTTTCACACCTTTAGGTCGTTTATGAGCACCTCTCGGATCGGGCTGAAATTTTTACAGTAGATAGCCCTTGGCATCCTGAATACAACGATATATAATTTTCCGGGGGGAAATCCATCCTTCCCGAGATATGGGTCTTGACATTTTACAATTCTCACGTGGGCAATATGGACATCGTTTTAAAGCTTATGGACAGTACTTTTATGCACGCGGCCTATTTTTACACCTGCTTATAGGAGAATGTATTAAATTCCTATTTAAAGCCGGCTACTTAGGAAACTTTAAATTTACAAGAAAGTTTTGTTTGCGTAGCCAAATTTTGTCATTGTCCATAGGAGAAAGTCTTAAATCCCCGGCCGAAGGACGGCTACTTAAGAACACTTTCAACTTAAAAGAGAGTTTTGATCGCATAGCCCACTTTTGTCCCTGTCCATAGGAGGAAGTCTTAAATCCCCGGCCGAAGGACGGCTACTTAAGGACACTTTCAATTTAGAAAAGAGTTTTGATCGCGTAGCCCACTTTTGTCCCTGTCCATAGGAGAAAGTCTTAAATCCCCGGCCGAAGATCGGCTACTTAAGAACACTTTCAATTTAAAAGAGAGTTTTGATCGCGTAGCTCACTTTTGACCCTGTCCATAGGAGGAAGTCTTAAATCCCCGACCGAAGGCCGGCTTTTAATTTAGAAGAGGACACTTTTAATTTAGAAGAGAGTTTTGATCGCGTAGCCCACTTTTGTCCCTGTCCATAGGAGAAAGTCTTAAATCCCCGACCGAAGGACGGCTACTTAAGAACACTTTCAATTTAAAAGAGAGTTTTGATCGCGTAGCCCAATAATAACTTAATAAATTATTATTAGAAAATCTATCCACTGTAAAAATTTCAGCCCGATCCGAGAGGTGCCCATAAACAACCTAAAGGTGTTACAAGTACGAAATCTCCGAAATGTCAAGACCCATATCTCGGGAAGTATGGACTTCCTCCCCGGAAACTATATATCATTGTGTTCAGCGTCCCAAGGGCTAACTATGGTAAAAATTTCAGCCCGATCCCTGAGGTGCCCATAAACAACATAAAGGTGTTACAAGTACGAAATTTCCGAAATGTCAAGACCCATATCTCGGGAAGTATGGACTTTCTCCCCGGAAACTATGTATCATTGTGCTCAGCGTCCCAAGGGCTAACTATGGTAAAAACTTCAGCCCGATCCGAGAGGTGCCCATAAACAACCTAAAGGTGTTACAAGTACGAAATCTCCGAAATGTCAGGACCCATATCTCGAGAAGTATGGACTTCCCCCCGGAAAATTATATATCATTGTGTTCAGGGTCCAAAGGGCTACCTATGGTAAAAAATTTCAGCTCGATCCGAGAGTTGCCCATAAACAACCTATAGGTGTTAAAGTACGAAATTTCCGAAATGTCAAGACCCATATCTCGGGAAGTATGGACTTACCCCGGGAAAATTATATATCGTTGGAATCAGGGTCCCACGGGCTACCTATGGTAAAAATTTCGGACCGATCCCAGAGGTGCCCCTAAACGACACTTGTTTCGAGATTTTCTGAGTATTTCAGCCATATTGTTGGCAACATTTTGTTTATGCGGCCCTAGTTACGACGGTACAATTTTTTTCGGGGTCATGTCCATACAGCTTCAGAAATTGGGCCAAAAACTCAAGAACCTATAGACGTCGGAAGTATTGTTTTAACTTCTTCAGTGTAATATAAAGTAGCCAATATAGCCGCATTATCCCACAGAAAATTTGATATTTAGTCTCCGTTGGGGGTGTAAAACATTCCTGCAAATAACTCTCGAGGGAAGTGTAATCGATTTGTTCCAAGCTTTGCACATCACAATATTTCTACCCGACATAGATTTCGTTTAAATATGGAGCTTATCGTCAACTTCGCGGGTACCCACCCCCTCCAACACGAAATTTTAAATATTTTCGCAAAAGTGCATTTTAAGACCAGCTCTCGGATCGTTTTGACATTTTTGCAAAAGATTGTCCTAGGGGTACGACGGAAGAATTTTTTTATACCCTCCACCATATGGAGGGTATAATTAAATTTGTCATTCCGTTTGTAACACATCGAAATATTCGTCGGAGACCCTATAAAGTATATATATATTATTGATTAGCATAAAATTCTATGTCGATTTGACCATGTCCGTCTGTCTGTTGAAATCAAGATACAGCTCGCAATTTTAAAGATAGAGAGTCAATTTTTGGTACAGAAGTTTTTATTGCTTGCAGGAAGGTTGGTATTGAAAATGGGATATATCGGTCCACGTTTTGATATAGCCCCCCATATAACGATACCTCCTGATTTTCGGTATTTTTAAGGTTTTAGCTTCATTATCCTACCAAAATGGCTGCAATGTGGTATTTAGTTATCGTTGGGTGTATAAAACTTTCCACCTGAAATTTGTTGGTATAGGTTCACGCCTTCATATAGCCCCCATGGAACGGTACCTCCCGATATTCGATATTTTGGAGGTTTTAGCTTCATTATCCCACCAAAATGGCTGAAATTTGGTATTTAGTTATCGTTGGGTGTATAGAACTTTCCACCTGAAATTTGTTGGTATAGGTTCACGCCTTTATATAGCCCCCATAGAACGGTACCTCCCGATATTCGATATTTTGGAGGTTTTAGCTTCATTATCTCACCAAAATGGCTGAAATTTGGTATTTAGTTATCGTTGGGTGTATAGAACTTTCCACCTGAAATTTGTTGGTATAGGTTCACGCCTTCATATAGCCTCCATAGAACGGTACCTCCGGATTATTGGTATTTTGAAGGTTTTGCCCTCAATGTCCCTCCGAAATGGCTGAAATTTGGTATTAAGTCTTCGTTGTGGGTATAAAACTTTCCACCTGAAATTTATCGGTATAAGTCCACGTCTTCATATAGACCCCATGGAATGGTACCTCCCGATTTTCAGTATTTTGAAGGTTGTGGCCTCAATATCCCACCAAAATGACTGAAATTTGGCATTTCGTCTTCGTTGTGAGTATAAAACTTTCCACCTGAAATTTGTCGGTATAGGTCCACGCCTTCATATAGCCCCCATAGAACGGTACCTACGGATTTCCGGTATTTTGAAGGTTGTGCCATCAATATCCCTCCGAAATGGTATAGGTCCACGCCTTCATATAGCCCCCATAGAACGGTATCTCGGGATTTTTGGTATTTTGAAGGTTTTGCCCTCAATATCCCTCCGAAATGGCTGAAATTTGGTATTGAGTTGTCGTTTGGGGTATAAAACTTTACACATGACATTTATCGGTATAGGTCCACGTCTTCGTATAGACCCCATAGAGTGGTACCTCCCGATTGTCGGTATTTTGAAGGTTGTGGCATCAATATCCCACCGAAATGACTGCAATTTGGCATTTTGTCTTTGTTGTGGGTATAAAACTGTCCACCTGAAATGTGTCGATATAGGTCCATAGAACGGTACCTCCAGATTTCTGGTATTTTGAAGGTTGTGCCCTCAATATCCCTCCGAAATGGCTAAAATTTGATATTAAGTCTTCCTTGGGGTTAAAAAATCTTTCCACCTAACATTTGTCGGTCCTGTGCTATTTCGTTCTTTACGTTTTAGTCATCCGAATTTTATTTCGATTCGATTTTTCTTTATTGCAATCAACATTTTATATTCCATCTCCAACTCCATCAAAATATACTGCAACAATTTTTTTTCTAATTAACTCCAATTGAAACATAACCTCATTTTGCTTTATTAATGGCATGATTTTTTTTTAAATATTTTAATTCATTTACATATAAACAGAAATTATTTATATAATATAATATATTAAAACATATTTGAAATTTTTTAATATAATTTATGTGTTTATGGATTTAAAATCGATAAAATATTGATAAGGATTACAGCCCGCCCATTTACAAACCGGCAAATTATGGCAGCCAGATGAAAGAGACCTTGCAAACAAGATTTATGCTATGTTGCTCTAAGACGATTCGAATTCAAATTCGCTCGAATTACTAACAACCTCCTGTTGTTGCAGGAAATGTTTGTTTGATTGAAAATAAAAACAATTCAAATATTTTTCAAAAAACAAAAGTTTGGTAGTAGTTTGAACGAATTACAAATTCGAATTGTCTTAGTGAAACAGTGTCTTTTTAAAATGCCTTTCTCCTATCTCCTGTCTAAAAATCTTCACATTAGCCTTAGGCGTCAGTAAATTAATATGTATCTTAAGATATTGATATCAGTTAGAGAAATTCCACTTTAATAAAGAAATGTATCACACAAGATACGATTAGTCCTGGCCGCTACCATCAACATGCAACATATTGACTTATTTTCGCACACGTAATGCACAACCAAAATTAACCCCCACAATGAAATGTAACCCTTTTTCTTGCTATTTTTGGTATACAGGATATAAAACTTTATTTGCCCGTGTGTTTGTGTCCTCCTTTTTCTCAACAAGACGAATATGGAGAAAAATCAATTGATATCTATTAATACCAACAAAAAAAAAAAAAAAAAAAAATAGACTTATATTTATGCCTTAAAACAAAATAAGGTGGATACATCTCTATGTAATGCTACTCCTGTACTCTGTGTTTTTGCTCTACTCTCTCATTTTATTTTACAGGTTTTTAAAACGCCTGCTCATTTAATGTCGGCTTGGCGTGTTTATGTGTTTTTTTTTACTAGTTACTCTTAGAATACCAAAAATAATTTTCATCTTACGGCTTGCGATGCGATGCTGTGTTATTTAGTCCTTCAAATGTTGTGTATAAACGAAATGAGAAAGACGACGACGTTCGCTATAAAAAGGAGCAAAAAGAATGTGCCCCAAAAAATGCCGATTTTATGTCGCTGTTGTTGCTGCTTTTGTAGCAATGAGTCTCGAAGAGTCAAGAAAGGAATGGTGTATTTAAAATTCATAAACTTGCTCACACACATTCCTACTCCCTCTCCACACCGCCTCACTTGGCAATTATAAAATGCAATACTTTTCATTAGATACGTTCTTCTTCTTAGTTGTCATTTCACTTTATTTTTGAAAATTGAAAAGAATACCAATACCTTAGAATACAACAACTTTTCTCTCAATTTTTTTTCACCTTCCAATACAATTGGGCAACGCTACTAACACAGAAACAAAAGACAAATCCTTGTGAAATATTTTGAATTTATAATTGTAATACTCACCCTCCCACTCCCCTCAATAATAAAGGTTCACTATTTTTGCGCCTTCTGCTTTCCTTGTTTTAATGTATGGGGATATTTTACGTGAGAAAAGGAGGCCTCTGTTTGACTTTCCTTCCATTGATGTATGAAGGCAAGAATAATTTCTTTTTGGTTTATGTGGGGCATTTAGTATAAACATTACTTAGTTGAGCAGTTGGGATTCTACGATATAATGGAATGTATCGAATTGGGGAAAACGTTTTTTTGGAGTTGCGAAACATATGCGCTCTGCGTAGTGATATATCCGAGTATCTAAATAGAATTTATTAAAGCTTCGAAAAAGTTGAAGTATAATTGTTTAGATAAAGTTTACAATGTATCGAATAACTTGGATATGGTAAAGAACTTAGCTAGATTAATTGGATAAAGTGTCATAAAGTGTACAGTAGATAGCCCTTAGCATCCTGAATACAACGATATATAATTTTCCGGGGGGGAATTCCATCCTTCCCGAGATATGGGACATTTTACAATTCTAATGGGCAATATGGGCATCGTTTTAAAGCTTATGGAGAGTACTTTTATGCACGCGTCCTATTTTTTACACCTGTTTATAGGAGAATGTATTAAATTCCTATTCAAAGCCGGCAATTTAAAAGAGAGTTTTGATCGCGTAGCTCACTTTTGACCCTGTCCAAAGGAGGAAGTCTTAAATCCCCGGCCGTAGGCCGGCTACTTAAGAACACTTTCAATTTAAAAGAGAGTTTTGATCGCGTAGCCCACGTTTGTCCCTGTCCATAGGAGAAAGTCTTAAATCCCCGGCCGAAGGCCCGCTACTTAAGAATACTTTCAATTTAAAAGAGAGTTTTGATCGCATAGCCCACTTTTGTCCCTGTCCATAGGAGAAAGTCTTAAAACCCCGGCCGAAGGCCGGCTACTTAAGAAATCTTTCTATTTAAAAGAGAGTTTTGATAGCGTAGCCCAATAATAACTTAATAAATTATTATTAGAAAGCCTATCTACTGTAAAAATTTCAGCCCGATCCCAGAGGTGCCCATAAACAACATAAAGTTGTTACAAGTACGAAATCTCCGAAATGTCAGGACCCATATCTCGAGAAGTATGGACATCCCCCCGGAAAATTATATATCATTGTGTTCAGGGTCCAAAGGGCTAACTATGTTAAAAAATTTCAGCCCGATCCGAGAGGTGTCCATAAACAGCCTATAGGTGTTAAAGTACGAAATTTCCGAAATGTCAAGACCCATATCTCGGGAAGTATGGATTTCCCCCGGGAAAATTAGATATCGTTGGAATCAGGGTCCCACGGGCTACCTATGGTAAAAATTTCGGACCGATCCGAGAGTTGCCCATAAACAACCTAAAGGTGTTACAAGTACAAAATCTCCGAAATGTCAGGACCCATATCTCGAGAAGTATGGACATCCCCCCGGAAAATTATATATCATTGTGTTCAGGGTCCAAAGGGCTAACTATGTTAAAAAATTTCAGCCCGATCCGAGAGGTGTCCATAAACAGCCTATAGGTGTTAAAGTACGAAATTTCCGAAATGTCAAGACCCATATCTCGGGAAGTATGGATTTCCCCCGGGAAAATTAGATATCGTTGGAATCAGGGTCCCACGGGCTACCTATGGTAAAAATTTCGGACCGATCCGAGAGTTGCCCATAAACAACCTAAAGGTGTTACAAGTACAAAATCTCCGAAATGTCAGGACCCATATCTCGAGAAGTATGGACTTCCTCCCCGGAAACTATGTATCATTGTGTTCAGCGTCCCAAGGGCTAACTATGGTAAAAACTTCAGCCCGATCCGAGAGGTGCCCATAAACAACCTAAAGTTGTTACAAGTACGAAATCTCCGAAATGTCAGGACCCATATCTCGAGAAGTATGGACTTCCCCCCGGAAAATTATATATCATTGTGTTCAGGGTCCCAAGGGCTACCTATGGTAAAAAAATTTCAGCCCGATCCGAGAGGTGCCCATAAACAACCTATAGGTGTTAAAGTACGAAATTTCCAAAATGTCAAGACCCATATCTCGGGAAGTATGGACTTCCCCGGGGAAAATTATATATCGTTGGAATCAGGGTCCCACGGGCTACCTATGGTAAAAATTTCGGACCGATCCGAGAGGTGCCCCTAAACGACACTTGTTTCGAGATTTTCTGAGTATTTCAGCCATATAAAACTTCTCTACAAGCGGTGTAGAAGTTCGTTTCTTTGCTTTCGTCTATTTCGTAAACAATCAAAAGAACAAAGCGCACATACCCTCAAACGCATGTGTATTCGTTGATGTGCCAACTAGAGCCATTCCCGACAAGTGACTATTGGAATTATATCCAACTCTTGCGTTTATATAGTTCCTTTCGTTCATCTCGTTCCTTTAACGTTGTTGTTTATTCGCTGCATTTTATTTTTATGTAAATTCATCCATCAAACAATGAAAATATTTCGGTCTCGGAACTGTTTGGAACGAAGGAAACAAAAAGAACGACAAAAGAGAAAGATTTGTGAACTATTTCGTTCTCGGGGAACTATTTGAAACGAAAAGAATAATGATAGAGAAAGATTTGTTGAACTATATCTGTCTCGCAACTATGGAGCTATACTAATGAACTAGTTCCTTTTGGGAAAAGGAACTTGAAAGATCGATCCGCTCCGGGAACTAGATTGCCCAACTCCAGTGCCAACGAAGACTATATGATAAAGTTTTGAAGCTCTAATAAGGCTTTCGAGAGTTCTGTTCACGTGAAATACAGAAAGGCTACTGCCTTCACAGGCGATAAATTCCAGAACATTCCCGAATAATTCAGAAAAGCCTGTCGGCAACAACTAAACCGGATAGTACGTAAAATAACCCTCGATAGGTGAAATCGATTTGGTCCAAACGTTGTACATCGAATTATTTCTTATATACTCGGATTATGATCGAATATCGACTACATCGGACCACTCCTTCGGGTACCTCCCACACAAAGTTTGAAAAGAGTTAAGTTGAAGGACTCATCTGGGGTCGTTTTTGAATTTTTGGCAAAATTTTGTGTATGCGGCCCTAGTTACGACGGACCAATTTTTTTCGGGGTCAAGTCCAAACTTCCTGAGATATTGGCCCAAAAACTCAAAGAACCCCTATATACGTCGGAAGTATTGTGTTTACTTCTTTTCTTTAGACCCGAGGCTGAGGATATATCTCTGTCGGTTGACTGATACTTTCTTGTTTACACATAAGTTTGTAACTCATAACCTCAAATACGATATCTCACTAACATCAATTGATAAATGTGGCTGAAATCGTCAAATACTTCAAATCAATTGCAGGGTTATAGCCCGAAATATGCTAATGTGGACTCACCATGATGATGAAGTTTGCTCATCGTCAAAATACCTTAAGTCGGGTGCACGCTGTAATGGAGTTCTATACCCAAATATGAAGTCTGCTACTCGTCCAGTTAAATCGAATATAAAATGTGCCTATAACTAACCTTCAAATTACTTCAGTTACACGGGATCCAATATTGTAGACAAGGGGCCGCCCCAGAAAAACCACCGAAACTTGTACTAGGATTGAAAATGGGTAAAATCGGTTCGCGTTTTGATATAGCCCTTAGCCTCCATAGAACGGTACCTCCAGATTATCGATATTTTAAAGATTTCAGACACATTATCCAACTGAAATGGCTAAAATTTGGCATCTAATATCCCCTGGGGGAGATATTCTTGCAGAAAATTGTAGAAATAGGTTCACATTTTTATATAGCCCCCATAGAAAAGTACATTCCGATGCGAATTTCAAGTTTTTTTTTTATTTTTTCATTTATATAAAGAAGCCAAGCCGAAAAAAAACTGAAATTTGATATTTAGTCTTCTTCTTCGGTCCGCTTCGCGGGCACCCCTTCCAACAAAAAATTTTAATTTTTTCGCGAAAGTGCTGTTTAAGACAAGTTTTAGGATAGCTTTGACATTTTTTGCAGAAGATTGTCCTTGGGATCCCTATTACGAAGGTAGAATTTTTTTTCTCAGGCTCAAGTTGTCTTCCTGAGGTAATGGCCCAAAAGCTCTAAAAACCCTGTCAGCACCAACTAACATTTTTAATGAGTGTCGTTTAAGGGCTGTTCGTGGACCGTTTTGAAATTTGTCCAAAGGTACCCCTCGTGGTCCTCTGTACGGCGATGTAATGTCTTTCAGGGGCAAGTTCATGCTTCCTGACATAATAAATCAAAAGCTTTAAAAACCCCGGCACAGCACCAAATAAAATTGCCTCTGTGCACGGTAACTAACTTACGAATTGAGTAACCGATCTGAGCAAAAAAAAAAAAAAACATTGAGGAGCATAGGGCCTCTAGAGGTTTCTGAAACACTATCTAAACATGAAGTGCTCCCTCCAGACAAGTGGAGCTTGTCGCAGTTGCCTGTGACCTCGTGGGAGAATTAAATTTCTTTCGGTTCTTTCGTTTATGTTTTGGTGACAAAATTTGTCAGGATTTCCTCTTTGCACAAGGAGGAGCTTAAAGAGTATTCCACTCAAAAACGTCTAAGCAAGAGTGGGCTCATGGGCTCATCCGCTGCCATCCCTACTGCCATGTCCGCCATAACAACGCAAATATCTGTATACCCTATTCCCCAAGTTCTTCGAGTTGGCTCTTACAGATATTTTTCCATGCAGAAAGTTAGGGTTATACCGCCCATGATCGATCGCCAGAGCCTCGTTTGCGTGAACAGAGGACACCAAGTCACAAGTAGACAGTGGGTGAGGTTGACGTTTGAAGGGGATTGGCTATGTGAACAAATATATTTTTCGTATTCCCATCACTCTTCCGATTGTCCTCCGACCAAATCATTGCACATCGTAAAATCTATTCCATACATAAATCAAATTCCTAGAAGGCCAATGTCGAACATCACCTTCGTGCGGCTACTTACTTACTTAGCTGGTCCATTACAGAACATTTGTTCCATAGACCGAACTAAGAAAAGATCTCCAATTCTCTCTGTTTTGTGCTTCGCTTTTTGGAATACCGCGCCTTGTCATCTCATCATCCACTTCTTTGCGCCATATATTCTTTGGCCTGCCAATTCTGCTTGCACCGCCATGTGGCTCGAATTTATACGCCTTTTAGCGGGTTCATCATCGCCCATTCTTATTATATGTTGGCTAGGCCATATAATCGCTGCATCTTGATACGGTTTAACTATATTGATGTCGTTGTATAGCAGATACAGCTCGTGGTTCATACGACGTCGATATTCACCGTCAACGCAGATCGGTCCGTAGATCTTTCGAAGAATTTTTCTCTCAAACACGCCAAGCACTGCCTTATCTGCTTGCGCAAGTACCCAGGCTTCGGAACCATACCTCAGCACGGGTAGTATCAGTTTTGTAACGCGTTATTTTTGTTTGACCAGTTGTGGCTTTGTTTTTAAAGTGCTTACTTAAGCCAAAGTAGCATCTGTTGGGCAATACAATTCTTCTTTTTATTTCACAACTGATGTCGTTTGTTGTGTTTGCGGCGGTGCCGAGGTATACGAAGTCGTTTACTACCTCAAAATTATAGGAACCAACTTCAACAGTTGGTCCGATCTCAATGGACGCATTGCGCGTCGACACCATCAGCTTGGTCTTCTCGCCGTTTACTGCCAGACCCACTTTAGCAGATTCTACTTCGACCTTCATAAAGGTATCGGTTACTTCTTTTACTGATCGTCCCATGATGTCTATATCTATTCGTGCGGCTACCTTCCTCACAAAAGTTCATAATTTTCGCTTAAATGTAGTTTAAGAGTTGTTGGAAGATCGTTTTTGAATTTATTTGTCCTGTGTACAGCAATGTAATGTTTTTCGATGCAAGCTCCATACTTCCTGACAGAATGACCCAAGAGCTCAAAAACAAAAATGGCTGATTGGCACTATAACTATCTTAAAAAATGACTTTCAAAATTAAATCCAGTCTGGAAGATGGAATATTCCTTTAGATACCTCTTTCGCAAAGGTCCAAAACTGTTGCGTTTAAGGGCAGTTCTCGGTTTTCCCAAAAGCTTTAAATAATATGATTATGGAGCTGAAATTAGTTTAAAATTCATTAATACGAAAAACTGGACACTATAGGTACGAAAAGCTTCACTGTCAGACATTTTTATGAAGTCGTCAGTATCCGTTCCCCATATGTTGACAATATTGAACTTGATCCTAAAAAGCTGATACTTGAATCTAAATTAAGTTACATACATATGTTAATTAATAATTATTTCCGCTTGAAACTCCCCATTTTCACTCCCAAACATGTTTGTGACAAATTAGAGAAGAAAAAACACCCATTTCCATAATACATGAGGTTATTGGAAGCCACCCCTTATAATTTTATCTCAACGCTCTGTGTGTGTCCTAAACGAATTCCACATTGAATAATTAGCAAAAAATTTGCTGCAAAACGGCAATAACACCACCAACTAACTCCTCGTTGGTGTTCCACAAACAAAAAATTGGGTAACAAAAACTCCCTTTTCCTTCACACTCACACAACCATGGAGGAACCAACAAATTCAACATAAAACAAACACATCAATTCGTTGTGAGGATTAAAGAGAGAAACGAATGAAATGGAATAATGACAATACCACCAACAAAAAGCCTAAAATTTATGATTTAAAATATCCTCAAGTTTTACATATTGCCAAAACGACGTCGTCGTACCAACAACTGATACTAAAATTCTTTGCACCCCTTCCGTCCATGCTGCTTGTTCTACTTCCTCGTTCCTTGATATTTTTCTCTAATCGAAAAAGTACAGTCATCATCGTCATCATGAGTACATGGTGTAGCAGAATACTACTCCTTCTTTTTTACTCTACCTACCCCTACCTACACTACCTATAAACATATCTACTAAACTAACTACCAACCAACAACACCCTTCTCATGTGGCATTAATAACGTTGGTGGCGGTGGCAGCCAAAGAAAAATCCTCTTTTTCCTCAACATATAAGAGCAATAACAACAGCAACAACAAAAATAATAACAAAAACAAATTGTGTAGAGTAAGAGAAAAACTTAAACACATTAGTTGACAATTATCAACGTCATTTCATTTACATCACCATTCAGTTAGCCAAAATAGCAGTACAACTAGCTTACACTTGTAGAGGAGGAACACAAGAGTGGTGATGATGGTGAAGACGTCGTCGTTGTCGATATGATTTCAGCAACCAACCAAATACAATTACAACAACAACAACTTTGTTTACCATAAACTAAGATTTATTCAATATTGCATACAAACTCAGAAAAAATTTTCAATGAATCCACCATTCGAAGGAAATGTAAAAAAGACGAATGAAACAAATCTCATAAAAATCTGCTGCCACCACCAACGGTGGCTGGCTGGCTGACTGGTTGACACCCTCCCTCCCAACCAACAACAAACCACTCTCACTCACTACACACATAACCATCCACATCCAGCCAAAAGATAACCTCTTGCAAAACTGTGAAATATTTAGCTGTGACTTTCACGATTCCTCGCAAATGTCCTTTCAGGGCGGCAGATAGGCAAGCACACAAATGAATGGTTGGCTTTACCCCTAAAAGAAAGGAAATCAACAAGCCAATGCTGCCGTGTGCAAATCCTTTGTATGTGGATATGTATTGGTAAAACACAAACGCCGCACACGGACATACCACCCGTCCGTGTCCTTTGGCAGACCAAAAAGATGAGTTTGAGTGCCACAATAAATTGTGGCCATTCTTCTGCTGTGGCTGATTGATGTTATTACAATGAAAGGTTCACCTCACGGTTGAGACCTTTATTTGATATTGGAATCTTTTTTTTAAGATTTTTTGTTTGCCAGAGAGGTAATAGAGGAGGCTATTTGTTGTAGGTTGCGTACTGTTGGGAGGAAACTATTGGTTGTTTATTATAGCCCTAGGAGAAGAAGTTATGTAAATTCGCATTGTCCATAGGGCTATTTTAAGGGTTGTTTATCCTAATTACAAAGCCAATGATATTCCAAACTCTTTCCGAAGTGACGACTTATGGTTCTGGTAGGATCTAGGAGGTTTAAAGTGGCATTGAGGTGAAGTAGTTGGTGGTAATCAATGACATGCTACTTTTTATCTTAGCATTTCGATGAAATGCCTTAAGGTACGTCTTGCTTTTGGTTTTTATGGGCTATAGAAACGGGTGCTGGTCCATTATTTCATAGAGCCACACCAAATTGGAGTACAGGTCATTCATAAACCAAATGTCTTTCCTAAAATAATGTTTACATTAACGCTTTTTATCATGATAATCGATCTATTTCGATTTCATGTGGCACAAAATATATGAAGACATCTGTCAACTCTAATTCAGATAGAGCCAGCCTATATTATGATTATGTACATCAGTGTAATTGGGCTCTTAGTCCCTTATAGGTGATAGGAGGCATTCCTTAAGGCTTTTTTATATAAGTCCACTATTATACATAGAAACCATTCTAAATCTGCATCGGTATGTCATCATGTTTAAATTTGTAGGTGAAAATCCTGTAATAGAAAGGCATTTGTATTACAAAACTAATTTGAAAGGATTTTAAATTGCGTCTTCTTACTCAATTTTGCCCAGACTCAAATGCGTCAAGTGCCACAGCTTAACCCTTGGCACTAGATCAACAATAACCAAACAAACTGCTACTTAGAACAAACATCTAAAGTTTTATCTACATATTTCATGCCCCCACTTACAACCCAAATCGACCTGTTACAACAACAGCAACAAAACTCCTCCTACCAACACTATAGCCGCAAAGAAAAATCAAAGACATTAGCGCAAATTCAACATCTTTTGCATCCAACCACTTTTTAAGTAAAGTAAAAGACCTATGGAAGAAAAAGAGATGATGAGAAAGATTTAAAGTAAAATAATAGGAGGTTATCTATCCAAAATGGAAGACGAAAATGAACGACATACCATAAAATTGGTAGATTTTAGTCACTGTTGTTGTTGTCGTTGCCCCCTTTTTAGAATTAAACTTTGACTAGAATTTTGTCTCGAAGAAAATGTTGATGCTGATGCTCTGTTGCCACTCACTGCTTCGACAACACAAAGGTGCCATGCGGCAGACACATCATGATGAGACTCAAATGTAAAGAAGTTCAACTAAAGAAGATGGCACAAAACACACAAGTAAGCCAATATGAATGCTGCTAAATGGTGAAAATAATAAATCTTTGATTTTTTTTTTTTTGCTGTGGCTTCTACTTTGTACTCCCCAAATCAAAGATGTTTTGCATGGATGTTTCTCGTCTTGAGAAGCTTGTGTTTATACTACTCTCTTTTCCTGTTTGTATTTGCAATGATGTGATGTGTATGAATGTCATGTGTCTCCACTGGGGCAGGGATGGGAGTTATGAATTTGTAAAATAATTAACTAAACAGCTGTTTAATTACTAAACATGCGTTTAGACAGGCTAAATCCTATATGATGATAACTATGTATATAGAAGAACCTTTATCGCGATAATTAACGTTAATCTGATATTAAATTAATTCAGCAATCCTTTGTTAAGACGAATTTTAATTCAGAAATATAAATTTGCTACTCAAAGTCCTGTGCGTTTTTTACAACATCAAAACACTGGGGCAGGGATGGGAGTTATGAATTTGTAAAGTAATTAACTAAACAGCTGTTTAATTACTAAAGGTGCGTTTAGACAGGCTAAATCCTATATGATGATAACTATGTATATAGAAGAATCTTTATCAGGATAATTAACGTTAATCTAAATGTAATGTAAGCAATGTTAATGTTAGCAATGTTAAGACGAATTTTATATAATTTTATAGAAATATAACTTTGTTACTCAAAGTCCTTTGTCTTTTTTACAACATCAAAAAACTTTGATAATCCATGTCAAAATTGCGTTCGATTAACAGGCATATTCAGACTTAGCGACTCGAAATTTTTTTTATGCAAGATTAGAAAATTTTGGAATTTTAAAGGCAGAACTTATTGGTGGTACTCAAATCTTATTAAGCTTCACTCTTTATTCGGAGAATATGGACAATATGATGTGTGCAACTAGCCCACATACATATGTGGAAGAAATTTGACTTGACCCCACAAAGCTGACGCTTAATCCTAATTGTGTTATAAATGTTAATTAATAGTTATTTCTGGAAAAAAATCCCAATTTTTACTTAGATATCTTTGCGACCAGTTTTGAGGAAAACTCCAATTTTCATAACGTGGGGTTGTTGGAACCCACCCCCACACTGTGAGTGTGTCCTAAATTTATTCCCATTAAATAATTTTCTGTAAAAAAAGTACTAAAATAGTAAAAATTGCATATTATTTAAACACATTTATAAACAATGCGTATATTTTTATTTGTTGTTGTCTCAACTATTGTTCTGTTCCTTTACGTGCCTGAGGTTACCATTTCTTACCATTTTTAATCTGCAAAGCGTTCCTTTACTTTAGAAAGAATACAATTTATATGAGAGCAGTTCACCACTTTTACCATTTTTTGCCACTCTTACCATTTTTAAAAGTAAAGGAACAGACCATATGACTACGATTAAGAGTAATCGACGTTTTCGTACTATTTTGTGCATAGCTAGTCTAATTGAAGATGAAAATGTGGGCATCAATTACTCTCATCTACCTGTTAGTAGCATTTTTTCCCTTACAATTTCAAAAAAATGTAGTTTACAAATTCCTTTGGTAATTTTTGTGTAAAATGTTTATCAAACTAATTGCCTATTAGGAGGGTTTTATTCTCGCCTATCCATCTGCTCTGCTTAGTAATCTTTTTTTACCTGCTTCAATGACTATAATAAATGTATAACATACACTCGTGCCCCAACAACACATTTTGCTCTAAAGGAAGGCCACTGCTTTTTTAGTCTTCATGTGTGTCTGATACAAAATATATATCTTTAATTCCCATGTCGGTAGTTTAATTTAACAATTTCATATTAAATTTATTTTACATATCACCTGTTAAATGTAATTGCAATTTTCCATCCCTGAATATTTGGCAAAGTTTGAGAGCCACAGTAAATTGTGACATCTGGCAATTTCCTCTGTTGTGACTCATTGATGTTATTACAATGAAATGTTCACATCAGTGTTGAGACCTTTATTTGATATCGGAATCTCTTTGACAAGATTCTGTATGCTAAATCAAGGATCAGATGCAGCAATATAATGTACAAGCACAACATGGAAATATCTATTTTTGATTCCAGAAAAATGAAGGAAACAATTTCTTTTGAGGAAAAATATCGAAATTCCACCAATTTTACCAATTCCTTAAAAATACAAATTAAGACGGAAAGATACATCTGCTTCAGAGCAGTGCAGTGCCCCAGCAAACCAAATGTCTGATGTCCGACACGTCTGAACAATTTCGGAAGCAAAGTCGTTCAGATTTCGTTCCGATTTCTAAACGATTTTTCGGAGAGGAAATAGTTCAGATTTTGTACCGATTTCGATCAGATTTCGGAACGAATGTCGGATAGAAATTTCCTTTCCGAATTTCCTAAGGATTTTCTTTAGATTTCGTTACGAAATCGGACCGAAATCGTTCCGATGTCGCTGCGACATTTTGTTCCGAAATTATGTCAACCACTTCATACAACTTTCGTTAAGATATCGTTACGATTTCGGACGATACGTCCGACATTTTGTTCCGATTTCGTTACGAAGTCGGTACGATTGGTTTGCTGGGGCCTTATGGATAAGGCACATAAATATTCCAATTGAACAATTTACAACACATCACAACATTGAAGATGTTTTCACAGTATCTCAGCAGTCGTTTTGATTATACACCAAGCTTTGACAATATGTGTGTCTGGTTATGTGTCCACCACGAATTTCAGCCATTTCGGTGGATTAATGTGGCCACAACCTTCTAACTACCGAAAATGGGAAGGTACCGTTCGATGGGGGCTATATGATGGCGTGGACCTATACCTACAAAATAAATCGGGAGATACCGAAAATCGGGAGATATCGTCCTAGAGTGATTTCCACAGACGGACGGACATGGCTATATCGATGTAGAATTGCACGCTTATCAATAATATATATAGTCTGTGGGGTCTACAATGATTATGTCGAGTAGTCACAAACGTAGTGACAAACTTAATATACCCCCATCCTATGTTGGAGGGTATAAAAAAAGTTCTCAATGAAGAACATAGAACAAGTGGGTTAACAGATAACTTTCTGTAACAATTTGTATAAATTGTTGCAAACTTTTGAGTAACCAGACAGACCTAATATTCCATATATCAAATAAGATCAGATGCAGCAATGGAATACACAAATTTAATAAACAATAATCTATTGTGGATTCAATAAAAGTGAAGAAGAACATTTTTAAGTCTATTTACATGTCCTGCTTTATGATAATACTAAATTATATTAATTTTACTTGTCAGATCATAAAAGTAATTGCAATTTTCCATCCCTGAATATTTACGAAAAAAAAACGTAATATTTCGTTCGATCACTGGGGCTTGTTGATAAATGTCTTGTGTCTTGTCCCTGGATAAATAATATTGTCATTTGATATTTCTTGATAATGTAAAACTTCCAACTCTAAGGGCTTACTTTTATCCCAAAAAATGTAAAATGTTTGATACTTGTAATACATCATTGAATTTAGTCTCTTTTATTGACTTATTTGAAAAACTGGATCATTTGCATTCATTGATATTTGTAAATAACATCACTTTCTAATAAATACAATTTCCCATCCCTGGATCATATGATGATACGACGAACCAATGCAGATTTAACAGGTAACCTATTCGTCAAATGGCAACAACAAAAACCTTTTGTTGTACACTTTAAGCTTCAAAATTTATGATTTTGTATAAAGAATTGTTGTTGTATGTTGTTTACACCAATTTTTTGACATTATGACATTATGTTCAATCAGCTGGCTTGAGTCGGCTACCTTATTCAATATGCCTTGCGATGAACCAACGGCAATCGGGCTTACGATTCGCAACAAAGCAATCCTAAGCCGCATTTACATCTAAAACGTTGTTTGCATTAGAGCTTTTTGCCGGGTTAATCTTCATTTATAAGGATATATTTGACGTATACGCTATGGAATTGACATTTGAAATCCTTGGGATTTATTAAATCCTGAAACGGTCCACTGTATATATTATGTAAATATTTTATTTAGTATGTAAAGTTAAAACTCCTGAATTAATATGTAAACGTATATAGTAATTTAAACATTAATGTAAACCTAGGTTAAGGAAATGCAACCCTGAATTGAATTACAAGTTAATTGGAAAATACAACCATGTCTAGACGACTTTCGCGCTTCTCATACCGAGCAGCTAAGCGGAAGAAAATTCAAAGAATTCGCTCATTCAGCAAACTCCATTCTAACGCGTTACATAGTAACTATCAGATAAGTTTGCTCAAGAGTAATAATAAAAGTGCTTTTGAAAATTAAACTCTTCGGCCTTTTCATTTAATGTACCAGTTGAGAGGCAGAACTGTTTTATTGGCGCACCAACGTGGAGCACAACAAGAAAGTGTTTCATTGACGCCCAACGCAGTGGCCACGGACAACGACATTAAAGCCGAGGAAGAACAAAAAGCCGATAGTGACGAGTACCTGTCTGGAGACGAAAGTATGGCGCATTTTACCGATGCACAATTCCAACAACTGATCCAGGCAATGCGTAGCAATGGCCGTGCTGGGTCATTTTCGCAATGCACTGCTCGCTTCAAGGGACAGCGAGACGCCGCCGTTGTGGAGGAATTTGTGACAGCGATCACCGTCTACAAAGAAATTGAGGCAATTCCAGATGCAGATGCTGTCAAAGGGCTGCAGCTTTTATTTGAGGATTATGCTGCCAACTGGTGGATTGGTGTGAAACACACAGTCGCCACTTTTGATGAGGCCATAAAACTTATCAAAAAGACATTTTCACCACCACTACCTGATTGGCGCATTTTCGCCAAAATTGTTGAGACAAAACAACAACAAAATGAACCCACAGATTCGTTTGTGTGTAAACAACGGTTGTTGTTTGCACAGCTGGCCGTTCCTGTGTCTGAAGAGGTTCAAATCAACATTGTTTTTGGATTGCTCACCACAAACATCAGAGAGCGTGTGCGAAGAGAAAGTGTGAAAACGTTCGAGGATCTGTTGTCTACATGCAGAGAAGCTGAGTTGACGCTGCTCGAAACACACAAGAAGGAAAAACCAAAGTGCGAGACAGAATATGTTCGTTGTCGTTTCTGTCGCAACCCAGGTCACAGCAAAGATGTGTGTAAGAAGCTGAAAAAACTAGAAGCACAGAAACAACAACAGCAAGCCGAATATATGAAAACTGAGCAGAAGCAACCTCAAAATGTGAGTAAGGCACAACAACAAAAAACAACAGCAGTAGCGTGCTATGGTTGTGGAGCGCCTGGCGTTTTTCGTGCAAACTGTATAACATGTAGCAGCAGTAACAAAAATAGTCCACAGCCGCTTTCTCTCAACACAATTGCAACGGAAATGATTGGCCGAACTCTTCCAACAGCTCATGTAGAAGTCTTTGGGTTACTTGGAGAGGCCGTGTTCGATACAGGAGCCAAAGTAAGCGTTGCCAGCTTGAATCTTAAAAAGATTTTAAAAGAAAATGGGTGCCAATTTCAACAAGTTAATGCTGATGTAAGCCTGGCTGATGGTTCTTCAAGAACTTGGGTTGTGGAATCGACGATTTGTGACATCGTAATTGGCAATAGAACGAAGAAAATCCGATTGCTATGTCTACCTAACGCCACTAAAAATCGCACACTCATTGGCACTGACTTCATGGAACAATCAGGTATAACTCTAAATATGGCACAGCGTTATTGGTACTACGAAGACGAACCATGGAAGAAATATTCATTCACCAACCCTATTGAAATGCATATTTTTTCCGTTGATGTCAAAGCCACCGATGTTTCTCCAACGAGCAAAGCAGCAAGTGGAATGTCAAAGTTCATTGAATTTGTGGAAGCACGCAAGATTTCACCTCTACCATCCACACCTAGAGTATTGAGGGAAATACAAAACATTCCTTCGTCCACACATAAGAGATGCTCACCTAATCCTGCAAAGCCAACAACGTCATCTGCCACGGGAATAAATAATGACTACTCTCCTCACTCCATACAAAACATTTTTCGTGAAGTTATTCCATCAGAGCAGACAACACCTGGCAATGAATCTAGGCTATTTGGACCACCTGTGAAGGCAAGTCGGACTGATGATGATGCGTATCTTAACAGCATATTCTTACCGCTCTTTAACATTGAAATCCGCAAGCTAAGAGAAAATGACCGAGGCTCTATCAACGAAGATCGAAATGAGAAACACAACATTATGATCAGCAGTGAAGACATTTTCTCGCATCCAACATCCACTACACAATTTGCAATTCATCGAATCCAAACAAAAGATGTAGATCCCATAGTAAGTTCAAGACGATCGTTACGAGCATCATGTACCTTTACTCCAGGGGGAGATCCAATACAAGCGGTCGTCACCAAGTCCAAAAGACGCAGACTCTGTTGCAAATGGAAGACTATGTTATCTACATTATCTCCAGGGGGAGAACCAACCGAATCAGTCGTTACCTCTTGACAGATAGTCCCACTCCAGCCTATTACGGATGCTTCGTCGGGACGTCTTCAGCATCCGAGGGGGAGACTGAAACGGTCCACTGTATATATTATGTAAATATTTTATTTAGTATGTAAAGTTAAAACTCCTGAATTAATATGTAAACGTATATAGTAATTTAAACATTAATGTAAACCTAGGTTAAGGAAATGCAACCCTGAATTGAATTACAAGTTAATTGGAAAATACAACCATGTCTAGACGACTTTCGCGCTTCTCATACCGAGCAGCTAAGCGGAAGAAAATTCAAAGAATTCGCTCATTCAGCAAACTCCATTCTAACGCGTTACATAGTAACTATCAGATAAGTTTGCTCAGAGTAATAATAAAAGTGTTCATTTGAAATTTAACTCTTCGGTGTTTTCGTTTAATGTACAAGTTGAGAGGCAGAACTGTTTCAATCCGCTTATATGCAAACGTACTATAACAGGCTTGAAAAAAATTGTCGTTTACCACCTCGTCAATTCCATGGAATATCAGGTGTAAACTAGGTTCTAGTCAACTGTTATACTAAAGCTTATGCTAAGTTTACATTTACGAAATCCACTCGATTTCAACTGTCAATTCCATAGCTCAAACGTCAAATGAAATCTCATCTGGATTTCATTTGACGTTTAACCTATGGATTTGACAGTTGAAATCGAGTGGATTTCGTAAATGTAAACTTAGCATTACTATCATTGTAAACTATTCTACCTCTTTTTTTGTCGGGAATTTTGTGAAAACATGCATCGAAACTCAACATAGAACAACTTTCATGAAGATGTAAACATACCCTTACATTCCTTTTAGTTCTTTTAATCAATTTTAATTGATGCCTAGGTATCTCTTTTTTTCTTAGAATCTACCAAAACCAATTCACATTGTTGCAATTTATTTAGAATTTCTATAAATTTGTCTAACCCATGACAGCGCTAATCTACTTGGAAATTTTCGTTCTCCATCTCACATTCTTTCTCCCTCTAACATGAATTGTGTTGTATGTCAGTTATCTTGACCTGATTAATTTCTTCTGTTTTAAAAGGACGCAGAAAACACACACATTTATCCCATCATAGGTAGAGGGGGTATTAGTTGACAAAAAATTGACAGGCTTAAAAATGATTTACACGACGAACGCAACAACTAATAACAGCAGCGCGCAAGGAACAAAATTCTAACGAAATCCACCACCACCGCCAATCAAATAAAATAAACCAAGCAAAACATTTTATTTACATTTGACATTGCCATTCTCCTCGGACCAAATAAAGAAAAAACGATATTATTCTCTCTCTACTACTCTCACCAAATAAAATATGTTTTTCCATTTGGTTTGTTGTTATTATTATTATTGTTTCTGTTGTTGTTGGTATTATTTGCTTGAGTATACTCCTTGGGCTCTGAGTACAGTGCACACACACCATCCTCCATCTCATCTCCCTTCCTTTTGATTTTGTAATCTCGGGTCCTTTTGAGTTTAAGGAAAAAGAACAAATATTGTCTGAAATAAATTGTCGTTGTTGCTGCTTTTTCTGTTTGTAATTAAATTTTTCTTTTTTATTTACGCCGACGCCCCTACTTTCCCACACACACACATCCCCACTATAGAAAATGTTTATTTTCAAACAGACAAGCACAATTTGAAGGAAAAATGATAGAAAATAGGAGGTATGCAATGGAATCGTCCTTACTTACCAATTACAAATATCAATTGAAATGGAATTTATTTAAACCTTTGTTTAAACATATTTACATATTCCTGAGGAAATTCTGTACATAGGACACAATTAATATATTCGAATGTTTTTTAATATTTTTGATTTCCGGACGAAATTAAATTGGAACGTGACAAACTTTGGTTACGTGAATGAGGCAAAGACTCAACAAAGAAAGTACATTTTCGCTAGAATAAAAAACACAAATTCCCAAAGGAACCCATGCCCTTTCTGTCACTTTAGAAGAAACTGGAAATTCTTGAGTACATCTGCTAATTATTGAAAATTGAAAAAGTGTACTTTGAATTTTAAAATTCATTGATTTTTATCTTCATATTCTTTAATGACTATAAATTTCCATCTCTGCATGTTTTAATCCGAGATGGGGGATTTTGGTTAAACTTTCCAATTGTTTAGTAGTAAATGTAATTAATGTGAATTACATTGTAAGTTGAAAGACAATATACATATTTCTGATAATTCTTTGCCGTAAGGTTTTATTAATTATAAAATTTCATCTCTGATTATTACAAATTCATAACATGTCTTTGGATTACCGATTTTATTGATTTAGTCCATATTTATATTAGGCAATTTTCCTTGCGCCATTTGTCAGTTTGACGTAGAGAGGGGTGAGGCATATGGCAACCCTTTGCCTCTCAACACCCACTCTCACCTACAAACTGACAATTGCCGAAAGGAAATTTGCCTAATGTAAATATGGACTTACTTTCATAATTCTAAATATCCATCCCTGGACCTTTCAAAACAAATATTTTCATTAAACGGGTTTTATTAAATTGGAAATTCAACATTATCAACAACTAATCGGAAAATTCACTGTATTTTTTATTTTCCTTGTGTCTCAGAGCATGAGTATGTTCTCTCCCTCATGTGAATATGGGCTCTCCTCTACGGTGAAAAACTACTAGAACCACCTAATTATAGAATATTCTCGCCTAATCGACAAAAATATTCCTTTTTAGGCCATAAATAGGAAAGAAAAAATGTGAAATTGGGAAAAGGGAACACATTCCGCATAGAATTTTTATTCATGATTGCCCTGATTGTGTTCCACAAATGTCAAATTATTTTGTTTAAGATTCAAATTGTCCATCTCTGATTGCTATACTATGTTGACATTTACGAAATCCACTCGATTTCAACTGTCAATTCCATTGCTCAAACATCAAATTAAATCCAATCGATTTCAGATAAGTTTTCATTTGACGTATACACAAAGGAATTGACAGATGAAATCGAGTGGATTTCGTAAATGTAAACCAAGCTTTATACACCATACCGAAACTTTTATAAATATTTGTTTCTACAACGAAGTGTCATCATTGAGGCCATACTCGTTCGAATATCTTGTGCAATAGGAATTAAATTTAATTTTAATACGAATTTATAATAAGAATTTTTTGTAATATGAATTTAAATTTCCCATCTCTGAAAGCGACGTAACGGAGTGTCGTTCTTTTTGAGACTTAAACGCATTTTACACTTAACATGTTTTATAAAATATGCATCATTTAAGTTGTCAATTCCATACAATATCTGTCAAATAAATGACGTAAACTCTCAAAACACACGATTTAAGTGCAAGTGTAAAATGCGTTTTAAGCATTTTTTAACAAATAACTTTTTTCTCAAAAACGTATGGTTTTCCTGCAATCAGGCCTTATTTTAAAAGTGACGTTTCGGAAGTCTGCCATATTTAACATAACTATACATTGGCAGGTGGCGCTTGGTGTCTAACATAATGTTAATTTACAATATGGTGTACTATGTCCAATATTTACCATTGTATTTCTTTGATGATTTATGATTTACCCCTGTTTTTGTAAACAATTTTTTCTTCTCCCACGAATTGTCAAATTTTGTAGATCGATTTACTCGACTTAGCGCAAATGTAGAACGCTGATTTTTAAATGAGGGATTCTTTACTAAATATGCAACGCGTCTACGAAAAATTAGGTCTGTATGTCATCTGGGGGCAGAGTTGTGGATGCCTAAATTATTACGAATATAGACGAACGAACAAAAATTAGTTACAAAAACAGGGAGTAATTTTATATTTCAAATTTAAAATTTTTCATCAAAAGTCGAAAATTACAAAAAAGTCGATTTTTTAATTGCTTGCGATTTAGGCCAAATGGGTGGAAATGCATGGGCAAAATGAAGTTTTATAAGCATGAAATGACATAACAGACAATACTACAATGAAATGCAAAAAAAAAGTAAAAAAGTATCAGTCGGCTTTGCCGACAGTGATATACCCTCAGCCTGTATATATTGAAACAATTTTTCCCAAAAAACGTATGTACTTAGGGGTTTTTAGAAATCAACAGTCTTGCGGAGGAGATACTAAAAGGAATGGATCTACATTGACCATTATGGAAGTGGATCTCCAGCCACTACATATGGTGCTATATGGGGTTTTTACACCCTTCGGGATGTTTTCTCAAGAAGTATGGACTTGCCCCTGAAAAAACCTTTACCATCGTAATTGAGGCAGCGAATGCAAGTTGCTGCAACAAAAATCAAAGTGATTCGATAGCAGGTCTTAAAGTGAACTTATCCGAAATTTTGTTTGGGAGGTACCGGATGGAGTGGACAAATATAGTCCATATTTGAACCTGATATATATCTAGTAGATGTATTAGGATGTGTGAAGTATGGACCAATTTGGCCATTCCCTTCAACAAGAGTTACCGTATGAACCAATTTTCCGAACATTTTTGAACTTTTGTGGGGGAGGTACCTGAAGGAGTGGACCGATAATGCTTATCTTCAAACGCAAACTATGTTTGGACAAAATATTACTAAGGCCAAATTTTGGACCGAATCGGCAGATTCGTTTTAGAGTTATCTTGCGCTCCAACCACCTCACACGGTGTGATAGGGTTTTTTTTTTTTGCAACTTTTAGGAAGTATGGACTTGCCCCTAATGAAACTTGTACCGTCGTATGGAGGGCAGTGAATACAAGTTGCTAAAACGAAAATTAGAGCGATTCGAGAGATGGCCCTAAACTGAACTTTTCCGACATTTTGTGTGGGAGGTACCCGAAGGAGTGGGCCGATTGAGTCTATATTGAAACATTATCTAAGTCTGGTACACATTTTACGATAGGCAAAGTATAAACCAAATCGGTTACTCCCTTCAAGAGTTATCGTGCCCACAAATTTTCCGAACATTTTCGAACTTTTGTGGTGGACGTACCGGAAGGAGTGGACCGATATAACCCATCTTCGAACTTAAACTAAGTTTGGGCAAAATATTACGAAAGCCAAAATTTGAACCGAATCGTCCATTCGAGAGTTATGGTGAGCTGAGGACGGACATTGCTCAATCGACTCCAAATTGTCTGAAAAACATTTCGTCCAAACATACTTGGGGTCTTAAACCATTATTTCGATGAGGCACATTTTGCCCGTATGAAAGTGTATATACCCTCGTCAGCATAAATGCTGAGGGTATAAAAACTGAAAAAATTGCGAAAATATCCGAGTGGCGTTTCAACGACCAGTGGCTTTATGTGGGTTAAAAAAAGTCACTCGGTTATAAATGTCAATTCCATTGCATATACATCAAATAAATGGTTAAACCGGCAAAAAACTGTAATGTAAACAGGCTATAACTAATTTTATTTGCAGTTTTAATTATATTTTGCTTAATTAAAATTGTCCATCTCTGGATGTCGCCATTCGATGTTCATTCAATGGCGGTCTCTAATAAATTGTTGTATTTGTGTTTGAAGACCATCTTACACAAAGGACCCTTAGCCTTGATAATTTGTCCCTATTTTCAAAAAAATCAAATGCAATTGTTTACGTATTTTATTTGCAATTTGTGTTATAATTACAATTTCCCATCTCCGAATATATATCTTATACCAGGGAATCTTAACCTTGATTATTTTTTTTTCCAAATTTTAGCAATATTTATATATTTTCAAATAAACAAATGACATTGTTAGCAAATTTTCTCAATTTTACTACCAATTCTTACTAATTACAATTTTCCATCTCTGCATCGTATACCGAAGAGTAATCGGTCCATATTCGTTCACTGGGGCTCACTAATTATCATGGTATTTTTTGTTGTCAGGGCGATCTTCCACAGGGACTGTTAGTCTTTATTATTTGTGCATATTTTTTCCATGCTTATTACCTATTTTGAAATAATCAAATACCACTGTTTACAAGCACCTATTATCATGGCACAATTACCAAGGTAGTGGTATTACACCAGCTGTTCGAATGTGAAGTGTCAAATCCCTTATAAAAAATATTTTGTTGTAGTTTCCCCAAAAACATAAAGCGACTTTTGACATAACATTTTCAACATCTTACGATACCACTACCTGGGTAATTGTACCATGCCTATTATTGATTTTATTTGCAATTGTAATTATATTGTTAGTAATTATACATTTTCACCTCTGGGTCTAATACACTGAAGTGTCACTACTTGTTTGTTCACTGGGACTCACAAATAAATCGCTGTTTTTGTTGTGGAAATTATCCTACAACAACATAAATTGTCTTCCTTGATAGTTTCTCCTTGCTATCATCATTTTACCTACATAGTTTCAAACAAACAAATTAATTGATTACGACTTTTATGCTTGGTTTACATTTACGAAATCCAATCGATTTTAACAGTCAATTCCTTTGCGTATACGTCAAATGAAAACGTTTACGCAATGTAATTGACAGTTGAAATCGAGTGGATTTCGTAAATATAAACTTACTATTATTAATTAATTTTATTTTCTGTTTGGGTTTTTGTAATACAATTACAATTTCCATCTCTGAATTCAATGCACCGAAGTGTCATCCATCGTTTTAAAGCCTTGCTTCGCATTCACTGGGGTGCCGATTTATAAATCATTTTGTATTTGTTTGTGTTGCTGAGTTGAGATTGATTATACGAAAAACTAAATTTCATAATCAAACGAAAAAAATGTAAAACTAATACCTGCTCTCTCTCGAAATAAAATGGCAACAAAATGTGGCAAGAACAACATGTGTATGTTGATTTGCTATAAGAAGAATACCGAAACCAAATAAACAAGTCGTCTACAAGAATATGAAATTACCATGATGCAGCACAGACAGAGTCAGAGTTTGCCATTGAGCCTCTCTCTCTCGCTCTCAACATCATATCTGTCCATAATTCTCTCTGTTTATAAATTACTGTCGTTTTATTTCCTTTCCAATAAACATTGATTATGCATTGTAATTGTAAAGTTAGTGGTAACATAATGACGTAGAGTATGTAGCGTACGTAAGTGAACCTAATGTAACTAATGTAAGTTCAAAGTACGCTATTTTTACACGATGAAATTTGCGGCTATTCTGTGTGAAGATGGAAGACATGCATGCTAATCACACTGTGGGATTTTGATGATTGGAAATGATGGCGTTGTTGTTACTGTTTTTTGGATTTATGCTCCATCTCAGCCAAGAAGCCATCCATCCATCCGACAAAAAATCAAGCATAATATTTGTTGTGTGTGCGTTTTTTTTTTTTGGTACGATTACCATTATTGTCTTTGACTTGCTGTGTATTTATGCTGCTGCTTGGCTGGCCCTCTTGATGGAAATTGAACACCACTCTCAATTGTATAAACATCCATGCATACACATTGTATAGGTTGCAATGACAATTCTTGTACAACGTACATATATTAAGTACCACAATACTACATGTGCCGCCTGTACGCTCGCTCACTCATACCCACCGTAACTAAACGGCAATAATGACAACAACAACAACAGCGTAAACTACTACTATACAACAAAAACAAAGAAAGAAAAGAATCGACGACGACGTTTATCTCTCTTGTACACAACGCGCTGTGCTCATTATTTGTTTGAGCGCCGCGCTGTAAAGTTGTGAAAAATTTTCAATTCATTAAAACGGCTTCGACGACGATTGTGTGTTGTTGCGACGGCGAACGGTGTTGTGTTTTGTGTCTGGTAGAAGAAGAAGCTAAAGGCTATACGAGACGGAGACGCGTACAAATGGCTAAAAAACTGCGACAACAACAACAGCATACCAAACAAAAATAATAAGGAATACTAATAAAATCAAATCGAAGAAATATGGAATAATAGCAAGTAAAATAACACCAACAACAACATTTGCCAGCCAGCAACATAAGACAAAGAATTTTTTAGAAGAAGAAGAAGATAAAGAAAAAGTTGTAGAACCAGTAGGCAGCAGCAAGCAAGCATATCCCTACTAACAACAAAAACGGAAAAGCAGCTAGCTGCCTGCTTTACTTATAACAAAAAGGAAGCAACTTAACCAACATTTATGCTGCTTCTTCTTCTTCATCAACATCATCATCGTCATTGTAAAAGAAGAAGAAGAATTTCACACGGGGAAAGAGTGCAAAGTGAATAAAAAACGCAAGAAGCAGCAGCATAACATTCTTTGAACTCGTCTAAAACGAAAGCAATCATCTCTAGTCGCTTGACGCGCATCGTTGTTGTCATTGTGTGTGTGTGTTTGTGTATGAGTGGTTTTGTTTTAATTTCTTTTCAATTAAAACAAAAAATGCAAATAATTTCAATTAAAAATAAAGAAAATTAAATATGCAAAAAATCATATGAAGAAAAAATGGAATATGTGAAAACAAAAAGCAATAAAAATAACAACAAAAAGAAATAATACCTACCTAATAAAACCAATCAACCAGCAGTTAGCTTTGATCAAAAAGCAAATCAACTACGTTAAGCGCACCTGTGATGTCTTTGATATGTATTAATTGTTATTAATATAAATAATAAAAAACAACAACAAAACATAATTTATAAGAAGAAAAAAAACAAAAACACCAACCCCTTCCATTTTACACAAGTACCAGTGTGTAAATATCTTACCAAGAAGTGGTGTAATCAATTTAAACAAAATTTTCAAACAAAGCAGCAATTGCTTATTGAAATCGTTGCAAACACACAAATGAGCAGAAAGACACGGGACAGTTATACAAAATGGAAATAATTAAACCAATGGATTTTAGCAGTTTTACTGCTTTTTGTGAGCATTTAAACAAGCTATCCTCCAATTCAACGACAAATCTAACGCAAACTTCATCAAATCCAGCAGCAGCAACAACAATGGCGGTGACAGCCACCACTATGCCCTCAACTCCATCTTCACCTTCTATAACAATGATGGCAACAACAACAACGCCATCACCGACGCCGCCATTGTCATCATCATCGCCACCACCGCAATCATCGGCAACCAATAATCATCATCATCATGATATTCCTACATCAATAATGATGCCACAAATAAATGGCACAATTTATTTAGAGGTAAAAGCAAATCACAGAATTTAGATAAAAAAATAATTTCTATACAGTCGGAAATATTAGGGAGGCCAACATTTGCAACTCCTCTTCATTTGTACCAAGTACTTGTCATAATTTATGCTTAATAATCAATCGGCACACACACACAATTTAATACAATTTTTTCATCCATTATTCTTCTTCTTACGGGTTTTGCTCATTACCTTTTTTGTTGTTGTTGTGTGTATGTCGACGACGGCTGTTTAATTTCATTTTTTGTTATATTTTACTTTACGCGTTATTTATTGTTTTTATAATATCTGTGTTGTTGTACTTTTTTTCCTTCTCTTCATCTCTACTACTCTCGTAATCAAATATCTTGTGCTCTCTATTAGATGCTTTCTCTTTCTATCACATAATCAAAAACCAAACTTGATGACAAATGACAACAGAGAATTTCCTCTCTCTCTCTCTTTGTTTTATATGGTAAACACAGAGACGTCGGCGTCATTAGTTAATGCCATTGGCTTGGATTTTCTTTAAAATGCCGTTTTGTGACAACAATGCTGGACCACGAAGACGTCTTTGTTGTGTAGTTTTGATGTTATGTTTATTACAATTGTGTAAATTATTTTAAATAATTCTTTTGTTTTGCTTTCATTTGCTTGGCCGGTGTTTTCACCGTCATCCCCCAGGAAATACAGTGGTGCTAATAGAAGTGTTGTCAATGTTGCGGGTGTAAAATCGCCAAATTTAATTTAAAGCACAGAGACGTCGGCGTTAGTTCAGCCCACGAAAGTTTTTGTTGCAGGTTTATGTTATGTTTAGTACAAATGTAAATGTAAATGATTTTAAATAATCCTTTTTATTTTGCTTTCATTCACTGGCCCTTTTTTGCAGTCATCGCACCATGGCACAATAATACAGGTACAACGGGGAAAACAGCTGATTATCACACTAGTTGTCAAAATGCATTATTGTGAATAAAATCACATACAAAAGGTAAACAAGCAATTCACAGCAATGCGTTATTGTGAACAATTTTGACGTTTGGTATGATTTGATGTAACACCTTATTCCACCATGAATGATACTAATCATGGTGGAATAAGAAGGTGTTACATCAAATCATGTCAAACGTAAAATTTGTTCACAATAACGCATTTTGTCAACTGGTATGAAGATCAGCTGTTTTTGGCGTTGCACCTTATTATTCCACCATGGTACTAATGTAAGTGTTGCCAATGTATCGAGTAAATAAACAACAAATTTTGTTTTTCCTTAAGGGGTTATGACCACTTATTAAGCACGAAAAATTAAATTTTTCATGATTTTTTACAAGAAATCTACAAACATATTTTTAGAAGATTCTGTTTTCATCTGATATATCACACCTTGAGCTCCTACTAAAGGCGAAATTAAAAGTATGACTGAGAGGAAGGAGGATGTGTGTGCTATAAAAGTAGGGTTGTCATTTCAACTTTATTAAGAGAAAAACACATCTTTTATCTATTTTTTACCCAATTAATGAAATTAATGTCACCAGATTTGTTATGGAAATTTCCACAGAATGGCCTGAAGTTTTGCTGAATGAAGAAAAATTCTGGATTGAGGAGGAAAAAGATCGAAATTCAACAACATTTTGCAATTGCTTAAAAATGCAGCGTTATGTCATCTTTAAGAGCAGTGCGATACCTATGCGAAAAGCACGGAAATATTCCAATAGAAAAACTTACAGCACATTAAAACATTTGAGCTTTTTTTACAATATCAAAAGTAGTTTGGATTAGACTCCAAGCTTTGACAGTATTCTAAATGCCAAATCATGATCAGATGCAGCAATACAGCAGAACATTTTCTTTTGAGGAGAAAAAGTCGAAATTCAACCAATTTTATAAATTCATAAAAATACAAATTACGATGGAAAGGATAACTTTGCTTCATACAGTGACTGTCACTAAAAATGATGCATCCTGAAATAAAAAATGTAAACGAGTTGAAATTTTTTAACAAATCAAAAAACAATTTTGCAGGCCGAAGAGTTGTCTTGGTCCTTTTCATGTGAGCATTAAAAATGATGCACCACAATAATCGATTAACATTTTCCAAATTTTTCGCTTTTTATGCAATTTTAATAATCAGAATGGTGGGCTAACTGGTTCCCTATCGTTTTCATTAGTTTTGTCAATGATTCCGACAGACAAAAATGATATTCTTGACGTAATATTGGCATGACTGTAATTAATGTCCCTTTGTATGCAATTTGGCTAGAAATTTCTAGTTTTTGAAGTTATTTTCCAAAAAATGGCCATGAAAAGTCATTAAGGGTTATATCCAGAGTACATACAAACAACAATAATGGTATATGGAAAGTCCTGTATTAGCCAGGCTCGCCCTATATTATACTAGTCTTTAACGGCGTTGCCCAGAGAGAGGTAAAAATTGGGGCATAGAACAAAATTTTTGTCACTTTTCTTTGAAAATAGTTTTCAGAAATATTCTTAACAATGTTTTAACCGTGTTTGCTTTTATAAAAACAAAAATTTCAAATCCCTTTCTTGCCATTGAAGCCTAATCTGCAACTTTTTAACAACTTTACTCCCTTTACTACACTCCACCACGAACTGTTTTGAATTCCAAAAAATCCGAAAATTGGGAGATATCGTCCTATGGGGCCTATATGAAGACGCGGACCTATACCGATAAATTTCAGGTGGAAAGTTGTATACCCTTAACGAAGACTTACTACCAAATTTCAGTCACTTCGGTGGGTTATCGAGGTCACAAGCTTCAAAATACAGAAAATCAGGAGGTACCGTCTATGCGAGCTACACTAAGGCGTGGACCTGCACCGACAAGTTTCTGGAAAAAAGTTTTATACCCCCAACGAAGACTAAATACCAAATATCAGCCATTATTGAGGCCACAACCTTCAAAACACCGAAAATCGGGAGGTAACTTCTATGGGGGCTATATAAAGGCGTGGACCTATACCAACATATTTCATATGGAACGTTTGTTGCCCCAAATGAAGACCAAATACCAAATTTCAGCCAGTTCGGTGTTATAATGAGGCTAAAACCTTCAAAATACCGAAAATCGGGAGGTATCATTCTATGGGAACAATATCAAAACGTGGACCTATGTAAACATTTTATGGTAGAAATGTTTCTTAGCCTCTAAAACACAAAATACAAAGTTACAACCGATTCTGTGGTCAAATGGGACTAATAAATTCAAAATATTTTAAAATGACTCGTACTTTATATGGGGAGAGAGTGATTTCCACAGACGGACGGACATGAAAAATAGAATTGCACGCTGATCAAGAATATATATAGTTTGTGGGGTCTACAATGATTGTTTCGAGTAGTGACAAACTTAATATACCCCCATCCTATGGTGGAGGGTATAAAAAGGTCCCGCACAAATCACTTTCAATTTATGTACATGGAAAAACAGGTTAAAGTTGTCTTCATTGCTTTCATTGGCAGCCTGTTTTGGTCATATGGACCAATTAAGGTATGTCATAGAGCAAATACCGCCTTGGACCCCAAACACACAATTTCAAAAGTAAAGCACAGAGGAGACTCTGTTGTGGTATGGCGTTGTATGATTGCTTCCGGTGTAGGAAATCGTGTCTTTATCGAAGGAATTAAGGATAAGATGTATTATTTAAACATTCTGAAAGGATAATTTGAAATTTAGGCGCTGAAAAAATGGGATTTGGTTGGGACAACATTCCAATTTTATCAATTATGAGCCCCCCGACCACAAATCACATATTTTTCCAAAATGGATGCTATGTAACTGTCCAAAAGTGATTCAAACACCTCCCCGATCCCCGGATTTGAATCCTATAGATAATTTATTGAGTATTTTGGAGACAAATATAAAAAATTGTAACATCTAAAGTATAGGAACCCTGAAATATGCCTTGCAAGAAGAATGGGGAAAAATTCAGATACCGTGCACCGAAAATTTAGTTAAATTTTTGTCAAAAAGGCTAAAACCTGTAATGGATAACAAAGGATGTCATACCAAGGGCTGAAACCCTAAAAAATCCTTTTTGTTTCATGAAACTTTTAGAGTGCATACTTTTCACTGTGAGGTAGAAATCGATGTTGTTTAACAATTTTTATTTTTTTATTTTAATTTACCTGAATTTTGCTAATTTTATTTTATTAATTTTAAGTTAAGAAACTAATGTAAAAATTAAAAAAGAACAAAATCATTTTCATTTATCTACTCTTAACACTCGCAGTTTTAACAAAAGAGACTGAAGTGGATACTTTTGACTGTGACTCACTGTACGTAAACAAAGATCAGCCGACTGGCATCTTATATCATTTTAGACTAGTCTAAACAACTAGGATTTGAAAGTTGGATTTAGAAATCGAGTCGATTTAAAATGACTAGTCTAAACGGGCTATAACGCCATGTTCATACCGACGGTCGGTCGCTTTCTTTTCGTCATTCGACAACAAATTACAATTTAATTACTTTAATTTAAAAGTCAATTACCAAGTGCGGCCTTAAATTTGGTCCATTTTTTGGTGAAAATCGAGTTGTGCTTCAAAAATTAAACTTCAATTTCGCCAGAAGTGGCAAATCATTTTTCTTTTTGGTACCACCTTTAATATGCCGCAATTTTAGTTCTTAGTCATTTGTTGTAAAACCCTCCAGATTGGCATCACTGTTGTATGTCAAATTCACATCTACGCTCATTTCAATATTCTCTTATCCTCTCAAACATCCTTTTGTTGTTTTTGTGAAATTTCACTGAGTAAAGAGAGAGGGAGAGCACAGTGAATTTATTTCTGCTTTTGTCAGTTCTACGAAAAAAAAAATCCTCATTGGTTTTGTTTTTGTATTATAATTATTGTCTTGTGTTTGAGAGATGGAAAAAAAGGACACTGACTTTTTATTTTGGTACAAGGAAAAAAAACGCCGCACTTTATATTGCCGCCTTTTTGTTAAAATGTGATTGTGTGTGAGTGCACAATGTATGTGAACGTACGAATGTGTAAGTGAGTGATAGGTTTTGTAGAGAACACAGTTCTGTGTGTGTTACCTTTTTTCGGCCGTATTTATAAATCACATTGTGTGTCTCTTCTTTTAGTTGATGTGATGAATTTTAATCCTTTGAGGGGGGAGGAAGTACATTTTATATATAATTTGTATGTGATCTAAAAGGTTCTTTGGCATAAATTGATTTTACGAACATCTGGCAGAAAAATCTGAAATTTTTGCCATGGGTAGATCTTCTCGCCCTGATTACAAAAATATAAAGCTTTTCGGGGGGAAGTCCATACTTCCCGAGATATGGGCCTCTGAAGTTTCAAAAATTGCATTGTTTACTTGGAAAAATTTACAATTTAAAAGAAAATTTTGTTTCCGTGCCCGAGATTTGCACCTGTCCATAGAAGAAAGTCATTAATCCCTGGCCGAAAGCCGGCTAATTAGAAAAAAATTACGATTTAAAAAAAATTAAGATTTTTCCGCCAGCTGTTCGTAAAATCAATTTGTTCCGGTTCTTTTGTTGAAGATGAAAAATAAATAAAAATTATTTTATCCTACGATTTTAATAATGGAAATTAACACCGTTTTTATTGACAATTTAATGAAAAATTACTTAAATAACGTAACCCAAAAAAAGTAGTTTGATTAATATATTTAAACATTAAAAGAGTATTTTTTTTTAATTTAGAATTAGTTTATAGTTCGATAAAAAATATACAAACAGTATCTTCTTATTAAATACTTTTATAACAATTCATATAACCTAGTAGAAAAGAGCTCATATTCTTCCCAAATTTCCTTTCAATTCATCTCTTAATACCTACACACATTTTTTGGTCTCTTAGTGGGTTAATTACTTATTTCCATACTTATTTTCCTATATTCCTTTGAAATAGACCGTTGTATTTCTTTTTGCATACCTATCATTGGATCTAAGTATCTGTGTGAATGAGGTTATGTGTATGTGTGTATTATTTATATCTATGTTTATAGCTCCTATATCTACTAAAGGCGAAATACAAAGTATGGCTGAGACGACAGAGTGTGTATGGTATAAGTAGGGTTGCCATTTAAAATTTATTGGTATCTTTTCTGTGTATCCAATTAATGAAATTAATGTCACAATTGTTATGGAAAATTTCACAGAATGATTTTGCGGTACTGATGTAAGAAATATCGAAATTCAAAAATTTTACATATAAAATACTTTGGCTTAAATGTCGTTTAGGGGCACCTCTCGGATCGGACTGAAATTTTTACAGTAGATAGCCCTTGGCAGCCTGAATACAACGGTTTATAATTTTCCGGGGGGAAGTACATACTTCCCGAGATATGGGTCTTTGATGTATAAAAGTGTAATTTATTTAATTGAATTTGTTGATTTTGTCTAAAGACACAAACACTTAACATTTTCTCTTTGCTTTCACAACAATTAGGGCACACAAGGTATGAAAAAGACCCTTCAGTGCTGCCAAATTCAATGATTATTTTTCCATATTATTCATGATAGGAGGAATGTTCTCTCGAGAAAAATTTATTCCGCGAGAGTTGTATTCTGCAAGAATATTCATGATTGGGCTGAACATTTCTTTATCTATAAAAGCAGTGTGTTACATATGGGAAAAGCACGGAAATATACCAATAGAAAACTTTACAATACATCACAACATTGAAGGATTTTTTCACAATGTCAAAAGTCGTTTTGATTATACTCCAAGCTTTGACAATATTCTAAAAGCCGAATCAAGTCCAGATGCAGCCACATAATGTACAAATTCAATAAAGCAACGATTTATTGTTGATTGAACAAACAACATTTTTAGGGAGAAAAAAATCGAAATTCATTCATTTCCTTAAAAATAAAAATTATGGTATTGGTAATTTTGCTTCATATATAAAAGCATTGGGAAAATCACGGAAATATTCCAATGGACAAATTTACAACAAAATGAAGATTTTTTTTTTGACATATCAGAAGCCTTTAGGCTAAAGAGGGTATTTACACTTTGATACGACCAAAAATGTGCCTCATCGAAATAATGGTTTTAGACCCCAAATATGGTTCGAATATGGATTATATCGGCCCACTCCTTCAGGTACCCACACTAAATTTGAAATAAGTGCAGTTTAGTGACACCTCACGAATCGTTATGTAACAGGATGCTCGTGCGGCCCCCGTTACGTCATTGTAATTTTTTTCGAGGGCAAGTCCATAGTTCCGGAGATAATGGCGCATAACCTCAAAAAAAAAAAAACGCTGCACTATGTCGCGAGTTCAAATAAACGGTGGCCAAATATAAAAGGAGTTGGCGTTGGCAGATGAATTTTGGTATAAATACTTATAGTTCACTGACAATGTCGAGAGCAAAAAATTGAGAAGGTCGGTCCACGTTTTGGGATAGTCCCCATACAACGGTACTTCTTAATGTTTCTCGGTATTTTGAATATTTTAGCTAAACTTATCAACCAAATTGGTTGAATTTTGAGATGCGGGGTTTTCACTTTACAAAAAACTTTTCCGATAAAAATTGTGGACATAGGTCCATGTTTTGATATAGACCCCATATAACGGTACCTCCCGATTTTCGGAATTTTGAAGATTTTACATATGTTTCACGCCAAAATACGCCGAAATTTTGCATTGAGGGTTCCCAATGGACCAAAAAACTTTTCTGATAAAAATTATGTACATAGGTCCACGTTTTGATTTTCGATATTTTCAGGGTTTTAGCCACATTAAACAACCAATGTAGCTGATATTTGGTATTTAGTCTTCGCCATGTCTTGCGGAAAAGTTTAGTTTAGGACCTACTCTTGAATCGCTTTGATTTTTGTTGTAGCAACTTGTATTCACTGCCCCCTATACGACGCTATAAGTTTTATCAGGGGCAAGTCCATACTTCCTGAGAAAATAGGCTGAATGGTACAAAAAACCCCTATGACATCGTGTGTAGTGGTTGGAGAGCAAGCTAACTCTCGAACGGATCTGCCGATTTGGTCTAAAATGTGGCCCTTGTAATATTTTGTGCAAATTTAGTTTAAATTCGAAGATAAGCCATATCGGTCGACTCCTTCAGGTACCTCCCCCACAAAAGTTCGGAAAATTGGTGCGCACGATAACTTTTGAAGGAAAAAGCCGATTTGGTCCATACATTGCCCATCGTGAAATTTCTACCAGGCTTAGATGAGGTTCCAATATGGACTCAATCGGTCCTTCCACACAAAATTTCGGAAAAGTTCAGTATAGGACCTGCTCCCGATTCGCTTTGATTTTTGTTGTAGCAACTTGTATTCACTGCCCCCCATACGACGGAACAAGTTTAATCAGGGGCAAGTCCATACTTCCTGAGAAAATAGGCTGAATGGTACAAAAAACCCTCGAACGGATCTGCCGATTCGATCCAAAATGTGGCCCTTATAATATTTTTTTGCAAACTTAGTTTAAGTTCGAAGATAAGCCATATCGATCCACTCCTTCAGGTACCTCCCTCACAAAAGTTCGGAAAAATTGTGCGCTCGATAACTTTTGATGGGAGTGACCGATTTTGTCCATACACATCCTAAATATCTACCAGATATAGATCAGGTTCGAATATGGACTATATTTGTCCACTGCTTCGGGTACCTCCCACACAAAATTTTTGGATAAATTCACTTTAACATCTGCTTTCGAGCTCGAACCGAATACTGAGTTCGTCCACACTTTGGATATTATAATATTTCTTCGAATATTAGATGAAATTCGAAGGTGGTGCATTATAAGTCCACTCCTTCCGGTACCTCCCCCACAAAAGTTCGAAAATATTTGCTAAAATGGTACGCGCAATTTCTCATAGACGTAGCAACTGATTTAGTGCAAACTTTGGATCTCTAAATATTGTCGAAACTTAGTTTATGTTCAAATTTGGGTCCTATCTGTCCATTCCTTGTGGTACCACCCACATAAATGTTCAACAGTTTTTGTGTGGTTAAGGGTCTGTTCGAGGATCCTTTGGACATTTTTACCGAAAGTTTTCCTAGTTGCCCTGTTTATAGGGATATTTTGTTTTTCTTAAGCTTGTGTGATAAAAAAGACTATCGGTATCCCAGCAAATTTTTTGAGCTTTAATACTATCCATACTTTTGTCGGTTCATACGTCCAAAATTTTGAAAACCCCCCTAAATACATTTTTTATTTTTTTATTCATATATATACTAGCAAAGTGCCCGCCACTTCGTTTGCGGAAAGGAAATAAAAACAACAACAAACAATACTTAATACCGAAATGGTGAACACTGATTGTTTTGTTGTACTACTACCTAAAATCGGTCCATCTCACCCCTGCAAATCAGCAGCGAAGTATTTTAATTGATGGCTTTCTGTCCTCAGGGTGCAAAAATTGTCGCATAGGTCTACGTTTCCAAATGAACTTTCTAATGCGTTCAGAATATATTTTTCTAACCCACGACCTTATCTAAAATTTTACAGTTTTATCCCTACTTGTTCGCCCAATGCCTATTTCATTACATGTAGAAACATGCCATATACATATTTAATGTGCGAATTTTTATAACCATTGTGATCTAAACCCAACAGTGACTCGTAAAACAAATTTCTTAACGCTGGATTTACCACTTCTTTCATATCGGTGTTCCAATGTGTAGTAAAATTTAGTAATTCTAAAACATTTATTGTATATTACCCTTGAGTGCTATGCGTACACTAATATTAGTATTCCAAATTATACGATTTCGGCTTTAATCCTACATCCAAGACCAAATTTAATATTTATGGTAGCCTTATAGGAGGTATTTCCAATACCACCTCCGCAAGGTAGTGCACAGAGACCTTCGTACTAAACTTCAGAATATCAAAATGGTACCAAAAATGCTACTTTTCGTACACTTGGGTATAAACTTCAAAAATTACTCCGTATATAAACGCTATACACCAACCGAGATTCTCGTTGCCAGCTCTAGCTGTTCACCTACTATATAACCCCACACACCAACAGTGGATCTAGTTTTTGAATTCGAACTCAGCCCCCAAATACCAAATTTAGCACTTTTCATGTTTTAGTACTTTTCTTGTATTTATGAAACGTATTTCTACAAAATTGAGTACCACCCGATGTCAAATTTATTACAGCATAAGCATTAATTTCCGAGATTTCTTCCTCATCCCCATTCTACACACCAACAGGGATCCTAATACTAAAATTAAGAAATTTAGTTTTATATTTTAACAAATATCAAAAATTTAAAAATTTTGTTCCACTTAACACTTCTGGAACACATAAGTACGCATTTCCAAAACTACCTCTATATCTCAATCCTACACACTAATCAAAATTGCACGATTCCAGGTATATCCGTCCACCAAAATTCTAATTGCACCAAATGTAGTAGCATTACGTACCCATAAGTCCGACATTTCAAAATTACCTCAACTCTATACATGAACAGAAATCCGTTCAACCATTCAAAATTGTACCAAATTTAGTACCATTTAGTATTTTTGTACCCATAAGTACAAATTTCTAAAACTAACTCAATCCTGCACTACAAAAGAAACTTCAATTTAAATTGCAGCTTTCTAGCTCTATCCGTTCAATCAAATCCGAATTGTACCAAATTTAGTAATTTTCGTACTTATGAGTACGAATTTCCAAAACTACCTCAATCCTATACTCCAACAGCAATCTTTATTCCAATTTTCAGCATGTCTGCTTTATTCGCTCACTCAAATCCAAACTGTACCAAATTTAGTACTTTTCGTACCCTTAAGTACAAATTCGCAACACTACCTCAATCCTATACATCAGCAATCCTTATTCCAAATTTCAGGATTTGGTCTCTATCCGTTCACCCAAATCCAAATTGTACCAAATTTAGTACCATTTAGTACTTTTCGTATCCATAAGTACGAATTTTCCATACTACATCCATTCTACACTCCAAGAGTAAACATCGTTCAAAATTTCAGGATTAAATCTCTATCCGTTAGACCAAAGTCTTATTTTACTACATTTAGTACTCTTTGTACCCATAAGTACGATTTTCAAAACTACTTCCATTCTACACTTCAACCGTAACCTTAATTGCCAATTTCAGGATTCCAGGTGTATTCGTTCACCCAAATCCTAATTATACTAAATTTAGTACGATTTAGTACTTTTCGTATCCATAAGTACACTTTTCAAAAACTACCTCCATATCGCAAACCTGCATCCCAAAAGTAGTCCTATTTCAAAATTTCAGGATTCCAGCTTTATCCGTTCATCCAAATTCTACCAAATTTAGTACTTTTCGTACACATGAGTACACGTTTCCAAAGCTACCTCCTTTTATGAACCCTTCTTCTCAATATTGATTCTCATTCCAAATTTCAAAGTTTTGACTCTACCCGTTCGCATAATACGAAGTGGTACCAAATTTAGTATATTTTAGTACTGTTCGCACAATTATAGTTAAACATAAGTACGTATTTCTAAAAGTACCCCCATATTTAAATTCTACACTTCAACAGTAATTATAATTCCAAATTCAGGTTTCTAGCTCTATCCGTTCACCCAAAGCCAAGTTGTACTAAATTTAGTACCATTTAGTGCTTCATACACATAAGTACGAATTTCCAAAACCATTTCTTTATATCAACACCACTTCCCAAACTTGACTCCCATACCAAATTTCAAGACTCTAGCTTTATCCATTAAAAATATGCAATTGGTACCAAATTTAGTAACTTTTAGTACTTTTCGTACACTTATAGATTGAATTTCCAAAAAGCCTCTGGTACATCCTTCTAACTCACCATCAGTGACCCTCGTTCTATCTGTTCACGCAAATACAACTTGTATCGAATTTAGTACCATTTAGCACTGCTTCGTGCACATTAGAACGATTTTCCAAAGCTACCTCCTCCTCAATTCTACAGTAATCTTAATTCCAAATTTCAGGATTCCAGCTCTATCTGTTCACCCAAATCCAATTTGTACTAAATTTTTTACCATTTCGTACTTTTCGTACCCTAATAGTTCGAATTTCCAAAAACCTTTCATTTCTACTCTTCATCAGTGGCCCTCATTTTAAATTTCAGGATTCCAGCTCCAAAATCCAATTTGTACTAAATTTTGTACCATTTCGTACTTTCGTACCCTAATAGTTCGAATTTCCAAAAACCTTTCATTTCTACTCTTCATCAGTGGCCCTCATTTTAAATTTCAGGATTCCAGCTCTATCCGTTCACCCAAATCCAAGTTGCACTAAATTTAGTACCATTTAGTACTTTTCGTACACATTAGTACGATTTTCCAAAACCATTTAGTTACATCAACACCACTTCCCAACCTTGATTTCAATACCAAATTCCATGGTTCTAGCTATATCCGTTCAAAATATACAATTGGTACTAAATTTTGTAAATTTTAGTACTTTTCGTACACTTATAGTTCAAATTTCCAATAACCCTTTGGTACATCTTTCTAACTCTCCATCAGTGACCCTCATTCCAAATTTCAGAATTCTAGCTCTTACCGTTTGTCTAATACAAAGGGTACCATATTTAGTACCTTTTAGTACTTTTCGTACACTTCTAGGTCGAATTTCCAAAAACCCAGCCTTATCTCACCCCTACACACCAACAGCAACCTACACCCAAAATTTCAACTTTCTAGCTTCAGCGGTTTCGTGTGGGCGCTGATGAATCAGTCAGTCAGTCAGTCAGTCAGTGAATACCTCACCTCACTGCTCTTTTATATATATAGATATATATATATATATTTTTTTTTTTTTTTTTTTGAAAAAGAGTATTCACGGTGAGCCTTAACTAATTTTAAATGGAAGGTGATTACACCTCGGAAGTTTTTGCTGATTCTGAAACTACAATGCTCATAGATGAGAAATATCATGAAACAAAAAAATCGCCGGAGGGATTTTAAAATAAATCGCGATTTAAGTTCACATTTTTAGGGGTTCTTTAGGTTTTCACGATTTTGCTTGGAAACCGCGAGTTCTATGTAAATGGCACTAAAGCAAATGTTGTAGCAGAGAAAATTCTCCACAAGATTGGCCTTTATGATATTTTCGTATATTTTACCGTTTTTAAGATATGGAAGTTCAAATTGGGACAATGCAATGACTGTATCGCCCCCTTATAATACAATATCATGCACAGTGTCCCTTAACTAACTTTTAATGAAAACGGCTTACACATGGGATGTTTTTGCGGATTCTGAAACAGCAATGTTCATAGATGAGAAAAATAAAAAAGAGACAAAATCGCGGGAGGGATTTTTAAAAAAATCGCGATCAAAATTCACAATTTTAGGGTTTTTTTAGGTTTTCGCGATTTTGCTTGAAAACCGCAAGTTGTATCGAAATGAGTCTAAAGAAATTGTTATAGCTGTGAAAATTCTCTACAAAACTGAACTTTAGGTTCTTTCGTAGGTTTTACAATTTTTGAGATATAGAGGTTCAGTTCAAATTTTTAGGTTTTTATCTTAAGTCTTCAAGATTTTGCTTGGAAACCGCAAGTCAAAATGGGACTAAATAAAATGTTCAAGCTGTGAAAATTCCCTACAAGACTGGATGATTTATTTTTTCCTAGGTTGTACCATTTTCAAGATATATAAGTTTTATTTGGGAAATTGCAGTGATGACATTGTTTTATAAGGAGGCGATACAGTCAATTCATTGTCTCAATTTGAACTTCTATATCTCAAAAACGATGAAACCTACGAAAGTATCATAAAGGTCAATCTTGTGGAGAATTTTCTCTGCTACAACATTTGCTTTAGTGCCATTTACATAGAACTCGCGGTTTCCAAGCAAAATCGTGAAAACCTAAAGAACCCCTAAAAATGTGAACTTAAATCGCGATTTATTTTAAAATCCCTCCGGCGATTTTTTTTTTTGTTTCATGATATTTCTCATCTATGAGCATTGTAGTTTCAGAATCAGCAAAAACTTCCGAGGTGTAATCACCTTCCATTTAAAATTAGTTAAGGCTCACCGTGTATTTCAATCCACACAGGCTGAGGGTATATCTCTGTCGGCAAATACTTTTTTACTTGTTTTGATTGAGGAAACATTTTCAAAGTTGATTAAGGCCATGTTTATATTATAGCCTTTTGCAGGGTTAACCTTCTTAATGAGGATTTATTTGACGTATAGGCAAAGGAATTGACATTTGAAACCCAGTGGGTTTGTTAAATCCGGTTATATATAAACGTACTATAATATTCGTAATAGATGAATATTCGAGCTGTCTAAACAAGCAATTTGATGGGCATTTTGATGTCTACTGAAATTGATGTAAATGTACTTAACATTTAGATTATTAGCTAAGGTTTAGTTTACACTAGCGGTTTAATTTGATTTATTCCACTTGCCACATTTTCACCGTTAAGTAACACTACGTTTACACTAACCTCTAAGGCTACACATCATCACAATTAATCTGTTAATTATAAAAATAAGTCCCAATATAATTTATGTATAAATCCCCAGTGTTTAGTAGTTGGCAACCCTAGAAGTAGAGTAAGCAAGCTAGCCAGCCGTTCAAGCTAACCTTTTACGATGAAAATTTATTATAACCAAATGTGGCGCAGCAACACATTTTTCTTCTAACAAATAATGAAGTTTTTGTTTTACATATATTCCTTATTTGCTGGCGGTTGCCTCTAACCCCTCGTCCTCAAAACCCATTGAACCAATCCAGTACTACTCCCACCCTCTCCCCCTTCCAACAACATTCAATAAATAAAACTTGCCATTTTTCTCTAGTCTAATACACACAAAACCCCCTCGCTCCTCGGTCTATGTGTGTAACCTTTTTCCATTTGTTTGTCATGTTGAGATGTCCTCGTTCACATTTAGTCGTCGTCGTCGTCCTCCTTTTTTCGTTCAGTTTTGAATCCTAGTCCTCCTCAGCAAGCGTCACAAATGTTTTAGTATTTTGTAAATAAATATGTGTATTGCTTCCTCCATCCATCCAACAACCAACCTCTTCTCTTTGTCTCCGTCTGGGCACCTCTTGTGCGCTGTGTTGTTTACATACGACAACCACAACCAACGAATGTGAATGAGGAGCACACAATTTTTTGTGTGTCGTTTTTGTTTCCTGTGTATGTGGATGGATAATGTGAAGTGGGTTGGGATGGAGGGTGGGGGTGAGTGATGTATTTTTATGGTTAGGTTCAATACTTTTTCTCATTTTGTCTAGATTGTTGTATGAAAACCGTGCAATTGGTGGTATAACATTTGCACAAACACACACAAATCTACATACTTACATTTTATTTATTTGTCCATATAGAAATACACACAGGGCAACATAATCGTCATCATCATCGTCTTCGTCAACATTGTCGGTTGAAATTTTTGTCTGCTGCTCTTCATTTTAGCTCTTTTTTGTACGTTTTTGTTGTTGTTGTATTGCAATAAGCCTTTGTATGATTGTTGTCGTCGTGAGGAACAACCAAGATTTTTATAAATTCAACGTGTGGCAAACACACTCCTGCTCCCTCTTCTCCCTGGCCCAAATCACCGATTCTCTTTTTTCTTTTTGAAAATTTTGTATTTCATTTAAAAATGCTCTGAGATATCTTTTGGGCTCTACCCTACCTCTGCTCATGGGTTTGTTTTGTATATTTGGGTGAGTGTGGCTTATAATGTTGATATTGCAAATGATGATGATTACAACGACGTTGGGGATGAGAATTATAATAATGATTATGATGTTGCTCTGGATAAAATTAGGGGTGCAAAAATGGTCTTTTTATATTTATTATTTTTGTTTTATGTATTTTTATTATTTTCTACTTCTTCTCTACACACTTCTTCTTTGTTGCTGTTAATGTTCATCATTATTCAGACACACTCGCACATACCAAATGTCGTTGTTCCTTTTTGAAGGAAGAGGAGGGAGGCAGCTGTAACTAACTAAAATTCAACTACAAAATGAAAAGGGAATGGTGAAGAGGAGGGAGAGGGAGTACGTATTCCTTTTTTCTGTAGGATTTCATTTACATTTTTCGGGGGACAATTGCATGAAGAAATGAAAAAGAATGAAACATGGCTAAGGTGTAGCAGCAGTCCTTTCGATTTGTGTGGAAATTTGTCTTTGAAATTGGTTATTCTTCTTCTTATTTGGCATTCATTTTTGAGAGTAAGAAATGTAAGAAATTTTAGTTTTTTGTAATAATTTCAAACCCCGATGATTTTACATGTGTAGGGGTGGAATACAAATGTTTGTCGTAAATTTTGCAAAAACAACAACACATGTGTTTAATTGTTGGTGGGTTATAAGGGTGTATGTTTTTTTTTTGTCAGTTTCATCTACAATTTGTTTAGTTTTTGTATTTCAGAACCAGTTGCAATTTCATTTTTGCCATTTCTTGCTTCTACTTCTTGCGCTAATACCGAGTCCAAAAGTGTAGCTGTGTCACATTAATCTCCCCCTTTTTGTGTTGTTTGATTTATCTCTCTTTTTGTTGTTGTTATTTTTTGTTCAAAATGGGGTTAAAAATTAGAACATTTCATAAGTGTAGTTAGAACCCTCTGTGGGCAACTCGAAGAATATGCACATGTGTGTATGCGTTATTTTTAATGGTACCCATTTTTTAAGGTTTTTATTAATTGAATATATGGGCGACAAATTTTTTGGTTGAGGTTATGTGTATTATTAGGTAGACATTTGTAATTTGGAAAGCAAAAATAAGTACTTTGTTTGGAAAATAATATTTTTATAAAAAAAAGCTGCTTAAATTTGGGCCCAGCCCAACATGAGGAGGATATCTAAAACGAAAGATTATGTTTACATTTTAAAATCATTTTTTACCAATTCCTTAAAACTACTGTTTTTATTTCATCTCTAAGAGCAGTGCGATACCTGTGGGAAAATCACGGAAATATTCTAATGGAAAAATTTACAGCACATCACAACATTGAAGCTTATTTTTACAATATCAGAATTCGTTTTCATTATACTCCAAGCTTTGACAATAATCTAACTGCCAAATCAAGACCAGATGCAGCAATAGAATGTGAATCTATTATGAATTGAAGTAAAGTGAAGAAACAGATTTCTTTTGAGGAAAAAAAAAGCATGGAAATTCAACCAATTTAACCATTTCCTTAAAAATGCAAATTATGAAGGAAATCATACCTTTGCTTCATTTATAAGAGAAGTAAGAGAAGTACGATGGCAATTCCAATGAATTCGAATTGTCCCTCAAATTTCTTCTAATAGTTGTCATATCCTGTACTACATTTTCTTCACCATCAAAAAATAATTCCACTGAACTTATCATTTTAAAATAATTTTCTTTTTTCGGCGAATTGGGCCTTTTGGATTTAACAGAGTTCACAAGTTTAAAAAAACACTGATCGATAACACGTTGTTTATCGACAACCCAGTTGGGTTGACATCAATAATACAACATTTCATCTCAGTTGTGCTGACAATTTACAACGCAACTCAAGTTTAGTGGCAATGCATAATCGACCCCTTCTAATTGTTTATCCATGACAACTTTGGATGACGAATAGATGCTTATTTCTCGTTGACTAAGGCTATGTTCACAATAACAGTGTTTACATTGTTAACTAAGGTTAGTTTTATATTAGCCGTCTTGAATCTAATAGTGATTTTTTTTCTTATGAAGTCGTCGTAGCCTCTATAGAGGCTTTGGATTGAACATGAGGAAGGTCTTATTCGTCGAAGCACGCGAGGTTTAATTATCTCATATAGCGCCTTGTATCTATATGTATAAAGCGGTCGGCAGAATGATTCCGTTGAGTGACGCGCTAAAGCTCTCGGCACATGCGGTCCGTTTAGTGACACGTTGGGACACACGTTGTCCCAAAACAGTTAAATTATGTTTAACTTTAGCTGTGTTACTTTACTTACCTGAGGTTACCATTTTTAACCTGTAAAGTGTTCCTTAACCCCGAAAAGTGGCAAAACTGGAAGCAATTTTTAAGAGAGTGAGAGAGGAGAGAGAGCGGAAATGACTTTCTCTTCTACCACAGTCTACCAGACAAATTCCTGCAGGTAAAAAATGGCAGAACTGATTTTTCGACTTTTGTTTGACGATTATTTCACAATGAAGAAGAAAATGGACGAACAGAAGAAAAAGTCGAACGCTGACAAAACAAAATTAAAAACTGTGAAATAAAAGAAGAAAATTGATTTTTTATGTTTCTTTTTGACATTGCTGCCAGATCGACCATTTTTCCGTTCCTTTACTTTTCTGGTAAAAATGTTCTTGAGAGACCAATTTTGAGAAATTTTGAAACTTTTCTCTTTTACCACTCTTACCATTAAAAAAGTAACTGGTCCCAGATGTCTGTTTTCCAGACTTCCGCAAACCAGCAGCACCACAACACTTCACGCTCCTATTTTCCCCACCAGCTTTAGCAGCACTCACAGACGAGGCCGTCGCACTAGCTGGTGCCTTGGGCGGCAACCCCGCCCGTGAGTGCTCCTTAGGCTTCTCCGGATTCGGGGATCGTGTCGGTGGGGCCGGTGAGGTCCGGGTGTCTTTCCCTGCCTCAGACGCCTTGGTGTCCGCAAGAGGCTCGGACGGGCCGGGACTACCGGATTTTCAGATTTGGTTGGCTCCGGAGAAGTCAAACCAGACATTGGGCTGGTAGAAGCGAAAGCTTCTCAATGTGAGGGTATTTCCTTTCAATACGCCTCAAAAAAGCGAAGCTTCAGCCTAATCTACCAGAATTCCGCCTGAGAGACCTCTCCTGGAGACTTGTCTACAAATCTAGAGCTGTAATGTACTGCTCCTTTGTAGCCATGCTTGTCTTTTCTTTCCCGGGCCTTACTACTCTTGATGGAGGGGGAAGTGAGAGAATTTTCAATCTCATTACCAATAGCCTCATCCACCAAGGCGTTCTGCCTGGGAAGAACTGGTCTGTCGGTAGCGCCCGACATATCATCCCCTGGGGGAGTTACTCCCTTTTCGTCCGGGTTAGCACTCCCCGAAGCAACCGAGGGGGACATCCCTCTGTTCATCTGAGATGGGATGACCGTAGTGTCCATCTCGTCATCAGACAGGGGGATATCTTCCTAGTTGATTATGGGAGAACTTTCCCGACTCAGATGTAGGGACGCACTTTCCCTCAGGAGATCGAGCAATTCCCTGCTCTGCGTGTTAATTGACTCTGTCCACGGTCGGTGTGAAACAGTCGTCCCGCCCAAATTTGTGTTAATTGCACCGGGTGCAGCAGTGTCCGTGGTTATAGCAGGGGTCGTTATCAAGGGGGTTTGGTTTTTGTTTTATAAATAATCTTCCATAGAGAGATTTTTGACTGGGGGAACTCAGGACAATCATGGCATAGCCCTCCACTACCATGATTAGGCCTTGACAACTAAGGCTGCTACTCGTTGAGGCGTCCAGGTATCAACGAGGCTCCGTTATAATACAGTCGGTACCCTGACTGCAAACCTGAAACACTGATGGGCACGTGGTCGCTTAACACCCCGGTGTTAAGGGATCTCAAATTATTTTGGTAGGAGATCAGTAACCAAATATATGTCACTCATGCCAAAGATACACTGTGAGATTTTAGTGCATTATGATGGTTTGCAACAAGAAGAATGGATAACCTTTGGTCAGTCACAGTTAGAATTCCCGTCGTAGTTATTGATACCTCAATCCATTGTTGATCCACGTGGGATCTAAAGGATCCATAATACAGTGCCCGAAATAAACATAGGTTCACATGTAAATTTGTAATTTTTTCATAATTCAGATGACTTTTATAGGATTTTATAATTTTGTATTTTGGAGTTGGGCATTCCCCATGATGTCAATATATCAGTTATTTGGTTTTGCGACAAAATAAAAATTTAAAAATTTTTTTCCTTATTTTAGGTGCGAAATAATGATAGGTTCAGGGCAATTTTTGCGGATTTACACCTATAAATTTGAGGAAAACTTTTTACAAATCGTTGTTTTTTTAGATCGCCGATGTCCAACGAGTAATTTAGTTTAGAAGTTGTTTCGAATTATTTTCAAAATGCAGATTTGTTCAACACTTTAAAGCAGTTTTCAAGAAACAAATTTTTAACGTGGGAGGGGAGGCGAATCTGTGGTTGTCAGAGGCAAGGATCATTTCAAATTGCATGAAAAGAGTAATAATCATACAACTAAATCCAATTTTTTAAAAAGTTTCATAAATTGGGCGCAAAATTTGAACGTCAAAAAAGTCTGAAGGGTTATCCAACACCACTTTGACGGCAAGAATCGCTTATTTTTCCCATTTATTGGAGTTAAAATAATTTTGCATCACAAAACAACCGCCAACGTGATCTTCCGGTATCGAAAATGCAATGTAAACAAACGTTAGTAAGCTAAAATCGACCTAGGAAGAATACAAAAATTGTCAAGAAAAACAGCAATCGAGCCTGAAGAAGAACAGACGTAGGTTTAGGTAAAAATGCTTATGAAAAATGGATGGGAAATTGTTTGAGTATTAAAAAAATCAATCCTAGCCATTTTGCATGAAAGTTCATAGAATTTTTAGTCGAAATCTGGCGGTTTTCTATTTTGGGCTCGGTTGCAGTTTTACTTGGCAATTTTTGTATTCTTCCTTGGTCGATTCGAGCTTACTAACGTTTGTTTACCTCACATTTTCGATACCTGAAGATCAAGTTGACTGTTGTTTTGAGATGCAAAATTATTTTAACTGCAATAAATGGGAAAATAAGCGATTCTTGCCGTCAAAGCGGCGTTAAAGAACCCTCCAGACTTTTTTGACGTTGGAATTTGCGCCCAATTTATGAAACTTTTTAAAAAATTGGATTTAGTTGTTTGATTGTTACTCTTTTCATGCAGTTTGAAATGATCCTTGCCTCTGACAACCTCCTCTCCCACGTTAAAAATTTGTTTCTTAAAAACTGCTTTAAATTGTTGAACAAATCTGCATTTTGAAAATAATTCGCGGACAACATCTAAACTAAATTACTCGTTGGACATCGGCGATCTAAAAAAACAACGATTTGTAAAAAGTTTTTCTCAAATTTATACCTGCAAATCCCCAATAATTGCCCTGAACCTATCATTATTTCGCACCAAAAATAAGGGAAAAAATTTTAAAATTGCACAAATTTTTATTTTGTCGGAAAATCAAATAATTGATATATTAATATCATGGGGAGTGTCCAACTCCATAATACAAAATTATAAAATCCTATAAAAGTCATCGCAATTATGAAAAAAATAAAAATTTACATGTGAACCTATGTTTATTTCGGGCACTGTATACAGGGGAAAGTAAAGAAAACATCTCTCAGAAATTATCCTCTGCTAGATCTTGCTTTCCTAAACCCAGCTTACTGAAGGATCTAAGATAACCCCAAGGTTGGATAGATTTTTTTGATTTGGTTTTCCTCAGACATTTCTTATTCAACACATCACAAAAACCCTTTCTCATAGGGATAGGTAAAGCACATTGTCTGTTTTGAATGTCGATATTTCGCAATTATCGATAACTGTCAAACCGTCCAGCAACCACAAAACATTTTGCGGTTGCATGATGAATGACAAAAATGAACAGCTACACTAGGAAGCAAGAACAAAGCTGTCATTCAAAACTGACAATGTGTACCCAGCTTAAGTCGACTTTCGATTAATCGAGTTTTTGCATTCAAAAGTCGACTTTTGTCTGGAGAGAAAATCGCACAATCGATTATCTTGTGATCGATTTTGGAGTTTGCCCATAGATTATTGGCTTGGCGGTTTTACATTTTTAAAAGAAAACTCGAAAATCGACGAGTAATCGATTTGCTGCGGTTATGAAAAAGTCGAGTTTTAGGACAACTGAAATAATGGCCACACCAAAAAATCGCATTTTTAGTTTTAGATCTAAATCGAATAGTCGAAAAATCGGTTATTGCTATCCATTACCTATCCCTACTTTCCCATCCTCAGTCCGAGAGACGTGCCAATGAGGAGAATGATATATGCCTCCCCTCGAAATAAGACCCTCACAAGGTATATGCATAAGTTCTTGTTCAGCATGAAATTCTCAGTCGATTTAGCCACGTCTGTCCATCTCTGGTTATTGATTGCTGGTAGGTTAAGTTCGAAAATAGGTATGGTGGTTAGGCCGGGGCGATTTGTATGGAAAGAAAAAAGTGATAGTGGGCGCCTGGATTTTCTGATTATTGGGATTGTACTGAACAAAAAATTCCACTAGACCATATGTCTAGTGGAATTTTTTGTTCAGTACAATCCCAATAATCAGAAAATCCAGGCGCCCGTGTTGGTGTTCAAATCGCCCCATTTTCATATCGAATTAGTTGTATATTGACATTTAAGGTTACCAGTAGTTAGTAAACTTCACTACCAAAAATTGTCGTCATTGGTCTCCTTTTTTGGTACTACCTCCTCCTTTGAGGTATTTCGAGGATTTTAGTCAGGTGAAAACTGATATTAAAGATTTAAAAGCCGTGTGTTCTTGGTAACCCTACAAAGCTCATAAGACATAAATACACGATTCCCATTACAAATGACTCACTATATACCAAAGAACACATCTTTCTCGCTTATTCCAACGCAAAATATCCAGTAGTAGTAGACTCGCATATTCAGTGGTAGTTTGAGTTGATCTGTGTCTACTGGAATTCATATCTTCATAGTCCTTTACTGCCAATACCTCTTTAAAGCTTTTTCAATATTGTTAAAAGATTGCTGTTACAGTAATTTGTGTTATTTCTATTCACATTTCTTCTTCTGGGTGACACCTACATACTCACGTGTTAAGTATTCCTTGGAGCACTTTTGACGTATTTTATTTAGTCAATAATTACTTACGCCCCTTATTTGCGTATTTCAATTCATAATAAAAATTTGGGGTTTTTATTTGTTTCTTCTAACCAACTTTTGAATTTTCTTTTTGTTACATTTACGTAAACTTGATTCATATTTTGTAAATGTCTCACGGGGTAATAGAGTGTAACGACAAACTAGAATTTCACATAATTTTAATTCTTAATAACATGTATTAATTTAATGATTTATCATTAATTTTTCGTTACACTCTAATATCCACGAACCTAGATTAATATACATACAAACATCTATAATTACATAGTTGAAATAATGGCTCATAAAAGAAACTATTTTTCGTTGAACTAAACCACCAGAAAATGAATATTACCTCAATTGTAATTTGTTTTCTCGAAAAAAGAAACCCCTCCAGACTCTTCTAAATCACACACCTACCCACCCAACGCCAACCCACCCAACTACTCTACAAATAAAATAAATAATTGCCCCCACAATTATACAAATGTGACAAATTATTGATTTTTATTACATTTGCTAAGCAAAGGTGTTTAGAGAGCTTTATATTAGTTAGATACAGAAAAACAGCAACAAAACACACACTTGCACTTTGTTAACAAAAAAATGACTATTGATTTTTGTAATTCTAATTGAATGGTTGTAGGTTACCCTTAGTTATAACAGCTAAAGGATTCAGTATATGGTCTTAAGTATGATTCCACATTTGTTAATTTATATTAAAAGTGTTCAAACTAACCTCAAAAATTTCTCCAACTTACCTCAGATGTAATCCATAGTTTTTGTTATTTTTATTACTGAAGTATTTTATATACATAGACTTGCTGATTTAATATTTATTTGTAGGCAATGAAAGATTTTCAACCTAACCTCAACACACTTCCCAAGTAACCTTAAATGTGTCACAACAAAGACGAAGTATTTTGTTACAGAAGTGTTGAGTTATATAGATTTCATAATGGGGCTTATCATGAATGAAATTTCCCCGTGAGTTTTGTTTTTCCGCCGTTGCAACTTAAGGGAGAAAGTGAAAAAATTCACGGGGAATTGCCGTTCATGATAACCCCCAATATGTTTTTCATGCAATGAACGATTTTCCACCTAACCTCAACTTTTCAACAACTTCTTCATCTCATCTTCTTCTCACTTTTTGTTCTACATTTCATAACTTTCTTTAGATTACTTTTTTTATAAAGTTACCCAAACTAATTTCCACATCATCTCCCCCTTCTGTTTACTTTTAGAAAATGGAACGTCAAGGCAAAATGGAAATGGTTGCCAAGGAACGTGAAATGCAACGTTTACAATGCATTCCCAAGAAATGGAATAGACGTGAAGAATATGAATTTTTACGTGTCCTCACCGGTTATGGTATAGATTTCCTACCACCCTCAGCCTTGGCCCCCGGCACTACAACCAGCCCCAGCAGTCTTATGCCTGATTGGACAAAATTCAAACAAATGGCCCATCTGGAGCGTAAGAGTGATGAAACAATGAGTGATTATTACAAGGTATTCATTACCATGTGTAAACGCCAGGCCGGAGTTAAGCTTAGTGAAAATGAAAAGGGTCTAGAGGGTATTATAGAGGATATAAGTGAAGATCATGCCAAGCTGATATTGGATCGTTTGGAATTACTTTCAAAGTTAAGAGAAATTGCCAAACATCCTCAGCTAGAGGAGCGACTCAAATTGTGTATGGTCAATGCTGATACACCGGATTGGTGGGAGCCAGGAAAACATGACAAAGAATTGGTGGCTGCTGTCCTAAAACATGGTCTTTATCGTTCCGAGACATTCATCTTTAATGATCACACATTTTCGTTTGCCGATTCGGAAAAGCGTTTCATTCGTGAATTGGAGGCACAAATACAGCGTTCCATTAAACTGGAAGCAATGAATGCTGAAAAGCTGTCATCAGTTAAAGATGAAATTATTGATTTAGATGAGGAACTCCTAACCAAGAGTAGTTTAATTAAAAAGGAAAACTATTCTCCGCTAAAGAGTGAGCTTAAAACCGAACCCAAGGATGTCAAGCGAGAGGCGGCGGATGAGGAGTCATGTAAAAAGGAACCTGAAGATGAGGCCAACGAGGAAAAGTCCCACGATTTGTCTGTGAAAAAGTCCAGCATAAAGGAAGATATAGAATGTCAAGATTTGACAAAGGACGATGATGATGACGATGATTTGCCTTTGTCATTGGAAAAGAACAAAGATAAACTCAAAGCATCGGAAAAGGAAGAAAAAGATTCAGCAGAAAGTGAAAAGGAATCACCAAAGAAGGAAGCTGTAAAAGAAGAAGGTGATGCGGCGGAGGGCATGGATGTGGAAGAACAAGGCAAGACCGCCACCTCAGCAGAATCTGAAGAGGAAAAACCAAAAGCAGAACAAAAGTCATTGGAAGGCGAAGAAGAAGAAACAAAAGCCAAAACAGATGAACAAAATGAAACAGAAGAGAAAGATAGCAACAAAGAACACAGCTCAGAGGCAGACAAAGAATCTTTGGAAAAGGAAGCCAAAAAGGAAGAAGAAAAAGAAAACAAACAAACCAAATCTTCGGAAGATGTCAAAGCCCAAGATGATGAAATCTTAGATTTGGCCACAGCCACAAGTGGCTCCAATGATCCCGATGATGAGGAAGTTATGAAGGAAAAAGAAAAGGCCGTAGAAGAAGAATGCAATAAGCAAGCTGCTGAATTGAAGGCCCGATTCCCTGATTTGGAGGTAATACAACCCGGGGCCGCCAAACAAAAACAGGAAAAACCCAAATTGGAAATGTGCATGATAAGGTGGTTTAAAGATTTCGCCTTAGAAAGGCGCATCTGTCACATTGTCACCTGTGTTGAGACGGGTAAATGGCCGGTGGATAAAACCTACTCAGCTTTGGCTGGCTGCAAGGACATGGATTTGAAGATTGCCCTGCATGAGGCCATACCCCACTTGTCCGTGGCTGTAGAAAAACGTTCTACAACCCCCGATGTTATTACCATTACCACCGATCAAGGTGTTACCAAACATTTGCCCACATCCCAAGTGCAGCAGCAAGTTGCTGCAGCCGCAGCTGTAACAAGCACTGTGGTGGCACCTCCACCACCACTATCATCGGCCGCAGCGCCACCACCCATACCCATAACACCGCCGGTGGTAACATCCAATACCGTAACTACACCCAAAATGTCTGCAACACCCACAGCAACAAGTATGTCTTCGGCCATGTCTTCTGCTGCCGCCGCGGCAGCAGCAGCTGCTGGCCTCTCTGGCTTGGATGCCAATACCTTAAATGCTGCAATGGCGGCAGCTGTAGCAGCGGCGGGTGGTAATGCCAGTGCACTGAGTGCTTTGTTGCCTGGAATGTCCTTGACCGCTTTATCCGGTCTTACCATACCAAATTCCAGTGGCAGTACCGGAGGAGCAACACCATCCACGAATACCACAAACACCACCAATTCTGGCAAGAAACGCAAACGACACATTGCAATTGATGTGGAAACAGAAAGAGCCAAGTTGCATGCTCTATTGAATAGCTCACAATCATGTAAGTATCGGGTTATTGAGAAGTGGGATAAGAGAGAGAGAGAGAGAGAGAGAGTGGAGTAAATATTAATGGTATTTTTGCATTCCTTTCAGTAGCTGCTAAAGATTGGGAAACTGAAATTGCCAATATGGCTGCTGCGGCATCGGGTGTTGGTGCAACTAGTGGTGGTTCTTCTTCAAGGCGTTCATCATCTGCTGCTGCCTCTCCGGCCTCAAATTCATCATTGGCCTCAGCCTTACAACCACCACCGGCCCATCAGCATGCCCCGTTGAGCCGCCAAAATTCGGGACAATTTAATAAGCCTGCTGTACCACCACTAAAGACTCCACCACCATCTTCAATGGGCGGTGCCATGGATTTGTCATCAAGGTAAGTGGTCACTTTGAAACATCTTAAAAGGCAAGCCTACGGACACGAAAAATATTCTTTAAAAAAATCCACGGGCTCGAAAATATGCTTTAAAAAATCCACGGGCTCGAAAATATGCTTTAAAAAATCCACGGGCTCGAAAAATAATCTTTAAAAAAACTACCGGCTGGAAAAATGTTCTTTAAAAAAATCCACCGGCTGGAAAAATATTCTTTAAAAAATCCACCGGCTCAAAAAATATTTTTTAAAAAATCCACCGGCTCAAAAAATATTTTTTAAAAAATCTACGCGCTTGAGGAGTATTCTTTAAAAAATCCACGGCCTCGAAAATATTTTTTAAAAAATCCACGGGCTCGAAAAATATTCTTTAAAAAATCCACGGGCTCGAAAAATATTCTTTAAAAAATCCACGGGCTCGAAAAATATTCTTTAAAAAAATCCACGAGCTCGAAAAATATTCTTTAAAAAAATCCACGGGCTCGAAAAATATTCTTTAAAAAAATCCACCGGCTCGTAAAATATTCTTTAAAAAAAATCCACCGGCTCGAAAAATATTCTTTAACAAATCTACGCGCTCGAGGAATATTCTTTAAAAAGTCCACGGGCTCGAAAAATATTCTTTAAAAATTTCACGGCCTCGAAAAATATTTTTAAAAAATCCACAGGCTCGAAAAATATTTTTAAAAAAATCCACTGGCTCGAAAAATATTCTTAAAAAATCCACGGGCTCGAAAAATATTTTTTAAAAAATCCAGGGGCTCGAAAAATATTCTTTAAAAAATCCACGGACTCGAAAAATATTCTTTAAAAAATCCACGGGCTCGAAAAATATTTTTTAAAAAATCTACGGGCTCGAAAAATATTCTTTAAAAAATCTACGAGGTCGAAAAATATTCTTAAAAAAATCCACGGGCTCGAAAAATATTCTTTAAAAAATCCACGGGCTCAAAAAATATTCTTTAAAAAATCTACGAGGTCGAAAAATATTCTTAAAAAAATCCACGGGCTCGAAAAATATTCTTTAAAAAATCCACGGGCTCGAAAAATATTCTTTAAAAAATCTACGAGGTCGAAAAATATTCTTAAAAAATCCACGGGCTCGGAAAATATTTTTTAAAAAATCCACGGGCTCGAAAAATATTCTTTAAAAAATCTACGAGGTCGAAAAATATTCTTTAAAAAATCCACGGGCTCGAAAAATATTCTTTAAAAAATCCACGGGCTCGAAAAATATTCTTTAAAAAATCCACGGGCTCGAAAAATACTCTTCAAAAAATCTACGCGCTCGAAAATATTTTTTAAAAAATCCATGGGCTTGAAAAATATTCTTTAAAAAATCCACGAGGTCGAAAAATATTCTTAAAAAATTCACGGGCTCGAAAAATACTTTTTATAAACAATCCACGGGCTCGAAAAATATTCTTTAAAAAATATACGAGGTCGAAAAATATTCTTAAAAAAATCGATGGGCTCGAAAAATATTTTTTTAAAAATCCAGGGGCTCGAAAAATATTCTTTAAAAAATCCACGGGCTCGAAAAATATTTTTTAAAAAATCTACGGGCTCGAAAAATATTCTTTAAAAAATCCATGGGCTCGAAAAATATTCTTTAAAAAATCTACGAGGTCGAAAAATATTCTTAAAATAATCCACGGGCTCGAAAAATATTCTTTAAAAAATCCACGGGCTCGAAAAATATTCTTTAAAAAATCTACGAGGTCGAAAAATATTCTTAAAAAATCCACGGGCTCGAAAAATATTTTTTAAAAATCCACGGGCTCGAAAAATATTCTTTAAAAAATCTACGAGGTCGAAAAATATTCTTAAAAAAGTCCATGGGCTCGAAAAATATTTTTTAAAAAATCCACGGACTCGAAAAATATTCTTTAAAAAATCCACGGGCTCGAAAAATACTCTTCAAAAAATATACGCGCTCGATAATATTTTTTAAAAAATCCATGGGCTCGAAAAATATTCTTTAAAAAATCCACGAAGTCGAAAAATATTCTTTAAAAAATCTACGGGTTCCAAAAATATTTTTTAAAAAATCGTCGGGCTCCAAAAATATTCCTTAAAAAATCCATGGGCTCGAAAAATATTCTTTAAAAAATCGACGGGCTCCAAAAATATTCATTAAAAAATCCAAGGGCTCGAAAAATATTCTTTAAAAAATCGACGGGCTCCAAAAATATTCCTTAAAAAATCCACGGGCTCGAAAAATATTCTTTAAAAAATCCACGGGCTCTAAACATATTCTTTATAAAATCCATGGACTCGAAAAATATTCTTTGAAAAATCCACGGGCGCGGAAAATATTCTCTAAAAAAATCCTCGAAAAATATTCCTTTACAAATCCACTTATGTTTATCTCCACAACTTCTACAGCTTGCCCAAAATGAATATGGCCGATATAATGAAATCAGCCTCAGCGGGAGCAATTGATTTGAGTGAAGTACAAGATTTCTCAATGGGTTCCAAGAAGTCATCTTCATCATCGAACTCACAGTCCTCAGCCTCAAGTATACATGCTGCCTTAAGTTCAGCCTTCCCCTCAATGGCCAGTAAAGGTGGTGGTAAATTAGATGATACTCTCAACAAGCTTATGAAGAAGAACAATTGTGTAAGTATTGCCAAATCAAGAACATAGTTTTTAAATTGGAGTTTTATTAACATTTCCCTTCCATACCTTTCCAGACCATTGAAGAACCTGTCGTTGGCAAAGAAAAGAAACGCAAAAAGTTGGATGAAATCGTTTTGGGTCTATCGGCGGCAAAGGAACAAAAGACTTTCCCCGATCCATCACTGCCTTCATCAAAGAAACCTCAAATACCACCAAGTGTATCGGTGACACCGGCCAATGCTGCCTCCTCAATGTCATCACAACAGCAACAAAATCAAAAACCATTTACAATCACTGTTACCACAGTGCCCGGAAGTGAGTTTGAGTCTCTGAGCTTTACATTTACAATAAGATTGATGTCTTAAAATGGGGGGAGATCATCTAATACTTACTCCCCTCTCCATGGAACAAAATTTATTAACATTTTATTTGTTTTCTCTTTCGCTTTTCTCTTCGATTCTCTTTATTTAGAAGGAAAAAGCAGTTCTCAATCCAGTGGTGGTGGTGGCCAATCATCATCATCGGGTGGAAATTCATCTAGTTCTGGTTTATCGGCTTTACAAAATATGGCTGGCATGGGCAGCTTATCTGCCAAGGATAGTTTAAATGCCCTATTGGCCCAAACCATGGCCACAGATCCTCAAACATTTATCAAACAACAACAAAAGATGATGCAATGCCTACCACCTGCCCAACGCAAACTATATGAATCAATGTTGGCTGACATGGAACAGGCCATGAAAATGAAGTATGTTGCCATTTAAATCCCTTCGGAAACCCATTTTTAATATTTAAATCTGTCTATTTTACAGCTCTAAATATGGTGGACCCATGGACACAAAGGTAGACAAATGGCTAACAGAAATGGGCGCCCCCTCAATGGATTACCCTGGCAGCAGTGCTAGTAGTAATCCAACGCCAACTTCTAGTGGTCGAAGATCCAATCGTCAATCTTCCACGCCCACCCAACAATCTCTGTCTGCTTCACAAATGTCATCCTCCAAGTCATCTGCCTCTCAATCACACAGCCAATCGTCCAGTGTGCAACAACATCAGCAACAATCAATGGGTGGTCCGCCACCTGGTTTAACTGGTGATGAGCCAGTTCCTGTGATTAACAAACAAACCGGAAAACGTCTTTCTGGAAACAAGGCTCCTCAACTAAAGAGACTAATGCAATGGTAAGTAGACACAAACTTTCCTCCTTGAGACCTTTGGAATAAAATTATTTCTTCTTCTTCTCCTTCCAGGCTAACGGAAAATCCCAACTATGAAGTTGATCCCAAATGGCTGGAACAAATGCAAAATCCCATGTCGGCACCCTCACCCAAACCCATGGAATCAAGCTATTCAAATTCCAACAAGGGCCACTCGGGTCGACCATCTTCCACCTCCAGCAATGCCTCTTCGAGCAGTCATTCCAATGCCCCACAACAATCACAATCCACCCCCACATCAAGCTCATCCAAAAAATCCTCCCGGCAAAGTGCCATGGATCAAGCAAATGCTGCTGCCATGCAACAATTTGGTTCATTGGCTGGTTTGAATCCCAATCTCTTGGCCAGTTTACCCGGTTTGGGTTCGTTTGATCCCAAGAATCCCCTGGCAGCCTTTGATCCCAAAAACCCCTTGCTCTCCATGCCATTTGCCGGAATGCCAGGTATGGGTAACATACCCGGCTTGGGTAACCTGAACAACATGAATTTGTTTGCCAGTCTGGCTGGTATGGGTGGTTTGGGCAATTTGGCCAGCATGGATGCTCAATCACTGGCAACTTTGATGGCCGCAGCTGGACCTGCATTAAGTGGCTTAGGAGGTATGCCTGGAACCTCATCTTCATCAGGCGGTGGTGGTTCGTCGAGCAAGAATTCTGGCCAAGGTTCGGGATCTTCAAGTTCAAATAAAAAACCCACTAAGGCTGAATTGCTGCAACAAAATGCGGCCGCTGCTGCAGTGGCTGCTGCTGCCCTGGGAGCTTCTGCCTTATCGAGTGGTAATTCTGGTTCTGGTTCCAATTCGAAAAATTCCGGACCAAGTGCTTCACAGCTGGCTGCCGGGTTCCCATTCCTTTTCGGCAATCCATCTTTGCTTTATCCTCCCATGGGTATGAGCGGCCTAAATCCCTACTCTTTGGGTTCTGCTGGACTGGGTTCAACAGGTTTGGGAGCTGCCTACGACCAATTGGCTCAACAGTATCTAATGAATGGTGCCTCATCGGCTGGCTCCACACCAACAACCCAAACCAAGGCTCACCAATCGCAATCCTCGAAATCCTCCAACTCCAGGTCATCTTCATCGTCAGCTTCCAATGCAGCATCATCGGCGGCTCAAGCTGCAAATCTTATGAACGCCATGGCTGCCAGTATGGCGGGTTCGTCGAATACCGGAGGCTCGAGTAGCTCGCAAAGTAGTTCTCGTGGTCGGCAATCTTCAGCAAGTAGAGCTGCAGCCCAGGCTTCTGCGGAAATGGCCCAATTATCCAATCTACTTATGCCACCTGCTGATGCCCAGTTACTGGAACAATTCTCACGTATGGCCAACATGGATTTGGCTCAAGCCACACGTCTAATGAATTCATTGGGTATGCCACCCATATCGGGAGCCAGTACACCATCTTCATCCACCGTTAGTGATAAACGATCATCTTCGTCCTCGTCGTCAGCCAATGCTGCAGCTGTGGCAGCCCAACAGGCCGCCAAGGAGCAACAAAAACTAATGGAAGCCTTGGCACGAGGTCAGCTGCCCACAGATTTGGCCACATTACAGGCCTTGTCCCAGGGAAAACTACCACCCTCAATGACTGGTGGCTCTTCAGGCTCGTCATCCAATACAAATTCATCTTCCAACACTTCATCATCGTCAAGTAAAAGTGCAAAATCAGCTGCTGCCGCGGCAGCCGCTGCTGCTGCAGCTTCTCTACCACAAATTCCAGGAATGCCTGCTGAATTTAGTCAAGCATTCTTGGCTGAAATGGCAGCTCAAGCCATGGCAGCAGCAGGAGGTCCATTACCACTGACCGGCCCCGGTTCCTTAGCCAGTTTAACGGGCAGTTTGGCCGGTTTGACGGGAGGTTCATCCACACAATCATCATCATCATCCTCCGCGGCTACATCCTCAGCAAAGAGACAAAGGGAACAAGATGCATTAGCCAAAGATGCCTTCCAGAAACAAATGGACTATTATACCAAAACATTGGGCTTAGGTTCGGGTATATCCCTCATACCCACATCGTCGGCATCATCGGCAACATCGTATGGAGGTGATGATCATCACAAGTCAAAGAGGCAAAGAACTGAAACATCAACATCCTCACTCAAGGATGATTTGAATGCTGCTGCTGCTTTGGCTGCAGCCGGCTTCCCCATGAATTTAGGTGGTGGTATGACGAGTATAGAAAAAAGTATACGTGGTGGTAGCAGTAGTGGCCTGGGTGGAGGTGGATCGGGTGGTGGAGGTTCTTCATCATCTGGTAACTCAAATCAACCGGAAGCTGATAAGGTCACTTTGACGCCCTTGAACTCGGCAGGAATTGCAGCCAATTTACCTTCACAAACCACCATAACCATTGCCCCACCTATTAGTTCAGGAGCCAGTTCCAGTAGTGAACGTTCTGAGCGCAGTGAGTCTAGAATTTCCTTGACCATTACAAATGCAGCTGAAGCTGCCAAAATGCCACCTCCCTATGAAGAAGCCGATGAACTGATAATACAACCAATACTCAAAAAACCGACCAGCAGTCAACAACAACTACCAAGTCCATCCGCCAATTCGTCGTCATCATCGCACAGCAATTCTCAAGCACCACCACCACCTTCACAACAACAGCAATCGTCCTCCCAAACACCCACCTCACAAGCCAACTCGGCGGCCAGCTCTATGCACGGTGGTAGTGTGGAAGATTTAACACATGATTCGGCCAATAATAGTACATCGTCGCATAACGAAGAGACACGACGGTCTTCGGGACGGCTAAAACGTCCACGTTCAGGTGCCGATCATTCACTGATAACTGAACAACCACCAGAAAAGCGGCGTGAACTGAGATCAACACGTCACACCCGACAATCGTCGTCGGGTAGTGCGGACAATTCGCTAAATCTATCGACGAACAGTGAAACGGAAGAAAGACCGGAATGAGGTTTAAGGCGTTTAAGGAGTAAATCTATAAATAAATAGTAGCAGACGAAGCAGAAGAAGAAGTAAAGCACACACACACACATACACAAAGCATAAGCGCGTTTAGTAAAAAGAAAACAGTAAACTATCCTCAGCTATCAAAGTAAGGGTAAAAAATTTAACACCATCTCGGAATAATGTAAATGTATGACAAAATGATGCCCAAAAGAGAGAAAAAACAAAATGCCTATGCAAGCAACAACTACTGATTCAAATGTAAATTGAAAATTTCCAATTGAAATTCGAAACTTTTTCAAATGCCGAGAATTTCGCAAATCATTTCGTGCGGCAATTGGAAAAATTTATGAAAATCGTAACATTTGAAATGAAAATATTTGGTGTGAAATTCAAAAACACTTGATGATGGAATTAGAATTTTTCTAAATATTTGTAATAATTTCAAATGAAATTCGAAAATCATTTCAGATGAAATTCGAAGACATTTGAAATTATTAAAATTTTTATTTTCTAATAAATCGAAAAAATTGTAAAAAAAAATTAAAAAATTACGGATGTTAAATGTTGGAACTTCAATTACATTTCCTTTCGAACACGGTTGTATTGAGTAGCCGTTTAACACAACACCAAAATTCCTTCTAAACATGTTCGATCGAGGATGCGACAATTATGAAATTTGTTGTCGTTAATTAAGAATTCCCTTACGAATTTCTGTTTTTGAAAATTTTCAAAATACATTTGAGAATAATTAGAGAGAAAAAGAGAGCGATAGCGTCAACTGCTGCTTAGTAGCAAATAATAATAAATTTAAAATAAATATATTTAGCGTAGGATATATAAAAAATAGGAAGCGTGAGAGTAGTAGAAAACTCTCAGAATATTAAGCAGTAAACTGATTAAAGAAAAGTGAGTTTAGTTTTTAGTGTATGCTATAAAATTTAATTAGTTATTAAACAATTGAAAGCAAAAACAAAAAAAGTTTTAAAATTTTTATGCTAAAAATAGAAAAAAAAAACAACAACAAACAAAAAATCGTAAAACAACAAAAAAAATATTCTTTTTTTTTAATTTTGTAATATATAAGATTAATTTAGTTTTATTTTTTAGTAATTTTATTCATTTTATAAAACAAAACAAACACATAACCCTCCCTGACTACAACACAACAAACTCCCCATAAAAATATATGTTAGCTACTTTTTTAAATAATGGCATAAAAACAACAAAAAATTTTAAATTTTCACCACAAAACTTGAACCGGGGAGGTTATAAATCTATTTTACAATATTTTATTGCAAAATTTTCAAAAGCATTCAATTTAGTTTTCTTGGTTACTGCTGCTGTTTTATAAATACCAAAGAAAATTAAAAATTGCTTCTCTTGGAAATTTTCCACCAAAATATTGTAAAATATTTTTAAAATCTCTCTCGACTCTCTTTTAGTTATTGAGTTTGAGAAATTTGCAAAGAAAGATCATCCCCCAACCAATCCCTACTCATCTCAACCAAACAATAACAAACCATTTCAATGACATGTCTGGTCGGTCAAACCCTAATATGCTGCTGTGGTTTTTCCAAATAACATCCTCCACCAACATGTTGTTGAAATTGTCTATTATTGTCTGTTTATTGGGATTTGGAATTGTGTCGCTGCAACTGCATGTTTTTCTTTTATCATATTTCTCTCGTCTCCTTTTTCCTGTGTAACTCAATTAAGTTTTTACTTATATAACAACTCATATAAATATATACATATTTCTTTTTTATTTTTAAATTTTAAATAATAAATTGATTATACTATATTTCGTATTTATTCGATTTCCACTTGTAAAATTTATCACATCTCTATATATAAATATAGTTTTTCGTATATAAAGTAATCAACAAACAACAACAAATATAATGTAACTATAATAAAACAAAAAAAAAAAACAAAAAAGCTTATTTTCATATATAACAAATGAAATGAACAAAAAAAAAACAACACACAAATTCTTCTTATTTTTTTCAAAATTTGAAAAACAAATGCAAAACTGTGGGGTATTTGGGAAGAAGAGGGTATGTAATTTTAGTTACTTAAAAATAAAAAAACACTAGGGGAGATATGAACTTCTCCCAGCTATGTCTGCTATTCCCAATAAGTATAGTTTCTAGCTTAAACCCATGATTTATTATTAGCCATTTGCAGTTGGCGTTTTAGTTTGACTTGAGATTGACGTTCTTACGTACATAATTGTAATTCTTTGTATTAGGAACAGTTTTAGGGGCTCTTTCCGAATATGGGTCCGAATTTGGATTTGGTTGAAATTTGTACCATAGGCAGTTCTTGGTACCCTGGGGCCTAATTACGACATTCGATCGAGTATTTGCTCGAGAATGAAAAAATCAAACTATGAAAACCTATTCGCGCCACCAACTGTACATTTACTAAGGTATATTCATTAGAAATTTGTTACAACAAAGTCAAAAAGTTTTACAAAAATAAATAATTTCGTACAGTTTTCTAGCGCATCTTCATTCCGAAAGTATTATTCAACGATTTCAACAAATATTTACATTTTTTCGTTAATAATTTTGTTTTTTAGTTTTTGCTTTAAAATAAACAATTTTTTTACCATCTACCTTCTTAGTATTCTTTGGAGAGCACAAAGGTGTTCATAGCTCGATTTTTTCATTCACGAGAAAATTCTCGATCGAATCGAATGTCGTAATTAGGCCCCTGATCACAACGAATGCATTCGTTTATTACTTCGCATTTCTGAAATTTAATTGGCAATTGTACTGGAATTATGGAAAAAGAGATGCCAAGAAAAAAAATATACTGCGATTATGAAAAATGTTGCACAGTTTTCATTTATGAAGTCAGACATAGGGGTCGATTATGGATAGCAACTCAACTGTAGTTGCGTTGCCAGAGGAGAAAATCATGCAAATAAACTGAGCAAAAAGACGAAAATTTGTGTCAAATTCAGCAAATATTGTTTTGAACCTTCAGCTATAAATTTATTTGTAAAAAAGTATAAATTTTAATGCGGAAATAGAAAATTCTATTACTAAATTTGCTATGGGCAACGCAACTGGAGTTGGGTTGCTATCCATAATCGACCCCATAGTCAGACTTCCGAAATGTCAGTTGCTTTGTATTCGTGCATGGAACTAGGGGTTCTTAGATCGAGTTCCATACTAAAGTAATTTTATCAGCCCTATTCTGAACATTCCCAAAGATGTCAATATTACAAGATAGGAAAAGTCAATTGTTAAAAATTAACTGTAGAGGGAGTTAACCTCTGTTGCTACGACATCATAGCAACATTCTGTTAAATGAAAACTGTTACTCATTGGAATATTGACAAGAAAAACATTAAAACTCAAATTTTAAGGCGTTGACTTTTGTTTTTTTATTAAATAAAAAATAAGAAATAGTGAAGAAATAAATTTCAGCCACAAAACACAACGTTAATGTTTTCTGCCGCGAGAAATGGGAATCAAAAACTATTGACATTGCTGTTATCATTTCCAATGAGTTGTGTTGCCATCTGAAACCAAAATGTGAAACTATTATCATATGTTTTTGGAAAATGCATTTGTTCGGGTCTTTATTACTTTACGTCTTTGACATTCCCATGGGAGCGAAATTTCCCATTCCCACGTTTTCCATATTCTCAACGACGTGGGAACAGCAAAACATGGGAGCTGAAATTTCGAAATTAATTGCACCAAATTATTATCATAGCGATCATGAATACTCACGTAGGGAGCTTCGCAAGAGTGAGTTGCAGCTCACTTCTCACTTCTCGACCTATCACAAATGACAAGGGAGAAGCGAAAAAAGTGAAGAAGAGTTCACAAGTTGGAAAATTGAAAATAGTGCCGCATTTTGTGAACCCTTGAAGCAGTAACTCGTGTTACCATACCGTCATTATATATAGAAATAATTTTGCCATCATTTAAGCATTTAATTTGTATAAGTAATAAATAATTTTTAACTAATTATACATTTCTTACAAGAAAAATGTCAGTTATCAACAACCCTTTGTAAAAATACATACAGCCCAATTATGAACGGCCTCTCACCGTGAGTTTTCTCTTTCTCGCCTCCTCCCCTATTATAAACATCATATCGCCGTGAGTGATGTTATGTTCTCACTGTTCCCTTATTATAAACAACAAGAGGGTGAGCAAAACTCACGTTTGTGAAAAAATTAGCTATTACAAATGTAAAAAAAGTGAGAAAAAGAGGCAAATTTCTGCTGAAATTTCTCACTACCGAAATCAAAGTGAGTTGAACAAAAAAATTTAAGTGTGAACATTTATTTTAAAAAATACGAATATTTTGTATCTGTAATGATAATTAATTGTATTTTAGGTTGAAAGTAACAAAAAATAATAAGAGATTTCTTATGTTGTGAGGTTATTGTTGACCTTTGGACGCTATTTTCTTTGGTTTTAATTTGGCTTGAGGTCAACTTAAAAATTTAAAAACAAATGGGCGTTTTTGTTTTTATTCTTATAAAAGACGCAGAGTGCTGTGCATGGTGCTATCAATATTTGCCTAAGAATTTAGACGACTGCAATATCCCAAGTATTGTTGAGCAAAAACTACTCTGGTTTGTTGTGGACTTTATTCACACTATCAGGCATGTCACAGAAACGAATTCCGATCGAAAGTGGAATTGATTCCGTATTTAGCTTCTTCAGAAAACGAAAAACGAAGAATTTTTCGGAATAAAACCACTTTTGATTTTGCAAACGGAATTGTATTTTTATTTTGTTTAAATCTGCCACTTTAAATCACTCTAAAAACACTTAGAAATAATTAAAATGTTGTTTTGTTAACAAATTTACATTTAATTTCGCATTTAAAATAGATAATTAAGTTTTTTGACTCCACAAAATCGATCGGAATCTAAAGAAGCTAAGACAAAAACGATCGAAATGAAATTTCGGAATTGCAACCATTCCGATCGGAATCTGTGACATGCCTGTATATTTGTTTACATTAGAACCTGCGACTATGTGAAAGCTATTCAAAACTACTTGAAATGCTTGTTGAGCAAGGGATTCTATCCAGTATGGTTGGGCTTCCCTCTCTAGAACGTGAAGATCATTCTTGATGGACCTAGTGTGTCGGGCAAACCCACCCAACGTTTTAGTTACAGTACTTGCTCGGGCATTACCGTGAGAGCCATCCCTATCTCACGGTAATGCCCGAGCAAGTACTGTAACTAAAACGTTGCCCGTGGTATGTATCAGTGAAGGAAGGCCTAAATCGAGTTTTCAGGTATGGACAGATCAAAAAGGTACATTCTGCATAAAGCGGCTCACAACTATACAAGGACCCAATCAGGAGCAATCCATGTCTGCAATTGTTATTCCTAGAGAGAGTAATGTACACGATTTGGATCTTTTGGGGTCGCAGTCTTGGAAAGAATGGGAGATGGTGCTAAACACAACTTCCACTTCATTTCCTTGGTATTCCTCAGAATTTGCCATTTCTGTTATCACCCAAAATGCAACATTAAACATTTACTTATTGTAGCCATTTAATGACGTTTTTAAACGACATTTGTTCACTTTTTTACGATTTTCCAATAAATTTCACGAATTCTTCAGTGTAAATAAACAATTTTCACATATCTGCCAAAACAAAAGAACAGCTGTTACAGATGTTGCCATGTTGTTTTAATGTTGTATTTTCTTTTACCAATATCCATGTTCTTTTACAGTGGATTGTTAATAACTGACATTTTTCTTGCTAGAAATGTTTATTAATTTGAAAATTTATTTATTTTTTATACAAAAAATAAGAATTAATTAATCTCAAAGTTATTTGTGCAAAAAATGACGGTATGGCAACACAAATTATTATTTCAAGGGTTCACAAGTCGCGCCATTATTTTCCATTTTCTGACTTGTCAACCCTTGTTCACTTTTTGTGCTCCTCCCTGCTCAATCATAATAGCTCCAGCTGCAACTCACTTGTGAGTAGCTCCCTACGTGAAGATTCATAATCGCTGTGATAGTAATCCATAAAAATAAATACAGCTTTAAAGGGTATGGCAACATCTGTAGCAGCTGTTTTTTTGTTTTGAAGTTTGTTTTTTAGACTGAAGAATTTGTGCAATTTGTCGGAAAGTCGCAAAAAGGTGAACAATATCGTTTAAAAAGTTCATTAAATGGCAAAAAGAAATACAAATGTTTAATATTGCATTACACGGTGAGCCTTAACTAATTTTAAATGGAAGGTGCTTACACCTCGGAAGTTTTTGCTGATTCTGAAACTACAATGCTCATAGATGAGAAATATCATCAGGGCAATCATGAATATTTCCCTCGGAATTTTCCGCACGGAAAATAATTTTAAATATTGAATTTCTTCAAAAATCAATATTACAAAATTAGAAAATTACTAGAATGGCTTAATTTTAGAATATTCTTGCCGAATCGACAAAAATATTTCCTTTTTGGACAAAAATATTTCCTTTTTAGACAAAAATATGGAAAGAAAAAATTGTGAAAGTGGGGAAATTAACAAATTCCGCACGGAATTTTTATTCGTGATTGCCCTGCATGAAACAAAAAAATCGCCGGAGGGATTTTAAAATAAATCGCGATTTAAGTTCACATTTTTAGGGGTTCTTTAGGTTTTCACGATTTTGCTTGGAAAACGCGAGTTCTATGTAAATGGCACTAAAGCAAATGTTGTAGCAGAGAAAATTCTCCACAAGATTGGCCTTTATGATACTTTCGTAGGTTTTACCGTTTTTGAGATATAGAGGTTCAATTCAAATTTTTAGGTTTTTATCTTAAATCTTTACGATTTTGCTTGAAAACCGCAAGTCATATCAAAATGGGACTAAAGAAAATTTTGTAGCCGTGAAAATTCTCTACAAGATAGGCTGATTTATTTTTTCTTAGGTTGTACCATTTTTAAAATATATACGTCTAAGTTGGGAAATTGCAGTCATAACATAGTTTTATAAGGAGACTTGTCCCAATTTGAATTGTCCCAATTTGAACTTCTATATCTCAAAAACGGTATAACCTACGAAAATATCATAAAGGCCAAACTTGTGGAGAATTTTCTCTGCTACAACATTTTCCTTAGACCCATTTACATAGAACTCGCGGTTTCCAAGCAAAATCGTGAAAACCTTAAGAACCCCTAAAAATGTGAACTTAAATCGCGATTTATTTTAAAATCCCTCCGGCGATTTTTTTTTGTTTCATGATATTTCTCATCTATGAGCATTTTAGTTTCAGAATCAGCAAAAACTTCCGAGGTGTAAGCACCTTCCATTTAAAATTAGTTCAGGCTCACCGTGATTATGGATGATGGCCATAACGCCAAATGCTGAGGAATACCAAGGAAACCAAGCAAAACTTTGTGAAAGTCTTTGCATTGGTAGGTCGTGCAAGATCCGCATTTGAACGAATTCCAGGAATGGTAAATACATTCAATTCGTGAAAATCAGATCTTTTTCCAGCATAAGATGCAATTCTATGAATGCTAAGTAAAATTCGTGAAACATCAAATCCTTTCTTCAACATTTGAAACGATTTCATGAATTCTAAATACAATTTCAATAAGAATAACGTTGTCTTTTCATTTATGATAGTAGTATTTGATAAATATCCAATTGTTATTCCATATTTTAATATAAGAAGTTCATCCTTCTTATTTTGTCTTCTACTTGTTCATGGCATATGACATGCCAAAGGGTTGGTGAAAATACTATTCGGGAATTGGATGTGATGCCACGACAAAAAATTGGATAGATGACATGCCAAGATGTTGGTTGGTATATATACCATTCCACTCAGTTATTGAAAATGCTATTCTTAGGATCTGAAAATGAATTGGATCATTTCGAGTCCCCCTCTTGTAAAAAAAATAGGTGAAGATGCTAAAAGATGACATTTCAAATCACTTGCACCCATGCTTGAATAGCATCTTGAATAATTTGCTGGGAATCTCAGCGAACAAAGAACAATTCAAAGGCACTTACGATATGTCACTTATCACCTTGAGTTGCCGCAAAGTTTGTAAGTACCTACATACATATGTATGCACATTGTTCTATCGAGGAACAACAATTGCAGAAAGGGGTTGTTCGTGATTGGGTCCTCTTCCATTGCTGTTGTCATCCTATGATTCTGAACCGCTTCCCATATCTGAAAAATGTTGGCCAACTTCAACTCCGCCTCCAAATTACAACAAACTCGATTGAGGTCTTCCTTGCTTAATTGATACACGGATGAACATGTATAGTTGCCAAAAGAATTTCTAATTGTTTTTATTTGTTAATTTGAACGTAAAAAACAAATAAATACAATTGATTATCATTACAAATGCAAAATATTCGTTTTTGTCGATTTTTTTTTTCTATAAAAAAAATGTGCATAATTACATTTTTTGTTCAACTCACCTTGATTTCTGTAGTGAGAGAAAAGTGTCTCACATTCTCACTTTTTTTACATTTATGATAGCTACTTTTCTGACGAACGTGAGTTTCGTTCTCCCTTATGATGTTTATAATAAGGGAGGAGGCGAGAGTGAGAAAACTCACGGTGAGATGATGTTCATGATTGGGTTGTATAGCATACTTTTGGGGGCGGTAATTTTGTTTTGTAATACAATATGCCTATTTGCATTGAATTCGCGGTTTTTGAATTAGATTAGCAAAAGCACAGCTCACTTAATTCAACAACCGCGCATTGATTTATGGATTTTTTTAGTGAATGGAGTCAACTATGTGTGATGTTGATCTAATAAGCACATTTTCTTCAGAATGTGCGAATAGGTGTAAGCATTTTTTTTAATTAGTAGGCAAACATAATTTTTGTGTATAAAGTAATAGGAACTTTTTAAGTTTGTAACGAATTTAAAAATTGTATGTTGATACGGAGTAATTTTAGTTAGGGGTTTAACGAGTATATCGCTAGTTTTACTTATTCCTAATGAACGCCAGAACTCGGTATTTTGCATATTTAAAAAAAAAAAATCAAAAAGATAAATTCGGATATTTTTCTCGATTATTACATATTTTTGCGTGTTATTACATATCGTCACCATAAATCTCCGAAGACGTATCTCAAAAAAAAAAAAAAATAATAATAATAATTAAAAACTTTTTTGATTGAATCTAAAACAAACCCGTTCGTGGGAATTGATTTGGTTACGAAGTTTTTCGGCAAATCACACACACGCGACCCGAACGCAAAGTAAGAGAGCAAATGTTTTGATTTTTTTACTTCAGTCTTGTACTGAATTTCATGCAAGCAGGTTGATGCCGCTTTATTTGTTTATTTTTGGGTACACAGAAAAGATTTTGCAGTTGTACAGCAAATATGTGGAGGGAAGAATTTGAAAATGATTTTTGTTTTGTATTAATATTTTTAATGACGCAGAATGCCTCGTCTGCAATGCAACAATAAAAACTGTATGTATGCTTAGAAAGTCTTAAAAAATCATTTTTATACACAATTTGTTTTTTCTCTCAAAAAAATTAACATATGAAGAAAAGTACTTTTCAAATTATGAAGTTATTTATATTATTTTTAATTTAAGTCATACAAAGCGAACGAGCCAACAATATATTTTTCATTTCACACTCAATATGAAAATCATCACCCTGTTCTGTCAGTGTAATTTTACTCACACATAAACAATTTAAGCGCTCGCTCTTCTTGGTCGGCTATGATCTAAAACTAAAACACATACCCTTGCAAAATTTCAAGCTTCTACGTTCAAAAATAACGATCCTATTCAAGAAAAGGCATTTCAGAAAATGGAATAGCATTGCAATAATTTGGCATATATGTATGTACGCCTGTGATCTTTGTCGTGTCGTTGAGGAGACTAACACGTTTTCAATAGAACGTTGGTCGTCTGATTTAAAAAACCCGAAAGTTATATTACGAAAATGAATAAAAGTTGTAAAGATTGTATATATTATGGTTATTTTCCAATATATTTTAATAATTATTGCCAAAAATTCTTTTGAAATTGATTTGTTTTTACTTGTTCTGCGTTAATAGAATCAACCATGACTCTTTTTCTCGTATTTCAATACATATGGTCTGTTCCAGAACTGCAAAAATCTCTAATTTTTACTACTTTTTTGTTTTGTTCGATAACATAAAGGAAAAATTTTTATCGGTGTAAAACATGTTAGATTCTTGCAGGTTTTTGTATCATATAAGAATATGCAAAATCCGAAGTCTACTAATGACATATTTTACAGTACATTTTGTATGCTTTTATTAACGCTTCAGTTACACATGCCAGTGAATTGGTGCCAATTGAGTACATGTATTATACTCGAAAATGCCGAAAAAGTGTTCGACTGGCATGCAGTTTTCTTGTGTGTTTACACATGCCAGTGCAAGTTCAATTTCAAAATTAATTATTAATTATTTTAAGGCGCATTAACACACAAAAATGCATTATATTTCAGATTTAAAACACAATTCACAACATATTTTATTACTTTTTATTTTATTTCGTTTTAAAAAGATTATTTTCAATCATAAACATAATGAATCTGGTATTGCCGCCTTTTCAATATTGTATTATCCCAGAGGGGAAATTATTTATCAACCTATATTTGCATGAAAAACATCAAAATTATGTCTTTACTAACCACTAATATATTGCAGCTACCGAGACGTATTATTTGTGTTTCCTAATCTTTTTGAAAATATGCATTAAATCTTTGCATTCTTAAAAGAAACAAAAATGTACATGGATTAAAAAATAGTCTCGGCAACTCTTTTTTCATTTTCGACATATCATTGGCAGCCAGCTCAAAATTTTGCTGGCATGAAAAATCTAGTGCCAGTGGAGTCGACAATTCAAAAAATGTAATTGTGGTAGTAAAATATTGTGTATGTATTGGTTTTTTCGAACTGTCACTGGCATGTGTAAAGGTTGGGTAAGTTAATTATAAATATTTGCAATAATTTTGTCGTGTAGATGTCTTAAAATATGAAATTTCATAAAAATATGAAATTTCTTGAAATTTTTTTTCAAACTCCCACACTGTTTGCTGGGGAGATTTTTCCCACAAAAAGACACAAAATTCTCCCACAATTCAAGATAGAGAATGCATACTTTTTTCCCATGGGAACAAATTCCCAATTCGAACTTCATTCAGAATGAGGGGAGATGGGAAATGGGAAAAAAACTCCCACAAAATTTTGTTCAGAATACGAAAATGTGGGAATGGGAAAAAATTCCCAACTCCCATGCGTTCAGAATAGTTTACGCAAAATTCTAATGGCCCCGGCACATAGGGTACGTTGTGCGTTGCGTCACGCGTTAGAAACAACAACCACATGAAAAAATGTAAGTGATGCCAAGTTTGTTCTTGAAATTTTCATGTGGTTGTTGCAGCGCAGCGCTCAACGCACCGTATGTGCCGAACGCTTAATGGTTTCCGGGTTACACTTTTTATACCCTCAGCATTTATGCTAACGAGGGTATATACACTTTCATATGGGCAAAATTTGGCTTTTCGAGAGTGGTCGTGCTAACAGATCGACTAAAAAAATGGTTGAAATTGTCGTGATCGTGACAAAATTGTAAATATCCTCTGTAGAAAATGAAACTGTAGTTACGGTAAGTAATAAAAAATATTTATGTATGTAGATTTCAAATGATTTGTTCGAAATTTCACCTTGGTGTTTGATTTGAAACATTGAAATTATGGACAAAACATATGACTGTTAATATGGTTCAGTCTCACCTTTTACAGTATATCGTAGAAATATCACTTTTTACTATTTTTAATTTATTTTGTTGTAAAAAAACAAAAATGCATTTGAAAGAAACGTTCGATGACAGCGAAGCCGCTACACAGGCGATATGTCTGAAGAGCCTCTGCCAAGGGCGAATCGTCGGCTTTCCTTTTTCACTTCCATCATTGATCATTAAGCTCGATTCCAATGAGAAATTAATTAAAAGGGTATGTTCTGAGACACACTTCACATCTCACTTCATGTATCAACAATCTTGTTCACCCCATTTACTTCTATTTTTTTTGCTTTTCTTGGTGCTAAGATTCAGTAGGTTATTTTGAATGAAGAGTACACCCTAGTTCGTCCATAAAATACTCGAAAAATAAGCGTAAATGGGTGAAGTGTGTCTCAGAACATACCCGAAAAATTTAATTAATTTAATTTAAGTTTATTTTTATACTCACATAGCCCCCTTCGATAATTCAATTTTCAATGTACATATTTACTGACCGTATCCACAAAAAATTCAAGCAATTTCATATACAATTACGTTTACGAACCAACCAACAAACAAAATAGAATTTATATGAACAAATATGTAAGTAAATAATAAAATTATACATACAATATTTAATAAAATTGTTGCTGCATTATATTATGATTATTAATTACAAACCTACTAAACGAAGGTGATACAAATTTGCAAATATTATTATAAATACAACATTCTCCAAGATCTTTTTTAAATGATACATCTCCCGAACTATATACTTTTGAAAGCGATACATTTGTATGTATTTTCTTTATACAACAACAAAAAACATATTACTAATTAATTATAAGTATGATTAACATTATTATTAATATTATTATGAAACTTTAACAACTATCTCTAACAACCATCAACAACAAATTGATATTTGAATTATATACAGAAACAGGAACAAAAACAAAAAATATAAAATTAAAAAAAATACTAAAAATTATAAAAAAAATCTTTTTAATCTTTGGTAAAAGATAGATCTACTGTACAGGGGTAAGTATAAAGCAAATGACTGAACTTTGAACTTTAGGGGTCGATTTTGCATTACCACTAAACTTGAGGTGCGTTGTCAAATGTCAGCACAACTGAGATGAAATGTTGTATCATTAGTTGTGTCTTTTTACTTTTTCAGTAATAATTATTCAGTAACTTCTTTTCAGAGAGTAAAAATACAGCATTTAGTAAACTTTAGCAAGATAACAGTTGATAACCAAAACAACAACATTGGGGCCAATGCATGAATGAAAAACTAATTCCAATGCAATGAAAAAGTTCTTTAATCTTAAGCAAAATAAATAAAAAATTATTAATATATTAATAAAATAATCAATAAATATAGCTAAATCGTAATATTTATAGTATTTTTCAACAAAATTAAGGTAAACATTGAGCAGCTGATCATTAGCAGATGATTAAAAAACAGCTGATCGAACTTGCTAACTGTTGCTGGGAAAAGTTCTTTCAGCAACTTTTAGCAATTTCTCAGCAAACAACTGTCAAAATTGTTCTCTCACTTCGCTCTCTTTTACTGAACTTTTGTGTAAAAAGACAGCATTTAGTAACATTTCGTAATAATTGTTACAAATTATCACGTAAAAAGACACACCTATTGATTACATTATTTCTAAGATCATTGGTAAAATTTACCCACGTCCTTGAAAAACAATAAAAAAGGTGTTTTCAAGGCGTGTTGGCGTTCAAAGCCCTCATTAATTTCAAAAAAAACAAAAAATGTATTTGGAAGAAGAAAAGTTCGATGACAGCGAAGCCGCTCCAAGCCATATGTCTGAAGACCCTCTGCCAAAGGCGAAACATGCATGTCACATAGTGGTGGTTGTATGGGTTCGAATCTTCGGCTTTCCTTTTTCACTTCCATAATTGATCATTAAGCTCGATTCCAATGAGAAATTAATTAAAATGGTATGTTCTGAGACACACTACTTCCCCTCTCACTTCATGCATCACCAATCTTGTTCACCCCATTTACTCCTATTTTTTGCGAATTTCTAGGTGCTAAGAATCTAATTAAAAGGGTATGTTCTGAGACACACTTCACCTCTCACTTCATGCATCAACAATCTTGTTCACTCCATTTACTCCTATTTTTTGCGAATTTCTTGGTGCTAAGATTCAGTAGGTTATTTAGAAAGAAGAGTACACCCTAGTTCGTCCATAAAATACTTGAAAAATAAGCGTAAATGGGGTGATCGAAATGCTTGAGGCGTGAAGTGATAGGTGAAGTGTGTCTCAGAACATACCCGAAAATTTTAATTTTAGTTTATTTTCATACTCACATATCCCCCTTCGATGATTCAATTTTCAATGTACATATTCAAGCAATTTCAAATACAATTACGTTTACGAACCAACCAACAAACAAAATAGAATTTATATGAACAAATAAGTAAATAATAAAATAAAAAAATTATACATACAATATTTAATAAAATTGTTGCTGCATTATATTATGATTATTAATTACAAACCTACTAAGCGAAGGTGAGATTATAAATACAAATTTGCAAATATTATTATAAATACAACATTCTCCAAGATTTTTTTTAAATGATACATCTCCCGAACTACATACTTTTGAAAGCGATACATTTGTATGTATTTTCTTTATACAACAACAAAAAACATATTACTAATTAATTATAAGTATGATTAACATTATTATTAATATTATTATGAAACTTTAACAACCATCAACAACAAATTGATATTTGAATTATATATACAGAAACAGGAACAAAAAATATAAAAAAATACTAAAAATTAAAAAAAATCTTTTTAATTGCTCTTTGGTCAAAGATAGATCTGCTGTACAGGGGTAAGTATAAAGCAATTGGCTGAACTTTGAACTTGATATTTCGGAAACTTTTCTTCAATCCGAAATTGTAGATCATTGTTTACAAATTCAATTGTACATTATATTGTTGTATCTGATCTTGATTTATCATAGGGGGCTATTTTTAAAAAATCTGCAATGTTGTGATGCGATGTCATTTTTTGTGATTGGGGCATTTCCGTACGATACATATGGGTATCGTACTGTTCTTATAGATGGAGCAAAATAATGTTTTTCTTCGGAATTTGTATTTCTAAGGTATTTGGTAAAATAGGTTGAATTTCGATTTTTTCCTCAAATGAATTTGTTCTATGATTTTAACCTCTATCATTTTTATGACTTTTATGGTATGTGGACATGTAGATCCATAATTTTTGATCATAAATTAGTTGTTGTGTGTGTAACATAGACGGTATATTCAGAAAAAGAGAAGGTCAGGTAAACGGATTCCGAACAATATGCTACATTTATTCTATTCCAATTATAATAATGGTAAATCCGCCAGAGAAATAACTAAAATCACCTCTCATAACCTGAGGACTGTATACAACATCATATACCGCACCAAGAGAGAAGGCAGGCTCAAACTAAAGACGTTACATGACAGGCCCAAAATAGAAACCCCAAAAACTTACAGGAGAATGGTTCAAGAAATTAACGAAAGACCCCAAAGCGGCACCAGATAATTGCTTTCTCTAATCAAAAAAGATTTTGGAGTAAGTGTGTCACATGGGAAAAGTCAGAAAAGTGCTACATAATAACAAGCCTTCATCATTGCCCTCCCAGTACAATATATAGAAACTGTTCAAGAAACAAGAGCCACCAAGCAGGAGTGGCAAACAAAGTACAATGCAGCAAACTGTACCGTCAAAAGAAGCGCAAGGAAGGATAAACGTATGTGGATAAACAATTTAGCAAGAGAAGCACAAGTAGCCGCGGTAACACATCACAGCCGAGATCATTACAAATATGCTAGAGAATTATCAGGTAGGCAGATGGTGCCATCAAGACCACTTGTAGATGAGAACGGCATATCAACAACATCCAAACAAGAACAAATACAAATCTGGACAAAATATTACTCTAATATGCTATCGGTAAGGGTACATTCTACACAACAACTGTGTCATTGCAGAGACCACGTAGTCAGGGAAGACATGGAGATCCAAAGCCCACACAGGAACGAAGTAATAGAAGCTATTAAGTCTTTACAAAATAGCAAGGCACCTGGTCCTGACAATATACCACCAGAATTACTATCAGCTGACACCGAAACCAGTGCGCAGACTATACTTCCGGTAGTACAGAGCTTTGGGACAAGTGAGTCACTACCTAGTATAATCAATGAAGGTATCATAATCAAACTACCTAAAAAAGGCAACCTCACAGAGTGCAGGAACTGGAGGGGTATTTCGTTAATGAATGCAGTAGCGAAAGTAATATCGCATATCATGGCCAAGCGCATTGGTGAACCATTGGAACTATTATTGAGAAGAGGCAGGGTTCCGACTACACCGATCGTGCGTTGACCACGTTAACACTTTGTGGGTAATAGTGGAGCAGTCTGTTGAATGGAGATCCCCGCTGTATCTGAGGATAAATATTGGGAAAACTAAGGTGATGTGCATTAACACTACAATGACATCAAACATTACCATCGACGGTAAAGAAATTGAAACTGTTAGCTCCTTCATATATCTTGGGAGCATAATAAATGACAGCGGTGGAAGTAAGGAAGATATAGTACACCGAATCAAAAAAGGACCTAGCGCGTTTGGTGCATTGGAAAACGTGTGGCGCTCCCAAATTATCTCCAGGCAAACAAAATTGAGGTTATTTAACTCGAATGTTAAATCTGTAGTTCTGTATGGATGCGAAACCTGGAACGCAGCGACAAATAAGGTTAAATCGCTGCAAGACTTCATAAATAGGTGCTTGCGTAGAATACCCAGCAAAATAAATTGGAAGTAGTGCAATGTGGACTAGTTCTTTCACGGCATGTTTTGATGCAGTTCAAACGGAGTCGTGAAAAAGGCACTCCAGTCCTCACATTTTAACCGCATTTGGACGCAATCCAAAGAATCACATCCAATTGTCACATTTTAACAACATCCGGATGCAGTTCAACGGAGTCGTGAAAAAGGCACTCCAATTCCTCACAATTTAACAGCATCCGGATGCAGTCCAAACGGAGTCGTGAAAAAGGCACTCCGTTCGCTACATTTTATTAGCTGTTGTTAGAGATCCCTACACGTTCATAAATCAGTGTATACATCTCTACAGGCAGCGGCATACATTTTATAAAAAGAAATAAGCGTGTTAAAATTTCCAAAAATTTGCTAATACAAACTACAAAATATTTAATTTGTGAACATTTTTCCGGTAACTCACGAGAAGAAAATTTCCCAATGTAGTGCTGTTGGAGTACATGTCGAAATCTTAACTGGTGATGGCAAGACAATATCAAACCCAAATAGCAGATGAAGCATAAACAATTCAGCTTGGACTAAATAGAGAGTGGAGGAAACACGCATGTTTGCGATTGAATTCAATGGAGAATTTTCATAATTTGTGTTAATGTAATAAATTTCTTAATATTTTTGTTCTCAACAAATAATAAATGCATTTTATTTGTTCTGGGATATTTTGTAATGGCTTGCACAAAAACACGTGCTTTGGACTGCATCCTATTCTACCCCGAAGGGTTAGTTAAAATGCAATACCAAAGGGTCAGTTAAAATGCAGTGCCAAAGGGTCAGTTAAAATGCAGTGCCAAAGGGTCAGTTAAAATGCAGTGCCAGAGGGTCAGTTAAAATGCAGTGCCAACGGGTCAGTTAAAATGCAGTGCAATGGAGTGCCTCTTTCAGTAGTCACGCTCTTGTAAAAATCATGAGTGAAAATGCATAATTTGATGCACTTCCAGATCACTTGTACATATCATTTAACTGCCTCTTTGGAGGCAAACTTTTTGCTGGGATAATGAACATATTCTGGCCCAACACCATATCGAACATCTCACTGTGGCGGGAAACTAAACAGGAACCGGTTAGCATAGAAATAACGAGACGGAAATGGATAGGTCATACCCTACGGAAGGACAGAGACGACATTGCCAGATAAGCGCTTGAGTGGAATCCGCAAGGTAGCCGGAGGAGAGGTAGACCGGCAAATATATGGAGATGGTCTGTCGAGGCAGAAGCAGCGAGTACGGGTTGGAGTGAAGTTAAACATTTAGCATTAAATAGACTAGAATGGAACAATTTTGTTGTGGCCCTATGCTCCATATTGGAGTAAAAAGGAATGAATAATTCAGACTTGTTACAGATAACTTTTCACGCCATCTTAAGTATTGGGATGACGTTATATTTTCTGATGAGACTAATATTATGTTGTACTATTACGATGGGTCTCAAAAAGTTTTGCGAAAAGTACTACCAAGACAACGACCGTAAGCATATATCTTAACGCCTCGACACAAAAGAAGTTTGGATAAAGCCACAAAACCTTGGAACTCCAGCGTTAAAAAGAGGGCCAAAAACCCAGACCCCAAAGGAAAACAGGACCAAAAATAAGAAAGAAGCCATTTAAAAGAAAAAGGAGGAGCAAACAAGGGAAGTTATCCCTGAAGGTACTTCCAAAAACTAAGCGGATAATGAAACCTAGCAAACCAGATGAGTTGATAATAAAAACATGTGGGAGCTCGTCGTATTCCGATATACTTAGGCAGGTGAAAAGTGAACCAAAACTGGTTGTTGTTGGAGAAAACGTCAAGAACATACGAAAAACAGAGACCGGAGAGTTAATACTGGAAGTAAATAAGCCATCGCATCATCAAAACATGAATTCAGAGATGCAATTAAGGAGATACTGGGAAGTGCGGCAGAAGTCCGATCTTTGACACATGAAGTACTTCTAGAAATTAAAGACATAGACGGGGTGTCTTCAAAAGAGAATGTGCTCCATGGAATTAAAGCAGTTTCTGAGAAATGTATTTCCTTGGAATTATCTGCAATAAAGTCGATGAGGAAAGCATATAGAGGCACTCAAACTGCCACAATTGCCTTGAATTCTGTGCTAGCAAAAATTATTCTGCAGGGACCGAAACTACGTATTGGATTGGCTGATTTTCGAACACAGATGCTACAGTTGCCTGAACTACGGTCATCCGGCTGCAAAATGCGGAAGCGAACACGACAACTCAGGTTGCTGTTTCCGATGTGAGGAGTCTGGCCATAAGATGTCTACGTGTTCCAATACCCCATGCTGCATGTTGTGCTAAAACACAAAATCAAATCCGAAACACGTAACAGGGTCAAAGGTATGTATGTCCCCAATACCAGAAGGCTGTGCGTAAACTCAAAACCTCAATATGAGACTGATTCAGTTAAATATGAATCACTGCGAAGCTGCACAAGATCTATTAAGGCAAACAGCCCAAGAACTAAGTGTAGACCTGGTAATAATTAGTGAGCAATATAGAAATATTGAGTGGGAATGCTGGTCAAGCAATATCACTGGAACATCTGCAATTTGGTCCTTAAAGAGTCCAATATACTAAGAGATACAGGCTTTGTTCGTGCTACGGTAGCAGGTGTGGTAATATACAGCTGCTACATACATCCCACCTAGGTATGATATTGAGCAGTATGGCAGAATATTGGATAAACTAACCAATGATGCTTCAAAATGGAATAAAATTCTTATAGCTGGCGACTTCAATGTGTCAAAACCCAGACCCCAAAGGAAAACAGGACCAAAAATAAGAAAGAAGCCATTTAAAAGAAAAAGGAGGAGCAAACAAGGGAAGTTATCCCTGAAGGTACTTCCAAAAACTAAGCGGATAATGAAACCTAGCAAACCAGATGAGTTGATAATAAAAACATGTGGGAGCTCGTCGTATTCCGATATACTTAGGCAGGTGAAAAGTGAACCAAAAATGGCTGTTGTTGGAGAAAACATCAAGAACATACGAAAAACAGAGACCGGAGAGTTAATACTGGAAGTAAATAAGCCATCGCATCATCAAAACATGAATTCAGAGATGCAATTAAGGAGATACTGGGAAGTGCGGCAGAAGTCCGATCTTTGACACATGAAGTACTTCTAGAAATTAAAGACATAGACGGGGTGTCTTCAAAAGAGAATGTGCTCCATGGAATTAAAGCAGTTTCTGAGAAATGTATTTCCTTGGAATTATCTGCAATAAAGTCGATGAGGAAAGCATATAGAGGCACTCAAACTGCCACAATTGCCTTGAATTCTGTGCTAGCAAAAATTATTCTGCAGGGACCGAAACTACGTATTGGATTGGCTGATTTTCGAACACAGATGCTACAGTTGCCTGAACTACGGTCATCCGGCTGCAAAATGCGGAAGCGAACACGACAACTCAGGTTGCTGTTTCCGATGTGAGGAGTCTGGCCATAAGATGTCTACGTGTTCCAATACCCCATGCTGCATGTTGTGCTAAAACACAAAATCAAATCCGAAACACGTAACAGGGTCAAAGGTATGTATGTCCCCAATACCAGAAGGCTGTGCATAAACTCAAAACCTCAATATGAGACTGATTCAGTTAAATATGAATCACTGCGAAGCTGCACAAGATCTATTAAGGCAAACAGCCCAAGAACTAAGTGTAGACCTGGTAATAATTAGTGAGCAATATAGAAATATTGAGTGGGAATGCTGGTCAAGCAATATCACTGGAACATCTGCAATTTGGTCTTTAAAGAGTCCAATATACTAAGAGATACAGGCTTTGTTCGTGCTACGGTAGCAGGTGTGGTAATATACAGCTGCTACATACATCCCACCGAGGTATGATATTGAGCAGTATGGCAGAATATTGGATAAACTAACCAATGATGCTTCAAAATGGAATAAAATTCTTATAGCTGGCGACTTCAATGTGTGGGCAACGGAATGGGGGTGTCCTAGAACAAACGAAAGGGCGGCGAATACTACTGGAATCATTTGCCCGACTAGATGTAATACTACTGAACTCAGGAAATAGCCCGAAATTTAGTCGAAATGGTGGAAGTTCAGTAATTGATGTTGCTTTTGCCAGTACAAATATATGTAGTCCCCTTTCTTGGCAAATTTCAGAAGCAAACACACACAGCGACCACTAATGAGTCTAAGTGAATCTGCACCGACAAGTACTCGCGAACAAAATCCAACGGGTTGGAAGAGAATCCCCTTTAATAGAAAGATATTTAAACGGTCAATGGACAGTATCGAATTAAATGGCTCCCAAGGAAATGACACAACAACTTGTCTCACAAGTAACACGTTGAAAAAGAGAAAGTGAGGTTCAAATAAATCCCCAGTGTATTGGTGGAATGATGAAATAGCCGAGCTACGCAAAGACTGTATCCGAGCCAGAAGACGATTCGTAAGAACCCGCAATAGAGCTGAAAATGTTATACATTACCACATCCTCAAGGAGAATAAAAAGAAACTCAAAGCTGCAATACGCCGTAGCAAACGGAACTGTTTTATGCACATTTGTGACGAGCTTGAAAACCAGCCATACGGTCTAGCTAATAAACTAGTGACAAAAAAGCTAAAAATTTTCAAAAACCACGCACCTACAGAAGCTGTAACGTTGAAAGATATAGTAAATAATCTTTTTCCATGCCGAATGGTAACATCCTGGGAAACATTCGACCCCGGTGGATGCTTCACATACCCACCTGTTACACTAACGGAGATAAGGATAGCCGTTTCAAAATTTGAGGACTCTAAGGCTCCTGGTTTAGACAGCATTCCTAACGCTGCAGTTAAAGAAGTTGTTGAATGCTGGGGTGATCAACTGCTACAGCTGTTCAACTCCTGCCTGCGATATGGATATTTCCCATCAATATGGAAAAGGCGAAGGTTAGTGCTATTACCTAAAGAAGGCAAGCCACTTGATACACCATCATCATATCGGCCCTTATGTATGATCGATACATTTGGAAAACTTTTGGGGAGCGTTATACGAAATAGACTACAAACCATGTTGAAGCTACGGATGGGTACAGGAAGAAAAGATCAACGGTGGAGGCTATAAAAACGGTCGTTGATATTGCAAGAGCCGCAATAGATGGTAAAAGTTGAAAGAAAGGTACAAAAGAATACTGTGTGGTTGTAACCCTCGATGTCAAAAATACCTTCAATACAGCAAACTGGGAAAACATTGTGAAGGCCCTCATTCGCCTCAATGTCCCTCCCTACCTAGTAGCTGTAATAAAAGACTATTTTCGAAAAAGAGCTTTAATGTACGATACTGACGAAGGAGTCAAAGTACACAAAGTCACAGGAGGAGTACCACAGGGATCGGTTCTGGGACCGCTGTTGTGGATAATGTTCCACAACAGCGGTCCCAGAACCGATGGAGTTTTGAGAATAAACCTACCAGAAAGGTCAAATATTATGGGTTTTGCTGATTATATAGCTCTGGTGGTATTTGCAAAGACCATAGAAAGAGGCGAAAACAGTGTCAGAAGCCACCATTCAAGTAGTTAAGTCATGGCTTAACTCATCTGGACTGCAATTAGCAGAGCATAAAACCGAAGCCATAATCATAACAAGCTGGAAATATGTGGAGTACATGGAAATAAAAATTGGTAACTGCATAATAAGAACAGCAGAAAGTTTAAAATACTTGGGAATCATGATAGATAACCGTATATCGTTCAAGCAACATCTCGACTATATAAAGCTGAAGTCGAGTAAAACGTGTGCAGCACTATGTCGAATAATGCCAAATACCAGGGAACCTAAATATCTAAGATGTTAGCAGGAGTAGTAAAAAGTATAATACTATATGCAGCACCTATTTGGGAAAAATCTTTGAGACACAAATCGTACCGAGAGAAGATAAGTTCGGTTTATAGGCTTCTGGCACTTCGTGTGTGTTGTGCGTACAGAACCGTATCCGATGATGTTGCATTTGTTATTGCAGCAATGACGCCGATCGATCTGTTGCGTCACAAGTCAGACCATGGTGGAGTGGCAGACGAGGTGGTAGACATCAACAAAAGGCAGGTGGACGCAAAAACTAATTCCAAATGTTGAAATTTGGTGCAACAGGCAACATGGTGATTTAAACTTCTACTTAACCAAATTCTTAAGTGGCCACGGTTTTAGGTCATATCTATTTCGCTTTGGACTCGATAGCTCGCCTTTCTGCCCGAACTGTGCAGAAGATATAGAGGATCCCAAACATGTTTTATTTTGAGGAAAGAATAAACTTGGAGTGGCAAATTGGATGTACAGTAAGTGAAGAAAACATAATCCGGTTAATGGTGGAGTCACCGCAAAATTCGAATTTTGTATGTGAATGTATTAAATCCATAATTTTGGAATTAAAGCGGCAAGATGAAATTAGAAGAACAATGTAAATCCTAGCTGGGGTCACTAGTACCATTCCCACCCTATGAAGAAATTTTTTCAAACGGCGTTACCGTAGGGATTGTGGAACGATGAAATGGGGTTATTTCAGCGTGTTAAAGTCTCGCACTCCTGACAAATCAGGGGCCTAATTACGACATTCGATTCAATCGAGTATTTGCTCGAGAATTAAAAAATCAAACTATGAAAACCTATTCGCGCCAACTGCACATTTACTAAGGGGTAGTTTACACTATATGTAAATGTCATATGACATGAAATTTTCCATCGTTATATATTCGCTAATATGTGTAATATTGGAGATTTTCCTTACGCCATTTACTTTGTGCGTCCACACCAGCAAAAATTTAAAAAACTAGGTCTCCACATTGCCTCCGTGAGTAAATATGGAATGTTTTTATTTCGTGTCATATGACCATTGATAGATAGTGTAAACTACCTCTAAGGTATATGCATTAGAAATTTGTTACAAAAGTTTTACAAAAATAAATAATTTAGTACAGTTTTCTAGCACATCTTCATTCCTAAAGTATTATTCAACGATTTCTACAAATATTTAAATTTTTTCGTTAATAATTTTGTTTTTTAGTTTTTGCTTTAAAATAAACACATTTTTTACCATCTACCTTCTTATGGGTACTTTACACGATATTTTTTTTTACATATGAGTTGTCACTTTGCATATACATTTTGTATTGGAGAAGTGACAACCCATATGTAAAAAACATACCGTGTAAAGTACCCATTAGTGTTCTTTGGAGAGCACAAAGGTGTTCATAGCTCGATTTTTTCATTCACGAGCAAATTCTCGATTGAATCGAATGTCGTAATTAGGCCCCAGGTAGCCAGAGTCTTTCGATGATTTTTTCCCCACCGAAAAAAAGAAGCATGGCATTCTTGCTTAAGTCATATCTGGTAAATGACTAAAGACCAAGTTCGACCTAATTCAAATGTAATTCTGAAATATTTTTATTAGGTCGAACTTGGTCTTTAGTCATTTACCAGATATGACTTCAGCAAGAATGCCATGCTTTTTATGTGTCGAGGCCTTTAAGGCCTGCGTACATAAGCTGCCTCGCCTGCTTACCTTGCTTACTTCTGATAAAAGAATAAAAAAGAAAAGGGCAACCCAGTTCAAAATTTGCTCGGCCTCATTTAAGGCCTGCGTACATAAGCTGCTCTGCCTTGCTTTCCTGCTTCATTTTTGACATAATAAAAATAAAAGAATAAAGAAGGCCGAGGAAATTTCGAACTGGGTTGCCCTTTTCTTTTTTATTCTTTTATCAGAAGTAAGCAAGGTAAGCAGGCAAGGCAGCTTATGAACGCAGGCCTTTATTCATTTATTTTTATTATGTCAGAAATGAAGCAGGAAAGCAAGGCAATCAGGCAAGGCAGCTTATGTACGCATGCCTTTAGTAACACTTACTTTACTGAACGTGCTGTCTGTACAAAATATTTAAATTTTTGCGACTGCTCTGCAAAAAATAATGATCAAATGATTGATTACATTTGATATGGATTTATAGTACTCACCACTATGTTTTTCTTTGATCTGACCAACAATTTCAACACGAACATCTATCTGATATTTTAAAAAATTGGTATATTTTATTTGCCCTTTAATTTAATTTTGTGGCAATATCAAGTGATATACATATGTATGTGTGTGTGTTTGTTTTTCTTGGTGTGTAAGTGTAAATAATGCTTAAAAATCTATTTGAAATTTTAAAAAATACACAATAAAATTAATCAAAATCAATGCAATATGTGATCGATCGCATATGGTATGGTATTAGAGATACACTACTACAAATTGTGTTTATATCGAAAAATTGTTTCCAATAAATCGTTTTAAAACATATTTTGTGTGTTTTGTTGTTGCTTTAGGCATTATTTGTTTACTTGATTTGATATTTTCTATTTCATTCTTCACTTTACTTGTTTTCTTTATGATGATTTATATTAAAAGTAAAAAAAGAGAACTGCCTATTAAAAAAAAAGAAACAAATCAAGTTTGGGTGGTTTTCTTCTGTATAGGGTTCGCACAATATGTGTGTCCGTTTACTCAAAATTTGTACAAATTTTTACTGGATGTTGTCCGTTTACTCTACAGTACAATGCAACAGACCTTAGTCGGTTGCAAGAAGTTACTGGGCTTCTACAAATTTGTTCAAATTACTGAGTAAACGAACACACCTAATATCAACAAAGGAAAGGGTGGTGTTTAACATCTAGAAAAGGAAATAACTTAAACTAAATTTTGCATATAATATTTAACAAAACAAAATAAACTTATTTGAACTAATCATCCATCCTCTAGATATATTGTAAAAACATGGAACGTTCACAAGCTTCTTCCAACAATTCCTGTTTTCTTTTCATTTCTTCGGGTGTTAATTCCCGCACCAGTTCATCAAATCCATCATCAAAGGACTGTGGTGAACTGTTGTCTTCGTCGCGATTTTCTGTTTCCGGCAGAAGTGGTTCGCCAATAATTTGTCGTATTTCGTTGGGTAAATTTTCAGCTTCTTTAATTTGATAATAAATCGACTCGGCAATTCGTAATGTTTTTTGCAGATCAATATTTCCCGAGAGTTCATTGACATGTTTTAGAATTTCCGTAAATTGATATTTACTTTCGATGATGATATCAGTTTCTTGATCCAAAATTGCCACCGATATTAGTATGTGGAAATTGGGACATGGTAATTTCGTCCATAGACATTCCCACAGCTTGAGAATATCTTCGTTGGAAAATTCTCGCTTATACCACACCAATAGCCAACGGAAACAAAAATACATATTATCCGAATCGTGACTTTTCATGTATTTGAATAGACGTGGATTGGCAAATTCCAAGAGGGTTCGCAGCTGATTAAATTGGGTTTTCATGCCAGCCTGATCAATGTCGAAATTGGCAAATACCATATCCATGAAACCAACAAAGCACCAGAAGGCATCAACTTCGTTTTCCTGAAAGTAAAAAAATGATGGGGCACAAATTTAGAATTGAGAATGGGAACAAGGAATATTAATCACTTTTACTTTTTCAAAATAGAAAATTAATCATTAATCATTAAAATTAATTAATCTCCAAGCCCAACAACAGTTTTGCCTTGGAAAGCACAATCTGAGTGGTCATGCTAAAGCGATAGAATTTCTTGCACAACCTTTACCTCTTTCAGTCAACCAATGGATACGAGAGATTAAGATTCTCCACAAAGCATTCCTCTTCACATCTGAACACAGTTAATTTATGAAATATTATCCAAATATAACAGGAGGGAGGGGCCACAATATTCTATGAACATATCCCTAATTAAAAAAAAAGAATTTTAATTGGCGAGAAAATAAAGAAAAAGCTTTTGCGGCCAGCGACTTTCACGTTTTCATCTATAGGAGCAGTGCGATTATATAATAATTGTTCCACAAACATTTCAGATGGGTCAAGGGAGACTTCTCTCATATCAATGAGTGCACCCCGATTCATATTAGCTCAATGAAATGGGACCTACTGTTTATTGCCGAGTCCCAACGGCGTATCCTAAGACCACTTGTAGAGAAGTTGCACATGGCTGAAATACTCAGGAAATGTCGCCAACATCACTGAGGGGTATTTTGCCACCGTTGAAAATTTGATGTTGTCTGGCCTGGGAATCGTACCCACGACTTTTAGCTTGCAAGGCGGTGCATTGGAAACCGTAATTAGGCCCCAGGTCGCCTCCTCATGTCATCAGAAGACCATCTGCTGCATACAAAGACTAAGACTCTTCCCGTATGACAACACAATGGCACACTGTCGTTGCTGTACTTGTTTGGGTGTTACTGCGAAAGTAATCCTAATCAACACATAGTGAATATGACCTTAGTCCTACCTACAGGTACCTATCGCATTCCTACAATACCTCACATAAAATTGTACAGTGAACTTTGAACCTTGAGCTACATCACAAGCAAAACAAATGCCACATATGGAATTAACAATTGCAGAAAATTTCATCATCTATGACACCATAGGGGAGAATTGATAAGGCTTTGCTAAATGAATCATCGACCTGAACATAATCTGCATTTTCTTTAGTCATGGTATTCATACCAGCCTTCTGATAATGTTTATCACAAGCAATCACATATCTCTTCATTTTGCCACAACATCGCCTATCAAAAGCATAATCACACAACTATTTAGTTGAAATTACTAAACGCATTTTATCTACTTACCATAATCGCCAATATCGGTGCCAGTAAATCGGACATACCCTGAACATAACCCAAATCAAAATTATACTTGACATAAGTCATAAGTATGCCCTGCAGTGTTGTTAGATTTGGATTATCTTCACCGGCAAAATATTCCAACGAACGATCTGTACGCTTGACATCCTTCTCTATTTGGCACTTGCGATCACGATATCCTGAGAAATTGGCTTCTTGTGTTGTGGTCATTGATAGCCATTGGGCTTTCATGTTATAATATTCCATGGATTTTTCTTTACGTCGTGCAATTTTTTCCACCTCCGAATCATTCCATTGATAATAGTTGAGAAGATATTTCCACACCTCTGGCCGTAGACTTGGTTCAATGCCACCATGGAAAATGATTTCCAAGACACGTTTAGAATCCGAAACACGTCCTTCGGGTGTCATAAATTCCAACCATTGATTTTCGTTGAGTGGCCTGCCGCGTTCAACTGGGCGCCTTTCGGGTAAAGTTGGAACAATTTTTTCATCAATTTCTTTGACATTTTCCAAACCACTGGAGTCCATGTCGGGCGATTTATCCAAACTACTGCCACGACTGTGCGAACCAGAGGTATTTGAGCTATCTGCCAAGCCGACCATTTGATAATTGTCCGATGGTGGTGAGGATATTTGTCGTTCTTTGGCATCCAAGGAACCTGGTCGAACACGAGGTGGTGCTTTTTGTGACACATAGTCGGGGATATTGACCAAAAATCCCACAACTTTATGAGGTAACCAACTTTCATTGCCAATGTTGCTTGACTTTATCTCACCAATATCCAATTCAGCAAATGTTTTCTTTAGTTTTTGTGTTTCGGTGGTTAAAATGACATACTCCTCGCCACTCCTTGTTGAGGGTTGTATGTCGATAATGTGTAATTGACGCATACTTCGTACAAACAAATCAGCATTGCCGTGTTGAAAAAAGAATTCCGAATGTAAGGAGCCGTCTAGTTTGCGCAGGAAACGTATGGTTTGGCCACGATGTTTCACCTCAATGCCCGACAGGTCCTCTAAGCAGGTGCGTATACATCTCGATTTCAAGGAACCTGTTGATGATTCCATGGGTTTTGTGTTGAAAGCTTTACATTCCGAAATTGTGCGCGATCTACGTGATATTGTGTCAACCAAAGCCCAATCTTCCTGGTCTTGGCTATCGTCAGCAATTAATATATTTTCATTCGGTTTCCATTCAATATACAAGCGACGTGGCGGTCCATATTCGACCAAGGACAAGGAACCACTGTTATTTAAATCGGCAATATGTTCAGCACTTGCTTTTTTCAGCAAAACACCGTCGTGTGTGCATAATATCTGTGAAAAGCAAAACACAACAATGTAGAACAAAGAGAATGGAGTGTGCATATAGTATAAAAAATTAATGTAGTCACTTACATTTCCTGCACCCGCCAGGGAATCATCTGTGCTGGTGGTCCCACTGCTAGTTCCTGACATAGTCACAATGGAATTTGGATTTTGTATTGGTGATTCAGAACTGTCATTGAGGATATTGAATTGCATATGTTCACAACTTTCCTCACGCTCAAAGCGTACAGAATTGATCATGTTTTCTCAAACGCCCTATAAACTGAGTCGTAAAATGTGTTATTTCGGCAAGTTTCTCGTATGGGGAATAAAAAATAGGCTTGATGGGAATATAAGGAAAATTTACGCTGTTTTCTTTAGTTATTCCGTAGTATTAAACTTTTCGCCTGATGTGATGTTACGAATGAAAGGAGGAGACAAACACACAAAACAAAAGAAACAAAATAAATATTTCATAACTACAGACCCCTTACAACATAGATAAGTGCTGCCAATATTAAGTCAAAGAAAATTTAGTTAACAGTACGTTTACATGTAATCGGATTTAACAAACCCACTGGATTTTAAACGTCAATTCCAATGTGTACACGTCAAATAAATCTTCATAAAGACGGTTAACCCGGCAAAAAGTTTGCTTTATAGTACGGTTATATTAGAGATTTTTGTCGGGTTAACCCACTTCATGAGGATTTATTTGCTTAATCTGCTCAAATCTGACCAGATTTGCCATACACAAATTAAATCCTCTCATGGCTGGGTTTATTTTAAATCCGGCACAAATCCACCAAAAATACAGTGTTGTATTCGGTATTTGTGCAAAAAAAAAATCCAACTCTACTCAAAAAGTACCAAAAGTTGCAACTGTTTTTGCAACAGAGTTTGTCGAGTTTTACACGTTTACGATTGGTCGCATGAGATTTTATGGAGTTAATAAATCTAAAGTTATTTGGAAATCATAAAATTATTTATTTTTTTTTTTCATTAGACACTTTTTTCATGGTATAATAAGGAAGGTAGAACAGGTTCTGAAAAACATTAAAAACTCAACCCTGAAGCTATGCCCGCTTTCTGTCAAAATTATTTATACATACACATTTACAAACATCAACTTATTTTATTTATTTTTGTTTTCTTATTCTTGTGTTCAACTTTCAAAATCATTGAAATGTGTGAAATTGAATTAATTGTAAGTTTAACTTTTCAGCATGGTAGAACAAATACAAGGTAAAGTTAATACTACAACAAATACAACTCGAACAACAACCACAAAGGAATTTGTTTTTGTTTGTAACGTTACTGCCAGTTGTATTTGTAAACAAACCAAGGAAATGTCTATAAATTATTGGAATTTAAAAAACTAATAATTTTTCACATTTGGTTCAATATTTTGGAAAACATGAATGAAAATTCGTTACATTTTCAATTTTTATGTTTCCACATCATTCCACTAAATGCAAAAATTCTCGCAGAAAGTAGAATTCTTGCAGAAAAGTTTGGGGTCGCTGGAAATTCATAGAAAAAGGAGAAGCTGTTTCAATGTTTTGTTTTAGAAATCAAAGAGGCACATGTTTATTAGGGCTTTATTTTTTTTAAATTTTAACAAAATACCTCACATATTAACAAACGTTGTATCGCCTCTACAAGCAGGGATTTACTGCGCGGCTTATCGTTCGAACTTGGAGGAGGTTACATATCATTGATATGAAGAAGTCTTTCTGGGAAATGTTTTTTTTCCGAATGATATATTTTTTTCTCAAAAAATATATGTTCCTTATGTACATCGAAATAGAAATATAAATGTATAAAATGTCATATGAAATTTGACACTAACGTTACAACCCAGTTCACTCAGCTGTGTATTGCTGCTACCTTTTCTTATTCTACCATGACTTTTCAGTATCGCGTTAGAAGTATTGTTAAGAGTTTTCTTGTCTACAGCTAACAGTTTATTTTAACGCGGAATTACCCAAAATGATGCTGTTTTCAAGCCTCAGCCCAATACATTCATTCCAGAGAACTAACAAGAGAAATTGAAATGAAGGAAGAACCACGAAAAAAGGTCTCATGCTAGGTGCATGGAGTGAAAAGTTATTTTTTCCCAGAATCTTTCGGCACGGCGCACCAGAGCATAATAAGAAATAGTGGCAAATGAGATCTTCGATCAATACATATTCAAAAGTTGTTATAATTTTGATGTTTTTATTTTTATATTACGCGAAAATGAATAAATATGTACATATGGATGTGGTCAGAAAAAATCATATTAAATACATTTGCAACAACACTTGCAGCCGCCTTGAAAAGTTGCTCTACTAGGTTTCCAATATGGCATTTGAAAATCCTCTTTTCTTTCGTGCAGGAAGATTTAAAACCGCAGTTTTCAAGTAAAAATATTAATTCAAGTTACATTGTTTCCAAATCCAAAACGCTGATGGGTTCTTGAAACCTCAATTCAATGAGAACAAAAAAGAAACTTTAGACATCAGCAGATTTCTTTATACATTTATACATCCGTTTATTAGTTGCCTGAAATTCTAAAACGGGTCAATTGTACCTTCCAACCAACTCGATGTATTTCACACAATTTCTTGGCGTTTCATTGTCACAATTTTAATTTAATGTTGTGTTAAAATAAAATTCCAATTTTGTTCAATGAAGCTTCAATACATATGTACATATATTATGTATTTTGTTTTGCTCACAATTTTCAAAACAAAAACTACTTTGACAGAAGTCGGTCACCTTCATGAAGAAAATTGTATTCAGCTGTGAGCTCTGTCATACCTTTCTTATTATACCATGACTTTTTTTAACAAAAAGCACGATTGATACCATGATACAAAAATGTATCCTTGTGTGTAAAATATGCCAATATGAGCAAAGTGGGGACGATATCTCATACGAGAAATTGTAAAAGTGTAACACACGACTTTATTAGTTATTTTGTATGTATACGTAAACAAACATCAGCTGACAGTTTATATCCTCGAAAAGCTAAGTGTAACCAGCAAAGATTAACTACTTAATTGAAGGTTAACCCAGTGGGTTAACCTTCAATAGTGTAACCGTGGTATTATACTTTGTTTAAATTTGCGAAATCCACTCGATTTCAACTGTCAATTCCTTTGCGTATACGTCAAATGAAAACTCATCTGAAATGGATTGGATTTCATTTGACGTTTGAGCAATGGAATTGTCAGTTGAAATCGAGTGGATTTCGTAAATGTAAACCAAGCATTATACCCCGGTTACACTTATATAGTACGTTTATATATAACCGGATTTAACAAACCCACTGGCTTTCAATGTCAATTCCTTTGCGTATACGCCAAATAAATCCTCATTAAGAGGGTTAACCCTGCAAAAGGCTATAATATAAACATGGCCTTAACCGGATTAACCAAATGGGTTTGGGTTTCAAATGTCAATTCCATAGAGCAAATGTCAAATAAATCCTAATAAAGTGGGTTAACCCGGCAAAATGCTCTAGTGTAACCGCGCTATAATCCGGTTCAGTGTAACCGGGGTTTAGTTCCTGAGTAATCAATTAGGCTAAGCTCTTGTGATAAACTTGGAGTTTTTAAAAAACTTTTTTCAAAATAGTGGATTTTTTAAAAAATAATTTTTCACTTGGTTGATGTTTTAACAGCTATTTCTTCAGGTCGAGGGGTTTTTAAAAAAATATTTTTCAAGACGTGCATTTTTTAAAATAATTTTTTCAAGTCGTGAATTTTCTGAAAAATAATTATTCAAGTCGTGACCTTTTAAAAAATATATTTTCATTCCGTAGATTTTTTTAAAACAAAAATTTTTTCATGTCGTAGATTTTTAAAATATACTTTTTCAGCCTTGGATTATTTAAAAATTATTTTTTCAAAAGATCCACGAAGCGGAAAAATATTTATTGAAAAATCCCGTACTTGAGCAAATTTTTATTTTTAAAAATCCAATATATTTCAAGACGTGGACTTCTTAAAATAATTTTCTCATGTTGTGAGTATATTTTTTTCAAGTCGTGGTTTGAAAAAATACTTTTTTAAAATCGTGGTTTTTAAAAAAAATATTTTTCATGTTTTGGATTTTTTAAAAAATACTTTTTTAAATCGTGGATTTTTTAAAAATATTTTTTCAAGTCGTGGGTTTTTTAAAAAATGTCTTTAAAATGTGAATTTTTTAAAAAATATTTTTTCAATTTGTGTATTTTTTAAATAATATTTTTTGAAGTCGTGAATTTTTAAAAAAATAAATTTTTAACTCGTGAGTTTTTAATTTTTTGTTGATTTAAACAACAAAATTCATGTCGTGTATAAAAGATTCGTTCTAGTCGTGAATTAAAAAAATATTTGTTCAAATCGCTAATTTTTTAAAAAATATTTTTTTAGTCGGGTATAGTAAAAAAAATATTTTTTAAGTCGTGGGTAACTTAAAAAATATTTTTAAGTCTTTGATAATTTACAAAATAATTTTGAAGACGTTGATTTTTTAAAGTATTTTTTTCTATGTCGTGAATATTTATAAAATGTTTTTTAATGTAGTGGATTTTTTATAAACTATTTTTTTATGTCGTGGGCTTTTAAAATATTTTTTGGTCCTGGAATTTGTAAAGAGTACTTGTTCAAGTCCTTAAGTCCCGGTCCACACTACCGTGAATTTCATTAAAAAATTTCATGAAATTAGGTGTTCTTAAATCGAACTCCCCACTACAGCAATTTTATGATTTTACTCTAATATGGACGTCGATCTAGAGACGCATAAGTTCATATCAAAATTTCATTGAAACTACTGTAGTGTGGCCCGGGACTAAGGGCCAAATACATACGGTCCGTTGAACGTCGCGTTACAACAACCACATGAAAACTTCAAGAACGAACTTGGCATCACTTGCACTTTTTTTCATGTGGTTGTTGTTTTCAACGCGCAACGCGTCACACAACGGACCGTAAGTCCCGGTCCACACTAGCGTGAATTTCATTAAAAATTTCATGAAATTAGGTGTTCTTAAATCGAATTCTCCACTACAGCAATTTTATGATTTTACTCCACTATGGAAGTCGATCTGGAGACGCATAATTTCATGTAACTTTTTCAATGAAATCACTCTAGTGTGGACAGGGATTAGGTATTTGGCCCATTACTTTTTTAAAATTTGTTTTTCTAGTCGTGATTTTTTTAGAAAAATATATTGTTCAAATCATACATTTTTGTAAAAACTGTTTTGAAGTCGTAGACTTTTTAAAATTCTTTTTCTAGTCTTGCACTTATAAAATTTTTTTTAAGTCGTGGATTTAAAAAAAAAAATATTTTCTTTAAGTAATGGATTTTTTTAAAAAAATATTTTTTAAGGTTTTGGATTTTTTTATATTTCAAACTGTGAATTTTTTCATATTTTTCAAACCGCGGAATTTTTCCATACCTTTTTCATATCGTGGACTTTTTAAAATTTTTTGAAATAACGGATTTTTTCATATTTTTTAAAATAGTCCCATTTTTATATTTTTTTCGTTAACTTTTTCTTTTTTTTCTAATCGTGGATATTTTTTCAAGTGGTCGATTAAAAAAAAAAATATTTACCCATGTCGTGGTTGTTAAAAAATTATTAAAAAAAATCATTCACGTCATGGGTTAAAAAAATTTTCAAATCGTGGATTTAAAAAAATCAAATTGTAGATTTTTAAATTACATTTTTCAAATTGTAGATTTTTTAAATAAATTTTTCAAGTCGTGGTTTAAAAAAAAACATTTTTAAATCCTCTTTAAAATTTTTTTCTTGGAGTAAAAATCATGGTGGTATAAGAAGGTGTTACATCAAATAATGTCAAACGTCAAATTTGCTCACAATAATGCATTACTGTGAATTGCTTGTTTACATTTATAACGCATTTTGACAACAGGTATGAAGATCAGCTGTCTTTGGCGTTATAGTACGTTTAAATATAACCGGATTTAACAAACCCACTGGGTTTTAAATGTCAATTCCATTTCATATACGTCAAACAAATCCTCATAAGGATGGTTAAGCCGACAAAAACGTATAATATAAACAGCCTATTAGAAATCAAAATATAAACCAGAATCTGAATAAAGAATCAGTAATTTGATATAGAAAATATTGTTTTTTAGGCGTGGATTTACCCATGAAAAATATTATTTTTACCATGGTGGAATAAGAAGGTGTAATGCTTGGTTTACATTCGGCGTCGTTTCGTGATTTCGCGCGGAATCAAGCAAAATTTATCATGATTTCGCATACAAAAATGAAATCATCTCATTTCGTGATTTCAGCGAAATCAACATTGAAATCACAGCACTCATGATATACAACCCTGTTTTTTGCCTAATAAAGTACCAATAGTTGCAACACTTTTCACGTATCACAATAAACAAGGTAGATGGGCAATTGCGGCAACAAAAAAATTTATTATCAAAATATGTAAACAATGTGGAAAAAATATTAAGTTACTTTGTTACAATGATATTTTCCATTGTGTTCCCGTACTTTGTTAACGGTAATGTTAGAAAAAAGGGCGAATTGTCAAAAATTGCTTTCCCATACAAATTTCTTAAAAAATGCGGGAACGGAAAAATGACGGAAATTGCAAAAACTCCAGCAGAAATGCCAATAAACATGCTGTTAGTTTCTACTATGCCAAATTTGTGGTAGAAAACAGGAGAAGAGGGTGTTTGTTATTCAGCGCAATTTTCGTTTAAAGAGAAGTCGTGCCAGATTTCGGAGTACGGGAACGCATTTGTAGCACTAAACGGGAAAACTACGGCAAGTAGTAATATTTTCCACGTTCTGAATACAACCAAAATTTATTATTATCATGTCTCAACGATAAAAATCATTTTTTATTTTTTCATTTGTTAGTATTGTACACAATTAATACGATATATAGATCATTTTACGATAATTTTCGAAATAAAGCAGTAAAGTTCTATATTGTCAAATTTTTTTGATGACTAATTCAATTTACAACAGCTTGCTTTGAAAATTCATGTTCGATCAGCTTCACATATGCATCTACCTTGATAATTGTGATATGTTTGAAATCAACAAAAAAAAAGTATAAACACCGGGGTGTATTTGAGGATTTCGTGAAATCCAGTGGATTTTGGAGCGTAAAGCTGTAAACAGATACAACGTTTGGGTAAAGTTTTGTGTCGTTTTGGCCGTTTTTACACTGTTGGGCATCATGCCGAAAAATTCAAATTCATTTGAAATATATGCCAACAAACAGATAAACGCTGGACTTTGGTGTCGTCGTCGCCCTGTTGTTGTTTTTTTCTCGACGCCCAACGCAAAACTTTAATCAAACGTTGTATCTGTTTCCAGCTTTAGTGTAAACTTGGCATAATATAAATTACCCTTTATTGGTAAGGTGCTGCCAAACATGAAAAAATGCTGCCAATTGATGTCAAAGAATGAGAACAGAGAGAATGCCAAATGAATGTTTTCATTTCTCGAAAAGTCACAACAAACGTACAACGTGCTTCCAGTAATACTTTTAATTCTTCAGAAAAATTATTAAAAAATCAACTAAAAGTAGTCAGAAATCCAACCAAATATACACTAAAAGAACTAAAGTTCCAAAAGATCATCAACAAACTTAGACATGAGTGACAGTGAAACGGAGGAGCCCAAGCAAACGAATGAACCCATTGAAAATGCTTGGGCCATGAAGATACCAGCCTTCAAACCCGAGGACAATCCAAACGGATTGGTGGAGGAGAGCTCATTTGCAACACTCTTTCCCAAATATCGTGAAAAGTATCTTAAAGAAGTATGGCCTCTGGTACAACAAACTGTGGCCGAATATCACCTAAAAGCTGAATTGGATTTGATTGAAGGCAGTATGGTGGTGAAGACCACGCGTAAAACCTGGGATCCCTATATTATCATCAAGGCTAGGGATATGATAAAACTGATGGCCCGTAGTGTACCCTTTGAACAGGCCAAACGTGTGCTGCAAGATGAAATCGGTTGTGATATTATCAAAATTGGCAGTCTGGTGAGGAAGAAGGAAAAATTCGTCAAGAGAAGACAACGTTTGATTGGACCTAACGGTGCCACACTCAAATCCATTGAACTTTTAACAGATTGTTATGTTCTAGTTCAAGGTAACACAGTAGCTGCCTTGGGTCCATATAAGGGTTTGCAACAAGTTCGTGATATTGTCATAGATACCATGAATAATGTCCATCCGATTTACAACATTAAAGCCCTGATGATCAAACGTGAACTAATGAAAGATCCCAAATTGGCCAATGAAGATTGGTCACGTTTCTTACCCAAATTCAAAAATAAAAATATTAGCAAACGTAAACAACCCAAGGTTAAGAAACAAAAGAAGGAATACACACCATTCCCACCGGCACAACCAGAGAGTAAAATCGATAAGCAGTTGGCATCGGGTGAATATTTCCTCAACAAAGAACAGAAACAGCAACGCAAGCAAGAGGAGCGTAATGCCAAACAATCTGAAGCCGCAAAGAAACAAGAAGAGAAGCGGCAAAAAGATTTTATCCCACCTACAGAAGATTCACCATCGGCGGCAAGGAAACGTTCCGCAGATGGGGATAATAAGCTGGATGTTAAGGCGCTTAAAGCCAAACTGGCCAAAGCTAATAAGAAAATGAAAAAGGCGTAGTGTAATTAGCGTTTATAATGCTCTTTTTTATTAGTGTTTAAGTTGATAACTTTTTTTTAAATTACATACTATGTACTTTAGTTTAAATAAAGTAGATTTTACTTTGTGTAATTGTATGATTGAGAATATTAATTTAAGAAATGGTGTGATAGAGATTTGCAGCACGATCATGAATGTAAACTTCCCGTGAGTTTTGTCTCTCTGCCGTTGCAGCTTAAAGGGGAGAGTGAGAAACTCCCGGGGAGTTGATATTCATGAACGGGCTATTGTTTTCTGAATATTGAAGGTAAGCTCATGTAAATAGGATGCAAATTTGCAAAAATATTCGCAACTTTAGTTTGTATTTTTTATACCCTCAGCATTTATGCTAACGAGGGTATATACACTTTCATACGGGCAAAATGTGCCTCATCGAAATAATGGTTTTAGACCCCAAGTATGTTTGGACGAAATGTGTTTCAGACAATTTGGAGTCGATTTAGCAATGTCCGTCCGTCTGGTGCGCACGATAACTCTCGAACGGATGAACCGATTTGGTCCAAAAGTTGGCTATCGCAATATTTTGTCCAAACTTAGTTTAAGTTCGAAGATGGGTTATATCAGTCCACTCCTTCCGGTACCTCCCCCACAAAAGTTCGAAAATGTTTGGAAAAATTGTGCGCACGATAACTCTTGAAGGGAATAACCGACTTGGTCCATACTTTGCACATTATGAAATTTCTACCAAACTTAGATGAGGTTCCAATATGGACCCAATCGGTCAACGCCTTCGGGTACCTCCCACACAAAATTTCGGAAAAGTTCAGTTTAGGACCTGCTCTCGAATCGCTTTGATTTTTGTTGCAACAACTTGTTTTCACTGCCTCCCATACGACGGTACAAGTTTCATCAGGGGCAAGTACATACTTCCTGAGAAAATAGCCTAAAAGTTGCAAAGAGCCCCTATGACACCGAGTATAGTGGTTGGAGAGCAAGATAACTCTCGAACGGATTTGCAGATTCGGTCTAAAATTTGGCCTTCGTAATATTTTGTCCAAACATAGTTTAAATTCGAAGATAAGCCATATCGGTCCACTCCTTCAAGTAGCTCCGCCACAAAAGTTGAAAAATGTTCGGAAAAATTATGCGCACGATAACTTTTCAAGGGAGTGACCGATGTAATCCATAATTTGCACATCCTAATATATCTACCACATATAGATCAGGTTCGAATATGGACTATATTTGCCTCCTCCTTCTGGTACCTCTCACACAAAATTTCGGAATATGTTCAGTTTAAGACCTGCTCTCGAATCACTTTGATTTGTGTTGAAGCGATTTGCATTCGCTACCTCCATTAGACGGTAAAAGCCCGAAAGGCGTAAAAAAACCCTATGTCACCATATGTGGCTCTCGGAGAGCACGATAACTCTCGAACTTTTCAACCGATTTGGTCCAACATTTAGTCTTTGTCATATTATAACCAAACTTAGTTTCATGGGGCAATACCGGTCCACAACTTCCGGTACTTCTCCCCAATATTTAAAAAATGTCACTAAAATGCTAGGAGGATATCACTTGAATGGGTCAAACCAATTTGGTTCAAACTTTGGACCTCCTAATATATTGTCAAAATTTAGTTTAACTTCTAAAATGGCCCATATCGGTCCTCCCTAAGGGTACCTCCCCCCAAGAGTTCAACATTTGTGTCTTAGTGCAGTTAATTTCTAATCCACATTTTTGTCGGCAAGTTTAGATGTCCAAAAAGGGCCACAAAATTCAGAAGAGACCTTAAATACATTCGATCTGTCAGTAGGTGAAAGTTTCACTTCACATTGGCTGAGGGTATATACATACATATGTATTTATGTATGTATATTTCTTTGCAGATTTCGACAGAGATTCAGGCTAACGAAGGAAGCTTTCAACTACGTACTCTCTTGCTTGGAATTTTCGACACAACTTTCATTATCTGTCCCACCAATTTTGCAGCTGACAGCAACGTTGAATCTTTTGGGAAGTGGCAGTTTCCAACACAACGTAGGCAATGATTTCCTTTTAGGTTTGAGCCAGAGTGCAACATCAAAAATTGTAAAACATGTTGTGAATGAAATGGAGTTGCTTGTTGGCTTTAAGTGACTATTTGATGATATTTCGTCTTCGCTGATGTTCTTGGAATCCAAGGGTTCTTCATCATCGCCTTCCAAACATATTTGGCTTTGAATACCGAAGCTTTCAGCCGTTAAACCAGCAGCGTCCAATATTAATTCCTCAGGCTGTGAAAGGAGTTTGTCCTCATAGGGACCCCCACCAGTCTGTCTTTTCGAGGCTTTATTAAAAGAAAGCTTCTTTTTGACCATCTGTTTTTGGTCACTATACACCTAATTATAAAAGTTAAAAACACAATGCATTTTGAACGATTACAATAAAATTTTTTAAAGTTTACCTTTCGCCACAATGTTGCAGATTTTGTTGGAGGTCCTGCGGAGTTTAATTTTGTGGTCAGCCCTGAAAACTATTTAGTCGATGATCATCGATAACAATTATCGTTTAGTGGCGTTGCCAGTTGTCAAAATTGATCCACGTATGGCAACTCTCAACTGAAGTTGCGAATCTCAGTTGACGAAGCGGCTGTTTTTCAGCAACCACCAATTTTCAGTTGCAGTGAACATTTTCGAAGAAACAAGAAGTAAAATAGAAGGAAAAATAAACATTTTGTTAACAATTATTGATTCTTTGCATCATTAATTAATTTTGTGTATCAATATGGTGAAAATAACGACAAAGCAGCAGTTCGAAATATTAATTGATAAACTGAGCGAAAATCCAAACATAGCCCGAGGAGTTTTGGTGAAACCAAAGCCACAGCGGATGAAGCGTGGAGGTCCATTTCGGACAGTTTAAACAGCCATGAACCTCCAACACGAACACCTGAGGAGTGGCAGAGTCTGGATTCACTTTAAAGCAAAGTTGAAAAAGGAAATGCCTCAAAATAAAATAAACTTTAACGACACTGGTGGTGGTCCATCACAATAAGTGAATTTATCGCCTTTGGAGCGGACAGCAGCAAATCTTTTGCAAATGTATTTGGTGACAAATACAGTAGGTTCAGTTTAAGTACAAATGACGAACATCCTCCATCTATATAGCCAACTACACCAGGGAATTTCTTTTTGAATAAAAATGGTTTTTATTTTGCCTTTTTTCCTCCTCTGTCAACTTCAAAACGATCCAATTTTGGCACAATTTGTCCTCTATCAAGTGGACAACTTCCTTCAATACTCTCGACAATGTAGATTGAGCCATGCAATTGTTGAAATCATTGCCATGGGACTTTTGGAAACTTCCGTCCTCCAAGAGTCGCAACGCTGCGCACACTTTTAAAAGTGGGGGTATTCCTGTTGATCTGTAACTTTCTTTGAAGTCATCCTTTAACGTTTCCACAACGTAAACTACGGCATCCAAAAATACGCCTTAAACCTGAGATAATTTACTGATTATACAGATCTTTCCACATGATCATCAGCTTACAGTGCAGATGGCAATTCCAATGGATTCGACTTGTCCCTCAAATTTCTTCTAATAGATGCAATGTCCTGTACATTTTCTTCATCATCAAAAAATAATTCCACCGAACTTATCATTTTTTGGGACAGCAAATAAAACTTGACGATCCGAAGATTCAATGGGCAGGTTATATTCCAATCTTGGGTTTTCCAAATTTGCTCGAAAACTCAGCCAAAATATTAAAATATTGTCCAGAATACACAAAAGAGTTATCCAAAGCGCAATTATTTTTAAAATGTTTTTTTTTTTTTTGGCGAATAGAGGTCACAAATTTGAAAAAACACTGATCGATAACATGTTTATCGACCACCCAGTTGAGTTGACATTAATGGTACAACATTTCGTCTCAGTCGCGCAGACAACTGACAACGCAACTCAAGTTTAGTGGCAATATAAGATAGACCCATTAATTGTTTTTTTTTTTTTGAGGAAGTACTTACAGTTAGTCAACTATATTATTGCAAACGATGAATTTTTAAAAATTTAGATATTTAATTAGGAATTACTACAAGTAATTCTTTCAATAATGTTGGGCTTTTTGTAAATATCTGTTGATTTACTTGTTAATGACAACATCAAGCCAATAAATGCAGAAATCGCTCGGAATTAACAAAAACAACGGGCAAAATGAATAGGTATCTGGTTTTTGTGATGTCAACTAAATAATTGCAAAATTAATGAAGGTGCAATAAAATCGTGGGATTTTCCCCGCGATTTTTTCCAATTAAGGATTTTTATGACTTTTATGGTATGTGGACATGTAGATCCATAATTTTTGATCATAAATAAATGTTTGTGTGTGTAACATAGACAGTATATTCAGAAAAAGAGAAAGGCAGGTAAGCGGTTTTGGAAAATATGCTACATTTGGTCTATTCTAATTATAATAATGGTAAATCCGAAAGAGAAATCCTTAAAGCCACCTCTCGTAAGCTGAGAGGTGTGTACAACATCATTTACCGCACCGAGAAAGAAGCCAGGCTCAAACTGAAGGCGTTACAAGGCAGACCTAAAATAGTAACCACGCGAATTGACAGGAGAATGATTAAAGAAATTAACGAATGAGCCCAAAGCAGCACGAGAAAATTGATTTTTTTAATTAAAAATGATTTTGGAGTAAGTGTGTCACATGGAAAAGTCGGAACAGTGCTACATAATAACAAGCACTCATCACGAGTGACTAGGTAAAAAACATTGCCCTCCCAGTACAATATATAGAAACTATTCAGACTTGTTACAGACAACTTTTCACGCCATCTTTAGTATCGGCATGTCGTTATATTTTCTGATGAGACTAAAATTATGCTATACTATCACGATGGGTCTCAAAAAGTATTGCGAAAACCCCTTTACAGCCATGGAAAACAAAAATTTAATATGTACATTAGGGATATAACTTTTTGCACTTTTTTTGCAAATATCAAAAATACCACCACATAGCCGTGTAGAGCATGAAAAACTATTATGAAATACGGTGTCAATTTTTCTCTACCGCGAAAAAAGTTTCCGCACCAAATGCATTGAAGTTCTGTAATGCATTTTTTAATTTTATCTGTCATAACAATATATTTGCTTTTCATTAAAATTTTTATTTTTTTGTAATCTAATTTAAAATCATTATCAAAGCGTTCTGGACCAATTTGTTCTAAAATCGCGCCATTTCGGACCATATTAGGATTTTTTGACACTATTGCAATTTTAGATTTTTCTTTATAAACTCGTGAATTTTATGTTTATATTTTTTAACCTATCGGACAAGAGAATATGGAGTCATTTGCAACTAATTCGCGAAAGTTACAGGCTGTTTTTGTTGACTTTGCCTTTGAGAATTTTATTTTTGTCTATAAATATTTATTCAAACAAAGCAAATTTAAAATTTTAGGTAGAAAAAATATCAAAAGGGTTTTAGTAATCACGGCCGGTGCGGGAACTTTTTTCACAGAATCGGTCTTAGAAACACGTTTTCATTATTAGGACAAAATTTCCCACATGGTACTGGTGTTGTATTTTTGTAGAAAACAAATACGATTCTCACAAGCAAAGTCAACAAAAACAGCCTGTAACTTTCGCGAATTCGTTGCAAATGACCCCATATTCTCTTGCCCGATAGGTTAAAAAAATATAAACATAAAATTCACGAGTTTATAAAGAAAAACCAAAAATTGCAATAGTGTCAAAAAATCCTAATATGGTCCGAAATGGCGCGATTTGAGAAGATATTGGTCCAGAACGCTTTGATAATGATTTTAAATTAGATTACAAAAAAATAAAAATTTTAATGAAAAGCAAATATGTTGTTATGACAGATAAAATTAGAAAATGCATTGCAGAACTTCAATGCATTTGGTGCGGAAACTTTTTTCGCGATAGAGAAAAATTGACACCGTGTTTCATAATAGTTTTCCATGCTCTACACGGCTATGTGGTGGTATTTTTTTGGTTATAGCCCTAATGTACATACCGTTAAGTTCTGAAAACTTTTATTTATGGTATGGGGTTGTATACCAAGCAGTGACGTTGGGAACATCCAGATTTTGGAGGAAACGATGACAGAGGAAGTTTATTTAGATGTTTTAAAACATGATTTAATCAAAAGCGTCAAGAAATTTAGGCCTGTTGGACCTGAAAATTCAAACAAATTGCAATATAAGTACTACCAAGACAACGTCCCTAAGCATAAATCTAATTTATGTAGGACTTGGTTGTTATACAACTGTACCAAAGTCATTTACACCCCGTTCCAATGTCTAGATATTAGCAATTCATGGGTACACCTAAAGGAAAAAGTCGGGAATAGGCCGCCCACTAACCTGGGGGACTAAATAAAATGCAATAAAGAAGAATGGAAAAAAATACCATTGGAATATGACATTACGAAACTTATTTATTAAATTCAGATACATTTGCAAGCTGTTTTGATGCCATACGAAATATTAGAACCAACTTTTCGAAAAATACCGTAAAAATTTGAAAAGTTGTGAATTTTGCAATTCTTTAGTTGACAGTGCAAATAATGAGTTGTTTTCATTTTTGTTAATTTTAAGAAAATGTTTAGTGAAATTTAGCTGTTTTTTATTTTATTATATTAATAAACATCTGTAGGAATTATACTGTTAACAAAAATATTAAAAAATTATATATAAATATATCAATAAAATGATGTTTTATTTCAAATTTTGTAATAATTTTGGTTTTGCAATAATTAAGTTGACTAACTGTATATATATAATAATGAAAATAATAAAGTTAAAACTAACGAACATCTAAATAATATCCTAATAAAATTATAAATAAAATAGAATGAAAATAACTAAACGGATAAATAATAATATATAATAACAATGAATATGCAATAATTAGATAACTTCGTTAAAACAAAAATAAGTACACAATGCTACCGTATATTGTTCGTTTACTTTACAGTCTTGCAATACAAAACACCTTACTCGTTTACAAGAAATTACTAGACTTGTTAAAAAAATTATAAATAATAATAATTACAAATAATAATAGTCGAGGGTTATATGGGAAAGTGAATGCGCAAAACATAGCCTCTTTCTTTCCAAGTCAACCTCATCCCACACTTGGTGACCCCTGTTATCGCTAACGAGGCTCTGGCGACAAGCAAAATCATCATTTGGCTTGTGTTAATTGCGCACTGCAGGGTAATGATCTCGACTTTTGAAATTGTGTGTTTGAGGTCCATTGCGATATTTGCCCTATGACATACCTTAATTGGTCCATATGACCACAAAAGGTTAAAGTTGTCTTCATTGCTTTCATTGGCAGCCTGTTTTGGTCATATGGACCAATTAATATATGTCATAGGGCAAATACCGCCTTGGACCTCAAACACACAATTTCAAAAGTAAAGCACAAAGGAGACTCTGTTGTGGTATGGGCGTTGTATGATTACTTCCGGTGTAGGAAATCGTGTCTTTATCGAAGGAATTAAGGATAAGATGTATTATTTAAACATTCTGAAAGGATAATTTGAAATTTAGGCGCTGAAAAAATATATACATATATGAGCCCGAGCACAAATCACATATTTTTCCAAAATGGATGCTATGTAACTGTCCAAAAGTGAATCAAACACCTCCCCGATCCCCGGATTTGAATCCTATAGATAATTTATGGAGTATTTTGGACACAAATATAAAAAATCGTAACATCTAAAGTATAGGAACCCTGAAAATGCCTTGCAGGAAGGATGGGGAAAAATTCAGATACCGTGCACCGACAATTTGGTTAAATTTTTGCCAAAAAGGCTAACATCTGTAAAGGATAACAAAGGATGTCATGCCAAGGGCTGAAACCCTAGAAAATCCTTTTTGTTTCATGAAACTTTTAGAGTGCATACTTTTCACTGTGAGGTAGAAATCGATGTTGTTTAACCATTTTTATTTTTTTTATCTGAATTTATCTGAATTTCGTTAATTTGATTTTATTATATTTAAGTTAAGACACAAAAATAAAAAAATATAAAAACGAATGAAATCGCTATCATTAACCAATTCTTAGCAATCGCAGTTTTAATGAAAGAAACTGAAGTGGATACTTTTGAATCACTGTATATATTCGAGGCGAATTGAAGGAGAGTTGAAAGGATGACTTTAATGGATCGATTCCGTATTGCGACGCGAGTCGTGTAGCGTTGACAGTTGAAATTTTTCCATTACGTATGGCAAAAGTCGCCTGACGACGTCAAATTCTGTCGCCATAAAGTTCATTTTGCGGCGACAACAAATTAGCTGTCGCCTTGCATTTTTACAAACGAATAAAAACGAAAAATTGAAACGTTAGTAAGTGAATTTAAGTGAATTTATTTAATATTATATACGTTTTTTGGTCTCCCTTGTCCCGTATGGGATGTTGTGGAACAATGTTTTTTTTTGTTTTTATACGTTTTTTGGTGTTTCAGTATTTACGAGTATATTGGTAAAAATTACTACCGAACAGCAATTTGAAATGCTGCTTGAAAAATGGAAGCCCATCCAAACGTAGTAGCTCGTGGAGTCAGACTTTTTGGCGAAACAAAAGTCACTTTTGATGAGTTGTGGAAGGATGTTGCGGAGCAATTATAGGTGGGTTCATGACAGTTTTCAAAGATGATCTAATGGGAGTTTTTATAAGCGAATTGAAAGGAGTCCTTAAAGCGGAATTGAAGGGACTTTTTGGGGTCGATTTTGCATTACCACTAAACTTGAGTTGCGTTGTCAATTGTCAGCACAACTGATCAGTGTTTTTCAAACTTGTGAACTCTAAAATCCAAAAAGCACAATTCGCAAAAAAAAAAACTTTTTTAAAATGATAAGTTCAGTAGAATTATTTTTGATGATAAAGACAGGACATGGCATCTATTAGAAGAAATTTGAGGGACAGGTCGAATCCATTGGAATTGCAGTCTGCACTGTAAGTTGAAGCTCATGATGGAAAGATCTGTATAATCAGTAAATTATTTTTAGGTTTAAGGCGTATTTTCGATTGAAAAGGATGCCGTAGTTTACATTGTGGAAACGTAAGGATGACTTCAATGAAAGTTACAGATCGACAGCAATACTCCCACTTTTAAAAGTGTGCGCTGCGTTGAGATTTTTTGCGAAGGGAAGTTTGCAAAAGTCCCATGACAATGATTACAACAATTGCATGGCTCAATCTACGTTGTCGAACGTATTGAAGGAAGTTGTCCACTTGATAGAGGACAAATTGTGCCACAATTGGATCGTTTCGATATCGTCGGAGGAGGAAAAAAGACAAAACAAAAATCCTTCATAGGTTAGTTGAAGGGAGCCATTATAGGCGAGGCTAAGGGAGCCCCTATATGCCAGGGGAAGGGAGCCTTTATAGGCGAGGGGAAGGAAGAATTGAAGGCAGCTCTTATGGGCGAGTTGAAGGGATGACTTTAAGATGGAGTCTAAGAGGACGTGGAGGAAGATGGAGTCTTATAGACAAGCTCAAGAGGGAAGAGCTCATGATACGAGCTTATGAGGAAGTTTTATTCACGACCTCAAGAGTCAGTCTTCATAGACGACCGTAACAAGGAACCTTCTAGAGGGAATTTTTTTGATTAAGAGGGAGTCTTCATAGACGAGTTCAAGAGAGGAATTTTATAGACGAGCAAAGAGGCAGTCTTCATGGACAAACTTATGAAAGGAGTCTTTATAAATGGCGTTAAGAAGGAGTCTTCATAGACGAGTTCATGAGGGAGACTTTTTAGACCTTCAGAGAGAGTTTTTAGAGATGACTTTAAGAGGATAATCGAGCTCAATATGGTGTCAAGTAAAGGCGGACTTTAGGCGACCAAATTAAATTTGTGTATACAACAAGAAGGAAGAAAAAAAAAACATTTTTTTTTTAATGCCACGAAGATAAAAAAGGGCTGACAGGAGGATATCTTTGTATGCAGACCTCTTCAAAGCAAAACAACGAATGCAGTTACGTGCTGGGATTAATGGTAACATGAAGATAAAACAAAAAGCGTTTGACAAAACATGATCAACTCTGTACGTTTTTAGTGTGAAGAAAGTTGTGAACATATGCAATTCAATGTCCTCAATGACAGTATGGGAGCTGAATCACCAATACAAAATCCAAATTCCAGTGTGACTGTGTCAGGAACTAGCAGTGGGACCACAAGCACAGATGATTCCCTGGCGGGTGCAGGAAATGTAAGTGACCAGCCAATACTACATACATGTTTTATACTATATGCACACTCCATTCTCTTTGTTCTACTTTGTTGGGTTTTACTTTTCACAGATATTATGTACACACGACGGTGTTTTGCTGAAAAAAGCAAGTGCTGAACATATTGCCGATTTAAATAACAGTGGTTCCTTGTCCTTGGTCGAATATGGACCGCCACGTCGTTTGTATATTGAATGGAAACCAAATGAAAATATATTAATTGCTGACGATAGCCAAGACCAGGAAGATTGGGCTTTGGTTGACACAATATCACGTAGATCACGCACAATTTCGGAATGTAAAGCTTTCAACACAAAACCCATGGAATCATCAACAGGTTCATTGAAGTCGAGATGTATACGCACCTGCTTAGAGGACCTGTCGGGCATTGAGGTAAAACATCGTGGCCAAACCATACGTTTCCTGCTCAAACTAGACGGCTCCTTACATTCGGAATTCTTTTTTCAACACGGCAATGTGGATTTCTTTGTACGAAGTATGCCTCAATTACACATTATCGACGTACAAACCTCAACAAGGAATGGCGAGGAGTATGTCGTTTTAACCACCGAAACACAAAAACTAAAGAAAACATTTGCTGAATTGGATATTGGTGAGATAAAGTCACAAAAAGCATCACCTCGTGTTCGACCAGGTTCCTTGGATGCCAAAGATCGACAAATATCCTCACCACCTTCGGACAATTATCAAATGGTCGGCTTGGCAGATAGCTCAAATACCTCTGGTTCGCACAGTCGTGGCAGTAGTTTAGATAAATCGCCCGACATGGACTCCAGTGGTTTGAAAAATGTCAAAGAAATTTATGAAAAATTGTTCCAACTTTACCAGAAAGGCGCCCAGTTGAACGCGGCAGGCCACTCAATGAAAACCAATTGCTGGAATTTATGACACCCGAAGGACATGTTTCTGATTCGAAACGTGATTTTGGAAATAATTATCCATGGTGGCGTTGAACCAAGCCTACGGCCAGAGGTGTGGAAATATCTTCTCAACTATTATCAATGGAATGATTCGGAGGTGGAAAAAATTGCACGACGTAAAGAAAAATCTATGGAATATTATAACATGAAAGCCCAATGGCTATCAATGACCACAACACAAGAAGCCAATTTCTCAGGGTATCGTGATCGCAAGTGCCAAATAGAGAAGGATGTCAAGCGTACAGATCGTTCCTTGGAATATTTTGCCGTTGAAGATAATCCAAATCTAACACTGCAAGGCATACTTATGACTAAGTCAAGTATAATTATACCCTACACCACTATGTGGTAAGGGGTATTATGTGTTAGTGCATTTGTATGTAACATACAAAAGGAAGCGAGATAGACCCATAGTTCCTTCTAGGGATATACATAGAATCACTTTCTGAGTCGATTTATGCATGTCCGTCCGTCCGTCCGTTCGCAACATACAGGTCGCATTTGTTGACCGATTTCGCTGAAAATTGGGGAATACCATTTTTTTTAGTCGTCGGAAGATCAAGTTCGAAGATGGGATATATCGGTCCACGTTTTGGTATAGCCCCCATTTAACGGTACCCCCCGATTTACGGTATTTTGACGTTTTCAGCTACATTTTCAGACCGATTTGGCTATAATTTGACAATTAGGGTTCTTAAGTGTCAATAAACATATATAACAAAACTTGTGGACATAGGTCCACGTTTTGGTATAGCCCCCATATAACGGTACCCCCCGATTTGCGGTATTTTGACGTTTTTAGCTACATTTTCAGCTATAACTTGACATTTAGGGTTCTTAAGTATCAATAAACTTATATAACAAAAGTTGTGGACATAGGTCCACGTTTTGGTATAGCCCCCATATAACGGTACCCTCCGATTTGCGGTATTTTGACGTTTTTAGCTACATTTTCAGACCGATGTAGCTCTAATTTAACATTTAGGGTTCTTAAGTGTCAATAAACTTATATAACAAAAGTTGTGGACATAGGTCCCCGTTTTGGTATAGCCCCCATATAACGGTGCCCCCCGATTTACGGTGTTTTGATGTTTTTAGCTACATTTTCAGACCGATATAGCTATAATTTGACATTTAGGGTTCTTAAGTGTCAATAAACTTATATAATAAAAGTTGTCGTCATAGGTCCACGTTTTGGTATAGCCCCCATATAACGGTACCCTCCGATTTGCGGTATTTTGACGTTTTTAGCTACATTTTCAGACCGATGTAGCTCTAATTTAACATTTAGGGTTCTTAAGTGTCAATAAACTTATATAACAAAAGTTGTGGACATAGGTCCCCGTTTTGGTATAGCCCCCATATAACGGTGCCCCCCGATTTACGGTGTTTTGATGTTTTTAGCTACATTTTCAGACCGATATAGCTATAATTTGACATTTAGGGTTCTTAAGTGTCAATAAACTTATATAACAAAAGTTGTGGACATAGGTCCACGTTTTGGTATAGCCCCCATATAACGGTACCCTCCGATTTGCGGTATTTTGACGTTTTTAGCTACATTTTCAGACCGATGTAGCTATAATTTGACATTTAGGGTTCTCAAATGTCAATAAACTTATATAACAAAAGTTGTGGACATAGGTCTACGTTTCGGTATAGCCCCCATATAACGGTTCCCCCGATTTACGGTATTTTGACAGTTTTAGCTACATTTTCAGACCGATTTAGCTATATTTTGACACTTAGGGTTCTTAAGTGTCAATAAACTTATATAACAAAACTTGTGGACATAGGTCCACGTTTTGGTATAGCCCCCATATAACGGTGTTTTGACGTTTGTAGCTACATTTTCAGACCGATGTTGCTATAATTTGACATTTAAAGTTCTTAAATGTCAATAAACTTATATGACAAAACTTGTGGACATAGGCCCACGTTTTGGTATAGCCCCCATATAACGGTTCATTTAAGTTCATATTTTCGTATAGCCCAGATACATCCGAACTAGCTGTTAATGACATTTGAAGTTCCGACGTTATGTACCGATTTTCGATATTTTGAAGATTCTAGCTAAATTTTTTAACCGAATTAGGAGTTATTTGAAATTAAAGGCTCCCATCAAAAACTGTCAACATAGGCCCATGTTTTATTATAACCCCTATATAACAGTACCTCCCAATTTCTAGCCCACCAAAAATTGTCAACATACATAGTTAGATATAGGCACCATAAAAAAGGGCCTCCCGAATGAAGCATAAATGTACATAAACATTATCTGACATTTTAACGTACCCACTTAAAGTTGGGGACAGGAATGAAAAGTAATTATTCCATTTTAGTTCAGAATATTTTATGGTGGAGGGTATGAAAAGTTCGGTCCGGCCGAACTTAATGCTTTTTTACTTGTTTTGATTTGGGCTATGTCCGATTAGGAATGCGGTAGGTAATCAGGATGACTCTCGCATGCCATTGTGTTGTTATACCGGAAGAATCTTAGTCTTTTTGTACAGATGGTCCACTGATGATATGATGAAGCATCCTGTTGCAGCTGTTGCAGGTTTCGGGCGGCGATCTGATTGATCCATTGTGTTGCACTTTGTGTTTGTGGGCCACACTGGTTCCGCATAACTTTCCACAAACCTGGCTATTGTCTACTTGATTTCTATGTCTGCAGCCCAAGAGCGATGTCGATTGTGGCACCAAAAAGCTTGGGGTAGTTAGTGGTTTGAATTCAGTTACGATCGACCAGGACATTCATCTCTGCCCTCATCTCCGCCCATGTGGTGAACAGAGCGGCCGTAAACTTAGTGGTGGATATGTGGATATTCCATGCACGGACGATGTTGGCACCTGACGCCAAGTTCGTACAATTATCCGCATACGTAACGATCTTAATGGAGTCTGGAGAGATCTGTCTATTTCAATCGAGGGTGCATATACTTCTTGTTCCTGAATTCGACGTACGTCTGGCATCCACACATGTAATTGATTATCCAACGTTTCAAACTTGGCCGGGGGTAGTCCAATATCCTCAAACATCGTGGAGTGCTTGAACAGTACCAAAGGCTTTTGACAAGTCGAGCGCCACCATCACGGTTCTATCACAGGGCTTGTTTTGGGAACTTGAAGATTGAACAAAAGGAATCCATATGGAAACCAGGAAGTTCAGGTGCATAGTTCCAATTGTCATGGGAACTGAGCTTAGTGCTGCGTGTAGATGTTAAATGTGGATTATATTCACGGGTAGAATAGGGGCTGAGTAGACAGTTTCTCCTGGCGTATTATTAGTCGAGCCATCCTAAACATTCCTCTGCGATGGACGATCCGCCACCTAAACACATCCATAAAGGGTTCAATACATACGGTCCATTGAGTGCCGCGTTTCAACAACCACATAAAAACTTCAAGACCAAACTTGGCATCACTTACACATTTGACATCTGTTTGTTGATTTCGACGCGACTGACGACTCACAACGGGCCGATTGTTCCGAGTGCTTAAGGCCTTCTGGTGCTATTGTGAGAGCATCCAACACGTGATTCCATCGGAAGCGAACTCACTGAACAACGTACATAAACGGGCAGTCTCCGAAGCTACAGATTTAATTTAGTCCTAACCAGCATCCTCCAGCAATTTCGATTAGTGAGAGGCTTTTTACAAGGCAAACTCGTTCCATACCACGTTCCTTCAATTTTTTTTATAAAGAATAGGTAGATTTTGGGGTTAACAACCATGGTGAATTCAGCACATTGTATATGAGACATTTCCGATCATCAAATAGCGGAAGATGATGGCGATTACAAGCCCATCTCTCTTAATTTTGACCGAGTACATCTAATACAGTGTTCACCAGCGAGCTGCTACTGAGAGCAAATTATCGTAACTTTCAATCCAAAACACACGGTAATGTATGTATGCTCAGTTGGTCTCAGTACGGGGTCGCTGGTGAACACTGATCTAATACCACCAAGTTATCTCTGGTATCTCTGGGCTGTTGGTAGACTTTCTCTAAAAGATCAGGCAATACGGATCTCTGATGAAGGAAGGCACAGGCGTAGCCTGAAATACTCCTCAACATGTTTTCGATGAGGTCCAATGGACAAAATTTGATTTTTTTACTAATAAAATATTTGAAAATCTGTTTTAATAAATGATAATCTCTCTTTCCTCCATAATTTCAGCTTTTTTGTCACACATTAGACTTGGATTCTGCTGGATTTTATTTCCCCTCTTCATCTCTCATCTCTTACTATCTGTTGCCCAGGATGAAGACAATGGACCAAATTTATCTAATTCGATTGGCTGTTGGTTAGTCTTAGTTTTTCTTTCCTCCTTCCATTCCAGCTTTTGATTTCCAACACAATAAACTTGAATTCTTGGATTCTATGGAATTTTACTACCCCTCTTCATCTCTACCTATTATCAGCACCAAGACCAGTATGAACATAAGGACCGAATGGACTGGCTGATGTCCCACGCGCATCCTTTAGCATAACCTCACTCTTTGAGAATCCTTTTCATTAAAATATGATTATGACAAAATTTGGATGATGTTTTCATGTAATAAATTAAGAGCTCTGCCAGTTGGAATTACCAACCACAAATGAAAACATTGTTTAAAATATTCGGTCATATTAAATTTTCTGTCAAAAAACAATACCTGGAAACAGTCCAATCATCATAATTTAAGACATCAATTTCACAAGTATATCTGGGCGATTAACACATAAAGGAAGGAGAGGAAACATAAACTACAACATCGTTCGTTCGACTCTGTCAAAAAATCTTAACAATTCAAATTGTCCATGACATAAAGATGCTTGGAATTGTTAATGAAAACAAAGTCATCGACTCGACATGGAACTCTCAATGGCCAGTGTATGTCTCTGTAACCATGGAGATCCCAAAAGAAATGACCTTAAATGCGTTTTTAATTTCATTTTTCTCACTTAAATTTTAATAACATAATTTGTATCAATTTATTTTCCTTAATCTTGTACTGCTGCCGATGCTGCCCTGCCCTGCAGTAAACGAATTGAATGACTTTGTTGAGCAGCAAACCAAACGGCCAATGACATTAAAACAACACCACAGCATCGATGGATGGTATGGAAGGTATTACACAGTCAAAATCCATATCGAAACTAAAAACTTCAACATTGTTTCATAAGCCGCTTGTTCTTTCGTTCCTCTTTGGGAGAAGTTAGCGATTATGATGCGTGTGTGGGTTTTGGAAACGAATGGTTTTGGTTCCTTTGACTTGAGTTTTGTATTCTTTTGTTTTTTATGCAATTAAATATCACTCATATTTATTCGATTTCCACCTCTCTAACAATTGCCGAATGCTTGTTTTACAACAATGCAGATAGGACATGGTGCTCAGAATTGAGGACGATGATGATGATGACGAGCCAGTGTTATTTTAAATCTCATTTTAATCATGGATTCTCATCCCCTTTGGCCTTAAATATTTGCGTATGTAAAATTTCTTGAACTACTTGGGAACGAAAGGGCGGCGGACCATCGATAATGCATACAGAGGGAACGTCATTGAGAATACAATCAAATTAGAAGGTATTCCTTTGGGTACAGTGGTTTTGAATTTAAAAAAAATCACGATTTGAAAATTTGTTTTTAATATCCATTGACAAAAAATATTTTTTATATATCCACGAATTAAAAAAAAATATTTTTTATTATCCAGGAATTAAAAAAAATAATTTAATATCCACAAATTAAAAAAAAATTAATATCCACGAATTGAAAATATATTTTTTAAAATCCACGAATGAAAAAAATATGTTTTTAATATCCATGAATTAAAAAAAAATATTTATTATCCACGAAATAAAAAATATTTTTTTAATATCCACGAACTAAAAAAATATATTTTTTATATCTACGACTTGAAAAAATATTTCTTTTAAAAAATCCACGACTTGAAACAAATATTTTTTTAAAAATCTACGACTTGAAAAAAATATTTTTTAAAAAATCCATGACTTGAAAATGTATTTTTTAAAAAATCCACGACTTGAAAAAATATTTTTAAAAAAATTCATGACTTCAAGAAAAATTGTTTTAAAAAATTCATACAATATTATTTAAAAATCCAAGACTTGCAAAATGCAAGGGTTGAAAAAATATTTTTTAAAAAATATACCACTTGAACAAATATTTTTTTAAAAATCCAGGACTTAAGAAAATATTTCTTTTAAACCACAACTTGAAAAATATTTTTTAAAAGATCCACTACTGGGAAAATTATTTTTGAAGAACTCCACGACTTGAAAAAATAATTTTTAAAAAATCAACAACTTGAAAATATATTTTTAAAAAAATCCACGGCCTGGAAATTTTTGTTTTAGAAAATCCACGAATAGATTTTTTTTTTAAAAAAACCACTACTTGAAATAATATTTTTTTGGGAAATCCACGACATGATTTTTTTTAAATCCAGGACATGAAAATATATATATTTTTTAAAAAATGCACGACTTGAAAATATATTTTTTTAAATAAAGGCACGACTTGAAAATATATTTTTTTAAATAAAGGCACGACTTGAAGAAATATTTTTTAAAAATCCACGATTTCAAACTTTTTTTAAATCCACGGATTGAAGAGATATTTTATAAAAAATCCACGGCCTGATTTTTTTTTTTAAAACACGACTTGAAAAAATATTTTTTTAAAAAATAACCGACGTGTCAAAATATTTTTTAAAAATAATTTTTAAAAAATCCACCACCTGAAAATTTGTTTTAAAATACCACGACTTGATTTTTTTATAAAATATCCTCGACTTGGAAAAATATGTTTTTTTTAAATATCCTTGGCTTGGAAGGAATATTTTAAAAAATCCACGACTTGAAAAAATATAGTTAAAAAAATTATTAAAAAAACTACGACTTTAAAAATTTTTTTGTTTTAAGAATCCACTGTTTGAAAAATATTTTTTGAAAAATTCACAACTTGAAAAAATATTTTTAAAAAAAAACACCACTTTAAAAAAATAATTTTTAAAAAATCCACGACTGGGAAAAATAATTTTTTAAAATGTTACGACTTGAAAAAAATTCACGGGTTAAAAAAATAATGTTTAAAAAATCCACGACTGGGAACATTATTTTTGAAAAAGTTTACGACTTGAAAAAATATTTTTTAAAAAATCCACGACTGGGAAAATTAATTTTGAAAAAGTTTACGACCTGAAAAAATATTTCTTAAAAAATCCACGACTTGAAAAAATATTTTTTAAAAAATCCACGACTTGAAAAAATATTTTGTAAAAAATCTACGACAACTTGAAAAAATATTTTTTAAAAAATCTACGACTTCAACAATATTTTTTAAAAAATTCACAACTTGAAAAAATATTTTTTAAAAAATCCACTACTTGAAAAAATATTTTTTAAAAAATCCACTACTTGAAAAAATATTTTTTAAAAAATCCACAACTTGAAAAAATATTTTTTAAAAAATCCACGACTTGAATAAATATTTATTAAAAAATCCACAACTTGAAAAAATATTTTTTAAAAAATCCACGACTTGAACAAATATTTTTTAAAAAATCCACGACTTGACAGAATATTTTTTAAAAAATCAACGACTTGAAAAAATATTTTTTAAAAAATTCACGAGTTGAAAAGATTTGTTTTTAAAAAATCCACGATTTGAAAAAATATTTTTTAAAAAATCCACGACTTGAAGAAATATTTTTTAAATAGTGCAAGACTTGAAAAATATTTTTCTTTAAATAGGCACGACTTGAAAAAAATTTTAAAAAATCCACGACCCTAAGAAATATTTTTTTAAACTTTTTTTTGAAACTTTTTTTCTAATTGGACATGGAAAAATATTTTTGAAAAAGTCTACGCCTTAAAAATAATTTTTAAAAATGTCTACCACTTACAAATAATTTATAAAAAATCCATGACTTGAAAATTTGTTTTAAAAACCACGACATGAAAATTTTTTTTATAAAATATCCACACCTTGCAAAATTGTTTTTTTTAAATATCCTCGACTTAGAAAAAAATTAAAAAAAATCCACGACTTGAAAATTCAAGGGTTGAAAATTTTTAAAAAAATCTACGACTTGAAAAAATATTTTTTGTAAAAATTCACGGGTTAAAAATTTTTTAAAAAATCCACGACTTGAAAAAATATTTTTTGTAAAAATTCACGGGTTGAAAATTTTTAAGAAATCCAAGACCCGAACAAATGTTCTTTAAAAAATGCACGACTTGAAAAAATATTTGTTAAAAAAATCCACAACTTGAAAAAATATTTTTTAAAAAATCCACGACTTGAAAAACTATTTTGGGGAAAGTCTACGAATTGAAAAAATCTACGACTTGCAAAAATAATTTAAAAACATATTTTGAGAACATATTTTTTAAAAAATCCACGACTTGAAAACATATTTTTTAAAAAATCCACGACTTGAAAAAATATTTTTTAAAAAATCCACGACTTGAAAAAATATTTATTAAAATCCAAGCCTTGCAAAAATGTTTCTTAAAAAACCGGGGACTTGAAAAAATATTTTTGAAAAAATCCACGATATGAAAAAAATATTTTTTAAAAAATTCACGACTTAAAAAATTTTTTTTTAAACAATCCACGACTTGAAAAAATTTTTTTTAAAAAATCCACGACCTGAAAAAATGTATTTTAAAAAATCCACGACTTGAAAAAATATTTTTTTAAAATATCCACGACTTGAAAAAATATTTTTTAAAAAATCCATGACTTCAAAAAATATTTTTTAAAAAATCCACAATTTGAAAAAATATTTTTTTAAAAATCCATGATTTGAAAAAATATTTTTTTAAAAATCCATGATTTGAAAAAATATTTTTTGAAAAAATCCACGAGTTAAATAAATATTTTTTCAAAAATTTACGACTTGAAAAAATATTTTTTCAAAAATTTACGACTTGAAAAAATATTTTTTAAAAAATCCACGACTTGAAAAAATATTTTTTAAAAAATCCACGACTTGAAAAAATATTTTTTAAAAAATCCACGACTTGAAAAAATATTTTTTAAAAAATCCACGACATGAAAAAATATATTTTTAAAAAATCAACGACTTGAAAAAATATTTTTTATAAAATCAACTACTTGAAAAAATATTTTTTAAAAAATCCACTACTTGAAAAAATATTTTTTAAAAAATCCACGACTTGAAAAAATATTTTTTAAAAAATCCACGACTTGAAAAAATATTTTTTAAAAAATCCACGACTTGAAAAAATATTTTTTAAAAAATCCACGACTTGAAAAAAATATTTTTTAAAAAATCCACGACTTGAAAAAAATATTTTTTAAAAAATCCACGACTTGAAAAAATATTTTTTAAAAAATCCACGACTTGAAAAAAATATTTTTTAAAAAATCCACGACTCGAAAAAATGTTTTTTAAAAAATCCACGACTTGAAAAAAATATTTTTTAAAAAATCCACGACTTGAAAAAATATTTTTTAAAAAATCCACGACTTGAAAAATATTTTTTATCAAACCCACGACTTCAAAAAACATTTTTTAAAAAATCCACGACTTGAAAAAATATTTTTTAAAAAATCCACGACTTGAAAAAATATTTTTTAAAAAATCAATGACTTGAAAAAATATTTTTTAAAAAATCCACGACTTGAAAAAATATTTTTTAAAAAATCCATGACTTGAAAAAATATTTTTTAAAAAATCTACGACTTGATAAAATATTTTTTAAAAAATCCACGACTTGATAAAATATTTTTTAAAAAATCCACGACTTGAAAAAATATTTTTTAAAAAATCCACGACTTGAAAAAACGCCTTCAAAAAATATTTTTGAACAAATCTAGGCTTTAAAATTTTTTTTGAAAAAATTTACGCTTTGAAACAATATTCTTTAAAAAATCCACAATTTGGAATTTTTTTATATCCACAATTTGAAAAAATCCACGCCTTGAATTTTTTTGAAAAATCTACGCCTTTAATAAATATTTTTTTAAAAAAATCCACGATTTCACTTTTTATCAACGAATTGACATCCTCGATTTGAAAAAAAAAAATAAAAAAATCATCAATTTAAAAAAATATTTTTTTTTAAAAAACTCCACGACTTAAAAAACAAATGTTTAAGAAATTTCAAAATTCCCGACTTGAAAACATATATATTTTTTAAAAAACAGGACTTGAAAAAATATTAAAAACCACGCTCTTTGAAGATAATATTGTTTGACTTAATTAAAGGTTTCTATTCTAGGTATAGTTCGGCTACAACCTTTTTTAGATAAAACTAGATGTGTATTTTAATAATTTTAACGCCTATACCCTTTGTATACCACTGTTCCTTATTTACGTTTAACAATACTAACGGCAATAATATTTTTGGCAATTTCCAAATATTTCCTTTCTTAACACCAAAAAACCCGCAACTGCATTACTGACCAACAAGAGTCTCTGTCGGCAGCATCAGCGAGCGTCATTCCTCCACAATCACAAAAGAACACGAAAATTTAACCGAAGCAAAAAAAGAAGATAAAGTCATCATGGTGAACTAATTTCGCGCAAGGTGCCAAATTAATGACAGCAAATAAATTTAAATTTTTAACACATTTCAAAAATCACACAGCTTACCCAACAACAACAATAACAAGACGATGCACTTACAGCCGAAATCAGAAACTAAAGAGTAAGCGCGCCATCATACAAAATGTTTGTGTTTTTTTTTTTGGGAATCAAAACTGAAAAGCATTTCCAAAAACAAAATAAGACAGAAAAATCACAGAAGGATCTGGGAAACAGCGTCAGCAACAACAACAACATCAGCTTCATCATTTAGAATGACTTTGTATTAAAGAAGACCGTTAAATGAAATACACAAATTCGTGAAAAAGAGATATTCCACTTCCAATTCGCATTCATTCATTGTCGTCTTCATCATCGTCATCGTTTAACAAAACACAAATCGAGCATTCAATTGGTCTAAAAAAGGCATTTTGAATTTTTGGGAAACACTCGAGAAAAAACGATCGTTTTCCAGGAAGGTATAGAGTCATGGGCGTGGATTTTTTTATAAAATTCCACCTGACCTATAGGAGGGGATATTGAAACATGTTTTTGGAGTATCGGATATTTAAAAAAATTTTTTCTAAGCTTGGATTTAAAAAAATCCAAGGCGTATATATTGTTTATATTTGGATTTTTTAAAAAAATATTTTTTTAGGTCGTGGATTTTCTAAAATTATTATTTAGGCGTGGATTTTTTAAAAAGTATTTTAAGGACGTGGATCTTTTAAATAATATTTTCCAAAATACAAATTATTTTAAGGAGCGTATTTTTTAACAAATATTATTCAATGTGTGGCTTTTATTAAAAGTATTTTTCAATGAGTGAAATTTTAAGAAAATTATTTTCGATGTGTTTTTTTGTAAAAAAAGTATTTTCAATGCATTTGTTAATTGATCCACAAACATCCCAGAAGGCACAAGGGAGACTTCTCGCATATCAATGAGTGCACCCCGATTCATATTAGCCCAATGATATGGGACCTACAGTTTATCGCCTAGTCCAAACGGAGTGCCCTAAGACAAGTTTCACATGGCTGAAATACCTAGGAAATGTCGCCAACATTACTGAGGGGTATTTTGCCACCGTTGAAAATTTGATGCTGCTCGGCCGGGAATCGAACCCTCGACCTTCAGCGTGCAAGGCATTTTTAATGCATGGATAAAAAAATCAAGGCATGGATTTCTTTAAAATATATAAAAGGCGTGGATTTTTTAAAAATATATAGGATTTTTATAAAATATATTTTTGAATGCGTGGATTTTTAAAGGCCTGGATTTTTTAAAAAGGCGTGGATTTTTTACAAAATATCTTTTAAGGCTTGGATTTTTTAAAAAGGCTTGGTTTTTTTATTATATATATATTTCAAGAACTTTATTTTTTTTTTTTTAAATATTTTTTCAAGAACTTAAATTTTTAAAAATATTTTTTTCAAGCCCTTGGACTTTTTCTAAATATTTTTCAAGAGCGTTGATTCTTTAAAATATATATATTTTTTCAAGGTCGCGGATTCTTTAAAGAAATATTTTTTCAAGGTCGTGGATTCTTTAAAAAATATTTTTTCAAAGTCGTGGATTCTTTAAAAAATATTTTTCCAAGGTCGTGGACTCTTAAAAAAATATTTTTTTCAAGGTCGTGGATTCCTAAAACAATATTTTTCAATTTAAAACAATTAAAAAAGTATAAGTCGGCTTTGCCGACAGTGATATACCCTCAGCCTGTGTATATTGAAAAAAATGTTTAAAAATTTTGGGCGTTTGAACCGACAAAAATGTTGATTAGGATTAAAGATCAAAAGTTTTGCGGAGGAGATACTAAAAGGAATGGATCGACATTGACCATTATGGAAGTGGATTTCCAGCCACTATATACGGTGCCATAGGGGGTTTTACACACTTCGGGCTGTTTTCTCAAGAAGTATGGACTTGTCCCTGAAAAAAAAATTTTACCATCGTAATTGAGTCAGCGAATGCAAGTTGCTTCAACAAAAATAAAAGTAATTCGATATCAGGTCTTAAAGTGAACTTATCCGAAATTTTGTGTGGGAGGTACTGGATGGAGTAGACAAATATAGTCCATATTTGAACCTGATTTATATCAGGAAGATATATTAGGATGTGTAAAGTATGGACCAATTCGGCCACTCCCTTCAAGAGTTATCGTACGAACAATTTTTCCGAACATTTTTGAACTTTTGTGGGTTAGGTACCTGAAGGAGTGGACCGATATGGCTTATCTTCGAACATAAACTATGTTTGGAAAAAAATATTACTAAGGCTAAATGTTGGACCGAATCGGCAGATCCGTTCTAGAGTTATCTTACGCTCCAACCACCTCACACGGTGTCATAGGGGTTTTTGCAACTTTCATGCTACTTGTACCGTCGTATTGGGAGCAGTGAATACAAGTTGCTAAAACAAAAATCAAAGCGATTCGTGAGATGGCCCTAAACTGAACTTTTCCGGAAGGAGTGGACCGATATAGCCCATCTTCGAACTTAAACTAAGTTTGGGCAAAACATTACGAAAGCCAAAATATGAACCGAAACCATGGTGCAAGAAAGAAGGTGATACAATAATACCAACTGATGTCTTCATTTGCTGTCAAAACTAAATTTTAATTAAAAATAAATAACAAATATTTCGCTTCCATAAAGAATATCTGCATGCAACGTCTTTATTTAAGCTTCGCGAAGAATACTTTACCGTTTTCGTCTAAATTTTGTGGATATTTTTCGGAAAAAATTATGACAGCAAATGAAGACTACGGTGTGAATTCGCCCATTGGATCACCTTGTTAAATTCGCCTTGACCGAAACGGTTGATCCGTTCGAGTGTTATCGTGCGCTCCGGCCAGCCAGACAGACAGACGGACGGACATGGCTCAATCGACTCCAAATTGTCTGAAACACATTTCGTCCAAACATACTTGGGGTCTAAAACCATTATTTCGATGAGGCACATTTTGCCCGTATGAAAGTGTATATACCCTAGTTAGCATAAATGTTGAGGGTATAAAAAAGATATTTCTTTCAAGGGGTTTATTTAAAAAAAATATTTCTTTCAAGGGCATGGAGAAATATATATTAAGGTGTTGATTTTTAAAAAATATTTAAATTTTGGATATTTTGAAAAAATATTTTTCTAGGCGTGAATTTTTTGCAATGCGTGTTTTTTTAAAAACATTTTTTTCAAGGGCGAGGGATTTTTTACACAGATTTTTTTTATGGCCAGGATTTAAAAAAATCATGTCGTGAATTTTTTAAAAAATATTTTTTCATGTCGTGGACTTTTAATATTTTTTTAAAGTTGTCGATTTTTTAAATTTTGGTGTGGATTTTTAATTTTTTTTTAAGGCGTGGTTTTTTTAAATATTTTTCATGGCGTTGATTTCTTTAATTATTTCTTCAGGCGAGGAAGTTTTAAAAATATTTTTTCATGGCGTGGATTTCAAAAATAATTTTTTCAAGGCGTGGCACAGTGCGAAATATGGGATGTTTAGTGGAACTTTAAGGCATTTTGAAAGTACATAAAATTAATTTAATTTTAATTGAATTCGTTAGCTAAGTACTCCACTGCAAATGGCCCATACTCAGTTTGGCGAATTACTCCGCGAAACAACTTAAAAATGCACTTAGAGTTGCACTTTTGTTTCATAATTTTTTTTTTTTAATATAACTTGGATTCATTAAAAAAATAGCGTGGTGCGGACAAATGGTAAGTCAGTATGCCATGATTTATTTTTCTTAATATTTTACAAAACTATTATAATATTTTACTCTTTAAAAAAAATGCAAAAACTCTTACTATTTTCGTGCAATTTTAATCGGAAAGAATTGCTTTTTTGAAGTTTTCAAAATATTTTTTTTTTTATTTTCCGCGGATATTTCAAAAGTAGTTCCCGTACATTCACGTTTTAAGATATATATAATCTGAAAGGTTGGGGTCTCCTCTGTTCGCAAAGCCATAAAACAGCTGCGGTAACGTGCGGTCTTCGGAGAAATTCAAGTTTTTTAAAATGACTTCGGAAACTTCATTTAATTGCATTTTCGAAAGTGGAAGGTAAACGCGGCGATGAACGCCGTTGTTGACTGTGTTTTGAAGAAATTGACTCACTAATATTAACAAATGATGATTTCTGTTAAATTAAGAATCCTCTCGCAATTTTTAATAGTTTTGACCTGTAAATGTTGGTGATTTATAGATAGTGCAACATTTTTGAATACTGTGGTGCAAATACCAATATACGTTAAAGATAGTAATGCAGTTCCAACCTGAACTTGATCTGAGAGACATTATTAATAAAATTAATGGCACAGACCTGCTAAATAGACCGATAAACATTATAGGTACAAATGAAAACAAACAGTTATTGACATTTTATACCTTAATGGATGTGTAGGGTTGTGGGGCTTCACCCAGAAGTGGACCTATGATGACAGCATTTATGTGAGGAGGATTTTTATTCGCTAACATCTTAAAATTTACATTTGCATCAAAATCTGTTGCAATTTTTGTCTGCAACATTTAAAATACCTAATATGAGGGAACCCGTCAAAGGGGGCTGTACCAAAAACGAGTACCTACGATGTTAATATTTCGCACAGAGGTTTTCTATCTACGAAGAACATAAAATGCCAAAACACAACCAAATACGTTGGAAAATGTGTCTGTATTATTTAAAATATGTCCCATCGACCGGCACCGTTCAATGGGGTCTATACCAAAACGCTAACCTATATTGAAAATATTTTGTACATAAGTTTTCTATCCGCTGAAAACTCAATATACCAATTTGCAGCAAAATCGATTGAAAAATAAATGTAAAACGTAAAAATGACAGCCGCCGTTACAAGAACGCTACGGAAACCGCGGGCCTATGTGGCCGAATTTGAGCCAATATCACAATATCCACTAATATAAAAAATATTTTTGCAAAATTTTAGGAATCTACGCCCTTTACTTTAAAAGTTATTAGTAAAGTTCCGCTAAAGTGCTCATATTTCGCACTGTGCGTGGATTGTGTTTCCAAATTTTTCTTCAAGGCGTGCATTTTTTTTCAAATTTTTCTGCAAGGCATGGACGTTTTTTCAAATGTATTTTTTTCAAGGCGTGTTTTTTCCAAAATTTTCTTCAAGGCGTGGATTTTATCAAAAATAGTTTTTCAAGGCGTGTAATTTTTCAAAAATATTTTATCAAGGCGTGGATTTTTTCAAACATTTTTCTTCATGGCGTGAATTTTTCAACAAATATTTTTTGACGTGTGTGGATTTTTAAAAAAAATATTTTTCAATGGCGTTGGTTTAAAAAAAAAAAAAAATATTCGAGGGCGTGAGTTTTTAAATATAAATATAAATATTTTAAATATTTTTTTCAAGGGCATGGATACTTTAAAAATCATTTTTCAAGAGTATGGATTATTAAAAAAAACATTTTTTCAAGGGATTAAAAAAACAGTGTCGGGAATTAAAAAAAAACTTTTTTCAAGCCGTTGATTTTTTAAAAATATTTGTTTAAGCCGTGGATTTTTTAAAAATATTTTTGCAGACCTGGATTATTTGAAAAACATTTTTTCGGGGCGTGGATTTTTGGAAAATATATTTACACCGTGGATTTTTTGAAAAATCCTGGCCTAGATTTTTTGAAAAAATAAGTCCTGTTTTTTACGTTTTAAGGCTTGGGTTTTAATAATTTTTTTTAAATATATCACCAATATTTTTGAAAATTTTACATAGTTGTGGCAAAAAATATTGGCATCAAAAGTTAATTTGCGTGGAAGTTGTGGCTATATTTATGTTAAAAACCAGTAAGGAAAGGATCAAAGTCGGGCGGGGCCGATTATATGATACCCTACACCACTGTGCAGATGTAAAATATAAATCGGAGCTATACCAGATCTTAAACGATTTCGATATAATTTGGCGCATTTATTTCCAGACCGAATTCAGTCACACATTCTAAATAACATTGAAATCGGACTTATATAGCGTGTTTGGTGCAGCAAATACACGAAGTCAGCCGAAAATATATATGGGAGCTATATCCAAATCTGACCTGATTTCGATATAATTTGACATACTTATTTCTAGACCGAATTAAGTCAAACATTCCAAATTTCATAAAATTGGACGTATATAGCTTGGTTGGTGCGGCAAATACGTGAAATCGGGCGAAAATGTATATGAGAGCTATATCCAAATCTGAACCGATTTCGATATAATTGGCATACTTATTTCAAGACCGAATTCAGTCACACCTTCCAAATTTCATCGAAATCGGACATATATAGCGTGTGTGGTACAGAAAATACGTAAAATCGGCCGAAAATATATATGGGAGCTATATCCAAATCTGAACCGATTTCGACATAATTCGACATACTTATTTCTAGACCGAATTCAGTTACACATTCAAAATTTCATCAAAATTTGACGTATATGGCGTGTTTGGTGCAGCAAATACGTGAAATCGGTCGAAAATATATATGGGAACTATATCCAAATCTGAACCGATTTTCACCAAAAGCAATAGCGTTCTTCCTATGGCTAAAAAACTGTAGTCCCCAATTTTCAGCTGAATCGGACAAAAAATGCGACCTGTACGTTGCGAACAAAAATACATGGGCAGACGGACAGACGGACGGACATGCATAAATCGACTCAGAAAGTGATTATATGTACATATATCCCCAAAAGGAACTATGGGTCTATTTCGTTTCCTTTTGTATGTTACATACAAATGCACAAACACATAATACCCCTTACCACAATGTGGTGTAGGGTATAAATAGGTAAAAATGGGTTGAAGCCAACGTGTCTTTTTTTTTGTTTTCTCTTGATTTGTGAATAAACCAAACTTTTCCCGATTTTCCTGTCAAAGTAAAAGTAGAAGCAAATTAAATAAGGATCATCCCACTAATGTATTACTTTTCAAAATTTGATCTGCTTCTACCATTAAATGATGCTGACATTTTGAAGCCAGATTTACAGTGTTTTTTGACATTCTTCCTTCATTCCGCAAACAGGTTTTAAAAAAAATCGTATATAGGATTGTAGAACTCGCGATTCTGGGTTATTTGATATATGTGTCGTGAATGTAGTCTACACAGCTTCATAGAAATCTGCATCCAAATACGGAAATTTTGTACGAACATTTTTCTAAAAATCATATTTTTCGGGCCTAATTTTTACAATTGGCATTCGAATTCCTCGTACTTGATTGCACATTTTAGTTGTTTACGATCCGGATCCAATAAATCATTTCCCCTGAAAATCCATCGACTAAAACGCGAGTTACGAGAAATTCCAAAGTAGAAAAATAAACCAAAAATTTTTTTTGGAAATATCGCGTACTTTATCGCGTTTTCTGCGGTTCGTTCCCACTGCATGAAACAACTAGTACAGCATCTTCGTTTTAACGGAAACAGAGATTTGAAAACTTCAATGATAAGGGTGCTACATTCATTTTATCCCAAAAAATAGTGTGGGATGCTACATCCGCGATTCTTGATTGATCGCCTCGAAATAGATATATAGCGATGTAGATTTTCATGGTGGACATTGAAATCGGATGCGGACAAAAGTTGTATTCACTTTGCGCAAATTAGCGATATTTTATAGGTTTTTTAGTGCTAAGATGCAGCCGATGCTACATCTTAGCCTCCAAATAAAATTTCGAAAAATATTTACAAATTAAAAGATATGGTCTAGCTGTACATGAAAATCATATGCGGACAAAATGATTTTGATAATTACGCGATTTACAAGTATTTTAAAATGCTTATAAATTAAAATGGGTTTTATGACCTCTATTTCCATTTCAGGAGCCTTGAGATATATCCTCAGCAACCCAATTATCTTCCTCAATAGGAAAACTTTTATATGAATGTCTATAAAGCAAAATCCGTATATTTTAATGGGAGATTTATGTAAAATGAAGAAAGTATTCCTATAGATTTTTCCAAAATTTTATATTATAATGAATGTGAACAAATATTTTTTCAAACAAAAAATTATTTTTGTAACCAAAATATGTGTTTATTTTGGCTGTGATTTATAATAATTTATAAATAAATTATACATTTCGCGAGTACTGAGTAACATTTAATCTACTAACTCAAGCCACTTCCAGATAACTTTTCAGTAGCAATTGCTCGCTGTAAAATAATTAGCGTTTTTATAATAATTTTTTCTTTAAAACGAAAATAAAACCGCCATAACTTTTGTCAGCATCAACAAAAAACTGGCTCGCGAGCGGATTCGTACTGGGAATTTGTTTCTTAACCTATGTACCAAAAATCTTTGATGTAGCGCGAAAAAAAATTTAAAATTTTTTTTGAAACGGAATATCAAATATTTGACAACATTTGTGATATATATTTTAACAAGTGAGAAAAGGCTATAGTCGATACGGTGCCGACTATGTAATACCCTACACCACTACCTCTGTGCATTATCTTTTCACTCGAAAAATTTTCTTTTAGGGAGATACGAAAGTTTTCACCTATCTGCCTTTTATATTAAATGACTTAAGGCGAACTGCGATCACAATTCCGACCTGAAGTGTGATTGCAGAAAAAGTGGAAAAAAGGGATGTATTACCTACGCCAACCTAATTTGCATAATTTTAAAGATGGGATTTTCTACTTTCTTAGTCAGGCTTTGCTTTTAGATGGTCCCCAACCAAGGGTGTGATATCCGTCATCTATATAAATAAAAATCAAATGTCGTTCGTTGGTAATGGCATCAGTTGAGAACGGCTGGACCGATTTCGATAATTCTTTCTGTAAAATATGCGCCACAACCCGACTTGGGTTTTATATGCAAAAAAAAAAAATTTGACCACACCCACTTTTTTCAATTTTCAATTTTTGTCATTTCTACAAAAACTACTGAACCGATTTTCCTGAAATTGCCAGGGAATGTGCAGTGATGGCCCCCAGTTAAAATAGGCCAAAAATTTTGTTGAATTTCGGAAGGGGCGTGGTTCTTCCGCTATACCCTATGCCTTTAAAAATGATATCTAATATATAAAAGACAATGTGTGTATGTTTGTATCTTCCGTATAGACTCAAAAATGGCTGAGCCGATTTTCTTGAAAATTTCAGGGAATGTACAAGAAACAACCGTGGTGAAAATAGGCTGTATATATTTTTTTTTTTATTTCGAAGAGGGCGGGGTACCTCCCCCATGCCCTATTTTTATAAAAATCCTATTTTATCACGCCCACTTTTTAAATATGTTACATACCCAAAACTACTGAACCTATTTTCCTGAAAATTTCGGAGAATGTGCAGGGAGGACCCGTGGTTAAAAAAGGCTATACATTGTGTTGAATTTCGAGGGGTTTGGTACCTCCACTATGTCTGATTTAATAAAACCGCTATTTTAGCAAAAATGAAACGAGTGATTGAACTAATTCTTCCGAACAACCACCCTCTAAACTACCCCATTCCGAACCACCCTGCTTCGGACTTCCACTCTCCGAACCACCCCGCTCCGAACTTCCACCCTCCGAACCAACCCACTCCGAACTTCCACCTTCCGATCCATCCTGCTTCGACCTTCCACCCTGCTGCGGACTTCCACCCTCCGAACCAACCCGCATTGATTCACACTCCGATCCACTCCGCTCGGAATTTCCACCCTCCGAACCACACGCTCCCATCCACCCCGCTCCGAACTACTACATATCGAACCACTCTGCAACGAACCACCCTGCTTCGAACTTCCACCCTTCGATTCTCCGGCCCTAGGGACCTTAAGACCCGAGCACGCCCAATTTCTATCTCTGAAACTTCTGAGCTGATTTTCCTACAAATTTCAGGGAATGTCCCCTGGTGCTTGCTGAAAATAAACTATATATTTGGTGGAATTTCGGCGGATTTGAAAATTAATTCGATAGACAATGGTGGTTGTGTCTCCGACCCGAGGGACTTATTTGCGGCTTAAAGACCCAGCCACGCCCACTTTTTTAAATGTGTTATATCTTCAAAACTTCTAACCGATTTCCATGTAATTTTCAGATGATGTACAGGGATGGTCCTTGGTGCAAAAATGCTATAAATTTTGTTAAATTTCGGAGGTGCGGGTTATACCCTGCGTCCTATTTGTTAAATGCGCTATATATGTACAATGTACAAAACCATAAGACCCGACCACTCCTACTTTCTTAAATATATTACAAATCAATGGAAATACCAGATGTTATGTATAGCGAAGCTTTGGTCTTATTGGAAAGCAAGTATTTAAATTAGAAGGCAACATATCGATAGCTATAGCTTCATCAGGTATATAAGATGTACATTATAAGAAGGTGGAAGGACGACACAGTTGGCCCTTAAGTTGCCATTGAACATTCATGTTAATGAAGGGCACATATGCAATATTAAATATAAGTTATCACCTGGAACGAATTTTCAATGGCACATAATAATTTAAGAAGCAATTAACCCTTAGATTTCAGACAAACACTTTCAGTTATACTATTCCAACAGATGAAATAAATGCATGCCTCAAGTCATCAGCTTTTTGGCGGTATGTTAAAATTGCATATCGACACAAACAAATCTGAAGATTTTTTATATATAATCACTTGTAGATCCCGACTAATTAGCGATGCAATAAAAATACAATCGCTGATGTAAGGTAACATAAAACTGCTTCAAGGGCCAGCAACGCGTACCGGGTCGGCTAGTTATTATTAAAATCGCAAAAATGAAAATTTGGGTTTTATTTGTGATTATTGTGATATCTTCGTTGTTTGATCACCTACGAGAACCTACTTAACATCGTTAGAAATGTGATATTTTCTACTTTCATTGTCAGGTTTTGTTTTCGGTATACCCCATATAGAAGCTGAGATATTCGCTTTGGAAAAAACGTTGTCTTTTTATCCACATAAGTTTTTTGCCCATTCCGACCCCTAAATATTATCCGACCATCACCAAAATCAATAGGCTTCTTCCATCCCCATCAACATCCAAAATTTCGTGACGATCCGATCAAAATTGCGAGCTGTAGCGTGATTACAAGGTTTAGATGGACAGACGGACGAACACACACATAGCCAGACTCAGCTTGTCGAGACATTCATTTTGGTATAGAAGTATGGGTCTACGACCATTATTTCGATGCGTTACAAACTTTTTGGCCAAAACCAACTTATAATACCCTGCCCACATAGTGGTGTAGGGTATTAAAAATAGTTTGTGAAGGCGTGTATTTTTAATTTCAATTTTTTCAATATTTTCATATTTTCAAGGGCGTTGATTTCTTAAAATCTACTTTTTCAAGCCGTGGATTTTTTAAACATTATTTTTTTCAAGCCGTGGGTTTAAAAAAACATTTTTTAAGTCGTGGGGTTTTTAAAATATTTGTTCAAGCCGTGGATTTTTTAAAAACTACATTTTTATGCCGTGGGTTTTAAAAAAAAAAATTTTACCCGATGATTATTTTTTAAACTTTTCCTCAAGCCGTGGATTAATTGTTTTAAAATAGGTTTTTTCAAGTGGTGGATTGTTTTACATATTTTTTTGAAGTCGTGGTTTTTTTAAAAACATTTACTCAAGCCGTGGATCTTTTATTTTTTTTTCAAATCGTGGATTTAAAAACAAATGTTAAAGCAGTGGTTTGTTTTAAAATTTGTTCAAATCGTGGATATTTTTAAAAATAATTTTTCAAGCCGCGGATTTAAAAAATAACAACAATCCGTGCATTTTGTAATGTCCAACCAAAATTTTTCCTCGAGTCTTAATCTCACCCATTTTGGCAATTCTGATGCACACAGTTAATGACCAAAGAATAAAAACCAAGTTACAGCAACAATTATTTTGAAGTTATTTGATTTTTTCGCAAGACTCATTTCTTTCGGTTGTTAAGAAGACAAAAGCGATTTGTGGTTTTTGCTGTTGTTGGCTATTATAAAAAAAAGAAACTCTCAAAAACTGAATTCTTTATATTTTTTCTTAAGGAAACCACGAAATATGAATTTTATATATGACCACACATTAATCATGACCACGTTAATACCCCCAAAAAACGTTTATGTGATTGTTGTTGTTGTTTTGGTTATGTTTTGGGAAATCTGTGGCTGCAACAAATGATGCAGTTAAATGCTCAAGTCGACGACGCATTCGTTGATCTCTCCATTCATCCAGCCAGCCAACGGAGCATTTCATCCATCTATTCCCGACTAACAACAACAACAATAAACACAACAATTTGTATGTTAACAATTCTTTCTCATCTTCATTAGTAAAATACTGAAGGCTGGGGTAGATGGACAGAATGTCGATTTGACTGTGTGTAGCAATACAGTATCCAGTGTCGTTTTATTTGGAGGCTATGAAAATGTTTGGAACCTTAATTTGTTGTTAAACCAAAAAAGGATTTTAAGTTCTTCATGGCCCTGTTGTTTGTCATTTTCGCAAGCCCGGAATTAACCATCATCAGACTGGGAACCAAATAAATTGTAGTTGAAAAATAGCCTCAAATTGTAATCGTTTGTCTTTGACATATGCAAAAGGAAACGGAGAAAAAATATTATCTGAAATTTGTGAAAGTTGTAAGGAAGGGTAAGGGGAGGCTTGAAATAATTCCTCAGGCTTGAATTGTTGCTCCACCACCTATGGCTGTTGTTGTTGTGGTAAACATTTTAAATAATGAGACTTGTTTTGGTTTAATCTGTTAAATATTTATAACAGTTATGAATAACACAGATTGTTACATACAATGGAAGAGGTGGCTGCCATGGTGTGTCCCTCAATGTTGTAGAAAATCGATTGTGGATATTTAATGAATATTTATTTAAAATATCCACGCTTAAAAAAATTATTCTAAAAAAACTCCACGCTTCAAAAAAATTATTCTAAAAAATCCACGCTTTAAAAAAAGTATTCTAAAAAAAAGCCACATTTCAAAAAATTATTCTAAAAAGTCCCCTCATCAAAAAAATTATTCTAAAAAATCTAAGCTTAAAAAAAATATTCTAAAAAAATCCACGCTTCAAAAAAATTATTCTAAAAAATCCACTCTTCAAAAAAATTAGTCTAAAGAAATTCACGCATCAAAAAATATTCTAAAAAATCTAAGCTTCAAAAAAATTATTCTAAAAAACCACGCTTCTAAAATTTTTTTCTAAAATAATCCACACTTCAAAAAATTTATTCTAAAAAACTCTACGCTTCAACAATTCAGCACTTCGAAAAAAATTATTCTAAAAAAATCTACGCTTGAAAAAAATTGCTCTTAAAAATCCACGCTTGAAAAAAAAAATACTCTTAAAAATCCACGCTTGAAAAAAAAATACTCTTAAAAATCCACGCTTAAAAAAATACAATTAAAAACCGACGCTTGAAAAAAAAATTATTCAAAAAAATCTACCCTTCAAAAAAATTATTCATAAAAATCTACCCTTCAAAAAAATTATTCTAAAAAATCCACCTTTCAAAAAAATTATTCTAAAAAAAATCCAAACTTCAAAAATCCACGCTTGAAAAAAATACTCTTAAAAATCCACGCTTGAACAAAATACTCTTAAAAATCCACGCTTGAAAAAAATACTCTTAAAAATCCACGCTTGAAAAAAATACTCTTAAAAATCCACGCTTGAAAAAAAAATACTCTTAAAAATCCACGCTTGAAAAAAAATACTCTTAAAAATCCACGCTTGAAAAAAATACTCTTAAAAATCCACGCTTGAAAAAAATACTCTTAAAAATCCACGCTTGAAAAAAAAATACTCTTAAAAATCCACGCTTGAAAAAAAATACTCTTAAAAATCCACGCTTGAAAAAAATACTCTTAAAAAACCACGCTTGAAAAAAATACTCTTAAAAATCCACGCTTGAAAAAAATACTCTTAGAAATCCACGCTTGAAAAAAAACTCTTAAAAATCCACGCTTGAAAAAATACTCTTAAAAATCCACGCTTGAAAAAAATACTCTTAAAAATCCACACTTGAAAAAAATACTCTTAAAAATCCACGCTTGAAAAAAAATACTCTTAAAAATCCGCGCTTGAAAAAAATACTCTTAAAAATCCACGTTTGAAAAAAATACTCTTAAAAATCCGCGCTTGAAAAAAATACTCTTAAAAATCCACGCTTGAAAAAAAATACTCTTGAAAATCCACGCTCGAAATAAAATCCACGTGTGAAAAAAATACTCTTAAAAATCCACGCTTGAAAAAAAATACTCTTAAAAATCCACGCTCGAAATAAAATCCACGTTTGAAAAAAATACTCTTAAAAATCCACGCTTGAAAAAATACTCTTAAAAATCCACGCTTGAAAAAAATACTCTTAAAAATTCACGCTTGAAAAAAATACTCGTAAAAATCCACGCTTGAAAAAATACTCTTAAAAATCCACGCTTGAAAAAAATACTCTTAAAAATTCACGCTTGAAAAAAATACTCTTAAAAATTCACGCTTGACAAAAATACTCTTAAAAATTCACGCTTGAAAAAAATACTCTTAAAAATCCACGCTTGAAAAAATACTCTTAAAAATCCACGCTTAAAAAAATACTCTTAAAAATCCACGCTTGAAAAAAATACTCTTAAAAATTCATGCTTGAAAAAATACTCTTAAAAATCCACTCTTAAAAATTATTCTAAAAAATTAATGCTTGAAAAAAATTATTCTTAATAATACCACGTTTCAAAAAATTATTCTAACAAAATCTAGGCTTCAAAAAATTTATTCTAAAAAACTCCACGCTTCAAAAAAATTATTCTAAAAATATCCACGCTTCAACAAAATTATTTTAAAGAAATCCACGCTTCAAAAAAATCCACGATTCAAAAAAATTATTCTAAAAATATCCATGCTTCAAAAAATTATTCTAAAAATATCCATGCTTCAAAAAATTAGTCTAAAAAATCCACGCTTCAAAGAAATTATTCTAAAATAATCCACGCTTCAAAAAAAAACTACGCTTCAAACAAGTTTTATTCTAAAACAATCCACGCTTCAAAAAAAAAAAAAAAAACTCTACACTTCAAACAAGTTTTATTCTAAAAAAATCCACGCTTCATAAAAAAAAAACTCTACGCTTCAAACAAGTTTTATTCTAAAAAAATCCACGCTTCAAAAAAAAACTCTACGCTTCAAAAAAGTTTTATTCTAAGAAAATCCACGCTTGAAAAAATTGCTCTTAAAACCCCACCTTTCAAAAAAATTATTCTAAAATAACTCCACATTTCAAAAAATTACTCTAAAAAAATAATTCTAAAAAACTCCACGTTTCAAAAAAATTATTCTAAAAAACTCCAGGTTTCAATAAAATTATTCTAAAAAATCCACGCTTGAAGAAAAGTACTCTCAAAAACCCACGGTTATAAAAATATTCTAAAAATTCACGCTTGAAAAAAATTATTATATAACACCACGTTTCAAAAAAATTACTCTAACAAAATCCAGGCTTCAAAAAAACTATTCTAAAAAACTCCACTCTTCAAAAAAATTATTCTGAAAAATTCCACCCTTCAAAAAAATATTCTAAAAAACTCCACGCTTCAAAAAAATTATTCTAAAAAAAATTTCAAGCTTCAAAAAATATTCTAAAACAACCCACGCTTCAAAAAAAATATTGTAAAGAAATCCATGCTCCAAAAAATTATTCTAAATATCTCCACGCTTCAAAAAATGCATTAAACAAAAAAACCTCGCGTGAAAAAATTGTTCTTAAAAACTCAAAGCTTCAAAAGAAATCATTCAAAAAAACTCAAAAATTTATTCAAAAAAACTCCAATCTTCAAAAAATATTCTAAAACAATCAACGCTTAAAAATAAAAAAAAAAATATTCTAAATATTCTATCCATAGGTAAAAAAAAATATTCTTAAAAACTCCACTCTTCAAACAAAATATTCTAAAAAAACCTTACGCGGTCGCGGCGGTGCAGTAAACCAACCTCAACAAACAACTGCTGCCTGCAGTGTTGTGGTGGTTACAACGTACTGATGAAGGAACGCATCAGAAGTGGAGGTGGGGGATTAGCTCTCTTATTGCACCAGTCTGTTCAATACAGACCTATCTGTCTTGAGCCTGGCTCTAATGACCCGTACATGGAATGTAATTTGTAGTTGTAAGGTGTGAAACTTCTGAGGTAGAAAAATAGCTGTCCTCCAGGTTATAGGCCCAACATTAGTCCGCTTTTGGAAGGTCATAACCGCCGGGTCTTGGAGGACTTTAATGCTCATCGTGAGTTGTGGCAATCGGTCCTCGGAACGACCACAGGTAGTGTTGGCTGAGCAGACTGATAGCTCTACGTTTTGCACGGTCAACGATGACGCCGCTACCAGTATTAGCGGATAGTGCCACAATTTGCCAAATATAACCATCGTGTTACCAAATCTGAAAAATGATGTCACCTGACAACTCGCTTCTCTTGGATCAGACCATCTCACCCTAATTGTCTCCATCAGCAGACCGCATCTGAACGTCGCACTTTCATCAATCATGGAAAATCTAATTGGTCAAGATTCAGAGAGTTCACTAATCACCGCTTCAGAGATCAGCCAAATACTTCTGATGTTCGAGTAGCAGAACGGACATTCCGAGACATCATCACTGCTGTAGCCACTCGCCATATATCTGCTATTCGATTACCCGAAGTGGGACCAAACTTCCCAACAGAGGCGACGGGATTAGCAAATGAGGGTGATGAGCTTCGTTGTGCTAACCCCAATCACCCCAGAGTCAAGAAGCTGACACTGGAAGTTAACATATTGGTCGGGGAGCATTAGCGAAACAAGTAGTTAAATCATCTGAAGAGTTGCAACATTGCACGTAGGGATACGTAAAATCGATTTCGGTTAATCGATTAATCGATTATTAACCGTAAAATTTCCAAAAGTCGTAGTCGACTATTGATTGTGCGAAAACCCAAAAATCGATTATTCTTAGTCGACTTTCGGAAGACGGAGTCAACTATTATTACTATTATTCGTAGTCAACCATTAGTCGTAGTCTATTATTATTCGTAGTCGGTTATTGATCGTGGTCGACTATTAGTCGTAGTTGACTATTGGGTGTGTTAAAACCGCATAATTCGCGGTATTTTTTTATACATATAACCATCACGGATCGCATCAACGAAAATGGTCGATTATATTCGATTATAATCGATTTTCGGCGGTTAACGATTAATCGAAAGTCGACTTTTAAGTTTTTGACGAAAACCGAATAATCGAAAAACCGATTATTGCAATTCACTGTGTATCCCTAATTGCACGATGGGGCCAATAGCAGGTTTTCGAGGCAAAAAGTCATTTTTTGAAGTGAAGAATTTGAAAAAAATAATAACGGATTTCGATTGCCAACACTCTGAATCACTAAAAATAAGAAAATAAATCAATCTGGTAACATCACATAGCGACATACTGATCTGGCAATGGTGACATATTTTCTTATGCATCATTTTCCGACATTCATTATAAATAAGTAGTGAAAGCATTTTAGGCGCCAAAAAGAACATTTCAACATTTTTATATTTTTTAAACATGGAAAGCTCTTCAATGGGTATGTAAAATAAGATAGTGTTAACAAATAATAAAAATGTTATGTGTGGTAAATGTATTTTTGAGTTAAGATGTTATGTCTTTTTTGGAGTATTTTGCTTTGTTATCCATGTGTTCTCTGGAGTATAACTTTTGAGATCTAGGTAGATCTAGGATATTATATATATGTGGTGAAAGGTATTAATGTGTACTATCATTTTGTGAAAAAATTAGCTGCGCCTATCTGCGCCTTTTCATAAAAATCTGATTTCAGATGTCGTAATACTTAAAAATATGGACATTTTTATGTTTTGGTTGGCGAATAATCGGAAACCCATTAATGTTACCAATTGGATTTTGGAAAAATTTAATAGACGTATATAATAATAATAATATATAATTTCAAAGATTTTTACTAAATTTGGAACCTTTTTTTTATTAACTTATAACAAAGCACAGACAAAACCATGAAATTTGAACATATGTATATAGGGGAGCTATTTCTATATCTGAACCGATTTCAATATAACTTGACAAACTTATTTGTAGTCCGAATTCCGTAAAATTTTCCAAATTTTATTGTAATTTGATGGAATCAAATTTCAATCATTTTCCTGAAATCGGGCGAACATATATGGGAGCTATATCCAATTCTGAACCGATTTCAATATGATCTGCCAAAAATGTTTCTAGACCGAAATCCGTCACACATTTCAAATTTCATCAAGATTGGACATACATAGCGGGATTGGTGCACCAAATACCTAAAATCGGGCGAAAATATATATGGGAGCAATATCAAAATCTGAACCGATTTCAATATAACTTGGCAAACTTATTTGTAGTCCTAATTCCGTGGTATTTTCCAAATCGCATAAAAATTGGGCAGAATTTGCGTGTTTGGTCCATCAATTGCTTGAAATCGGGCGAACATATATACGGCAGCTATATGTATATATGAACCGATATGAACTAAATTTGGCATATTAGTTTCTAAGCCCATTATAAACATCTGTACAAAATTTGGAAGGTCTAGCTTGCCCCAGTGATTTGTTGCCTCGAAAACCTGTCATTGGCCCCATCGTGCATTGGAGCCGGAATAAGTGAATTGTCAGCAAGGGTGAATCGAACAGACCATTTTCGCTTTTATCGCCCGTAGCAGTGATCCTTGAGGCTTTAGTCCTCCCCAGCGTCAGAAATAGATATCCAGTTGCCAATAATTAGCATGGGTTCCGTAAGCAGCACAGCACGACAAAAGCTTTGTAAGTCATCTCCACACATATTATTCGAGAACTCAACCGGAGCAGGCCGTGTGAAAGAACAGTGATGGTGGCGCTGGACTTATCAAAAGCCTTTGATATTGTCAAGCACTACACGCTGTGTGGGGACATCGAGCAGACTACCCTCCGGTCAAGTTTGAAATATAGGATAATCAATTATGTGCGTGGACGCTAGTCGTACGTGGAATTCAGAAAGAAGAAGTCCAAGCCCCGTAGAGTGAAACTGGGAGTTGATATCTCTGGAACTGTTCAATATATACCCCTCCTGTATTCCGCTCCCTCTAGACGGCATTGATATCTTAACGTATGCGGCTGATTGTACGATCTTGGCGTCAGGTACCTTCCCTGATGTCAGTTGTCAAAGGCCGAATTAACTTACCACCTTTGTCGACGCGAGGAATATGCAAATGGATGGCAGAGGTGAGCACTGAGTTGAATGCCATGATCGATGGCACCAGAATTGCCACCATCAACTACCCCAAGATTCTAGCGATCACATTCGACAACATGTTCACGTCGTACGCACATACCAAAGCTTTCTGCGACAAGCTGAGATGCAGGAACAAGGTCCTCAAGCCCCTGGACGGCAGCATTTGATGACAGCATATAATGCGATAGATCAGTGTGTGGTAAGACATGCGGCACCAGTGTGGCCCGCTAATATAAGTGCAAGGCGATGGAAAAATATTCAAACCTGTTAGAATGCCGCCCTGAGAACTACAACAGGGTGCCTCCTCATATCTTCAGCGGACCATCCACATGAGAAGACAAAGATTCTTCCAGTACATCAACACAATGACAGGCTTTCGTTGCATTACTTCTAATCAAGATATGGTGGGTAGGACTCCCCAACCAGGCATACCGATCTAAAAAGAGAGTTCCAACGTTACAAACGAGAATCCCTTGATCAACCAGCCAATCAAGCAGTTTCAAATAGCACTCACACAGAGGCAGTCGCAGATACCATAAACAAATATCGTATGAATGCGGTCCTGGGAGAACAAACCAGAGGTGTTTTGGCTTAATTACGCTCGGGATGGTGCAGCCGTCTAAATTCCTATAGGGCAAGGATAGATGACAGCATGCAAAACATCTGCCCAGCATGCGGCATAGACCTGCACGACATTCTGCCCCTTTTTCCACTGCCTTGCCAAACCTTCTCAACTGACTCCTGTAGCTTTGTGGCTACAACCCATCGAAACAGACACATTTCTAGAACTGACAGAAGAGGTGGATAAGAGCAACGTACGGCTTTACGAGTCAACCCTTTACAAAAGAGTCTAGGTCTTTAACTGCTGGAACAAGGTATTACTCTTTTTCGTTCACACATTAGAGGCGAAGATAAAATTACTTAACCAAGAAAGTCGTTGCCAGAAGTACAAGTACCTTATAATAATTGCTCCACAAACATCCCAGATGGGACAAGGGAAACTTCTCTCATATCAATGAGTGCACCCCAATTCATATTAGCTCAATGATTGCTGTTTATTGCCGAGTCCGAACGGCGTGTCCTAAGACACCACTTGTAGAGAAGTTTTAAATGGCTGAAATACTCAAGAAATGTCGCCAACATTACTGAGGGGTATTTTGCCACCGATGAAAATTTGATGTTGCCTTGCCTGGTAATCGAACCCACGACCTTAAGCGTGCAAGGCGAGTGTGCATGCCATTGCAAGTACCTTATAGCATACAAATAATATTTACAAAAGCCAATGTGGCGTATGAGTTGCGATAATACTCATACTCAACGTACTTAATGGTCTTCTTTGAGAAGACTTCTTCATCTTCTACTAGTCCTAATTGGCTTCTGTGGAAAGGCATAATATACTTCTGATAAAGCAGATATTATCTCTGCGGCAGCTGCTTACTATAAACATACAAGTCGAATTGTAGCAAGTCTTTCATTCACTGGTGTGAAGCTGGAGACCAGGTGTTTTAACCTCCGACCAACCACAAATCCGCAACAAAACTCATGCTTTATGTCATGGTAGCTATAATACAGTGCGTCACCTTTAGGTGTTGTTGTGACGCCTTTCCCGTTCCATCGTATTTCCTGTATGGCAGTAATGTCGGCCTTGTACTTTTCCAGTACATCTGCCAATGCGTAAACTGCTCCTTCTCTATAAAGAGTGCGAACATTCCAGGTGCAGATTCGCAGATAAATAATTGTTCCACAAACATCTCATAAGGGACAAGGGAGATTTCTCTCATATCAATGAGTGCACCCCGATTCATATTTAGTTCAATGATATGGGACCTACAGTTTATCGCCGAGTTCGAACGGCGTGTCTAAGACACCACTTTTGTAGAGAAGTTTTACATGGCTGAGATACTCAGGAAATGTCGCCAACATTACTGAGGGGTAATGTTGGCGACATTTCCAGATTCGCAGATCATGGTCCTTAAAACGTTTGCAGGGTTCGTCGATTTTAGAGGGGTTTGTTTTTCTTTTTTTTCGTTTTTTCATAGTAGGATGTTTTTTTGTCTGGGGGATGGTTACTAACCCGACGCCCAAACCTAAGTTTTTAACGTTCTTATGGGTGAACGCGCGGCGCATTTTAGCTCACTACCTTTAACGGGTGGTAAAGACAGTCCTCAGGTGACACCACGGGGTGGTCAGTGTCCACTTGAGATGAAAGAGGGACCAAGATAAATCCTCGATTTTGCCATGTTAAAGCTGGTCAGGACAGTTCCTTGGTATCTTCCATCCCCTACGTCACCCACCCTACGACCATTACCAAAATAAATAGGCTTCTTCTTTCAGCAAACGAGGTAGCGGGCACTTTGCTAGGAAATACATAAAGTATATTAATATGTACCCGTACATCATTCATTGCCAGTTTGCCCACATCTACATCTAGTATTTCAACAATCCCTCAACATAATTGTCCCACATTCAAAAAATAGCAAACATTTCAAACTCAACTCAAAAAAAAAAAAATTCCGTTTTCTTTATTTTATCAACATCTCCACTATGCCGAGATTTGCAAATGCAGATCAGCCAGCCTATAATGAAACCTTTCGCTTAATTGAAAATGAAAATACCCAGCTCAGCTCAGCGACAGTAAAAGCAATTGACAATTAATTTTAATTTCTATTTTCCCTCACCTGAGGGAAGCGGGTGGTCAACGCTCTCTCTTGCCTCGTCAAAAAGGAGAAAGTAATATTTTCATTATTGGCTGATGTAATTGCCGCATAGCCGCACTTTTTCCTCATACCAGCTGTGTTTTATTTGTTACAGCTTCAAAAGCGGAATGACTAGAACTCCGCCTCCATGCGCAACATCTGTGACAAGTTGCCATTAAACAAAAAAAGAAGGAAATGAACCTGACTTTTTTTTGGAAAACTGGTCTCTTATAACTATTAGCCGTGGCAACAAGTGTGCCTACTGACTAGTTACATACGTAGGTACATATTTTTTCAGCCACATTTACACTGAAGTCCATTAATGTTAATGGTGATGACGGTGATGAGTTTGGTGGTGATGGTGATGATGATGACTATGATGAGTAGTTGACCAGGGTGATGAGGACTCCATGTGACGGGGTGATGATACCAGCAACGTGCAACATGTACGCATGTAACGCAAAAGCTCTCACATCAAAATGGTTGCCATATTATCTCAAATTCATATTCATAAATCCATATTTCTCCTGCATAAGGAGGTAGGGTATGGAAGGTCAGGAAAATCACAACATTTGAAAAAAGAAATATGTTAGGTGTTATAATAACATAGAATGATGTAAGGTGCTGTTATAATAACATAGAATGATGTAAGGTGCTGTTATAATAACATAGAATGAAGTTACATGCTGTTATAATAACATAGAATGATGTTAGGTGCTGTTATAATAACAAAGAATGATGTAAGGTGCTTTTATAATAACATAGAACCATAATAGGTGCTGTTATAATAACATATAACCATAATAGGTGCTGTTATAATAACATAGAACCATAATAGGCGCTGTTATAATAACATAGAACCATAATAGGTGCTGTTATAATAACATGGAACCATAATAGGTGCTGTTATAATAACATAGAACCATAATAGGTGCTGTTATAATAACATAGAACCATAATAGGTGCTGTTATAATACCATAGAACCATAATAGGTGCTGTTATAATAACATAGAACCATAATAGGTGCTGTTATAATAACATAGGACCATAATAGGTGCTGTTATAATAACATAGAACCATAATAGGTGCTGTTATAATAACATAGAACCATAATAGGTGCTGTTATAATAACATAGAACCATAATAGGTGCTGTTATAATAACATAGAACCATAATAGGTGCTGTTATAATAACATAGAACCATAATAGGTGCTGTTATAATAACATAGAACCATAATAGGTGCTGTTATAAGAACATAGAACCATAATAGGTGCTGTTATAAGAACATAGAACCATAATAGGTGCTGTTATAAGAACATAGAACCATAATAGGTGCTGTTATAAGAACATAGAACCATAATAGGTGCTATTATAATAACATAGAACCATAATAGGTGATGTTATAATAACATAGAACCATAATAGGTGCTGTTATAATAACATAGAACCATAATAGGTGCTGTTATAATAACATAGAACCATAATAGGTGCTGTTATAATAACATAGAACCATAATAGGTGCTGTTATAATAACATAGAACCATAATAGGTGCTGTTATAATAACATAGAACCATAATAGGTGCTGTTATAATAACATAGAATCATAATAGGTGCTGTTATAATAACATAGAACCATAATAGGCGCTGTTATAATAACATAGAACCATAATAGGTGCTGTTATAATAACATAGAACCATAATAGGTGCTGTTATAATAACATAGAACCATAATAGGTGCTGTTAGAACAACATAGAACCATAATAGGTGCTGTTAGAATAACATAGAACCATAATAGGTGCTGTTATAATAACATAGAACCATAATAGGTGCTGTTATAATAACATAGAACCATAATAGGTGCTGCTATAATAACATAGAACCATAATAGGTGCTGTTATAATAACATAGAACCATAATAGGTGCTGTTATAATAACATAGAACCATAATAGGTGCTGCTATAATAACATAGAACCATAATAGGTGCTGTTATAATAACATAGAACCATAATAGGTGCTGTTATAATAACATAGAACCATAATAGGTGCTGTTATAATAACATAGAACCATAATAGGTGCTGTTGTAATAACATAGGACCATAATAGGTGCTGTTATAATAACATAGAATCATAATAGGTGCTGTTATAATAACATAGAACCATAATAGGCGCTGTTATAATAACATAGAACCATAATAGGTGCTGTTATAATAACATAGAACCATAATAGGTGCTGTTATAATAACATAGAACCATAATAGGTGCTGTTAGAACAACATAGAACCATAATAGGTGCTGTTAGAATAACATAGAACCATAATAGGTGCTGTTATAATAACATAGAACCATAATAGGTGCTGTTATAATAACATAGAACCATAATAGGTGCTGCTATAATAACATAGAACCATAATAGGTGCTGTTATAATAACACAGAACCATAATAGGTGCTGTTATAACAACATAGGACCATAATAGGTGCTGTTATAATAACATAGGACCATAATAGGTGCTGTTATAATAACATAGAACCATAATAGGTGCTGTTATAATAACATAGAACCATAATAGGTGCTGTTATAATAACATAGGACCATAATAGGTGCTGTTGTAATAACATAGGACCATAATAGGTGCTGTTATAATAACATAGAACCATAATAGGTGCTGTTATAATAACATAGAACCATTATAGGTGCAGTTATAATAACATACATAGAACCATAATAGGTGCTGTTATAATAACATAGAACCATAATAGGTGCTGTTATAATAACATAGAATCATATAAGGTGCTGTTATAATAACATAGAATCGTATAAGGTGCTGTTATAATAACATAGAATCATATAAGGTGCTGTTATAATAACATAGAATCATATAAGGTGCTGTTATAATAACATAGAATCATATAAGGTGCTGTTATAATAACATAGAATCATATAAGGTGCTGTTATAATAACATTGAAACGTGTAAGGTATTGTTATAAATATACAGAACCATGTTAGGTGCAGTTATAATAACATAGAACCATGTAAGGCGGTGGTATAATAACGCACAACCATGTAAGGTGCTGTTATAATAACATAGAATCATATAAGGTGCTGTTATAATAACATATAATCATATAAGGTGCTGTTATAATAACATAGAATAGTATAAGGTGCTGTTATAATAACATAGAATCATATAAGGTGCTGTTATAATAACATAGAATCGTATAAGGTGCTGTTATAATAACATAGAATCATATAAGGTGCTGTTATAATAACATTGAAACGTGTAAGGTATTGTTATAAATATACAGAACCATGTTAGGTGCAGTTATAATAACATAGAACCACGTAAGGCGGTGGTATAATAACGCACAACCATGTAAGGTGCTGTTATAATAACATAGAATCATATAAGGTGCTGTTATAATAACATAGAATCATATAAGGTGCTGTTATAATAACATAGAATCGTATAAGGTGCTGTTATAATAACATAGAATCATATAAGGTGCTGTTATAATAACATAGAATCATATAAGGTGCTGTTATAATAACATAGAATCGTATAAGGTGCTGTTATAATAACATACAATCATATAAGGTGCTGTTATAATAACATACAATCATATAAGGTGCTGTTATAATAACATTGAAACGTGTAAGATATTGTTATAAATATACAGAACCATGTTAGGTGCAGTTATAATAACATAGAACCATGTAAGGTGCTGTTATAATAACATATAACGTTATTTATGGCTGTTATAATAACATAGAACGATATCTATGGCTCTTATAATAACATAGAACAACATTTATGGCTGTTATAATAACATAGAAGGTAATTTGTGGCTGTAATAATAACATAGATCGATATTTATGGCTGTTATAATAATATAGAGGTATGTTAGGTGCTGTTATAACAACATAGAGGTATGTTAGGTGCAGTTATAACAACATAGAGGTATGTTAGGTGCAGTTATAATAACATAAATCGTTATGTTATAAGATTTATGCCTCAGCTGATCTTACTACCTCCTTATTTACCTCAATTTCTTTTTCCCTCCCTCTGTTCTGAAAGTTCGGACATATTCGTCATTGTTTTTCACACATGTTGCCTAATTAAAGGGGAGTGTACTAAAAGTTATGCCATGATATTCCTTATATTTCACACACATACACATCCTCTTCAAAAAAAAAGAGATTATAATTCAAGAATTCCAATACCAACCAAGACGGTAAGTAATTCAGTAAATCAACTTCGTACAAACCCCTCCCGGCGCCATTAAATATGAAACCTGTCATGGTGGCCGGTAATGCGAATAATGACAAGAGTATTTCACACACCACAGCAAAAATTTTGCATAAATACTTTTTTGTACTTATTACACACTTTTTGTAGGTTCTTAAGCCTTCCAAACAATTTGTTCTCCCCTTGGTCGACGAACTAAATTATTATATTTTTCTCTTATTGTTTGCCTGCCTACTTTGTGCTGCAATGAGACCTGATGTCATTGGTGTTCTGTGTTAAGACATCATCATCAAATTCTTGATATGTTGTTGCATCTTGACTTGACTGCTGGCATGTTGCATGTCAAGACGCCATATTGCTATTTGATGTGATGTTTGGTTGTGTGTGTTTTTGTTGTGTTTTATCCATCTTTGGTTGTATGCAAAATAGTAGCTGGCTAAAAACAGAAATAAAAAACTAAATAAGCCATAACTTTGTTCATGTACATCCTACTTAAAAAAAGAATTGAGGGGTTGCACTAAAAAAAGCAACAAAAACAACAGTTGAAATGTATTGTTGAGAGTTTATCACAAAAAGAGGATGAAGACTTGGTCGTTTTTTTAATCTGATTTTAGAAGGCACATTTCGATATAGCTCACGGATTATTTTAAATAAAAATACTAGACCAATAAAAGAACATTTTTAAAGAATATTTTTCCCTCACCATCTGAACAATCAACATGGATTTTTTAAAGAATATTTTCTCATCCACCATCACAACAATAAATGTGGATTTTTTAAAGAATATTATTTCACCAACCATCACAACAATAAACTTGGATTTTTTAAAGAATATTTTTTCACATAGCATCACAACAATAAACGTGGATTTTTTAATGAATATTTTTCACCCACCATCGGACGAATAAATGTGGATTTTTTAAAGAATATTTTTTTATCCACCTTGAGACTAAAAAAACGTGGATTTTTAAAGAATATTTTTTCACCCACTATCGGACAAAAAACGTGGATTTTTTAATGAATATTTTTCACCCACCATCGGACGAATAAATGTGGATTTTTTAAAGAATATTTTTTTATCCACCTTGAGACTAAAAAAACGTGGATTTTTAAAGAATTATTTTCACATAGCATCACAGCAATAAACGCGGATTTTTGAAAGAATATTTTTTCACATAGCATCACAACTATCAACGTGGATTTTTTAAAGAATATTTTTTCACCCACCATCACAACAGTAAACGCGACGGCCGGTTCTATGCACCGGATTGACTCGGAGGAATTTTCGACCAGGCGCCGTCACCTCAACAATTATGTGTTTGTGTTCGTGTATTTTTTTCACCATGGGAGCGGCAATTTATCCTGGAATGCCTGCTCCGACCACTTCTGGTCCGTGCCGGGATAGAAATGAACCCCGGGCCAGTATGGATCTGTTCCGTTTGCCAGATCCGCATCCACCACATGTCAACAATGGTGAGATGTAATGGATGTATGGAATTGGTGCATTTTCGTGGGTGCTCTGGCCTTAGTAGCACCCGGGATTACAGCGACAGGTATGTTGCTGCTTGCTGCGTCAGCGCATCACCCAGTGCGTCTTCTACGACGTCGTCGTCTGACTTTTCGTCGTCGTCGGAATACGAGAGGCCCCCGCAGTCTCCCCAACAACAACCACAACAGATGCAGCATCTAACACCACATGTTGTTGTTCAACGGCCCGGAAATGCATCATTCCTGCAATTCAATTGCAACGGTCTCCGCAATAAGGTCAGTGAAATTGTGGACTTTATGAGTCGGAAAAACATCATGGTCCCCGCGATCCAGGAAACAAAGCTCACCGCCACCTGTAGCTTACGTTGTGATGGTTACAACGTTTTGCGGAAGGATCGCACAAGATGCGGAGGAGGAGGACTTGCCTTCCTAATACACCAGTCTGTCCAGTACAGACCTATCTCGCTTGAGCTTGGCTCTAGTGACCCATGCATGGAGTTTATGGGGGTAGCAGTAAAGTGTGGTACTGCCGAGGTAGAGCTGCTAAATGTGTACATACCGCCGATGAATAGCTGTGCACGGCGTTATATGCCCAATATTAGTTTGCTATTAGAGGGCGATAACCGTCTGTTGCTAGGGGACTTCAATGCTCATCATGAGCTTTGGCACTCCGTCCTAGGTAATGACCAGAGGGGTATAGCGCTGGCAAAGTAAATCGATAGCTCCACGTTTTGCGCGGTGAATGAAGATGCTCCTACGAGGATTAGAGGAAACTGCCACAGCTCGCCATATATCACCATTGTGGCACCAGGTCTGATAAATAACGTATCCTGGCAATCCGTCATTTCCCTTAGTTCGGACCACCTCCCTATCATCGTCTCCGTAAACAGACCACCCGACTCCATAACCTCTGAACGCCGTACTTTCCTGAACCATGGGAAAGCTGATTGGCAAGGTTTCAGAGAATTTACCAATCACCGCTTCAGACAATTGCCCACCCCCTCAGATCTTCGGGTAGCTGAGAGAACTTTCCGAGACATCATCACTAAAGCAGCCGCTCGCTACATACCTGCTGGTCGAATACCCGAAATAAGACCAAATTTCCCAGTAGAGGCGACGGGACTAGCAAATGAACGTGATGAGCTTCGTCGTACGAACACCGAAGACCCAAGAGTTAGAGAACAACAGGCTAGTGGGCGAACATAAGCGGAAAAAGTGGCTAGACCATCTGAAGCAATGCAACATTGGTGCAGGAATAAGAAAATTGTGGGCAACTGTTAAATCACTTTCGAGTCCGGAAAAGAAGGATGACAGAACGGCTGTTACTTTCAACGGCGTGACAGTAACTGACCCAAAGAGGTGCGCGTGTTATTTTAACCGGCAGTTCATAGAGCACCCCGAGAGTGATAGGGCGAAGAGAAGTGTGCTACCACCACAATTTACGATGAGCGATGTTGCAGATGCCATCCGAAACGCTAAATCATCCAAAGAGTTGGGCCCGCACCGAATATCGATGGTAATGCTTAAGCAGCTGGATGAACCTGGAGTTGAGTATTTAACAAGTGTTCTCAACCTATCGTTAGCCACCCATGTTGTACCGGATGCCTGGAAAGTTGGCAGGGTGGTCCCGCTACTGAAGCCTGGCAAGGATGCCAGCAGAGGTGAATCGTACATGCCGATTTCACTCCTGTCCCCAGTAGCAAAGATCCTAGAGGCGCTACTCCTCCCCACGATGAGAACGTGTTTTCCAGTTGCCCAACATCAACATGGATTTCGGAAAATGCATAGTACTACAACAGCATTAGACGCCATATCCACACATATCAGTAGAGGACTGAACCAGAAAAGGCCGTGCGACCGAACAGTCATGGTGGCTCTTGATCTATCGAAGGCGTTCGATACCGTCAACCATGCCAAGCTGTTCGAGGATATAGAGAAAACTAATCTCCAGCCATGTTTGAAACGTTGGGTAATCAACTATATGTGTGGACGCCAGTCGTTTGTAGAATTCAGAAACAAGAAGTCCAAAACCCGTAGAGTGAAACAGGGAATTCCCCAAGGAGGGGTGATATCTTCGGAACTGTTTAACCTCTACCTTTCTGAAATTCCACACCCTCCAGACTGCTTAGATGTATGCGGATGATTGTACGATCTTGGCGTCGGGTCCTATCGTCGATGACATATGTGATAGGTTAAATGTCTACATAGCTGACCTAGTGCAGTTCTTCCATCTGAGGAATTTGAAAACATCCGCCGCTAAATCCACAGCCAGGCTGGTTACCACATGGACGGCTGAGATGAGGCTCCCACTGAACATATTGGTCGATGGTGCACTGATTCCGACCTCTAACTACCCTAAAATACTGGGTGTAACGTTCGATAGCATGTTCAGGTCGTCCGCGCATGCCACAGCTATTTGCAATAAGATCAGAAGTAGGAACAAGGTTCTCAAGTCACTGGCCGGCAGCACTTGGGGTGCTGATAAAGAAACCTTGTTGACCACCTACAATGCAATAGGCCGGTCTGTGGTAAGCTATGCGGCGCCAGCGTGGTCCGCAAAGGTTAGCGCATCGCAGTGGAAGAAGATTCAAACCTGCCAGAATGCCGCCCTGAGGACTGCAACAGGGTGCCTCCTCATGACACCAGTGAACCATCTTCATGAGGAGGCGAAGGTTTTACCGGTGCGTCAGCACAATAAGATGTTGTCGATGCAGTACCTGCTTGGGTGTTACCGCAGTGAGCATCCCTGTCACGATTTAATGGACAGGCTCCCCCCACCCAGGCACGTCAGGAGAGACCTTCATGATCTAGAGAGAGAGGTCCAAAGGTATAAAAGAGAACCGCTAGATCAACGAGCCTATCAGGCAGGCTTGAATCGCATTCACACCAACATGGTTGCGCAAGCAGTACGAAGATACAGTGTGAATGGAAACCATCCCCCATCCATCGCAGCAGAAGAACGCAGCTGCCAAGGCAAACACGAGTGGTTTTAGCTCAGTTAAGATCCGGACGATGCAGCCGCCTCAATTCGTATTGGGCCAGAATTGACGCCACGATACCCAACATATGCCCAGCATGTGGATTGGGACCACACGATACTCTGCATTTATTCAACTGCCCAGCTAACCCCACTCACCTGTCTCTTCATTCTTTATGGACGCAACCAGTCCAGGTTGCAGAATTCTTGAGTCTGGATACAGAGGAACGTGATAACTGAAATAATACACGAACGAACATATATGCGTTGCTACAACAACAACAATAAACGTGGATTTTTTAAAGAATATGAACTTGAATTTTTAAAAATTTGTTTTCAAGGGCACTTCACACCATTTTGGGATTTTTCAGGATCCGGTTTTTGTGGACAACAGCTTTATTGTTCACACGTCTATCAACCATTTTTCTCTCCACATTTCTGGTGACATAAAATGCTTATGATTATCGATAGCCATTGCCATGGTATTGGACAGTTGAAAAATGTAAAGCAAAACTCCAACATCTCAACGAAACTCACTTGACTTGGCCTACAACGTTGTCCGTCATCCACAATCTGCCATATAACAGTGGGTGGTTAAGTGTTCCACATTCGAACTGTCATGTGTAAATTCAACTTCTACTTACCATGCGGTTTGGTGACCACCACATATTCAAATATCTCGGCAATGATTTCATGCCGGCCAAACATCATTTTCTTTTGGAGACTCTATTACAAAATCACCCGCCGTGTGTTTTGAAGGCGCTTATAGGTTTTATGGTTTTACCTAATGAGGTGCAGGTCTTCTGGTAGTGTGGAATTTAACTGTTTGGAGGTCATTGATGAAATACCAATCTGTTAAATTGCTAATTAGGAAGTGAGAAGTAAAAAGTTGGTGCAAGCAGATAAACCTTTCGTAGAGAAATTTGTAAAGGTTAAGTTATGCTAATAAATGCAACGATAAAATAGGATAAGGTTATGTCTCCTTTGTGACCCATAAATACTATTTGGCTACACAATTTATTTTGCAGCTAATTGGATAGCAGGAAATTCTAAGACAAAAGCTCAAATGACGGGGATTTTATTCTCCTCAACTTTGCTTTGAAATGGCAAATTCTTTTATTATTTTTTTTTTCTTCAATACAATTACCCCAATTTTCCTCAAGCAAATTAACTTCTTATTAATATTTATGTAAATAGACCATAACCATGACTTTGGGAAAGGCCACACCAGGAAAAGTAATTCGTTTAAAGTCACAAACAACAAAATTGATGGCTTAATTTTGTTTGCCTTTGTAGGTCAACTAAAAATATTGCGAATTAAGATGTTGGCCTCTAACCGCTTAACACAAACAATAAATAACAAAAACTCCAAAGCCCTTTCTATTTACTTTCATGGACACTAAGAGGAAAACAAAGAAAATGCAAGCAAAACTATTTCTTATTTACTTGGAAGCCGACAAAATTTCATAATAAATCATTAGGCAAAGCCGACACCTGCAAATATGGGACACAAAGTGGAGTTGAAACTATTTGTGGTAAAGGAAAAAGGAAAAACAACTAGAAATAACAATGAAAGCAAGAGTTGGAAAAACTGGTATGATAGGAGGGGCCCAATTAAAAAATATATATATTAAAAAATCCACGTTTATTGTTGTGATTATATGTGAAAAAATATTCTTTAAAAAACCCACGTTTATTGTTGCGATGCTATTTGAAAAATATTCTTTAAAAAATCCACGTTTATTAATCTGAAGATCTCTCAACAAGCATCCTGAAAAATAAATGCTGATTTGTCTGATTGGGTGACGCAGGGGATGAAAGATACCAAGGAACGGTCCTGACAGGCTTTAACATGGCAAAGCCCTGGATCTATCTTGGTCACTCTTTCATCTCAAATGGACACTGACCTCCCCGTGGTGTCACTTGGGGAGCTGCTTTTAACACCTGTTAAAGGTGGCGAGCTAACATGTGCCGCGCGTTCACCCATAAGAACATTAAAAACTTGGGTTTGTGCGACGGGTTAGTAACCCTCACCTAGAAAAAACAGCCTACTTTGAACAAACGAAGGAAAAGAAAAACAAATCCCACAAAAGTTGACGACCCCCGCAAATGTTTTAAGGGCCATGTTCTGCGAATCTGCAACTAGAATGTTCGCACTCTTTATAGAGAAAGTGCAGTTTACGCATTGTCAGATGTATTTGATAAGTATAAGGCCGACATTACTGCCATACAGGAAATACGATGGAAAGGGAAAGGCGTCACAACAACACCTAAAGGTGATGCACTGTATTATAGCTGCCATGACATAAAGCATGAGTTTGGTTACGGATTTGTAGTTGGTCGGAGGTTAAAACATCTGGTCTCTGGCTTCACCTCAGTAAATGAAAGACTCGCTGCAATTCGATTAAAAGCAAAATTCATCAACATCAGCTTTATTTGCGTTCATGCTCCCACTGAAGGACGAAGATATATTTTACGAGCGCTTAGAAGAAACATATGACCGTTGTCCTGCCCATGACATTAAAATTATTCTAGGCGATTTTAATGTCAAAATTGGAAAGGAAAATATCTTTGGCCCAACAGTCGGAAAATTCAGTCCCACAGTGAAACATCTGACAATGGTATGAGGCTGATATGAGACTATCTCCAGATCAAAGAACAAGTTATCAAATTGATCATGTTGTGATAGATGGAAGAATGTACGATCGAGCTTCAATGTACTATCGTTCCGAGGAGCAAACATTGATTCGGTCCACTACCAAAGGTACGTACCCGTCTAAACGTTGCAAATAAAACACGAACAGATACAACGCGGAAGATAGCCACAGCATATTCCACTCAAGTAGCCCAATTGCTTAATGAAAGTACACCTCGTCCCGATAATATATCAGCACAATGGCAAAATATTGCCCACTCCATGCAAACAGCCGCAAAATCCATACTTGGATACAAGAGACCTCCTCAGAGGGATTCATGGTATGACCCGTAGTGTCGTGCTGCTACCGAAGAGAAAAATGCTGCATATAGGGCTACTCTACCATCCGTAGCAACGCATAGCGCACGATAGAGGTTTCGGAAAAAAGTAGAGAAGAGAAACGTCATTTCCGCAGGAAAAACAGAGAAATGGAAAGGCGGAGTGTGAAAAAATCGAGATGTACAGGAGCCAGAATGAAACTGAAACTGATGGCTTTGGTACAGGCACATCCTCCTATAGAGACCAGCAAGGTAATTGGTAACTGATACAGATAGTGTGCTCAGGATATGGAAAGAATATTTTTCCAAACTGTTGCGAAGACGGCGAAGATACCACAGATCCAATCCCAGAAGATGGTATTGAATATATACCACCCGGCCAAGGTGAAGTAAAGGCAGCAATAAACCGGCTGAAGAATAATAAGGCAGCAGGAGCCGATGGATTACCAGCCGAGATGTTCAAAACCGGAGGCGACACGCTGATAAGGTGTTATCATTATCTAGTTAGCACCATCTGGCAGGAAGAACGAGTACCCGACAATTGGAATCTGAGTATCCTGTGTCCCGTCCATAAGAAAGGAGATAAGACTTTATGCTCCAACTATAGGGGCAAAAGTCTTCTCCCTATCGCCCACAAGATAGTGTCAGGAATATTATGCGAACGACTAAAATCTATGGTCAATCAAATAATTGGACCATACCAATGCGGCTTTAGACCTCGCAAGTTCATAATTGGTAATTTGTTAACTGATACAGATAGTGTGCTCAGGATATTGAAAGATCATTTTTGCAAGCTGTTGATGTCCCATAGTAGCGAAGACGACGAAGGTACCACCGATCCAATCCCAGAAGATGGTATTGAATGTATACCGCCCAGCCAAGATGAGGTGATGTCAGCAATAAACCGGCTAAAGAATAGTAAGGCAGCAGGAGCCGATGGCTTACCCGCCGAGCTGTTGAAGACAGGAGGCGACACTCTGATAAGGTGTATGCAAATCCTGGAGAAGACCCAAGAGATGCAGATCGACACCTACCACGTTTTTGTCGATTACAAAGCAGCCTTCGGCAACCTCCTACGTTCAAAGGTATTCTAAGCCATGTCTGAATTTGGTATCCCTGCAAAGCTCATTCAGCTTTTTAGAATGACATTAAAATAGGAATGAACCTATCCGAAGAGCTTAGTACCAAAAGAGGTTTCAGACAAGGAGACGGCCTCTCGTGTGCATCACTTCAACATTCTACTGGAAAAGGTTTGCTCAGTACAATCTCTGGAATCAGCAACGCGAAGGGTCCAATAAGGTGTTTTTCCTTCCAAACAAATCGCGCCGGCCTATTTGATAGTGAATAGCTGAGATAATATTTACAACAACAAAAAAGTAAAAACAAAATTTTAGTCAACAGAGTGTCTGTAGTCAATACAATGGAAAACGCTTTCGCGCCGCTAGATCAGTGATTTCAACCAGTGTGCAGCGCCAGAGTTAGCTATCTACTTACCGATTATCAGCATGTGTCGGTAAGCAGCATGCCTCTGCAACAGTGCTGCACAGTTTCTCCATACATATCAGTCGGGGACTCAACCAAAGTAAGCCGTGCGATGGGACAGTTTTGGTGGCACTCACCTTATAAAAAGCCATTGACACGGTCGAGCACACTGCGCTGTTGGAAGGCATCGAGCATAGTTCCCTCCCCACAATTGTATGTGTGGACACAGGTCGTACGTGGAGTTCACGAAAAAATGGCAAAGACCTATAGATTAAAACAGGGAGTTCCACAAACTGGGGTGATATCATCGAAACTGTTTAACCTCCACGTTTTCTTGTATTTTACCCCCTCCAGATATATGCTCCCGATTTTACGATCTTGGCATTGGGTAAATTTCCTATTGTCATTACCAAATTTTCCGCTCGAGGAATATGCAAATATTCGCCAGTTAATTTGCGACCACTCTGTTCATCACGTGGACTGCGGATATGAGCACAGAGTTGAATGTCCTGGTTGCTGAAACATAATTCCGGCCACTGACTACCCCAAGATTCTAGGGGTTCAATTGTAGAGTATGTTCACGTTGTCCGCGAATACCGCAGCTATATGCCACAACATCAAACATTTTTCAACGGTGGCAAAATACCCCTCAGTAATGTTGGCGACATTTCCTGAGTATTTCAGCCTTGAAAAACTTCTCCACAAGTGGTGTCTTAAGACACGCCGTTCGGACTCGGCGATAAACAGTAGGTCCCATATCATTGAGCTAAATATGAATCGGGGTGCACTCATTGATATGAGAGAAGTCTCCCTTGTCCCGTATGGGATGTTGTGGAACAATGTTTTTTTTTTGTTTTTTATATGCCACAAGCTGAGATGTAGAAAAGCATCTGCCCAACATGCACAACACATTGCACCTTTTCATTACAGAACATTTGTTTCATAGGCCGAACTAAGAAAAGATCTCCACTTCTCTCTATTTGTTGCTTCGCACTCTGGAATACCGCGCCTTTTCATCTCATCATCCACTTGTTTGCGCCATTTATTCCTTTGCCTGCCAATTCTGAGTGCACCGCCTAGCGGCCCGTACTTAAACGCCTTTTTCGCGGGTTCAACTTCGCCCATTCTTATGATATGGCCTACGCAACGCAATCGCTGCATCTCGATACGTTTAACTATATTGATGTCGTTGTATAGCAGATACAGCTCGTGGTACATGCGACGTCGATATTCACCGTCAACGCAGATTGGTCCGTAGATCTTTCGAAGAATTTTTCTCTCAAACACATCAAGCACTGCCATGTCTGCTTGCGCAAGTACCCAGGCTTCGGAGTCATACTTCAGCACGGGTAGTATCAGCGTTTTGTATAGTGTTATTTTTGTTTGACGAGATGTGGCTTTGTTTTTAAATTGCTTACTTAAACCATAGTACCATCTGTTGGCCAATACAATTCATCTTCTTATTTCACAACTGATGTCTTTAACTACCTCAAAATTGTAGGTACCAACTTCCACAGTTGGTCCGAGCTCTATGGACGCTTTGCGCGTCGACACCATCAATTTGGTATTTTCGCCGTATACCGCCAGACTCACTTTCGCAGATTCTGCTTCGACCTTCCTAAAGGTATCAGTTACATCCTTTACTGATCGTCCCATGATGTCTATGTCATCAGCATAAGCAAGGAACATGTGGCTATTGGTTTAAATCGTGCCATTTCTTTTGACATTTGCATCTCGTATTACCTTTTCCAGCAGAATGTGGAAGAAATCACACGAAAGGCTGTCTCCTTGTCTGAAACGTCTTTTGGTACAAAACTCTTCGTAGAGGTTCTTTCCTATTTTAATTGCGGATACCGTGTCAGTTAAAGCCATTTTACAAAGCCGGATGAGCTTTGCCGGGATACCAAATTCAGACATGGCTTGGAATACGTTTGAACGCAGCTGGCTGTTGAAGGATGCTTTATAATCGACAAAAATGTGGTAGGTGTCGATCTGCATCTCTTGTGCCTTTTCCAGGGGCTGGATTCTTGTTCTATGCAAATTTGAAATGAAAAATATTTTCTTTATAATTTTTTTCATTTGACAGTTTTGTCCTTTATAAAAGTTTTCATTTCACATTTTCATAGAAAGAAAATTGAGCCCCAGGATTTGCCGCAGGGTAAATATCTGCTCAATGGCGGACTTGCCAGGTCTAAAGCCACATTGGTATGGTCCAATTATTTCGTTGGCCATGGGCTTTAGTCGTTCGCACAATATCCCTGACACTATTTTGTGGGCGATAGGGAGAAAACTTATGCCCCTATAGTTGGAGCATAAAGTCTTATCTCCTTTCTTATGGACGGGACACAGGATACTCAGGTTCCAATCGTCGGGTACTCGTTCTTCCTACCAGATGGTGTAACTAGCTGATGCATACATGTTATCAGCGTGTCGCCTCCGGTTTTGAACAGCTCGGCTGGTAAGCCATCGGCTCCTGCTGCCTTATTATTCTTCAGCCGGTTTATTGCCGTCTTTACCTCATCTTGGCCGGGTGGTATACATTCAATACCATCTTCTGGAATTGGATCTGTGGTATTTTCGTCGACTTCCCTACTATTGGATACCAACAGTTTGGAAAAATGTTCTTTCCATATCCTGAGCACGCTATCTGTATCAGTTTCCAAATTACCTTGTTGGTCTCTGCGGGAGGATGTGGCTGAACCAAAGCCATCAGTTTGATCTTTCACTCTTTGATAGAATTTGCGGACTTCATTCTGTCTCCTGTACATCTTGATTTGTTCACACTCCCGCTTTTCCATCTCTTTCTTTTTCCTGCGGAAAAGACGTTTCTCCTCTCTCCTTTTCTGCCGATACCTCTCTAGTGCGCTCCGCGTTGCTACTGATTGTAAAGTTGCCCTATATGTCGCATTTTTCTCTTCGCATTGGCAGACGTACTTGAAAAGTACAAGGCCGATATTACTGCCATACAGGAAATACGATGGATTGGGAAAGGCGTCACAACAACACCTAAAGGTGACGCACTGTATTATAGCTGCCATGACGTAAAGCATGAGTTTGGTTGCGGATTCGTAGTTAGTCGGAGACTAAAACATCTGGTATCCAGCTTCACCCCAGTGAATGAAAGACTTGCTGCAATTCGAATAAAAGCTAAATTCTTCAACATCAGCTTTATTTGCGCTCATGCTCCCACTGAAGAAAAGGACGAACAGACCAAAGATATATTTTACGAGCGCTTAGAAGAAACATATGACCGTTGCCCTGCCCATGACATTAAAATCATTCTAGGCGATTTTAATGCCAAAATTGGAAAGGAGAATATCTTTGGCCCAACAGTCGGGAAATTCAGTCTCCACAGTGAAACATCTGACAATGGTATGAGGCTGATAGACTTTGCAGCTGCAAAAAACATGGTAGTTAGCAGTACCAGATTTAATCATCTCGATATTCATAAGGGCACTTGGCTGTCCCCAGATCAAAGAACAAGTAATCAAATTGATCATGTTGTGATAGATGGAAGACATTCATCCAGCGTGTTGGATGTACGATCGTTCCGAGGCGCAAACATTGATTCGGACCACTATCTTGTTGCAGCAAAGGTACGTACCCGTCTAAACGTTGCAAATAAAGCACGAACAGACACAACGCTGAAGTTGGACATCGATAGGCTGCAAACACAACAGATAGCCACAGCATATTCCACTCAACTAGCCCAATTGCTTAACGCGAGCACTCCTTGTCCCGATAACATAACAACACAATGGCAAAATATTGCCCACTCCATGCAAACAGCCGCAAAATCCATACTTGGATTCCAGAGACCTCCACAAAGGAATTCATGGTATGACCAGGAGTGTCGTGCTGCTACCGAAGATAAAAATGCGGCATATAGAGCTACTTTACAATCAGTAGCAACGCGTAGCGCACGAGAGAGATATCGGGAGAAAAGGAGAGAAGAGAAATGTCTTTTCCACAAGAAAAAGAGAGAAATGGAAAAGCGGGAGTGTGAAAAAATCGAGATGTACAGGAACCAGAATGAAGTCCGAAAATTCTACCAAAGAGTGAAACATCAAACAGATGGCTTTGGTACAGGCACATCCTCCTGTAGAGACCAGCAAGGTAATCTGGTAACAGATACAGATAGCGTGCTCAGGATATGGAAGGAACATTTCTCCAATCTGCTGGTATCCAATAGTGGCGAAGACGATGATACCGCAGATCCAATCCCAGAAGATGGCATAGAATGTATACCACCCGGCCAAGATGAGGTAAAAACAGCAATCAACCGGCTGAAGAATAATAAAGCAGCAGGAGCCGATGGCTTACCAGCCGAGCTGTTTAAAACCGGAGGCGACGCGCTGATAAGGTGTATGCATCAGCTAGTTAGCACCATCTGGCAGGAAGAACGCGTACCCGACGATTGGAACCTGAGCATCCTATGTCCCGTCCACAAAAAAGGAGATAAGACTGTATGCTCCAACTATAGGGGTATAAGTCTACTCCCTATTGCCTATAAGATAGTGTCAGGGATACTGTGCGAACGAATAAAGCCTATGGTCAACGAGATAATTGGACCATACCAATGTGGCTTAAGACCTGGCAAGTCCACCATTGACCAGATATTTACCCTGCGGCAAATCCTAGAGAAGACCCAAGAGATGCAGATCGACACATTTCACGTTTTTGTCGATTATAAAGCAGCATTCGACAGTCCCCTCCGATCAAAGGTATTCCATGCAATGTCTGAATTTGGTATTCCCGCAAAGCTCATCCGGCTTTGTAAGATGACTCTAACTGATACTAGGTCCTCAGTTAAAATTGGAAAGAACCTCTCCGAAGAATTTTGTACCAAAAGAGGTTTCAGACAAGGAGACAGCCTTTCGTGTGACCTATTCAACATTTTGCTGGAAAAGGTAATACGAGATGCAAATGTCAAAAGAAATGGCACAATTTACACCAATAGCCACATGTTACTTGCCTATGCTGATGACATAGACATCATGGGACGATCAGTAAAGGAAGTAACTGATACCTTTAGGAAGGTCGAAGCAGAATCTGCGAAAGTGGGTCTGGCGGTAAACGGCGAAAAGACCAAATTGATGGTGTCGACGCGCAAAGCGTCCATAGAGCTCGGACCAACCGTAGTAGTTGGTACCTACAATTTTGAGGTAGTTAAAGACTTCGTCTACCTCGGCACTGCCATAAACACAACAAACAACATCAGTTGTGAAATAAGAAGAAGAATTGTATTGGCCAACAGATGCTACTATGGATTAAGTAAGCAATTTAAAAACAAAGCCACATCTCGTCAAACAAAAATAACACTATACAAAACGCTGATACTACCCGTGCTAATGTATGGCTCCGAAGCATGGGTACTTGCGCAAGCAGATAAGGCAGTGCTTGGTGTGTTTGAGAGGAAAATTCTTCGAAAGATCTACGGGCCGATTTGCGTTGACGGTGAATATCGACGTCGTATGAACCACGAGCTATATAAGCTATACAAAGACATGCATATAGTTAAACGTATCGAGATGCAACGATTGCGTTGGCTAGGCCATATCATGAGAATGAGCGATGATGAACCCGCTAAAAAGGCGTATGGATACATGCCACATGGCGGTGCACGCAGAATCGGCAGGCCTAAGCTTCGATGGAGCACACAAGTGGATGAAGAAATGGAAAGGCGCGGTATTCCAAAAAGTCAAGCGAAAAACAGAGAGGAATGGAGATCTTTTCTTAGTTCGGTCTATGGAACAAATGTTCTGTAATGGGCCACCTATGTAAGTAAGTAAGCAGAGCGACACTCCTGGTCATACAATGGATTCCTTGGTGGAGGTCTCTGGTATCCAAGTGTGTATTTTGCGGCTGTTTGCATGGAGTGGGCAATACTTTGCCATTGCGCTGATATGTTATCGGCATGAGGAGTGCTTTGATAAGGCAATTGGGCCAGTTGAGTGGAATATGCTGTGGCTATCGGTTGTGATTGCAGCTTACCGATGTCTAACTTTCGTGTTGTGTCTGTTGGTACTTTGTTTGCTACGTTTAACCGGGTGCGTACCTTTGCTGCAACAAGGTAGTGGTCCAAGTCTATGTTTGCACCTCAGAACCAACACGCTCAATGAATGTCTTCCATCTATCACAACGCGATCAATTTGATTTCTTGTTTTCTGATCTGGAGACAGCCAGTTGCCCTTATGGATGTCGAGATGTTGAAATCTGGTGATGCTAACTACCATGTTTTTAGCCGCTGCGAAGTCTATCAACCTCATACCATTGTCAGATTGTCACTGTGGAGACTGAATTTTCCAACTGTTGGGCCAAAGATATTTTCCTTTCCAATTTTCACATTAAAATCGCCTAGAATAATTTTAATGTCATGGGCAGGACAACGGTCATATGTTTCTTCTAAGCGCTCATGAAATATATATTTGGTCAGCTCGTCCTTGTCTTCAGTGGGAGCATGAACGCAAATAAAGCTGATGTTGAAGAATTTTGCTTTTATTCGGATTGTAGCAAGTCTTTCATTTAATAGTGTGAAGCTAGAGACCAGATGTTTTAACCTCCAACCAACTACAATTCCGCAACCAAACTCATGCTTTGTGTCATGGCAGCTATAATACAGTGCGTCACCTTTAGGTGTTGTTGTGACGCCTTTCCCGTTCCATCGTATTTCCTGTATGGCAGTAATGTCGGCCTTGTACTTTTCAAGTACATCCGCCAATGCCTAAACTGCACCTTCTCTATAAAGAGTGCGAACATTCCAGGTGCAGATTCGCAGATCATGGTCCTTAAAACGTTTGCGGGTGTAGTCAACTTTTGAGGGATTTGTTTTTCTTTTCTTTTCTTTTGTTTTTTCATAGTAGGCTGCTTTTTCTAGGGGAGGGTTACTAAACCTGCGCCCAAACCCAAGCTTTTAACGTTCTTATAGGTGAACGGGCGGCACATTTGAGTTCACTACCTTTAACGGGTGTTAAAGGCAGTTACCCCAGGTGACACCGCGGGGAGGTCAGTGTCCACTTGAGATGAAAGAGGGACCAAGTTAAATCCTGGACTTTGCAATGTTAAAGCCGGTCAGAACCGTTCCTTGGTATCTTTCATACCCTACGTCACCTTTTCAACAGCTCTGCTAAGCCTACTCAACTTACTACAGTAGCTTTGTAATTACAACCCATGGAAGCAGATAGAATCAGTAGAAGATTAAGCAGGAAAAGGAACATACAAACGTATCATATGTTCTTACAACAACAACTATCTTCCCTTATGTCTGTGGCGTATACTCGTTGACAGCACGTATACGACATCAGGCCATTTCCACTACTCTTACATTTTAGGAATACCTTAAAACTCCAAATAAGACCATGGATTGAATAGGGCCCAAATAAAATTGAGATTTAAAACGATGATCTTCCAGTGGGGCGCATCTAATATTAATTCTCCGAGGCATATGATTGAGATCTATGCCGTAACCTTCAACACGCTTAACGCAAAAATCATATGACTCTTTTGTTTCTGCAAGCGTGAGTGTGTTTGTATTGGAACCATCGAACACATATTCAATGTCATTTACGATTTGTCGTTTGTCACTTTAAGCCACCAAAGTCAAGTAAAGGAAATAACAACAACAACAAACAACGAAACGTTACAACTAGTCGACCAGTATGCCAAAGATGTCTGCCACAAGCTCTAGTCAAACACTTTATTAAAGTCTTGGGATACTGCCGCCGGCTGTAAAGTGCCGCGGCTGCCAACTAAGTGGCGAATAGAAAATACCACCAACAGCAAAAATACCAATGCCACCACCAACCACCACCATTAATGGCAATAGAGTTGAGTCTCCAAATTGAGTTTTGAAAAAAAGTTCTGAATTCTGTTATTGTTGTTGCTACTGCCGCTGTTTCGTTCTTTTGCTTGAGTGTAGAATTCTTTAAGTAAAATGTTGTTGAAAAGAAAATGAATTTAACAAAGTGCTTTTAAGCACGCGTACAATTAGCTACTAATAGCATGTATTTCATTTGTATACAATGTGTCTGTGTGTGTGTGTGCGAGAGTGTGTCAACGAATGAATGGTAGCTACCAATAAACGAGAACATACCATAGCAGCACCCAGCATAACTGGATGGATGGACGGAACGGATCGGATGGTATGCCATGAGCATGTGCAACCAAACAACCAGCCACCAATCAAGCTTTATGTGGTGCAGTGAGAGTTCTATGAGTAAGCGTGCGTGTGTATGTTTGTCGCCATAGCATCCCAATCCTCAGATTCACCATATGTTTGGTTGATTGTACAGCTGCGTAAGGCTTTGTGTTTTAAATGTGTTGTCATTTTAAATGCATGTTGACTGCGTATCCAAAATATTTCATTTTAATTAGTTGTTAACCATCGACAGCAGCAAATCCACACAAAAAATAAAAAAAACAACCTTGCATCCCAACATCAAGCCACAAGCATGAAGAAGAGAATAACTAAATGCGAAAAAGTATCAGTGGACATTTTTGCAAAATACAGTATCTAGACAAGATATTGGTATATTGGGGAGAATGGAGGCTAAGTAGAAGAATGAAATCGAGTTCTTATCTCTAAATAAGTCTCCAATACTTCCAATATGACGTATACGTATCGTCAACACGTATGCGCCAACGTAAGAGAAGTGTCTAAAGACAAAGAATGGAAGTGATTGGTCTAAAGTTCCCTCAGAAAATAATCTTTAAAAATCCATGTTTATTGGTCTAAAGGTCCCTCAGAAAATAATCTTTAAAATTCCACGTTTATTGGTCTAAAGGTCAATCAGAAAATAATCTTTAAAAATCCACGTTTTTTGGTCTAAAGGTCCTTTAAAAAATAATCTTTAAAAATCCACGTTTACTGGTCAAAAGGTACCTCAGAAAATAATCTTTAAAAATCCACGTTTTTTGGTCAAAAGGTACCTCAGAAAATAATCTTTAAAAATCCACGTTTTTTGGTCTAAAGGTCCTTTAAAAAATAATCTTTAAAAATCCACGTTTACTGGTCAAAAGGTACCTCAGAAAATAATCTTTAAAAATCCACGTTTACTGGTCAAAAGGTACCTCAGAAAATAATCTTTAAAAATCCACGTTTACTGGTCAAAAGGTACCTCAGAAAATAATCTTTAAAAATCCACGTTTACTGGTCAAAAGGTACCTCAGAAAATAATCTTTAAAAATCCACGTTTACTGGTCAAAAGGTACCTCAGAAAATAATCTTTTAAAAATCCACGTTTACTGGTCAAAAGGTACCTCAGAAAATAATCTTTAAAAATCCACGTTTACTGGTCAAAAGGTACCTCAGAATATAATCTTTAAAAATCCACGTTTACTGGTCAAAAGGTACCTCAGAAAATAATCTTTAAAAATCCACGTTTACTGGTCAAAAGGTACCTCGGAAAATAATCTTTAAAAATCCACGTTTATTGGTCTGAACGTCCTTCAGAAAATAAAATCCACGTTTATTGGTCTGAACGTCCTTCAGAAAATAATCTTTAAAAATCCACGTTTATTGGTCTGAACGTCCTTCGGAAAATAATCTTTAAAAATCCACGTTTATTGGTCTGAACGTCCTTCAGAAAATAATCTTAAAAGATCCACGTTTATTGGTCTAAAGGTCCCTCAGAAAATAATCTTAAAAGATCCACGTTTATTGGTCTAAAGGTCCCTCAGAAAATAATCTTTAAAAATCCACGTTTATTGGTCTGAACGTCCTTCAGAAAATAATCTTAAAAGATCCACGTTTATTGGTCTAAAGGTCCCTCAGATAATAATCTTAAAAGATCCACGTTTATTGGTCTAAAGGTCCCTCAGAAAATAATCTTTAAAAATCCACGTTTATTGGTCTGAACGTCCTTCAGAAAATAATATTAAAAAATCCACGTTTATTGGTACACCTTTACCTCAGAAAATAATCTTTAAAAATCCACGTTTATTGGTACACCTTTACCTCAGAAAATAATCTTTAAAAATCCACGTTTATTGGTACACCTTTACCTCAGAAAATAATCTTTAAAAATCCACGTTTATTGGTACACCTTTACCTCAGAAAATAATCTTTAAAAATCCACGTTTATTGGTACACCTTTACCTCAGAAAATAATCTTTAAAAATCCACGTTTATTGGTCTAAAGGACCCTCAGAAAATAATCGTTAAAAATCCACGTTTATTGGTATACCTTTACCTCAGAAAATAATCTTTAAAAATCCACGTTTATTGGTATACCTTTACCTCAGAAAATAATCTTTAAAAATCCACGTTTATTGGTACACCTTTACCTCAGAAAATAATCTTTAAAAATCCACGTTAATGGTCTAAAGGTCCCTCAGAAAATAATCTTTAAAAATCCACGTTTATTGATCTAAAGGTCCCTCAGAAAATAATCTTTAAAAATCCACGTTTATTGGTCTGAACGTCCTTCAGAAAATAATCTTAAAAAATCCACGTTTATTGGTCTAAAGGTCCCTCAGAAAATAATCTTAAAAAATCCACGTTTATTGGTACACCTTTACCTCAGAAAATAATCTTTAAAAATCCACGTTTATTGGTCTAAAGGTCCCTCAGAAAATAATCTTTAAAAATCCACGTTTATTGGTCTAAAGGTCCCTCAGAAAATAATCTTTAAAAATCCACGTTTATTGGTCTAAAGGTCCCCCAGAAAATAATCTTTAAAAATCCACGTTTATTGGTATAAAGGTGCCTCAGAAAATAATCTTTAAAAATCCACTTTTATTGGTCAAAAGGTGCCTCAGGAAATAATGTTTAAAAATCCACGTTTATTGGTCTATAGGTCCCTCAGAAAATAATCTTTAAAAATCCACGTTTATTGGTCAAAAGGTGGCTCAGGAAATAATGTTTAAAAATCCACGTTTATTGGTCTAAAGGTCCCTCAGAAAATAATCTTTAAAAATCCACGTTTATTGGTCTAAAGGTCCCTCAGAAAATAATCTTAAAAAATCCACGTTTATTGGTCTAAAGGTCCTCAGAAAATAATCTTTAAAAATCCACGTTTATTGGTCTAAAGGTCCCTCAGAAAATAATCTTTAAAAATCCACGTTTATTGGTCTAAAGGTCCCTCAGAAAATAATCTTTAAAAATCCACGTTTATTGGTCTAAAGGTCCCTCAGAAAATAATCTTTAAAAATCCACGTTTAGTGGTCTAAAGGTCCCTCAGAAAACAATCTTTAAAAATTCACGTTTATTGGTCTAAAGGTCCCTCAGAAAATAATCTTTAAAAATCCACGTTTAGTGGTCTAAAGGTCCCTCAGAAAACAATCTTTAAAAATCCACGTTTATTGGTCTATAGGTCCCTCAGAAAATAATCTTTAAAAATCCACGTTTATTGGTCAAAAGGTGCCTCAGGAAATAATGTTTAAAAATCCACGTTTATTGGTCAAAAGGTGCCTCAGGAAATAATGTTTAAAAATCCACGTTTATTGGTCTAAAGGTCCCTCAGAAAATAATCTTTAAAAATCCACGTTTAGTGGTCTAAAGGTCCCTCAGAAAACAATCTTTAAAAATTCACGTTTATTGGTCTAAAGGTCCCTCAGAAAATAATCTTTAAAAATCCACGTTTAGTGGTCTAAAGGTCCCTCAGAAAACAATCTTTAAAAATTCACGTTTATTGGTCTAAAGGTCCCTCAGAAAATAATCTTTAAAAATCCACGTTTATTGGTCTAAAGGTCCCTCAGAAAATAATCTTTAAAAATCCACGTTTATTGGTCTAAAGGTCCCTCAGAAAATAATCTTTAAAAATCCACGTTTAGTGGTCTAAAGGTCCCTCAAAAAATAATCTTTAAAAATTCACGTTTATTGGTCTAAAGGTCCCTCAGAAAATAATCTTTAAAAATCCACGTTTAGTGGTCTAAAGGTCCCTCAGAAAACAATCTTTAAAAATCCACGTTTATTGGTCTATAGGTCCCTCAGAAAATAATCTTTAAAAATCCACGTTTATTGGTCAAAAGGTGCCTCAGGAAATAATGTTTAAAAATCCACGTTTATTGGTCTAAAGGTCCCTCAGAAAATAATCTTTAAAAATCCACGTTTATTGGTCTATAGGTCCCTCAGAAAATAATCTTTAAAAATCCACGTTTATTGGTCTAAAGGTCCCTCAGAAAATAATCTTTAAAAATCCACGTTTATTGGTCTAAAGGTCCCTCAGAAAATAATCTTTAAAAATCCACGTTTATTGGTCAAAAGGTGCCTCAGGAAATAATGTTTAAAAATCCACGTTTATTGGTCTAAAGGTCCCTCAGAAAATAATCTTTAAAAATTCACGTTTATTGGTCTAAAGGTCCCTCAGAAAATAATCTTTAAAAATCCACGTTTATTGGTCAAAAGGTGCCTCAGGAAATAATGTTTAAAAATCCACGTTTATTGGTCTAAAGGTCCCTCAGAAAATAATCTTTAAAAATTCACGTTTATTGGTCTAAAGGTCCCTCAGAAAATAATCTTTAAAAATCCACGTTTATTGGTCAAAAGGTGCCTCAGGAAATAATGTTTAAAAATCCACGTTTATTGGTCTAAAGGTCCCTCAGAAAATAATCTTTAAAAATCCACGTTTATTGGTCTAAAGGTCCCTCAGAAAATAATCTTTAAAAATCCACGTTTATTGGTATAAAGGTGCCTCAGAAAATAATCTTTAAAAATCCACGTTTATTGTTATAAAGGTGCCTCAGAAAATAATCTTTAAAAATCCACGTTTATTGATCTAAAGGTCCCTCAGAAAATAATCTTTAAAAATCCACGTTTATTGTTATAAAGGTGCCTCAGAAAATAATCTTTAAAAATCCACGTTTATTGTTATAAAGGTGCCTCAGAAAATAATCTTTAAAAATCCACGTTTATTGATCTAAAGGTCCCTCAGAAAATAATCTTTAAAAATCCACGTTTATTGGTCTAAAGGTCCCTCAGAAACTAATCTTTAAAAATCCACGTTTATTGGTCTAAAGGTCCCTCAGAAACTAATCTTTAAAAATCCACGTTTATTGTTATAAAGGTGCCTCAGAAAATAATCTTTAAAAATCCACGTTTATTGATCTAAAGGTCCCTCAGAAAATAATCTTTAAAAATCCACGTTTATTGGTCAAAAGGTGCCTCAGGAAATAATGTTTAAAAATCCACGTTTATTGGTGTAAAGGTCCCTCAGAAAATAATCTTTAAAAATCCACGTTTATTGGTATAAAGGTGCCTCAGAAAATAATCTTTAAAAATCCACGTTTATTGTTATAAAGGTGCCTCAGAAAATAATCTTTAAAAATCCACGTTTATTGATCTAAAGGTCCCTCAGAAAATAATCTTTAAAAATCCACGTTTATTGTTATAAAGGTGCCTCAGAAAATAATCTTTAAAAATCCACGTTTATTGTTATAAAGGTGCCTCAGAAAATAATCTTTAAAAATCCACGTTTATTGGTCTAAAGGTCCCTCAGAAACTAATCTTTAAAAATCCACGTTTATTGGTCTAAAGGTCCCTCAGAAACTAATCTTTAAAAATCCACGTTTATTGTTATAAAGGTGCCTCAGAAAATAATCTTTAAAAATCCACGTTTATTGGTCTAAAGGTCCCTCAGAAAATAATCTTTAAAAATCCACGTTTATTGGTCAAAAGGTGCCTCAGGAAATAATGTTTAAAAATCCACGTTTATTGGTGTAAAGGTCCCTCAGAAAATAATCTTTAAAAATCCACGTTTATTGGTATAAAGGTGCCTCAGAAAATAATCTTTAAAAATCCACGTTTATTGTTATAAAGGTGCCTCAGAAAATAATCTTTAAAAATCCACGTTTATTGATCTAAAGGTCCCTCAGAAAATAATCTTTAAAAATCCACGTTTATTGTTATAAAGGTGCCTCAGAAAATAATCTTTAAAAATCCACGTTTATTGTTATAAAGGTGCCTCAGAAAATAATCTTTAAAAATCCACGTTTATTGATCTAAAGGTCCCTCAGAAAATAATCTTTAAAAATCCACGTTTATTGGTCTAAAGGTCCCTCAGAAACTAATCTTTAAAAATCCACGTTTATTGGTCTAAAGGTCCCTCAGAAACTAATCTTTAAAAATCCACGTTTATTGGTCTAAAAGTCCCTCAGAAACTAATCTTTAAAAATCCACGTTTATTGGTCTATAGGTCCCTCAGAAAATAATCTTTAAAAATCCACGTTTATTGGTCAAAAGGTGCCTCAGGAAATAATGTTTAAAAATCCACGTTTATTGGTGTAAAGGTCCCTCAGAAAATAATCTTTAAAAATCCACGTTTATTGGTATAAAGGTGCCTCAGAAAATAATCTTTAAAAATCCACGTTTATTGTTATAAAGGTGCCTCAGAAAATAATCTTTAAAAATCCACGTTTATTGGTCTAAAGGTCCCTCAGAAAATAATCTTTAAAAATCCACGTTTATTGGTCTAAAGGTCCCTCAGAAAATAATCTTTAAAAATCCACGTTTATTGGTCTAAAGGTCCCTCAGAAAATAATCTTTAAAAATCCACGTTTATTGGTCTATAGGTCCCTCAGAAAATAATCTTTAAAAATTCACGTTTATTGGTCTAAAGGTCCCTCAGAAAATAATCTTTAAAAATCCACGTTTAGTGGTCTAAAGGTCCCTCAGAAAACAATCTTTAAAAATTCACGTTTATTGGTCTAAAGGTCCCTCAGAAAATAATCTTTAAAAATCCACGTTTAGTGGTCTAAAGGTCCCTCAGAAAACAATCTTTAAAAATCCACGTTTATTGGTCTATAGGTCCCTCAGAAAATAATCTTTAAAAATCCACGTTTATTGGTCAAAAGGTGCCTCAGGAAATAATGTTTAAAAATCCACGTTTATTGGTCAAAAGGTGCCTCAGGAAATAATGTTTAAAAATCCACGTTTATTGGTCTAAAGGTCCCTCAGAAAATAATCTTTAAAAATCCACGTTTATTGGTCTAAAGGTCCCTCAGAAAATAATCTTTAAAAATCCACGTTTATTGGTCTAAAGGTCCCTCAGAAAATAATCTTTAAAAATTCACGTTTATTGGTCTAAAGGTCCCTCAGAAAATAATCTTTAAAAATCCACGTTTATTGGTCTATAGGTCCCTCAGAAAATAATCTTTAAAAATCCACGTTTATTGGTCTATAGGTCCCTCAGAAAATAATCTTTAAAAATCCACGTTTATTGGTCTATAGGTCCCTCAGAAAATAATCTTTAAAAATCCACGTTTATTGGTCTATAGGTCCCTCAGAAAATAATCTTTAAAAATCCACGTTTATTGGTCTATAGGTCCCTCAGAAAATAATCTTTAAAAATCCACGTTTATTGGTCTATAGGTCCCTCAGAAAATAATCTTTAAAAATCCACGTTTATTGGTCTAAAGGTCCCTCAGAAAATAATCTTTAAAAATCCACGTTTATTGGTCTAAAGGTCCCTCAGAAAATAATCTTTAAAAATCCACGTTTATTGGTATAAAGGTGCCTCAGAAAATAATCTTTAAAAATCCACGTTTATTGATCTAAAGGTGCCTCAGAAAATAATCTTTAAAAATCCACGTTTATTGGTATAAAGGTGCCTCAGAAAATAATCTTTAAAAATCCACGTTTATTGATCTAAAGGTCCCTCAGAAAATAATCTTTAAAAATCCACGTTTATTGGTCTAAAGGTCCCTCAGAAAATAATCTTTAAAAATTCACGTTTATTGGTCTAAAGGTCCCTCAGAAAATAATCTTTAAAAATCCACGTTTAGTGGTCTAAAGGTCCCTCAGAAAACAATCTTTAAAAATCCACGTTTATTGGTCTATAGGTCCCTCAGAAAATAATCTTTAAAAATCCACGTTTATTGGTCTATAGGTCCCTCAGAAAATAATCTTTAAAAATCCACGTTTATTGGTCTATAGGTCCCTCAGAAAATAATCTTTAAAAATCCACGTTTATTGGTCAAAAGGTCCCTCAGAAAATAATCTTTAAAAATCCACGTTTATTGGTCTAAAGGTCCCTCAGAAAATAATCTTTAAAAATCCACGTTTATTGGTCTAAAGGTCCCTCAGAAAATAATCTTTAAAAATCCACGTTTATTGGTATAAAGGTGCCTCAGAAAATAATCTTTAAAAATCCACGTTTATTGATCTAAAGGTGCCTCAGAAAATAATCTTTAAAAATCCACGTTTATTGGTATAAAGGTGCCTCAGAAAATAATCTTTAAAAATCCACGTTTATTGGTATAAAGGTGCCTCAGAAAATAATCTTTAAAAATCCACGTTTATTGGTCTAAAGGTCCCTCAGAAAATAATCTTTAAAAATCCACGTTTATTGGTCTAAAGGTCCCTCAGAAAATAAGCTTTAAAAATCCACGTTTATTGGTCTAAAGGTCCCTCAGAAAATAATCTTTAAAAATCCACGTTTATTGGTCTAAAGGTCCCTCAGAAAATAATCTTTAAAAATACACGTTTATTGGTCTAAAGGTCCCTCAGAAAATAATCTTTAAAAATCCACGTTTATTGGTCTATAGGTCCCTCAGAAAATAATCTTTAAAAATTCACGTTTATTGGTCTAAAGGTCCCTCAGAAAATAATCTTTAAAAATCCACGTTTAGTGGTCTAAAGGTCCCTCAGAAAACAATCTTTAAAAATCCACGTTTATTGGTCTATAGGTCCCTCAGAAAATAATCTTTAAAAATCCACGTTTATTGGTCAAAAGGTGCCTCAGGAAATAATGTTTAAAAATCCACGTTTATTGGTCTAAAGGTCCCTCAGAAAATAATCTTTAAAAATCCACGTTTATTGGTCTAAAGGTCCCTCAGAAAATAATCTTTAAAAATCCACGTTTATTGGTATAAAGGTGCCTCAGAAAATAATCTTTAAAAATCCACGTTTATTGTTATAAAGGTGCCTCAGAAAATAATCTTTAAAAATCCACGTTTATTGGTCTATAGGTCCCTCAGAAAATAATCTTTAAAAATCCACGTTTATTGATCTAAAGGTCCCTCAGAAAATAATCTTTAAAAATCCACATTTATTGGTCTAAAGGTGCCTCAGAAAATAATCTTTAAAAATCCACGTTTATTGATCTAAAGGTCCCTCAGAAAATAATCTTTAAAAATCCACGTTTATTGGTCTGAAGGTCCCTCAGAAAATAATCTTTTAAAATCCACGTTTATTGATCTAAAGGTCCCTCAGAAAATAATCTTTAAAAATCCACGTTTATTGGTCTAAAGGTCCCTCAGAAAATAATCTTTAAAAATTCACGTTTATTGGTCTAAAGGTCCCTCAGAAAATAATCTTTAAAAATCCACGTTTATTGGTCTAAAGGTCCCTCAGAAAATAATCTTTAAAAATCCACGTTTATTGGTCTAAAGGTCCCTCAGAAAACAATCTTTAAAAATCCACGTTTATTGGTCTAAAGGTCCCTCAGAAACTAATCTTTAAAAATCCACGTTTATTGGTCTAAAGGTCCCTCAGAAAATAATCTTTAAAAATCCACGTTTATTGGTCTAAAGGTCCCTCAGAAAATAATCTTTAAAAATCCACGTTTATTGGTCTAAAGGTCCCTCAGAAAACAATCTTTAAAAATCCACGTTTATTGGTCTATAGGTCCCTCAGAAAACAATCTTTAAAAATCCACGTTTATTGGTCTATAGGTCCCTCAGAAAATAATCGTTAAAAATCCACGTTTATTGGTCTAAAGGTCGCTCAGAAAATAATCTTTAAAAATCCACGTTTATTGGTCTAAAGGTCGCTCAGAAAATTATCTTTAAAAATCCACGTTTATTGGTCTAAAGGTGTCTCAGAAAATAATGTTTAAAAATCCACGTTTATTGGTCAAAAGGTGCCTCAGGAAAAAATGTTTAAAAATCCACGTTTATTGGTCTAAAGGTCCCTCAGAAAACAATCTTTAAAAATCCACGTTTATTGGTCTATAGGTCCCTCAGAAAATAATCTTTAAAAATCCACGTTTATTGGTCTAAAGGTCCCTCAGAAAATAATCTTTAAAAATCCACGTTTATTGGTCTAAAGGTCCCTCAGAAAATAATCTTTAAAAATACACGTTTATTGGTCTAAAGGTCCCTCAGAAAATAATCTTTAAAAATCCACGTTTATTGGTCTATAGGTCCCTCAGAAAATAATCTTTAAAAATTCACGTTTATTGTTATAAAGGTGCCTCAGAAAATAATCTTTAAAAATCCACGTTTATTCGTCTATAGGTCCCTCAGAAAATAATCTTTAAAAATCCACGTTTATTGATCTAAAGGTCCCTCAGAAAATAATCTTTAAAAATCCACGTTTATTGGTCTGAAGGTCCCTCAGAAAATAATCTTTTAAAATCCACGTTTATTGATCTAAAGGTCCCTCAGAAAATAATCTTTAAAAATCCACGTTTATTGGTCTAAAGGTCCCTCAGAAAATAATCTTTAAAAATTCACGTTTATTGGTCTAAAGGTCCCTCAGAAAATAATCTTTAAAAATCCACGTTTATTGGTCTAAAGGTCCCTCAGAAAATAATCTTTAAAAATCCACGTTTATTGGTCTAAAGGTCCCTCAGAAACTAATCTTTAAAAATCCACGTTTATTGGTCTAAAGGTCCCTCAGAAACTAATCTTTAAAAATCCACGTTTATTGGTCTAAAGGTCCCTCAGAAACTAATCTTTAAAAATCCACGTTTATTGGTCTAAAGGTCCCTCAGAAACTAATCTTTAAAAATCCACGTTTATTGGTCTAAAGGTCCCTCAGAAACTAATCTTTAAAAATCCACGTTTATTGGTCTAAAGGTCCCTCAGAAACTAATCTTTAAAAATCCACGTTTATTGGTCTAAAGGTCCCTCAGAAAACAATCTTTAAAAATCCACGTTTATTGGTCTAAAGGTCCCTCAGAAACTAATCTTTAAAAATCCACGTTTATTGGTCTAAAGGTCCCTCAGAAAATAATCTTTAAAAATCCACGTTTATTGGTCTAAAGGTCCCTCAGAAAATAATCTTTAAAAATCCACGTTTATTGGTCTAAAGGTCCCTCAGAAAACAATCTTTAAAAATCCACGTTTATTGGTCTATAGGTCCCTCAGAAAACAATCTTTAAAAATCCACGTTTATTGGTCTATAGGTCCCTCAGAAAATAATCGTTAAAAATCCACGTTTATTGGTCTAAAGGTCGCTCAGAAAATAATCTTTAAAAATCCACGTTTATTGGTCTAAAGGTCGCTCAGAAAATTATCTTTAAAAATCCACGTTTATTGGTCTAAAGGTGTCTCAGAAAATAATGTTTAAAAATCCACGTTTATTGGTCAAAAGGTGCCTCAGGAAATAATGTTTAAAAATCCACGTTTATTGGTCTAAAGGTCCCTCAGAAAACAATCTTTAAAAATCCACGTTTATTGGTCTATAGGTCCCTCAGAAAATAATCTTTAAAAATCCACGTTTATTGGTCTAAAGGTCCCTCAGAAAATAATCTTTAAAAATCCACGTTTATTGGTCTAAAGGTCCCTCAGAAAATAATCTTTAAAAATCCACGTTTATTGGTCTAAAGGTCCCTCAGAAAATAATCTTTAAAAATCCACGTTTATTGGTCTAAAGGTCCCTCAGAAAATAATATTTAAAAATCCACGTTTATTGGTCTAAAGGTCCCTCAGAAAATAATCTTTAAAAATCCACGTTTATTGGTCTAAAGGTCCCTCAGAAAATAATCTTTAAAAATCCACGTTTATTGGTCTAAAGGTCCCTCAGAAAATAATCTTTAAAAATCCACGTTTATTGGTCTAAAGGTCCCTCAGAAAATAATCTTTAAAAATCCACGTTTATTGGTCTAAAGGTCCCTCAGAAAATAATCTTTAAAAATACACGTTTATTGGTCTAAAGGTCCCTCAGAAAATAATCTTTAAAAATCCACGTTTATTGGTCTATAGGTCCCTCAGAAAATAATCTTTAAAAATCCACGTTTAGTGGTCTAAAGGTCCCTCAGAAAACAATCTTTAAAAATCCACGTTTATTGGTCTATAGGTCCCTCAGAAAATAATCTTTAAAAATCCACGTTTATTGGTATAAAGGTGCCTCAGAAAATAATCTTTAAAAATCCACGTTTATTGGTCTAAAGGTCCCTCAGAAAACAATCTTTAAAAATCCACGTTTATTGGTCTATAGGTCCCTCAGAAAATAATCTTTAAAAATCCACGTTTATTGTTATAAAGGTGCCTCAGAAAATAATCTTTAAAAATCCACGTTTATTGGTCTATAGGTCCCTCAGAAAATAATCTTTAAAAATCCACGTTTATTGATCTAAAGGTCCCTCAGAAAATAATCTTTAAAAATCCACGTTTATTGGTCTGAAGGTCCCTCAGAAAATAATCTTTTAAAATCCACGTTTATTGATCTAAAGGTCCCTCAGAAAATAATCTTTAAAAATCCACGTTTATTGGTCTAAAGGTCCCTCAGAAAATAATCTTTAAGAATCCACGTTTATTGGTCTAAAGGTCCCTCAGAAAATAATCTTTAAAAATCCACGTTTATTGGTCTGAAGGTCCCTCAGAAAATAATCTTTAAAAATCCACGTTTATTGGTCTAAAGGTCCCTCAGAAAATAATCTTTAAAAATCCACGTTTATTGGTCTAAAGGTCCCTCAGAAAATAATCTTTAAAAATCCACGTTTATTGGTCTAAAGGTCCCTCAGAAAATAATCTTTAAGAATCCACGTTTATTGGTCTAAAGGTCCCTCAGAAAATAATCTTTAAAAATCCACGTTTATTGGTCTAAAGGTCCCTCAGAAAATAATCTTTAAAAATCCACGTTTATTGGTCTAAAGGTCCCTCAGAAAATAATCTTTAAAAATCCACGTTTATTGGTCTAAAGGTCCCTCAGAAAATAATCTTTAAAAATCCACGTTTATTGGTCTAAAGGTGCCTCAGAAAATAATCTTTAAAAATCCACGTTTATTGGTCTAAAGGTGCCTCAGAAAATAATCTTTAAAAATCCACGTTTATTGGTCTAAAGGTGCCTCAGAAAATAATCTTTAAAAATCCACGTTTATTGGTCTAAAGGTCCCTCAGAAAATAATCTTTAAAAATCCACGTTTATTGGTCTTGATTGGTCCCTCAGAAAATAATCTTTATTGGTCTAAAGGTCCCTCAGAAAATAATCTTTATTGGTCTAAAGGTCCCTCAGAAAATAATCTTTAAAAATCCACGTTTATTGGTCTAAAGGTCCCTCAGAAAATAATCTTTAAAAATCCACGTTTATTGGTCTAAAGGTCCCTCAGAAAATAATCTTTAAAAATCCACGTTTATTGGTCTAAAGGTCCCTCAGAAAATAATCTTTAAAAATCCACGTTTATTGGTCTAAAGGTCCCTCAGAAAATAATCTTTAAAAATCCACGTTTATTGGTCTAAAGGTCCCTCAGAAAATAATCTTTAAAAATCCACGTTTATTGGTCTAAAGGTCCCTCAGAAAATAATCTTTAAAAATCCACGTTTATTGGTCTAAAGGTCCCTCAGAAAATAATCTTTAAAAATCCACGTTTATTGGTCTAAAGGTCCCTCAGAAAATAATCTTTAAAAATCCACGTTTATTGGTCTAAAGGTCCCTCAGAAAATAATCTTTAAAAATCCACGTTTATTGGTCTAAAGGTCCCTCAGAAAATAATCTTTAAAAATCCACGTTTATTGGTCTAAAGGTCCCTCAGAAAATAATCTTTAAAAATCCACGTTTATTGGTCTAAAGGTCCCTCAGAAAATAATCTTTAAAAATCCACGTTTATTGGTCTAAAGGTCCCTCAGAAAATAATCTTTAAAAATCCACGTTTATTGGTCTAAAGGTCCCTCAGAAAATAATCTTTAAAAATCCACGTTTATTGGTCTAAAGGTCCCTCAGAAAATAATCTTTAAAAATCCACGTTTATTGGTCTAAAGGTCCCTCAGAAAAAAATCTTTAAAAATCCACGTTTATTGGTCTAAAGGTCCCTCAGAAAATAATCTTTAAAAATCCGCGTTTATTGGTCTAAAGGTCCCTCAGAAAATAATCTTTAAAAATCCACGTTTATTGGTCTAAAGGTCCCTCAGAAAATAATCTTTAAAAATCCACGTTTATTGGTCTAAAGGTCCCTCAGAAAATAATCTTTAAAAATCCACGTTTATTGGTCTAAAGGTCCCTCAGAAAATAATCTTTAAAAATCCACGTTTATTGGTCTAAAGGTCCCTCAGAAAATAATCTTTAAAAATCCACGTTTATTGGTCTAAAGGTCCCTCAGAAAATAATCTTTAAAAATCCACGTTTATTGGTCTAAAGGTCCCTCAGAAAATAATCTTTAAAAATCCACGTTTATTGGTCTAAAGGTCCCTCAGAAAATAATCTTTAAAAATCCACGTTTATTGGTCTAAAGGTCCCTCAGAAAATAATCTTTAAAAATCCACGTTTATTGGTCTGAAGGTCCCTCAGAAAATAATCTTTAAAAATCCACGTTTATTGGTCTAAAGGTCCCTCAGAAAATAATCTTTAAAAATCCACGTTTATTGGTCTAAAGGTCCCTCAGAAAATAATCTTTAAAAATCCACGTTTATTGGTCTAAAGGTCCCTCAGAAAATAATCTTTAAAAATCCACGTTTATTGGTCTAAAGGTCCCTCAGAAAATAATCTTTAAAAATCCACGTTTATTGGTCTAAAGGTCCCTCAGAAAATAATCTTTAAAAATCCACGTTTATTGGTCTAAAGGTCCCTCAGAAAATAATCTTTAAAAATCCACGTTTATTGGTCTAAAGGTCCCTCAGAAAATAATCTTTAAAAATCCACGTTTATTGGTCTAAAGGTCCCTCAGAAAATAATCTTTAAAAATCCACGTTTATTGGTCTAAAGGTCCCTCAGAAAAAAATCTTTAAAAATCCACGTTTATTGGTCTAAAGGTCCCTCAGAAAATAATCTTTAAAAATCCGCGTTTATTGGTCTAAAGGTCCCTCAGAAAATAATCTTTAAAAATCCACGTTTATTGGTCTAAAGGTCCCTCAGAAAATAATCTTTAAAAATCCACGTTTATTGGTCTAAAGGTCCCTCAGAAAATAATCTTTAAAAATCCACGTTTATTGGTCTAAAGGTCCCTCAGAAAATAATCTTTAAAAATCCACGTTTATTGGTCTAAAGGTCCCTCAGAAAATAATCTTTAAAAATCCACGTTTATTGGTCTAAAGGTCCCTCAGAAAATAATCTTTAAAAATCCACGTTTATTGGTCTAAAGGTCCCTCAGAAAATAATCTTTAAAAATCCACGTTTATTGGTCTAAAGGTCCCTCAGAAAATAATCTTTAAAAATCCACGTTTATTGGTCTAAAGGTCCCTCAGAAAATAATCTTTAAAAATCCACGTTTATTGGTCTGAAGGTCCCTCAGAAAATAATCTTTAAAAATCCACGTTTATTGGTCTAAAGGTCCCTCAGAAAATAATCTTTAAAAATCCACGTTTATTGGTCTAAAGGTCCCTCAGAAAATAATCTTTAAAAATCCACGTTTATTGGTCTAAAGGTCCCTCAGAAAATAATCTTTAAAAATCCACGTTTATTGGTCTAAAGGTCCCTCAGAAAATAATCTTTAAAAATCCACGTTTATTGGTCTAAAGGTCCCTCAGAAAATAATCTTTAAAAATCCGCGTTTATTGGTCTAAAGGTCCCTCAGAAAATAATCTTTAAAAATCCGCGTTTATTGGTCTAAAGGTCCCTCAGAAAATAATCTTTAAAAATCCACGTTTATTGGTCTAAAGGTCCCTCAGAAAATAATCTTTAAAAATCCACGTTTATTGGTCTAAAGGTCCCTCAGAAAATAATCTTTAAAAATCCACGTTTATTGGTCTGAAGGTCCCTCAGAAAATAATCTTTAAAAATCCACGTTTATTGGTCTAAAGGTCCCTCAGAAAATAATCTTTAAAAATCCACGTTTATTGGTCTAAAGGTCCCTCAGAAAATAATCTTTAAAAATCCACGTCTAAAGGTCCCTCAGAAAATAATCTTTAAAAATCCACGTTTATTGGTCTAAAGGTCCCTCAGAAAATAATCTTTAAGAATCCACGTTTATTGGTCTAAAGGTCCCTCAGAAAATAATCTTTAAAAATCCACGTTTATTGGTCTAAAGGTCCCTCAGAAAATAATCTTTAAAAATCCACGTTTATTGGTCTAAAGGTCCCTCAGAAAATAATCTTTAAAAATCCACGTTTATTGGTCTAAAGGTCCCTCAGAAAAAAATCTTTAAAAATCAACGTTTATTGGTCTAAAGGTCCCTCAGAAAAAAATCTTTAAAAAATCCATGTTTATTGGTCTAAAGGTGCCTCAGAAAATAATCTTTAAAAATCCACGTTTATTGGACTAAAGGTCCCTCCGAAAATGTTCTTTAAAAATCCACGTTTATTGGTCTAAAGGTCCCTCAGAAAATAATCTTTAAAAATCCACGTTTATTGGTCTAAAGGTCCCTCAGAAAAAAATCTTTAAAAAATCCACGTTTATTGGTCTAAAGGTCCCTCAGAAAATAATCTTTAAAAATCCACGTTTATTGGACTAAAGGTCCCTCCGAAAATGTTCTTTAAAAATCCACGTTTATTGGTCTAAAGGTCCCTCAGAAAATAATCTTTAAAAATCCACTTTTATTGGTCTAACGAGTACCTGTCAAACGGCGTATTAGTATTGTCAACACGTATACGCCAACATACATATGTATTGTTTTGACTATAGAAAACTGCTGAGGACTCGAAAAATATCTCATTTGAAGATTGTCTGATAGATGATAGCCGTTACAATTATTTGTCCTATCTCTGTTAACATAAGCAGTGTTACTAACCTATTTGTTTTGTTGTTGTTTTATTCTCTCCTCGCTTAAAGTAAGTGAGCGAGTTAATATTGAGGTGGTGGTACTTATGTGGAAATTCAAAACAAATGTACATACATATGTACGTACGCTGTGTCTTTTTGTCGTTGTTGACTTTGGTCTTGGTGTTACTGTTGCCTTTTGTATTTGTTATTGCACTGATTTGCTGTTGTTGTTTTTGTTTCTGTTATATTTCTCTCAAAACAAAAAAGTGATTTAATGAGCAGTAAATGACATAAATTAGCACCTATTCTAACGTGTCTGTCTCTTTGTGGTGTGTGTGTGTGATTGCATTGGTCACGATTCCAAAAACGATTCAATGATTGTTTATTTATTCTTTTTCAGAAGAAATCCTTGTTGCATGGCTCATGCAGTAAGTCAGTCAGTCATTCAACCACAGCCATTTCCAACCACTGCTCCTATTCTAGTTGGCTCCACATACATATTCACCAACATACTTGCATATGGACATATGTTGCTTGTTTGCCAGCAAGTTGTACGAAATTTGTTTATGTTAATTTATTAGCCGCAAAATTTTTATTAGATGCTGCAGTGCGTCTTTACTTATGTTGTAAATTGATGTCAAAGACGAAACCAAGGCCAATTGGGTTGTAAGCTGGATGTTAATGTGACCAACTAGTTGTTTGGTCGGAAGCTTGGAAAGGGGTGTTAATTATGATATGTACATAGAGGGTGGTGAAGGTGTAAGAGAAGATGTTGAGCACTAGTTGAAAGTTTTTTTATTAATAGAAAATTGTTAAGACTATGTATTATGTTCTGAAATAGCGCCTATATACTTTTTCTAAAAAGGCAAAGCAATGGGGGAAAACTCAGAATAAGATCGTATACGTATCGTCGGTAGGTATACGCCACCGATGCAAAGAAACAAGCTTTTAAAGAATATTTTTTGGGCAACCATTGGACCAATAAACGTGGATTTTTAAAATAATATTGTTGTTGGAGTCATCAGACCACTAAACGCGATTTTTTAAAGAATGTTTTTGTTATTGTGAAATTTTTAAGGAATATTTTCCGAGGGATCATCACAGATTTTTTAAGAATATTTTTATTTTCAGACTAATCTCCTTTTTCTTTTATTTTTCCATCTAGTGTTCGGATATAACGATCATACATTAAATCGTTTTACAATCAGGGTCGTACGCAGGATTTCAGTACGGACCCACCTTGACCAAAAATTATTGAAGTTAAAAATGTTGTGTAGCGTCACTTAAAGTTATTTTTTAAGGTTTTTTAGTTGATTTTGTATGCAATATTGACACAAAATATATAAATCCAATAGAGAGAGTTCACAAAATTCAGATGTTTGGATGTTTAGAAATGAAAATTAACCATATGTGACCACGTTCGACACACTGCAAACAGGGGTAAATCTCAAAAATGACTATAAAAACGCGACAAAATCGAATAGTTGTCAATGAGAGCCGTTCCTAAAATTTTCTGAGCGACATTTTTGCAGAACATTTCGAAGCAGAAAAACATCATCTTGTGGTACTTTTATAGCGGCTCTTAAAATAAAGGACGAAAAGGACAGTGAAGGACGCGAGTTAGAAGGTCGATGTGTTCTACGAAAATAATCCTCATTCGATTCGACTGAAGATATGTCATCTCAAAAATAAGCTAAAGCAACAGTGAACAACGATATAACGCTAATTTCAGATGGCTTACAGGGTCCCTAGCAAAAATTACGCCATAACGTGGAAGATCGACTCACGACGGATCTGTCCTTCGGTACTCTTAATATACTCACCAAGGGCTATCATCTCCAAGAGGAATTTTCCGTGCCCCAGACTTTCACCTCCATTTTGTTGCACAGTGTTGTTAATAAAGTACATTTTCAGCACAGAACCTTCGGAACAATATAAGTTCTCATTTGAAATTTCCAAAAATAAAAACTATTTTAGAGAAAAACGTAACAATTTGTTAAATTAGCTCAAAAAATGTTAGCAGACTAAAGCTGAGTACGTCCCTGTTTACAATAATAACAGTAGGAAAAACGTTAAGTTAAGGTAGAACTTTTTATACCCTCCACCACAATTTGCAGCCATTTCGGTGGATTAATGTGGCCACAACCTTCAAAATACCGAAAATCGGAAGGTATCGTTCTATGGGGGCTATATGATGGCGTGGACCTATACCTACAAAATTCTGGGGGAAAGTTTTATACCCCCAACGAAGACTAAATACCAAATTTCAGCCATCTTGGTGTGATAATGAGGCTAAAACCTTAAAAATACCGAAAATCGGGAGATATCGTCCTATGGGGGCTATATCAAAACGTGGACCTATATAAACACTTTATGGTAGAAATGTTTCTTAGCCTCTGGAAACACAAAATACAAGGTTACAACTGATTCTATTGTCAAATGGGACTAATACATTCAAAATATTTAAAAATGCGTACTTTATATGGGTCATTATATGGGGGCTATACCAAAACGTGGACCTATATAAACCAATTTTGGTAAGAATGTTTTTTGGCCTTTGGAGACACAAAATACCAAATTACAACCAAATCGGTGGTAAAATGGGACAAATATCTTAAAAATTCCTTAAAACGACGACGCGTCACGTGTCATTTTGTATGGGGGCTATACGAAAGCGTGGACCTACATAGCCCGCTTTCAATACCAAAAGTCCATATAATAGATTTTCCCAAAATTGCATCCAGCTGCGTCAATCCGTTCGGACGCTAGAGTGATTTCACAGACGGACAGATGGACAGACGGACGGACATGGCTATATCAATGTAGAATTGCACGCTGATCAAGAATATATATAGTTTGTGGGGTCTACAAACGGAATGACAAACTTAATATACCCCCATCCTATGGTGGAGGGTATAACAAATTACATTTAAATTATTATAAATATTTATTATTTATATAATAAGTTAGTTTTGACCCAAAAGTTTGTAACAATCCGAAATAATGGAGTTAGATCCACCTTTTATAATACTGATAGACTTCTCTCCGCATTTTGAGTCCATTTAGTTCTGTCAGTCTGTCCGTCTGGTGTCCATCAAAATTGTAATTACTCTAGAGATCGCAATTTTAGTTATATCGAACAGAACAGTCTCACTAACAACGGTTGGTATTGCATTTGATTTTGATTGAATAATATTTAGGGGTCAAAATTAACTAAATTTTTCGTATGGAATTTTGGGAATTTTTACTCTATTAGGAATATTTTTCGTCCTAGACAAGGTTTTTGGGACGGAATTGCCTTATTTTTACAGCTATTAAAAGTTATGATTTAGCTACATACATGTCTGAAAAGATAGGTGTCAAATTTTGAAAAAAAAATTCTACAGGTCATAACTTCTGAAGTAGTCGGTGCATCTTTGTGAAATAACTTTATTTCGGAAGAGTGGATAATTTCCTTCCCCGAAAATATGTTTATTTACCTTGCCCGAATATCGCAATGTAAATTGCAGTGTTTGAAAGAGGAAATCGTTCGCTTTAAGACTAACCCCCTGTTTTTGTAAAAAATTATTGTTCTCACACGAATTGTCAAATTTTGTAGATCGATTTACTCGCCTTAGCGCAAATGTGCAACGCTGATTTTTGAATGAGGAATTCTTAATAATATATAGAACGTGTCTACGAAGAATTAGGTCTGTATGTCATCTAGGGGCTGAGCTATGGATGCCCAAATTATTACGAATATAGACGAACGAACAAAAAATAGTTACAAAAACAGGGGGTTAGTGTCAGGGTTAATTCAATTCTGAAATGATTTATCTTTCAATGAATCTTTTGGTTAACATATTTTTATTTGTTTAAAGTTATTCGTTTTCAAATTGATATATATTTTGCAAAGAACGTATAACATGAAGATTTTGAACGAAATAGATTTCTGCTTTAAAATGAAGAGGCAGTATTCCCATTTTTGAAAAGCTATTTTCTAGAAGATTACATTATTATACCATCAGAATTTATGCTAACGAGGGTATATACACTTTCATACGGGCTAAATGTGCCTCATCGAAATAACGGTTTTAGACGCCAAGTATGTTTGGACGAAATCCGTTTCAATTTGGAGTTGATTTAGCCATGTCTGTCTGTCTGGCTGGATGGAGCGCACGATAACTCTCGAACGGATCAAACGATTGGGTCCAAAATTTGGCTTTCGTAATATTATGTCCAAACTTAGTTTAAGTTCCAAGATGGGTTAATACGGTTCACTCCTTCAGGTATCTCCCCCGTAAAAGTTCGAAAATGTTCGGAAAATTTGTGCGCACTATAACTCTTTAAGGGAGTAACATATTTGGTCCATACTTTGTACATCATGAAATTTCTACAAAACATAGATGAGGTTCCAATAGGGACTCATTCGGTCTACTCCTTAGGGTACCTCCCATACAAAATTTCAGAAAAGTTCAGTTTAGGACCTGCTCTCGAATAGCTTTGATTTGATTTTGATTTTGTTGTAGCAAGTTGTATTCATGGTCCCCCATACGACGGTATAAGTTTCATCGGGGGCAAGTCCATACTTCCTGAGAAAATAGCCTGAGAAATAGCCGGATGCGCATTAAAATCGTATGCACACTGCGCAATTTTTACCCACTTTAAGGTTTTTTGCATTATGTGATGCAACTGGCGGCACACTTTGGCCGCTGAGTGAAACATCGAAATATGCATAAATATTGAAAGAGATTGGCTCGCTGTATCCAAAAAACGTATGCGCATCAACTGATTTTAACTAATTCGCGAATAATAGGCTTTTTCATTTCCACATTTTTTGAATGATTGCAATTTCAATATTACCCTTAATTTCCTATCCTTATAAGTTATCACAGTAAGCACATAAGCTTTCACGATGGTAAACCATATTTCTTGATGAAGTTTTAGCAGTATACATTAATTAATGTATGGGATTTTAACGAAATAGTTGGAGAACTCACAAATATTTGTTTCTAATTTTTCGAATCAAACCAAAAAATATATTTGCAACAATATTTTTCAACAATAAGTTTTTCTCTTTCGTTGTTGCTATAATATGCAATTTATGTACCCAATCTCTATAAATTTGGTATCATATTTTTCTACGCATTGTCTAGATTCTGCAAATATTTTTTAATTTATTATTTGAGGGTTTGTTCGGACTCTGGGACAGGATAATTCGGATTTACTTCAAATTTTTTTATTATTTATTCTTTTTTCCGCAAAAATAATAATAATAAATTTAATACATATTTAAACATCTACGAATAGATATGGAATGCTGTTAACGATTTATGAAAACATTTTCTCATAACAACAAATAAGATATTTTTAAATATTTTTCCTTTATATGTGAATAAATACCGCTATAACTTTTGCGCGCTTCGTCCAATTTTGTGAACGCTAACAGATTTGAGACCAGATTTTTTTCCTTAACCTCTTTACCAAAAATTGTAGATGTGCTCGCAAAAAAAAGTTTTTTAAATTTTTTCAAATGGAATTGCAAAGGAGTTTTTGGTTTTACCATATATATTTTGCAAAGAAATAGACATGAAGAGTTAGAACGAAAACTATGAGGCAGGATTCCCATTTTTGAAAAGCTATTTTCTAGAAGATTAGATTATTGTTTCTTCGAGCATCAGGCCAACAAACTTGGATTTTTTAAAGAATTTTTATACCATCAGCCTTTAGGCTAAAGAGGGTATTTACACTTTGATACAACCAAAAATGTGCCTCATCGAAATAATGGTTTTAGACCCCAAGTATGTTTGTACCATATCCGTTTCAGACAATTTTGAGTCGATCTAGCAATGTCCGTCCGTCTGTCTGTCTGTCTGGCAGGCTGGTGCGCACGATAACTCTCGAACGGATCAATCGATTCGGTTCAAATTTTGCGTATCGAAATATTTTGTCCAGATTCGATTTAAGTTCGAAGATGGGCCATATAGGTCCACTCCTTCAGGTACCTCCCCCACAAATGTTCAAAAATTGTCACAAAACTTGTGCGCACGATAACTCTTGTAGGGAATAACCGATTTGGTCCATACTTTGCACATCGTGTAATTTCTACCAAACTTAGATGAGGTTCCAATATGGACTCAATCGCTTTGATTTTTAATTACGCAAGTTGTATTCGCTGTCCTCTATACGACGAGGTAAGTTTCATTAGGGGCAAGTCCATACTTTCTGAAAGTTACAAAAAACCCTATGACACCGTGTGTAGTGGTTGGAGCGCAAGATAACTCTCGAACGGATCTGCCGATTCGGTCCAAAATTTGGCTTTCGTAATATTTTTTCCAAACTTAGTTCAAGTTTAAAGATGGATTATATCGGTCCACTCCTTCCGGTACCTTCCCCACAAAAGTTCGAAAATGTTCGGAAAATTTGTGCTTACGATAACTCTTGAAGGGAGTAACCGATTTGGTCCATACTTTGCACATTATGAAATTTCTGCCAGACTAAGACTAAGATTAGGTGAATAAGGACTCAATCGGTAAGCTCCTTCGAGTACCTCCCACACAAAATTTCGGAAAAGTTCAGTTTAGAACCTGCTCTCGAATCGCCTTGGTTTTTGTTGTAACATCTTGTATTCACTGTCCTCTATACGAAGGTACAAGTTTCCTCAGGGGCAAGTCCATACTTCCTGAAAAAATAGCCTGAAAGTTGAAAAACAAACCCTATGACACTATGTTTATGGGTGGAGCGCAAGATAACTCTCGAACGGATCTGCCGATTCGGTCCAAAATTTGGCCTTCGGAATAGTTTGTACAAACTTAGTTTAAGTTCGAAGATAAACCATATCGGTTCACTCCTTCAGGTACGTCCCCCACAAAAGTTCAAAAATGTTCGGAAAAATTGTGCGCACGATAACTCTTGAAGGGAGTGACCGATGTATTCCATATTTTGCGCATCCTAAAATATCTACCAGATATAGATTAGGTGCGAATATGAACTATATTGGTCGACTCGTTCTGTTGCCTCTCACACAAAATTTCGGATAAGTTCACTTTAAGACCTGCTCTTGACTAACATTGATTTCTGTTGAAGCAACTTCCAATCGCTGTCTCAATTACGACGGTAAAAGTTTTTTCAGTGGAAAGTCCATACTTCTTGAGAAAACAACCCGAAAGGTTTAAGACCCCCCTAAGGCACCATATTTAGGGGCTGGAGAGCAAGATAACTCTCGAACTGATCAACCGATTTGATCCAAAATCTGGCCTTCATCATATTTTGTCCAAATTTAGTTTCAGTTCGAAGATGGGAAATACCGGTACAAAACTTCAGGTACTTCCCCCAATATTTAAAAAATGTCAATACAATGGTATGCACGATATCTCTTGAACGGGGCAATCAATTTGGTCCAAACCTTGGATCTCCTAATATTTTGTCCAAATTTAGTTTCACTTCTACAATGGCCCATATCGGTCCTCTCCATAGGGTACCTCCCCCACAAAAGTTCAACATTTGTGTCTAAGTGCGGTTTAGGGTCTGTTAGAAGATCCTTTGGAAATGAATACCGATGCTTTTCGCATTGGTCCTGTTTACAGCGATATTATGTTGGACAAGTCCATGCTTCCTGGCATATTGGTCTAAAAGTTATACGATGACCCATTGAAATGACTAGTGGGCGCTATATTTATCGAAAAGATATGACTCCACTTTTGAACATAAATCCTAACCTACATTTTTGTCGGCAAGTTCAAATGTCCAAAAAGGGCCACAAAATTCTGAAAAGACCTTAAATACATTCGATCTGTCCGTAGATGAAAGTTGCAATTCACATAGGCTGAGGGTATATCTGTCGTGAAAACCAACTGATACTTTTTTACTTGTTTTTTCTTCGAACATCAGACCAACAAACGTGGATTTTTTGAGGGTACATCAGACCAATAAACGTGGATTTTATAACTTCCACCATAATATGGAGGGTATAATTAAAATTGTCATTCCGTTTGTAACACATCGAAATATTGGTCGGTCCGACGGTCCATCCGTCTGTTAAAATCAAGATACAGATCGCTATTTTTAAGATGGAGTTTCATAAATTGGTGTAGAAGTTTCTATTACTCCTAGGATATTTTCAAAATGGGCTATATCTGAGCACGCCTTCATATAGCCCCCATAGAACGACGCCCCACAATTTTCAGTATTTTTAAAATTGTGGCCTCAATATCCTAGCAAAAATGGCTGAAATTTGGTATTTAATCTTCGTTGGGGGTATTAAACATTCCACCTCAAATTTGTCGGCATAGGTCCACGCTTTCATATAGTCCCCATACAGCGGCACTTCCCGATTTTCGGTATTTTGAAGGTTGTGGCCTCAATATACCACCGAAACGGCTGAAATTTGGTTGTTAGTATTCGTTTTTGGGTATAAAGCTTCCCACCTGAAATTTGTCGGTATAGGTCCATGTCAAATATATAGCCCCCATAGAAGGATACCCCCGATTTTCGGTATTTTGAAGGTTGTGGCCTCAATATCCCATCGAAGTGGCTGAAGTTTGGAATTTGGCCTTCGTTGGGGCTATACAACTGAAATTTGTTGGTATAGGTCCACGCCTTCGTGACGTAGGGGATTGAAGATACCAAGGAACGGTCCTGACCGGCTTTAACATGGCAAAGCCCAGGATTTATCTTGGTCCATCTTTCATCTCAAGTGGACACTGACCTCCCCGTGGTGTCACCTGGGGAACTGCCTTTAACACCCGTTAAAGGTAGTGCGCTAACATGTGCCGCGCGTTCACCCATAAGAACATTAAAAACTTGGGTTTGGGCATCGGGTTAGTAACCCTCCCCTAGAAAAAACAGCCTACTATGAAAAAACGAAAGTAAAGAAAAACAAGTCTCTCTTAAGTTGACGAACCCCGCTAACGTTTTAAGGACCATGATCTGCGAATCTGTGCCTGGAATGTTCGCACTCTTTATAGAGAAGGTGCAGTTTACGCATTGGCAGATGTACTTGAAAAGTACAAGGCCGACGAGGTTAAAACATCTGGTCTCCAGCTTCACCCCAGTGAATGAAAGACTCACTGCAATTCGATTAAAAGCAAAATTTTTCAACATCAGCTTTATTTGCGCTCATGCTCCCACTGAAGACAAGAACCAACAGACCAAAGATATATTTTACGAGCGCTTAGAAGAAACTTATGACCGTTGCCCTGCCCATGACATTAAAATTATACTAGGCGATTTTAATGCCAAAATTGGAAAGGAGAATATCTTTGGCCCAACAGTCGGGAAATTCAGTCTCCACAGTGAAACATCTGACAATGGTATGAGGCTGATAGACTTTGCAGCAGCAAGAAACATGATAGTTAGCAGTAACATATTTAAGCATCTCGAAATTCATAAGGGCACCTGGCTGTCTCCAGATGAAAGAACAAGTAATCAAATTGATCATGTTGTGATAGATGGAAGACATTCATCGAGCGTGTTGGATGTACGATCGTTCCGAGGTGCAAACATAGACTCGGATCACTACCTTGTTGCAGCAAAGGTACGTACCAGATTAAACGTAGCAAACAAAGTGCGAATAGACACAAAACGGAAGTTGGACATCGGTAAGCTGGAATCACAACATATAGCCACAGCATATTCCACTCAACTGGCCAAACTGCTTAATCAAAGCACTCCTCGTGCCGATAACATATCAGGACAATGGCAAAACATTGCCCACTCCATGCAAACAGCCGCAAAATCCATACTTCGATACCAGAGACCTCCACCAAGGAATCCATGGTATGATCTGGAGTTTCGTGCTACCACCGAAGAGAAAAATGCGGCATATAGGGCTACTTTACAATCCGTAGCAATGCGTAGCGCACGAGAGATGAGAAACGTCTTTTCCGCAGAAAAAGAGAGAGATGGACAAGCGGGAGTGTGAAAAAATCGAGATGTACAGGAGCCAGATTGAAGTCCGAAAATTCTACCAAAGAGTCAAGCATCAAACTGATGGCTTTGGTACAGCACATCCTCTTGTAGAGACCAGCAAGGTAATTTGGTAACTGATACAGATAGTGTGCTCAGGATATGGAAAGAGCATTTTTCAAACCTGTTGGTATCCAGCGAAGACGACGAAGATACCACAGTCCCAATCCCAGAAGATGGTATTGATTGTATACCGCCCAGCCAAGATGAGGTAAAGACAGCAATAAATCGGCTGAAGAATAATAAGGCAGCAGGAGCTGATGGCTTACCAGCCGAGCTGTTCAAAACCGGAGGCGACACGCTGATAAGGTGTATTCATCAGCTAGTTAGCGCCATCTGGCAGGATGGCGATTGCGTTGGCTAGGCCATATCATAAGAATGAGCGATGATGAACCCGCTAAAAAGGCGTATAAATACGGACCGCTTGGCGGTACACGCAGAATTGGCAGGCCAAGGAATAGATGGCGCAAACAAGTGGATGATGAGATGAAAAGGCGCGGTATTCCAGAGTGCGAAGCAACAAATAGAGAGAAATGGAGATCTTTTCTTAGTTCGGCCTATGGAACAAATGTTCTGTAATGGGCCAGCTAAGTAAGTAAGTAATGATTGAAATTTGCTATTTAGTCTTTTTTGGAAATAAAAGCTTCGGGGTATTAAACATTTCCATCAGAAATTTGATATATCCGATTTTCGGTATTTTGAAGTTTTATTCGCATCATCCCCTAGGGATATGGGTATAAAACATGCCTGCAGAGAAATGTGTGGGTAAAGAGGCACGTTTTAATATAGCTGCTATTGAAGAGATATTGCGGGTTCAATAAACATAGATTTTTTAAAGAATATTCTTCACTTTCCATCAGATCAATAAACGTTGATCTCTTAAAGAACTTCAGACCAACAAGGGTGATTTATTATGTTGAAGAATAATCATCTTAACCATAAACCCCTTCCCTTAACCTCCCATTACACCTTTATAGAATCCTGCCTGATGAAGATAATCTCCCCCATCTCCTGGTTTTTTTGTGGCAATGTTTTGATTGGTCTTTAATCTTTTGTTGCATATCATTATCACTCTATTTTATGATCGCATCTTTGAAAACCACAATCAGTCAGTCTTTATAAAATTACCCAGCTTTTATTTCGTTACAGGCTCCCTGCCGGGTTGACAATGCTAAGAGGCTGCCACATTTATGCTTGCTCTGGTTGCTGTTGTTGTCTCTGTTAATGTGAGGCATTGGGACCAGACCAGAGAGTGCAACAACAACACACACACAGCAAAGTAGAGTAGAGTGAAGCGGAGTAATCATATATCTTCTTGGCTTTATCTACAATCAGGGTGTACATTTATCGCATTCTTTGAAATTAGTGCATGCGCAAAGAAAAAATTCACTTTCAATTACAACAATTAAAATCCGAGACGATAATAACTTATTTAGAAGAAAACAAAAAGCCAACAAAAGCAACATCAACTAAAAATGACGACGACGATGGCGATGATGCTGCGCATTATAAACAAAAAGGGATTCTCCGCTGTTGTTGGTTTGCTGTTTTTGTTCGCTCCTCCAATGGCCAGTTTTGAAACTTTATTCAAGCAAACCTAAATAGTCCAGACAAACAAGATGACGACAACGATGATGACGACGAAATTCGAGACGCTAAAGGATGACAAAACAGACAGACGCCGCCGGTCTTCTGCTCTTTGGTGAAATCTTGCAATAGCAGCAACATCAACAACAACGAATTATAAAAGGAATTGAGCATCAGGCATAGAATTGACGACAACTTTGAAAAGGATGATGACAATAAGCAGTGAGCTTGGATCACAATTACAATAAGAACAACAACAGCAGCAGCAATTGCAAAAACAATGAAAAACTAGTTCAGCTAAATAACGCACTAAAGACGAAACTTAAGACAGATACGAACAAAACAACAACAGCAAACCATAAAAAGGTAAAGTTAACAACAACAAGTTTTTGGTAAGGCATGGACGAAGTGATAAGACACCCTTTCCAAATAAAAAATCCACGTTTATTCAGCTGATGGTGGGTGAAAAAATATTCTTTAAAAAATCCACGTTTATTGCTGAGATGGCAGGTGAAAAAATATTCTTTAAAAAATCCACGTTTATTGCTGAGATGGCAGGTGAAAAAATATTCTTTAAAAAATCCACGTTTATTGCTGAGATGGCAGGTGAAAAAATATTCTTTAAAAAAATCAACGTTTATTGCTGAGATGGTGGGTGAAAAAATATTCTTTAAAAAATCCACGTTTATTCAACTGATGGTGGGTGAAAAAATATTCTTTAAAAAATCCACGTTTATTCAACTGATGGTGGGTGAAAAAATATTCTTTAAAAAATCCACGTTTATTCAACTGATGGTGGGTGAAAAAATATTCTTTAAAAAATCCACGTTTATTGCTGAGATGGCTGGTGAAAAAATATTCTTTAAAAAATCCACGTTTATTGCTGAGATGGCTGGTGAAAAAATATTCTTTAAAAAATCCACGTTTATTGCTGAGATGGTGGGTGAAAAAATATTCTTTAAAAAATCCACGTTTATTGCTGAGATGGTGGGTGAAAAAATATTCTTTAAAAAATCCACGTTTATTGCTGAGATGGTGGGTGAAAAAATATTCTTTAAAAAATCCACGTTTATTGCTGAGATGGTGGGTGAAAAAATATTCTTTAAAAAATCCACGTTTATTGCTGAGATGGTGGGTGAAAAAATATTCTTTAAAAAATCCACGTTTATTGCTGAGATGGCTGGTGAAAAAATATTCTTTAAAAAATCCACGTTTATTCAACTGATGGTGGGTGAAAAAATATTCTTTAAAAAATCCACGTTTATTGGTATGATGTTGGAGAAAAAATATTCGTTAAAAAATCCACGTTTATTGGTGTGATGTTGGAGAAAAAATATTCTTTAAAAAATCCACGTTTATTGGTGTGATGTTGGAGAAAAAATATTCTTTAAAAAATCCACGTTTATTGCTGAGATGGCTGGTGAAAAAATATTCTTTAAAAAATCCACGTTTATTGCTGAGATGGCTGGTGAAAAAATATTCTTTAAAAAATCCACGTTTATTGCTGAGATGGCTGGTGAAAAAATATTCTTTAAAAAATCCACGTTTATTGCTGAGATGGCTGGTGAAAAAATATTATTTAAAAAATCCACGTTTATTGCTGAGATGGCTGGTGAAAAAATATTCTTTAAAAAATCCACGTTTATTGCTGAGATGGCTGGTGAAAAAATATTCTTTAAAAAATCCACGTTTATTGCTGAGATGGTGGGTGAAAAAATATTCTTTAAAAAATCCACGTTTATTGCTGAGATGGCTGGTGAAAAAATATTCTTTAAAAAATCCACGTTTATTGCTGAGATGGTGGGTGAAAAAATATTCTTTAAAAAATCCACGTTTATTGCTGAGATGGTGGGTGAAAAAATATTCTTTAAAAAATCCACGTTTATTGCTGAGATGGTGGGTGAAAAAATATTCTTTAAAAAATCCACGTTTATTGCTGAGATGGTGGGTGAAAAAATATTCTTTAAAAAATCCACGTTTATTGCTGAGATGGTGGGTGAAAAAATATTCTTTAAAAAATCCACGTTTATTGCTGAGATGGTGGGTGAAAAAATATTCTTTAAAAAATCCACGTTTATTGCTGAGATGGTGGGTGAAAAAATATTCTTTAAAAAATCCACGTTTATTGCTGAGATGGTGGGTGAAAAAATATTCTTTAAAAAAATCCACGTTTATTGCTGAGATGGTGGGTGAAAAAATATTCTTTAAAAAATCCACGTTTATTGCTGAGATGGTGGGTGAAAAAATATTCTTTAAAAAATCCACGTTTATTGCTGAGATGGTGGGTGAAAAAATATTCTTTAAAAAAATCCACGTTTATTGCTGAGATGGTGGGTGAAAAAATATTCTTTAAAAAATACACGTTTATTGCTGAGATGGTGGGTGAAAAAATATTCTTTAAAAAATCCACGTTTATTGCTGAGATGGTGGGTGAAAAAATATTCTTTAAAAAATCCACGTTTATTGCTGAGATGGTGGGTGAAAAAATATTCTTTAAAAAATCCACGTTTATTGCTGAGATGGTGGGTGAAAAAATATTCTTTAAAAAATCCACGTTTATTGCTGAGATGGTGGGTGAAAAAATATTCTTTAAAAAATCCACGTTTATTGCTGAGATGGTGGGTGAAAAAATATTCTTTAAAAAATCCACGTTTATTGCTGAGATGGTGGGTGAAAAAATATTCTTTAAAAAATCCACGTTTATTGCTGAGATGGTGGGTGAAAAAATATTCTTTAAAAAATCCACGTTTATTGCTGAGATGGTGGGTGAAAAAATATTCTTTAAAAAATCCACGTTTATTGCTGAGATGGTGGGTGAAAAAATATTCTTTAAAAAATCCACGTTTATTGCTGAGATGGTGGGTGAAAAAATATTCTTTAAAAAATCCACGTTTATTGCTGAAATGGTGGGTGAAAAAATATTCTTTAAAAAATCCACGTTTATTGCTGAGATGGTGGGTGAAAAAATATTCTTTAAAAAATACACGTTTATTGCTGAGATGGTGGGTGAAAAAATATTCTTTAAAAAATACACGTTTATTGCTGAGATGGTGGGTGAAAAAATATTCTTTAAAAAATACACGTTTATTGCTGAGATGGTGGGTGAAAATATATTCTTTAAAAAATCCACGTTTATTGCTGAGATGGTGGGTGAAAAAATATTCTTTAAAAAATCCACGTTTATTGCTGAGATGGTGGGTGAAAAAATATTCTTTAAAAAATCCACGTTTATTGCTGAGATGGTGGGTGAAAAAATATTCTTTAAAAAATCCACGTTTATTGCTGAGATGGTGGGTGAAAAAATATTCTTTAAAAAATCCACGTTTATTGCTGAGATGGTGGGTGAAAAAATATTCTTTAAACAAGTAAGAAAAGCGTTAAGTTCGGTCGGGCCGAACTTTTTATACCCTCCACCACAAATGTCAGCCATTTCGGTGGATTAATGTGGCCACAACCTTCAAAATACCGAAATTCGGAAGGTACTGTTCTATGGGGGCTATATGATGCCGTGGACCTATACCTACAAATTTCTGGGGGAAAGTTTTATACGCCTAAAGAAGACTAAATACCAAATTTCAGCCATCTCGGTGTGATAATGAGGCTAAAACGTTCAAAATATCGAAAATCGGGAGATATTGTATTATGGGGGCTATATCAACACGTGGACCTATATAAACATTTTATGGTAGAAATGTTTCTTAGCCTCTGGAAACACAAAATACAAAGTTACAACCAATTCTTTGGTCAAATGGGTCTAATACATTCAAAACATATTAAAATGACGCGTACTTTATATGGGGCGTTATATGGGGGCTATACCGAAACGTGGACCTATATAACCCAACTTTGGTAGGAATGTTTTTTGGCCTCTGAAGACACAAAATACCAAATTACAACCAATTCTGTGGTCAAATGGGTCTAATACATTCAAAATATATTAAAATGACGCGTACTTTATATGGGGCCTTATATGGGGGCTATACCAAAACGTGGACCTATATAACCCAACTTTGGTAGGAATATTTGTTGGCCTCTGGAGACACAAAGTACCAAATTACAACCAATTCGGTGGTAAAATGGGCCAAATATCTTAAAAATGCCTTAAAACGACGACGCGTCACGCGTCATTTTGTATGGGGGCTATACGAAAGCGTGGACCTACATAGCCCGCTTTCAATACCAAAAGTCCTACGTAAATATAACATATTTTCCCAAAATTTCATCAACCTACGTCAATCCGTTCGGACGCTAGAGTGATTTCCACAGACGGACAGACGGACAGACGGACAGACGGACGGACATGGCTATATCGATGTAGAATTGCACGCTGATCAAGAATATATATACTTTGTGGGGTCTACGATGATTATTTCGAGTAGTTACAAACGTAGTGACAAACTTAATATACCCCCATCCTATGGTGGAGGGTATAAAAATCCACGTTTATTGCTGAGATGGTGGGTGAAAAAATATTCTTTAAAAAATCCACGTTTATTGCTGAGATGGTGGGTGAAAAAATATTCTTTAAAAAATCCACGTTTATTGCTGAGATGGTGGGTGAAAAAATATTCTTTAAAAAATCCACGTTTATTGCTGAGATGGTGGGTGAAAAAATATTCTTTAAAAAATCCACGTTTATTGCTGAGATGGTGGGTGAAAAAATATTCTTTAAAAAATCCACGTTTATTGCTGAGATGGTGGGTGAAAAAATATTCTTTAAAAAATCCACGTTTATTGCTGAGATGGTGGGTGAAAAAATATTCTTTAAAAAATCCACGTTTATTGCTGAGATGGTGGGTGAAAAAATATTCTTTAAAAAATCCACGTTTATTGCTGATATGGTGGGTGAAAAAATATTCTTTAAAAAATCCACATTTATTGCTGAGATGATGGGTGAAAAAATATTCTTTAAAAAATCCACGTTTATTGTTGTGATGTTGGGTGAAAAAATATTCTTTAAAAAATCCACGTTTATTGTTGTGATGGTGGGTGAAAAAATATTCTTTAAAAAATCCACGTTTATTGTTGTGGTGGTGGGTGAAAAATATTCTTTAAAAAATCCACGTTTATTGTTGTGATGGTGGGTGAAAAATATTCTTTAAAAAATCCACGTCTATTGCTGAGATGGTGGGTGAAAAAATATTCTTTAAAAAATCCACGTTTATTGCTGGAAAAATATTCTTTAAAAAATCCTCGTTTATTTGTGTAGTATTGCGTCCATGTATGAAACTGACTATTAACGAACTAAGTATCCCTTTCTTTTTCGAGTAGCAAAAGGAATGACAATCGTTCGCTTTAGTACAACAATTTTTATATAAACTGCGGGTTAAGCTTTAATAAAATATTCCCAGACGGTGTACAAAAAAAAATCACAAAAACAACAACATCACACAAGCAGCAGAAAAAAATCGCTGAGCATGTTTAAAAAATTAAGGCAAAGGCAATGAAGAAATACCAGTACCAACAGCAACACCAACAATATAATCTGAAATTGGCAAAGGCCATAGCTACCGATTTAGCGCAAGGAGAAAAAACAACAACAAAAAGCCTTAAGCTCATGGCAAGTCAATTGATGTTGCATAAGGAGATGAAGAGGAAATACACATATCATCACCACGATGATGATCTTCGTCATCATCGTTTTCAATCTTCTCATCATTATCGTGGTCCTTGTCAACGGCTTTGTCGTACGTCTGTCCGTCCATTGTTGTCCAGCTATACTCCATAGGAGTATGGCTAAGGCTAATGGTGGTAGTGGGGGTACGTATGATGTCAATATTGATGTTGATTTAAGCGTAATCCAGCTGCGTTTGTGCTCCACATACATAGATGAGCGACAGCAACAGGTAATACTGGCCCTTGTGCCCCCTGCTTCCCCTCCCTTAGCTACAGACATGCGTACATACAAACATAGATCGGAATTGACATAAAACAGTTGACAACAGCCATCTCAGCGTATTGAGATCTGGGCTCATCAGCGGATTGTCGCAGTGACTGTTGTCGTTTGCTTCCATCATTATACGCAAGTGTAGGATTTTAAGTGCGAGGGGTTAGCAGGAAAGTTTGTGTAAACAAATTAACCCTTAGAATATCCACGACTGGAGGTCGGTAGGTAGGTGAAAAAATATTCTAAAATATACACGACTGGAGGTCGGTTGGTAGGTTAAAAAAATATTCTTTAAAATGTCCATGCCTGGAGGTCGGATGGTAGGTGAAAAAATACTCTAAAATATACACGACTGGAGGTCGGTTGGTAGGTGAAAAAAAACTCTAAAATATTCACGCCTGGAGGTCGGTTGGTAGGTGAAACAAGTAAGAAAAGCGTTAAGTTCGGTCGGGCCGAACTTTTTATACCCTCCACCACAAATGTCAGCCATTTCGGTGGATTAATGTGGCCACAACCTTCAAAATACCGAAATTCGGAAGGTACTGTTCTATGGGGGCTATATGATGCCGTGGACCTATACCTACAAATTTCTGGGGGAAAGTTTTATACGCCTAAAGAAGACTAAATACCAAATTTCAGCCATCTCGGTGTGATAATGAGGCTAAAACGTTCAAAATATCGAAAATCGGGAGATATTGTATTATGGGGGCTATATCAACACGTGGACCTATATAAACATTTTATGGTAGAAATGTTTCTTAGCCTCTGGAAACACAAAATACAAAGTTACAACCAATTCTTTGGTCAAATGGGTCTAATACATTCAAAACATATTAAAATGACGCGTACTTTATATGGGGCGTTATATGGGGGCTATACCGAAACGTGGACCTATATAACCCAACTTTGGTAGGAATGTTTTTTGGCCTCTGAAGACACAAAATACCAAATTACAACCAATTCTGTGGTCAAATGGGTCTAATACATTCAAAATATATTAAAATGACGCGTACTTTATATGGGGCCTTATATGGGGGCTATACCAAAACGTGGACCTATATAACCCAACTTTGGTAGGAATATTTGTTGGCCTCTGGAGACACAAAGTACCAAATTACAACCAATTCGGTGGTAAAATGGGCCAAATATCTTAAAAATGCCTTAAAACGACGACGCGTCACGCGTCATTTTGTATGGGGGCTATACGAAAGCGTGGACCTACATAGCCCGCTTTCAATACCAAAAGTCCTACGTAAATATAACATATTTTCCCAAAATTTCATCAACCTACGTCAATCCGTTCGGACGCTAGAGTGATTTCCACAGACGGACAGACGGACAGACGGACAGACGGACGGACATGGCTATATCGATGTAGAATTGCACGCTGATCAAGAATATATATACTTTGTGGGGTCTACGATGATTATTTCGAGTAGTTACAAACGTAGTGACAAACTTAATATACCCCCATCCTATGGTGGAGGGTATAAAAATATTCTTTAAAATATCCACGCCTGGAGGTCGGTTGGTAGGTGAAAAAATATTCTTTAAAATATCCACGCCTGGAGGTCGGTTGGTAGGTGAAAAAATATTCTTTAAAATATCCACGCCTGGAGGTCGGTTGGTAGGTGAAAAAATATTCTTTAAAATATCCACGCCTGGAGGTCGGTTGGTAGGTGAAAAAATATTCTTTAAAATATCCACGCCTGGAGGTCGGTTGGTAGGTGAAAAAATATTCTTTAAAATATCCACGCCTGGAGGTCGGTTGGTAGGTGAAAAAATATTCTTTAAAATATCCACGCCTGGAGGTCGGTTGGTAGGTGAAAAAATATTCTTTAAAATATCCACGCCTGGAGGTCGGTTGGTAGGTGAAAAAATATTCTTTAAAATATCCACGCCTGGAGGTCGGTTGGTAGGTGAAAAAATATTCTTTAAAATATCCACGCCTGGAGGTCGGTTGGTAGGTGAAAAAATATTCTTTAAAATATCCACGCCTGGAGGTCGGTTGGTAGGTGAAAAAATATTCTTTAAAATATCCACGCTTGGAGGTCGGTTGGTAGGTGAAAAAATATTCTTTAAAATATCCACGCCTGGAGGTCGGTTGGTAGGTGAAAAAATATTCTTTAAAATATCCACGCCTGGAGGTCGGTTGGTAGGTGAAAAAATATTCTTTAAAATATCCACGCCTGGAGGTCGGTTGGTAGGTGAAAAAATATTCTTTAAAATATCCACGCCTGGAGGTCGGTTGGTAGGTGAAAAAATATTCTTTAAAATATCCACGCCTGGAGGTCGGTTGGTAGGTGAAAAAATATTCTTTAAAATATCCACGCCTGGAGGTCGGTTGGTAGGTGAAAAAATATTCTTTAAAATATCCACGCCTGGAGGTCGGTTGGTAGGTGAAAAAATATTCTTTAAAATATCCACGCCTGGAGGTCGGTTGGTAGGTGAAAAAATATTCTTTAAAATATCCACGCCTGGAGGTCGGTTGGTAGGTGAAAAAATATTCTTTAAAATATCCACGCCTGGAGGTCGGTTGGTAGGTGAAAAAATATTCTTTAAAATATCCTCGCCTGGAGGTCGGTTGGTAGGTGAAAAAATATTCTTTAAAATATCCACGCCTGGAGGTCGGTTGGTAGGTGAAAAAATATTCTTTAAAATATCCACGCCTGGAGGTCGGTTGGTAGGTGAAAAAATATTCTTTAAAATATCCACGCCTGGAGGTCGGTTGGTAGGTGAAAAAATATTCTTTAAAATATCCACGCCTGGAGGTCGGTTGGTAGGTGAAAAAATATTCTTTAAAATATCCACGCCTGGAGGTCGGTTTTTAGGTGAAAAAATATTCTTTAAAATATCCACGCCTGGAGGTCGGTTGGTAGGTGAAAAAATATTCTTTAAAATATCCACGCCTGGAGGTCGGTTGGTAGGTGAAAAAATATTCTTTAAAATATCCACGCCTGGAGGTCGGTTGGTAGGTGAAAAAATATTCTTTAAAATATTCACGCCTGGGGGTCGGTTGGTAGGTGAAAAAATATTCTTTAAAATATCCACGCCTGGAGGTCGGTTGGTAGGTGAAAAAATATTCTTTAAAATATCCACGCCTGGAGGTCGGTTGGTAGGTGAAAAAATATTCTTTAAAATATCCACGCCTGGAGGTCGGTTGGTAGGTGAAAAAATATTGTTTAAAATATCCACGCCTGGAGGTCGGTTGGTAGGTGAAAAAATATTGTTTAAAATATCCACGCCTGGAGGTCGGTTGGTAGGTGAAAAAATATTGTTTAAAATATCCACGCCTGGAGGTCGGTTGGTAGGTGAAAAAATATTGTTTAAAATATCCACGCCTGGAGGTCGGTTGGTAGGTGAAAAAATATTGTTTAAAATATCCACGCCTGGAGGTCGGTTGGTAGGTGAAAAAATATTGTTTAAAATATCCACGCCTGGAGGTCGGTTGGTAGGTGAAAAAATATTGTTTAAAATATCCACGCCTGGAGGTCGGTTGGTAGGTGAAAAAAATATTCTTTAAAATATCCACGCCTGGAGGTCGGTTGGTAGGTGAAAAAATATTCTTTAAAATATCCACGCCTGGAGGTCGGTTGGTAGGTGAAAAAATATTCTTTAAAATATCCACGCCTGGAGGTCGGTTGGTAGGTGAAAAAATATTCTTTAAAATATCCACGCCTGGAGGTCGGTTGGTAGGTGAAAAAATATTCTTTAAAATATCCACGCCTGGAGGTCGGTTGGTAGGTGAAAAAATATTCTTTAAAATATCCACGCCTGGAGGTCGGTTGGTAGGTGAAAAAATATTCTTTAAAATATCGACGCCTGGAGGTCGGTTGGTAGGTGAAAAAATATTCTTTAAAATATCGACGCCTGGAGGTCGGTTGGTAGGTGAAAAAATATTCTTTAAAATATCCACGCCTGGAGGTCGGTTGGTAGGTGAAAAAATATTCTTTAAAATATCCACGCCTGGAGGTCGGTTGGTAGGTGAAAAAATATTCTTTAATATATCCACGCCTGGAGGTCGGTTGGTAGGTGAAAAAATATTCTTTAAAATATCCACGCCTGGAGGTCGGTTGGTAGGTGAAAAAATATTCTTTAAAATATCCACGCCTGGAGGTCGGCTGGTAGGTGAAAAAATATTCTTTAAAATATCCACGACTGGAGGTCGGTTGGTAGGTGAAAAAATATTCTTTAAAATATCCACGCCTGGAGGTCGGTTGGTAGGTGAAAAAATATTCTTTAAAATATCCACGCCTGGAGGTCGGTTGGTAGGTGAAAAAATATTCTTTAAAATATCCACGCCTGGAGGTCGGTTGGTAGGTGAAAAAATATTCTTTAAAATATCCACGCCTGGAGGTCGGTTGGTAGGTGAAAAAATATTCTTTAAAATATCCACGCCTGGAGGTCGGTTGGTAGGTGAAAAAATATTGTTTTAAATATCCACGCCTGGAGGTCGGTTGGTAGGTGAAAAAATATTGTTTAAAATATCCACGCCTGGAGGTCGGTTGGTAGGTGAAAAAAATATTCTTTAAAATATCCACGCCTGGAGGTCGGTTGGTAGGTGAAAAAATATTGTTTAAAATATCCACGCCTGGAGGTCGGTTGGTAGGTGAAAAAAATATTCTTTAAAATATCCACGCCTGGAGGTCGGATGGTAGGTGAAAAACTATTCGTTAAAATATCCAAGCCTGGAGGTCGGATGGTAGGTGAAAAAAATATTCTCTAAAATATCCACGCCTGGAGGTCTGATGGTAGGTGAAAAAATATTCTTTTAAATGACCCCTCGCACAATCTTGGTCCGTATTAAAGGGCCACAAACAACAACAACAAAAAATGCCAACAAAAGACAAGAACACATTGTAGGCTTTTGTACATGGCCCGAATAAAACAAAGCTTATAAGCCGCCTTCGTAAATGACATTACGAACATTGTGTCAACTGTTTTTGGAGAGCCAACCAACTACTTTTAATGTGTTGTTGTTGTTCTTATGGCTTTATCACATTCGGTTGGGAACGTTTTTATTCTCATCCCAGTGATTGTTGTTGTTGTTTTTGCAACTTTTTCGTAAATACCGAAAATTGTGCACATGCGTAAGGCCAAACTATGCCATGGATCGGTCATATCTACTCCGTCGCTCTAACTTGTTGTTGTTGCTTTTGTCAAATTGAATTTCCTTAAGGTATGTTAAAACAACACTTAATTTCAGGTGTAATTGTTTCGGAAACCTCACCAATAACCAGTACCGCCGGCATCATCATCACAAGCGAGTAGTCTTCTCTTCTCCTAATTAAATGGGAATTTTCATGTGAATTCAATGGGAATTCCTTCCGTTTAATCGTTCCGTATTTTTGTTTTCCAGAGGTGTTGTTGTGTTGCCGCTGGCAAACGAAAGCGAGAAAAGAACATTTGTATAATTGTTCAGTTTCGAAATTCTTTATAGAAAAGAAATTAAAAGTTGAGAGAATTCTTTGTGGCTACAAAGTAACAGCTAATGAGACAGTCAAAACATAGCCATCAAATTGGTGCCGTTTTAAATGACTGCCTAAGGGACATTTGCCGCATACTGGTTAGAATGGGAATTAAAAAGATTCATGGAAATCAAACCCACGAAAAAAGTGGCTAGACCACCTGAAGCAATGCAAATTGGCATCGGATTAAATCACTCTCGCATAAGAAGAGCCCTCCCAGCGGAGCTACCATCACAATTTACGCTGGGCGAAGTTGCTGATGCCATCTGAAACTCGAAATCATCCAAAACGTTAGGCCCACACCGAATATCGATGGCAATGCTTAAGCAACTAGATGAACAGTGACAAATCCGAAGAAGTGCGTGTGTTATTTAACCATCAGTATATAAATCTCCGCGAGAGTGATATGGCGAAGAGGAGTATGCTACGCCGTATAAGAAAGAGCCCTCCCAGCCGAGGATGTACCACCACAATTTACGATGAACGATTTTGCAAATGCCATCCGAAACGCAAAATCACCCAAAGCTTTGGGCCCACACGGAATCTCAATGGTAATATTTCAGCAACTGAATGAACTCGGGTTTGCAGTATTTGCCAAGTGTCTTCAATTTATTGTTAGCCCTCCACATTGTACCAGAAGTCTGGAAAGTTGGCAAAATGGTTCCGCTGCTAAAGCCAGGCAAGGATGCCAGCAGAGGCGAGTCGTTCATGCCAATTTCCCTCTTGTCGGCAGTAGCAAAGAATCTAAAGGCACTTCTCTCCCCACGTTTTAGAGAATTCGTTGCCGATTTAGCCGATGCATACGGCCTATTGGTCCAAATTTGGACATTGTAATATTTCTTCTAAATTTAGATCGAGTTAGGAGATGTTCTAAAACATTTCGATTAGGGTTTAGGGCTGCTCTAGAGGCGTTTTGGAATTTTTACCGAAGGTAGAACTTGTGGTCCAGATTACTTACTTACTTAGCTGGCCCATTACAGAACATTTGTTCCATAGACCGAACTAAGAAAATATCTCCAATTCTCTCTGTTTCGTGCTTCGCTTTTTGGAATACCGTCCTTGTCATCTCTTCATCCACTTGTTTGCGCCATCTATTCTTTGGCCTGCCAATTCTGCGTGCACCGCCATGTGGCTCGAATTTATACGCCTTTTTAGCGGGTTCATCATCGCTCATCCTTATTATATGGCCTAGCCAACGCAATCGATGCATCTCGATACGTATAACAATATTGATGTCGTTGTATAGCAGATAGAGCTCGTGGTTCATACGACGTCGATATTCCCCGTCAACGCAAATCGGCCCGTAGATCTTTCGAAGAATTTTTCTCTCAAACACGCCAAGCACTGCCTTGCGCAAGTACCCAGGCTTCGGAACCATACATCAGCACGGGTAGTATGAGTGTTTTGTAAAGCGTTATTTTTGTTTGACGAGTTGTGGCTTTGTTTTTAAAGTGCTTACTTAAGCCAAAGTAGCATCTGCTGGCCAATACAATTATTCTTTTTATTTCACAACTGATGTCGTTTGTTGTGTTTACGGCGGTGCTGAGGTATACGAAGTCTTTTACTACCTCAAAATTATAGGAACCAACTTTAACAGTTGGTCCGATCACAATGGACGCATTGCGCGTCGACACCATCCGCTTGGTCTTCTCGCCGTTTACCGCCAGACCCACTTTAGCAGATTCTCCTTCGACCTTCATAAAGGTATCGGTTACTTCTTTTACTGATCGTCCCATGATGTCTATATCATCAGCATAAGCAAGTAAAATGTGGCTATTGGTGTAGATTGTGCCACTTCTTTTGACGTTTGCCTCTCGTATAACCTTTACAAGCAGGATGTTGAAAAGATCACACGAAAGACCGTCTCCTTGCCAGCAACCTCTTTTGGTACAAAACTCTTCATAGAGGTTCTTTCCTATTTTAGCTGAAGATCTTGTGTCAGTTAGAGTCATTTTACAAAGCCGAATGAGTTTTGCGGGGATACCAAATTCAGACATTGCTTGGAATGCCTTTGAACGTAGCGGGCTGTCGAAGGCTACTTTATAATCGACAAAAAGGTGATATGTGTCGATCTGCATCTCTTGGGTCTTCTCCAGGATTTGCCGCAGGGTAAATATCTGGTCAATGGTGGACTTGCCAGGTCTAAAGCCGCATTGGTATGGTCCAATTATTTCGTTGACCATGAGCTTTAGTCGTTCGCACAATATCCCTGGCACTATCTTGTAGGCGATAGGGAGAAGACTTATGCCACTGTTGTTGGAGCATAAAGTCTTATGTATCTCCTTTCTTATGGACGGGACACAGGATGCTCAGGTTCCAATCGTCGGGTACGCGTTCTTCCTGTCAGATGGAGCTAACTAGATGATGCATACACCTTATCAGCGTGTCGGCTCCGGTTTTAAACAGCTCGGCTGGTAGGCCACCAGCTCCTGCTGCCTTATTATTCTTCAGCCGGTTTATTGCTGTCATGACCTCATCTTGGCCGGGTGGTATACATTCAATACCATCTTCCGGGATTGGATCTGTGGTATCTTCGTCGACTTCGCTGCTATTGGATACCAACAGTTTGGAAAAATACTCTTTCCATATCCTTAGCACACTATCTGTATCAGTTACCAGATTACCTTGCTGGTCTCTACAGGAGGATGTGCCAGTTCAGAAGCCATCAGTTTGATGTTTCACTCTTTGGTAGAATTTTCGGACTTCATTATGTCTCCTGTACATCTCGATTTGTTCACACTGCCGCTTTTCCATCCTCTCTTTTTCCTGCGGAAAAGACGTTTCTCCTCTCCCCTTTTCTCTCGATATCTCTCTCGCGCGCTACGCGTTGCTACTGATTGTAAAGTAGCTCTATATGCCGCATTTTTATCTTCGGTAGCAGCAATACACTCCTGATCATACCATGGATTCCTTGGTGGAGGTATCTGGTAACCAAGTACTGATTTTGCGGCTGTTTGCATGGAGTGGACAATGTTTTGCCATTGTCCTGTTATGTTGTCGGGACGAGGAGTGCTTTGATTAATCAGTTGGGCCAGTTGAGTGGAATATGCTGTGGCTATCTGTCGTGATTGCAGTTTACCGATGTCTAACTTTCGTGTTGTGTCTGTTCGTATTTTATACAGTACGTTTAACCGGGTACGTACTTTTGCTGTAACAATGTTTTCTCCTCGTAAGGAACGTACATCCAACACGCTCGATGAATGTCTCCCATCTATCACAACGTGATCAATTTGATTTAATGTTCTTTGGTCTGGAGACAGCCAAGTGCCCTTATGAATGGCGAGATGTTTAAATCTGGTGCTGCTAACTACCATGTTTTTTACCGCAGCAAAGCCTATCAGCCTCATTCCGTTGTCAGATGTTTCACTGTGGAGACTGAATTTCCCGACTGTTGGGCCAAAGATATTCTCCTTTCCAATTTTGGCATTAAAATCGCCTAGAATAATTTTAATGTCATGGGCAGGACAACGGTCTGTGGTCTGTTCGTCTTTGTCTTCGGTTGGAGCATGAGCGCAGATAAACCTAATGTTGAAGAATTTTGCTTTTATCCGTATTGTAGCAAGTCTTTCATTCACTGGAGTGAAGCTGGAAACCAGATGTTTGAACTTCCGACTAATTACAAATCCGCAGCCAAACTCATGCTTTATGTCATGGCAGCTATAATACAGTGCGTCACCTTTAGGTGTTGTTGTGACGATTTTCCCAATCCATCGTATTTCCTGTATGGTAGTAATGTCGGCTTTGTACTTTTTAAGTGCATCTGCCAATGCGTAAATTGCACCTTCTCTATAAAGAGTGCTGCTTTTTCTAGGGGAGGGTTACTAACCGACGCCCAAACCCTAGTTTTTAAGTTTCTAATGAGTGAACTCGCGGCACAACTACTACACACGGTGTCTTAAAGTTTTTTGCACATTTTAGGTCATTTTCTCAGGAAGTATGGACTTGCCCCAGATGAAACTTGTCCCGTCGTATGGGGGGACAGTAAATACAAGTTGTTACAAAAAAATCAAACGATTCGAGAACAGGTCCTAAACTGAACTTTTCCGAAATTTTGTGTGGGATGTACCCAAAGGAGTGGACCCCGAGTTATACATCAAAAAATGCGTAATCGCGAGTACTACAATCTCATAATCAGTTTTTAAACGAGTACAGTTGCGCGTCCCGAGAGCAAAAATTCAAAAAACCCAATTTTTCAGTATTCAAAATGTCAGCATCCGTTTGAGATTGATGCAGTGGTTATATTTAAAGATCATACATTAGAAACTTCATCTTCTTCTTTAAACATTATACTCTACATTGTGTTGTAAAGCCACTAATTGAAAATTGACTTAGAAAACTCGATTCCTTCAACGATTTTTTCCTATTTTTACATTAATATGACCACAGCTTCCTCTCAAAAGTAATGGTATATTACAACAATTCGCGAGTTACAATACCCCATACCTCAGTTTCAACATAAGTAAATTTTCTGTAAAAAGGCCGATATACCCTCGTTAGCATAAATGCTGAGGGTATAAAAAGCTTGTACTTAAGCGAGACACTTTTTTTTAAAAGACATTTTAGCTTAAGTACAAGTCTATTAGGTTATTAATGATCCCACAAAAGCATATCCTGATCGGTTTATTCCTTTTCGAGCTACAGTGGGCATCGCAAACTGCTTTAGTACAAACAGTGTTTCGTAGGCGGCCATTTGTCAGAACACTGTGCAATATTTTTCAACAAAAAAGTTCCGAAGGAAGCTCAAGATGCGAACTATCAGACGAAAACAAAATATTCTGAAAAATGTGATAGATTTCTTGTAAAAAAAGGAAAAAATGTCAATCGGTTTATTAGTCTTCGAGCTAGATTTAGCACCGCATGAATAATGGCGTTTATTATACTTTACAACTGGGGGTCTCCTTTTAAGGCTTAGCACATTGCTTTACATCCAGTTTAAAACTTGGCCATGAACTATTTATGATTTTTATCGCATTTAGTACTTATGATTTGTATTACCCCTTCATTTTCATATTTCCATATTCCGTCCAGAATATACTGCTGCCAAAAACCGTAAAACCGGCAAAAACTTTCTTACTTTTTCAATATATATATATGAATTTTACATCATATTTATGTTCTGTAGTTGAGTATTATATTCAAACGAATGCCCTTTTCTCTTCATTTTAAAGTAATATAATAAATTGTAATAGCAATAAGCGTGAATTTTAAAGAGCAAAGTTTCCACATGTCCAAATTTTTCCAAAAATCCCTTAGAACTCTAAAATTTTCCACCAGAAGCCACACATTATAAAGTGTCTTAAGTGCAGTTTCGTACAGACAAAAAAATATTTTCTACACAGGATGATAATTGAATGACATCGAAACTTATGTTCTGCCCAATCAAAACTTTCAAATTGACAAACAGCAATAATAAATGACTCGTGTTTTCCAAAAGTCAAGTGTTTTTTTAAGACTTCTTTCCTTTGAACGTACAAAAAACAAACCACAATCACAAGCTATAGGCAGGAGAAAAAAAAAAACTAATCAAAACATTCAACATAAGGAATCACAAGGCCAAAATGAATAAGAAAAATTAATAACAGCAGCAACGATAACAATAAAAGTTGTCGATACCTAAACAGCACGAGATAGGTAGATGGTTTGACTGACTAACTTCGGTAATGCACAGTGCCACAATTACAATTTTGCTTCCTTCCACAAAAAAAGATTGAAAGATGAACAAAAACGTCTATAGAAGTACGTGAATCAACTTACATACATTTCCGAGACATCATCACTGCTGCAGTCGCTCACCATGTTCCTGCTAGTCGAGTACCTGAAATAAGACCTAATTTCTCTGCAGAGGCGACGGGATTAGCGAACGAGCGTCAAAAGGTTAGGTAGTGAGCTCAGGCGAAGAAAGTAGTTAGAGCATCTGAAGTGCTTCAACATTAGAACCGGTAGTAGTAAATTGTGATCAGATGTTAAGGCGTTATCGAACCTTGTAATACTCCTCCCCACGATGAGAAGTGGTTTTTCTGATGCCCAATATCAACATAGATTCCGGAAAATGGATAGTACTACAACAACATTAGACGCCACATAAACACATATACAGTAGAGGACTGAAACAGAACAGGCCGCGCGACAGAACAATCATGGTGGTGGCACTTGACCTATCGAAGGTCTTCGATACCATCAACCATGTCAAACTGGATATAGAGAAGGCCACTCTCCAGCCGTGTTAGAAACGTTGGGTAATCAACTATATGTGCGGACGCCAGTCGTTTGTGGAATTCAGAAACAAGAAGTCCAAAACCCGTTGAGTGAAGCAGGGAGTTCCTTAAGGCAGTGTGATATCTCCGGAACTATTTAACCTCTACCTTTCAAAAATTCTACACCCTCCTGACGGCATAGAGATCGTAATGTATGCGAATGATTGGTTTTACCGGTGTATCAGGACAACAGGATGTTGTCGATGCCTGCTTGGGTGTTATCGCCGTGAGCATCCCTGCCACGATGTAGTTGAAAAGCACGTTAGGATATGCTGATGTTGGGCAAATTCTTACGTCGGCCTGGAGGGTTCACAGCGTGGCATACTTATCTTCGCCATATCACCCTCGCCCACCTCTTCGAATTTGTTTCTGCCACACCGTTGAAATTAACAGCCGTTCTATTATCCCTTTTTCCCGTATTCAAGAGAGATTTAACCGGCAGGTACGTAGCGAGCGATGGCAGCTGTGATGGTGTTCCTGAGCGAATGGGCAACTCTCTGAAGGGGTGATTGGTAAAATCTCTGAACCCTTTCCCTAGTGGGGTCTGTTTATAAAGACGGTGATCGGATAATGGTCTAATTCAAGGGAAATAACAGACAGATCCGGTGTTACAATGGTGATGCTTGGCGAGGTGTGGCAAACTCCTTCTTTGCCTAGGTCGGAATGCCAAAGCTTATGATTAGCATTGAAGCCCCCTAGCACCAGAAGGTCATTGCTCTAAAAAAGCGAACTAATTTCGGGCATTTCGTGACTACTACGTTTACCTGCTTGGGATAGAAAAAACCATCCTCAGGGACCTGAGGAAATTTTTTCTATAGAAAAAACCATCCTCAGTGACCTGAGGAATTTTTTTCTATAGAAAAAACCATCCTCAGGGACCTGAGGAAATTTTTTCTATAAAAAAACCATCCTCAGGGACCTGAGGAAATTTTTTCTATAGAAAAAACCATGCTCAGGGACCTGAGGAAATTTTTTCTATAGAAAAAACCATCCTCAAGGACATGAGGAAATTTTTTCTATAGAAAAAACCATCCTCAGGGACCTGAGGAAATTTTTTCTATAGAAAAAACCATCCTCAGGGACCTGAGGAAATTTTTTCTATAGAAAAAACCATCCTCAGGGACCTGAGGAAATTTTTTCTATAGAAAAAACCATCCTCAGGGACCTGAGGAAATTTTTTCTATAGAAAAAACCATCCTCAGGGACCTGAGGAAATTTTTTCTATAGAAAAAACCATCCTCTGGGACCTGAGGAAATTTTTTCTATAGAAAAAACCATCCTCAGGGACCTGAGGAAATTTTTTCTATAGAAAAAACCATCCTCAGGGACCTGAGGAAATTTTTTCTATAGAAAAAACCATCCTCAGGGACCTGAGGAAATTTTTTCTATAGAAAAAACCATCCTCAGGGACCTGAGGAAATTTTTTCTATAGAAAAAACCATCCTCAGGGACCTGAGGAAATTTTTTCTATAGAAAAGACCATCCTCAGGGACCTGAGGAAATTTTTTCTATAGAAAAGACCATCCTCAGGGACCTGAGGAAATTTTTTCTATAGAAAAGACCATCCTCAGGGACATGAGGAAATTTTTTCTATAGAAAAAACCATCCTCAGGGACCTGAGGAAATTTTTTCTATAGAAAAAACCATCCTCGGGGACATGAGGAAATTTTTTCTATAGAAAAAACCATCCTCAGGGACCTGAGGAAATTTTTTCTATTGAAAAAACCATCCTCAGGGACTTGAAGATTTTTTTTCAAAAGAAAAAAACCATCCTCAGGGACCTGAGGAAATTTTTTCTATAGAAAAAACCATCCTCAGGGGCCTGAGAAATTTTTTTCTATAGAAAAAAACCATCCTCAGGGACCTGAGGAAATTTTTGCTTTAGAAAATACCATCCTCAGGGACCTAAGGAAATTTTTTCTATAGAAAAACCCATCCTCAGGGACCTGAGGAAATTTTTTCTATAGAAAAACCCATCCTCAGGGACCTGAGGAAATTTTTTCTATAGAAAGAACCATCCTCATGGACCTGAGGAAATTTTTTCTATAGAAAGAACCATCCTCATGGACCTGAGAAAATATCAAGTGTTTCGTATCTCACTTAAACCGCAAATTATCCATAAAAAATCTTCAATTAAAATAAGTTTATATTTTTACCAGCCATCCCTTGAATATTTTTTAACTCAACAAACTACAACAAAGCCAAAGGAAAAAGAAACCCAGAGACAAAAAACCAGGAGAACACAAACCATGGCCATCATGGACAATGGGAAATGCGCCTCCCGATTCAGTGGCTCGTAAATAACATTTCTTGTGGTTTACATTTCGTAAATTTTTTGGTGTCGTTTTTGTTTGCTTGGCGGTTTTTAGGAGGCAAGGGAACATAGAAAAAAATCTGAGCATAAATGGTCATGTTGTATGAAAAACCGCAACAACAAAAACATTATTGGGAGCATGTTGTGTCTGTGTGTTTTTTTCTGCAAATATTGCTGCAGGTCCTAGCTCAAAGATTACCTCGGCTAGGCTATAACAATGACTCGCTTGCTCTCTTCTAGTTATTCGCTTGTTTTAAGTCACTGGTGCGGGGCACCCTGTTGTGTTTTTAGTTTTCCTCAGCACCACTATTGTTGCAAATCAATCAGTTTATGGCAGTTCTTCATTGTGTCCTATGATCTTCGGGATGATGACTACGACCATCATTCTCATCGTTACAATATGGTGTAACTCGTTTATGAGCTCATTAAATTTTTAACAGCATTTTTGTAGGGATTCCGCCAACTTCATTTTCATCTACATTGGCATGGCAGTAACCTCCGTTTTTGGGAAATATAAAAAAAGACACAGCCATAAAGATTTTGTGGTTGCTGCTGCCACTACTGCTGTTGTCTGTCTGTCTGCCACCGATCCACCAAACTGTTCGACATTGTTCGCCTTTATTTGAGGGAACCAAAGCTATTAAAATCGACCATAACCTGCCATTTTGTTTGATGTAAAACTAGAGGTTAAGGTAACACTTTTTCTTCGCATCTACCATCCAGCCGACGGAGGCTGTTCTTTCATTCGTTAATGAACAAATTTGCCACGGACAATTAGTTAATTTAATCGCCATAAATGTTAATGAAAAAAAAATGAAAACTTAACGTTTGGTGGTGGAAATGAGTAGCCATAAAGTTGTAGTTCCACTGAAATAGGATATCACTTGGTGAGAGATGAAATTATCACGAATGATGAGATGAAAAATATGGTAGGGAATATTTTAGAATATTATTCCAAGAATCAACAGAGCTTTAATCATGGTTTTTGAAAATAAAAGCCCAAGGAAATTAAATAAATCTTTAAAAATCGCCTTCGAGGAAATAATGAAAAATATTCTATACAAAATTGAAAAAATATGCCTTAAAAAATCCAAGTTTTGACAAAAATATTAATTGAACAAGTAAAAAAACGTTAAGTTCGGGCGGGCCGAATTTTTTATACCCTCCACCATAAAATAGTCTTAATTTAAATGGAATAATTAGGGTCCTTTCACAATTTTAGGTGTAACAACTTTTCGACAATGGATAGACTCCAACTGCCTCCCACTATTGCTTAAATTACACTGTGAACACAAATGTTGGGGCAGAGATAATTCCTTTTGGAGATGGATGCCCTTGGTGTGTGTATATCAAAAACCCCGAAGGCCAGATGCGCCGTGAGTCGAACTTTCGCGTTATGGCGTGATGAAGTTTTTGCAAGAGACCCTGTAAGCCATCATGAATTAGCATTATATCTTTGTTTGTTGTTTTTGTAGAGCACTTAAGCAACAGTGAACAAAGATATAACGCTAATTCCTGATGGCCCACAGGGTCTCTAACAAAAATTTCATCACGCCATAACGCGGAAGTTCGACTCACGGCGCATCTGTCCGTCGGGGTTCATAATATACTCACCAAGGCCTTTCTTCCCCAAGAGGAATTTTCCGTGCCCCAGACTTTCACCTCCATTTTGTTGCACAGTGTTATCTAATCTAATCTAAAAAAATGTGTTCAGCTAGGTGAAAGGTACCACTTATATAGCTGCAGGGAACTTCAAGAGTCAAATTGAGGGTAGTTTCATAAAAACAATGTAGACCCTCAAAAATTGACCCATATTGACGAATTATAGTGAAGAAATTTCGTGACCACTGAAAATTCCCGAAAATAGGGAGGTACAGTTATATGGGGGGATGGACCTATATTGAATAGACCAAATTGTAGCTAAAATTCTCAAAATACCGATCATTACAGCTAGTTCGGTTAAAAATTGCAGCTTAAATTCTCAAAATACCGAAAATCGGGAGGTACCGCTATATGGGGGCTATACCAAAACATGGACCTATGTTGACGATGTTTAGTGGAGATGTTTTATGACCACTGAGAACCTCAAGTAGCAAATTACAGCTAGTTCGATTAAAAATTGTAGCTAAAATTCTTAAAATACCGAAAATCGGGAGGTACGCTTATAAGGGGCCATACCAAAACATGGACCTATGTTGACGATGTTTGGTGGAGATGTTTCATGACCACTGAGAACCTCAAATGTCAAATTGCAGATAGTTCGGTTACAAATTGTGGCTATAATTCTCAAAATACCGAAAATCGGGAGGTACCGTTATATGGGGGCTATACCAAAACATGGACCTATGTTGACGATGTTTGGTGGAGATGTTTCATGACCACTGAGAACCTCAAATGGCAAATTACAGCTAGTTCGGGTTAAAATTGTAGCTAACATTCTCAAAATACCGAAAATCGGGAGGTACCGATATATGGGGGCTATACCAAAACATGGACCTATGTTGACGATGTTTGGTGGAGATGTTTCACGACCACTGAGAACCTCAAATGTCAAATTGCAGATAGTTCGGTTAAAAATTGTGGCTAAAATTCTCAAAATAACGAAAATCGGGAGGTACCGTTATATGGGGACTATACCAAAACATGGACCTATCCTTTAAGATATAAGTTTGTTGATCACTAGGAACCCTAAGTTCCAAATTATAGCTAATTCGGTCTGCAAATGTGGCGAATAACGTCAAAATAACTCAAATCCGGAGGTACCGTTATATGGGGGCTATACCAAAGAGTGGACCGATATAGCCCATCTTCGAACTTGACCTGCCTATGGAAAAAAGACCCTCGGGTGCAAAATTTCAGCACTCTATCTCCATTATTGCGGACGCTAGAGTGATTACAACAGACGGACAGACAGACGGACATGGGTAGATCGTCTTAGAATTTTATCCTGATCAAGAATATATATACTTTATAGGGTCGCAAATGATTAGTTCGATGTGTTACAAACGGAATGACAAACTTAATATACCCTCCATACTATGGTGGAGGGTATAAAATTCACGTTCCAACAAAACTATTTTTTTAAATCCACGTTAAGACAAAAATATTCTTTAAACAAGTGAGCCAAGGCTATAGTCGGGTCGGGGCCGACTATATGATACCCTACACCACTACCCCTGTTCATAAGCTTTTGACTAATAAAATTCAAAATATTAAAATTGGGATAGCTTAGCGCCTTTGCTCTGAATGTCTTCATTAACACAGGTCAATTTTTTTGAAACGCATTTAAGTGCATCGACAGTACAACCCAAACAAAAAATGGAAAAGTGGGATGTATGCCAACCATCAATAGGCTTCTTTCTCTGTTAGACCCCCATCAACCCCCAAAATTTCGTGAGGATCCGATCAAAATTTCGTAGTGTGATTGCACAAAAACGGAAAAAGGGATGCATTACCGACTATTGCGATATCTCTGTTGTTTGACCACCTATGACAGCCTACTTCACATCGTTGTAAAGGTGATATTTTCTACTTTCCTTGCCAGGTTTTGCTTTCGATATACCTCCTACAGAAGGGACATATTAACTTTGAAATAAAACGTTGGTCTTTTTCCAAATATTTTTTGTCACATTCCGACCCCTGAATAATATCCGACCATTATCAAGAATCAACATGTTTTTTCTTCTGTGGAACCCCATATTACACCCAAAATTTCGTGACGATCCGATCAAAATTGCGACCTGTAGCGTGATTACAAAAAAATGAAAAAATGGGATGTATTGCCGACTATTGTGATATCTCCGTCAGGTTTTGCTTTTGGTATACCCCGTATAGAAGCTGAGATATTCGATTTGAAAAAAAAAACGTTGTCTTTTTATCCACATAAATTTTTGCCAATTCCGACCCCTAAATATTATCCGACCATCACCAAAATCAATAGGCTTCTTCCACTCCGGGACCCCATCAACATCCAAAATTTCGTGACGATCCGATCAAAATTGCGACCTGTAGTGTGATTACAAGGTTTAGATGGACAGTCGGACAGACGGACGGACTGACGGACGGACACACATAGCCAGATCGACTCAGCTCGTCGAGACATTCATTTTGGTATATATAAGTATGGGTCTACGACCATTATTTCGATGCGTTACAAACTTTTTGGCCAAAACCAACTTATAATACCCTCCCCTCATAGTGGTGTAGGGTATAAAAATCGACGTTCTGACAAGAATTTTCTTTAAAAACATCCACGTTCCTACAAAAAATCCACGTTGAAAAAATATTATTTAATAAAATTCACGCAGAAAAAATATTTTTTTTAAAAAATACAAGTTCAGAAAAAATATTTTTTTAAGAAATACAAGTTCAGAAAAAATATTCTTTTAAAATCCACGTTCGGAAAAATATTAATTAAAAAATCCAAATTCTGAAAATTATCTAAAAAACCCAAATTCTGAAAATTATTTAAAAAATCCAAGTTCTGAAAATTATTTAAAAAATGCACGTTCTGAAAATTATTTTAAAAAATCCACGTTCTGAAAATTATTTAAAAAATCCACGTTCTGAAAATTATTTAAAAAATCCACGTTCTGAAAATTATTTAAAAAATCCACGTTCTGAAAATTATTTAAAAAATCCACGTTCTGAAAGATATTCTTTAAAAAATCCACTTTCTGAAAATAATTCTTTAAAAATCCAGTTATTGAAAAATATTTTTTTAAAAAATCCAAGTTCTGCAAAGAAATTTTTTTTTTAAAATCCACGTTCTGAAAAAATATTTTTTTTAAATCCACATTCTGAAAAATATATTTCTCAAAAATCCACGTCCTGAAAAAAGATTATTTAAAAAATCCACGTACTGAAAAAAATATTCTTTAAAAAACCCATGTTCTTGATAAATATTCTTTACAAAATCTAAGTTCTGAAAACTATTTCTTAACAAATCCACGTTCTGAAATATTGTTGAAAATTCAAAACTCTAAAAAAAAAGTCATGAAAAATTATTCTTTAAAAAATCCACTTGGGAAATTATTCTTTAAAAAAACAAGTTTTGAAAAACTATTCTTTAAAAAATCCATATTCTGGAAAAATTTTCTTTAAAAAATGCACGTTCTGAAGAAATTTTCATTAAAAAATCCAAGTTCTGAAAAAATATTCTTTAAAAAATCCACGTTCTGAAAAATGTTCTTTAAAAAATCCACGTGAAAAGATATTCTTTGAAAAATCCACTTTCTTTAAAAAATCCAAGTTCTAAAAAGATGTTCTTTAAAAAATCCAAGTTCTAAAAAGATGTTCTTTAAAAAATCCACGTGAAAAGATATTCTTTGAAAAATTCACGTTCTGAAAAATATTCGACGTTCTGACAAAATACTTCCACTTTCTGGAAAATATTCTTTAAAAATCCACGTTCTGAAAAAATAGTCTTTAAAAAATCCATGTTCTTGGCAAAAATTCTTTAAAAAATCCATGTTCTGAAAAATAATTTTTAAAAAATCCACGTTCTGAAAAATAATATTTAAAAAATCCACGTTCTGAAAAATAATATTTAAAAAATCCACGTTCTGAAAAATCATTTTTAAAAAATCCATGTTCGGAAAAATAATTTTTAAAAAATCCACGTTCTGAAAAATAATTTCTAAAAAATCCACATTCTGAAAAATAATTTTTAAAAAATCCACGTTCTGAAAAAAAATTTTAAAAAATCCACGTTCTGAAATAACTTTTAAAAAATCCACGTTCTGAATAATAATTTTTAAAAAATCCACGTTCTGAAAAATAATTTTTAAAAAATCCACGTTCTGAAAAATAATTTTTAAAAAATCCACGTTCTAAAAATTATTTTTAAAAAATCGACGTTCTGAAAAAGTTTTTCTTTTTTAAAAATCCACGTTCTGAAAAAGTATTTCTTTTTTAAAAATCCACGTTCTGAAAAAGTATTTCTTTTTTAAAAATCCACGTTCTGAAAACTATTTTTCTTTTTTTCAAATTCTAATATTTTTCAAAAGACGTTCTGAAAAATATTTTTTTAAAAAAATCCTAATGAAAAAAATATTTTTTAAAAATCCACGTTCTGATAAAAATGTTTTTTAAAAAATTCACGTTCTCAAAATTAATTTTTTTTATATATCCTAAGTTTTGAAAAAATATACTTTAAAAAATCCAAAATATTCTCTAAAAATCCCCGCTCTGGAAAATATTCGTTAAAAAATCCAAGATCTGAACAACAATATTTATAAAAATCCAAGTTCTGAAAAAAATATTCTTTAAAAAATTCCATGTTCTTGATAAAAAATTCTTTAAAAAATCCACGTTCTGAAAAATAATTTTTAAAAAATCCATGTTCTGAAAAAATATTTTTTTAAAAATCCACGTTCTGAAAAATATTTTTTATAAAAAATCCTAATATTTTTCAAAATATCCACGTTCTGAAAAATATTTTTTATAAAATATCCTAATATTTTTCAAAGTATCCACGTTCTGAAAAAATATTTTTTATAAAAAATCCTAATATTTTTCAAAAAATCCACGTTGTTAAATTTTCTGAACAAATATTATTTAAAAAATCCACGTTGAAAAATATTCTGAAAAAATATTTTTTAAAAATCCACGTTCTGGTAAAAATATTTTTTAAAAAATTTACGTTCTCAAAATATATTTTTTAAAATATCCACGTTCTGAACAACTGTATTTTTAAAAATCCAAGTTCTAAAAAAATAAAAAAAAATCCCAGCTCTGAAAAAAATATTCTTTAAAAAAATCAACGCCCTAAACAACAATTTTTTTTTTAAATCCACGTTCTGAAAAAAAATTAAAAGAATACACGTTCTGAAAAAAATATTCTTTAAAAAAATCCAAAAAATACTCTTTAAAAAGGTAGCGCTCTGAACATTTTATATTTAAAGTATTTTTTTTTTTCAATATTTTATATAAAATATTTTTTAAGAAATCCACGTTCTGAAAAAATATTTTTTTTAAATCCAAAAATTTTTCAAAAAATCCACGTAGAAAAAAAATATTCTGAAAAAATATTATTTAAAAAATTCACGTTGAAAAATATTCTGAAAATATATTTTTAAAAAAAATCCACGTTCTGATAAAAATATTTTTTAAAAAAATTCAAGTTCTGAAAGTATATATTTTTAAAATGTTCTGAAAAAAATTACTTTAACAAATCCAAAATATTCTCTAAAAATCCCGATCTGGAATAATATTCTTAAAAAAGTCCACGTCCTGAACAACTATTTTTTTTTAAAATCCACGTTCTGAAAAAAGTTAAAAGAATTCACGTTCTTAAAAAAAATTAAAAGAATCCACGTTCTGAGAAAAATAATATTCTTTAAAAAATCCAAGTCCTGAACAACTACGTTCTAAAAAAATTAAAAGAAACCACGTTATGAAAAAAAAAAATTCTTTAAAAAAATCCACTTTCTGAAAAAGATATTCTTTAAAAAAATCCACTTTCTGAAAAAAATAGTCTTTAAAAAAATCCAAGTTCTGAAAAAATATTGTTTAAAAAAATCCAAGTTCCGAAAAACATGAAAAAATATACGCTGAAAAATATTCTTTAAAAAATCCAAGTTCTGAAAAACATGAAAAAATATACGCTGAAAAACATTCTTTAAAAAATCCACGTTCTGCGAAAAGTATTCTTTAAAAATGAATCGTTATAAAAATATTTTATATTTAAATTTTATATTTTATATTTGCTATTTTATGTTTTACATTTTACATATATTTCATATTTTGTTGGATTAAGTTTAGCGTAGACAGTGCAACAAACCTGTGGCTTCTCTCACAAACATAATATCCCTCAAGATGACTGTCGATGACAGTCGAAATATTGGAAACAATATAATTTAAAAAACAATAAATTAAACATTGTTCTATTCGACCTTTAGCCAAACTAAATCCAACAAAATATTACAACAACAGGTCAACAATAACATATTTCATATTTTATATATTATATTCTATATTCTACATTTTATAGTTTATATCTTATATTGTATATTCTTTATTTTATTTTTAATGTTATATATTTTATAATATATATTTTATATTTTTTATTTTATTTTTATATATGATATTTTATATTTTATAGTTAATGTTTAAATGTTTTAATGTAATTTAGAAAATCCTCGTTCAGTGATTTGCTTCTCTTTGTAATGCTTAAAATATATATATATATATATTACCAGTTGACCACACAGTTGTACCTCCCTCCCCTTACTCGACAACGATGACCCAATGTGATCTGATAACAATTAGAGAAATATTTTTATTGCTGCAACACTAACATGCCAAATATTTAACATAAAATGTCCAAAAACCCACAATGAATGGCAAATACGAAGTGACCCAGCCAGGGTTGTGGATAACAATAAAGAAATCGGCAGCTATAATAACAAGAACAACAAAACGACAGCATATAATAAAACTAAAACAACAGTAAAGACAATTACAAGAGAACAACAACAACAAAAACAAAGAAGAACAATGGCCAAAACAACATTAACAGAGGCTAAGAAGAATGTACCGCTTCATGTAATCAGCTACCAAAAAAAAAAAAAAAACAACAACAACAGAATGAATTAAAGTCAAAGTAACAAAACACCAAAACGCCATCTAAATAGCGAGAACAACAACAAATAGACGATGACGACAACAACAACAATGTAATTGTTCAAAAGCACCAAAGCCAACAGAGAAATACAAAAAAAAAAAACGACAAAATATGGGCTATTTACGGTCATATGAATTTATGTAAACTATGGGTGGGTAGGAGGAGCTGAAGAAGACGAAGCCAAGTCAAGGAATGACAACCACTTACCATTGGTAACAACTGCCGAAAAATATGTAAACATTGAATGACCTTCGAGAATTAAAAAATCAACCAAAAGAAACAAAAAACATAATCATACATTTCAGTTACCGTTCTTGGTGGTGGTGTTGTTGTTGATGCTGCAGCCGCTGCACAATTTCCATGCAGAAGACTTGAAAGTCGGTTGGAGACTCCAAACAGCGGCCATGCAAAGCTAGTAACAGAATTTGCCAAAATTCAATTGCAATGGACAACTATTAAAATACAACACATATTTTCATTTGTTGTCAGATTCAGTTGGTTGTTGCTTAGCATACGAGAATGGTTCCGAATTCCGAGAGGTCAAGGTGGAATTGAATGTGCCCTACAATGTAATGTACTTCAGGACATTTACACATTGTTTGACAAATATTTGAAAAATCCACGTTGCTTAAAAATCTCAGGTGCTTTCAAAAATAATTTTAAAAATCCACGGTTCTTGCAAAATATTTTTAAAAATCCACGTTGCTTGAAAAATATTTTTAAAAATCCACGTTGCTTGAAAAATATTTTTAAAAAATCCCCGTTGCTTGAAAAATATTTTTAAAAATCCCCGTTGCTAGAAAAATGTTTTAAAAAAATCCACGTTGATTGAAAAATATTTAAAACATCCACGTTGCTTGAAAAATATTTTTAAAAAATCCACGTTGCTTGAAAAATATTTTTAAAAAATCCACGTTGCTTGAAAAATGTTTTTAAAAAATCTACGTTGCTTGAAAAATATTTTTGAAAAATCCACGTTGCTTGAAAAATATTTTTGAAAAATCCACGTTAATTGAAAAATATTTTTAAAAAATCCACGTTAATTGAAAAATATTTTTAAAAAATCCACGTTAATTGAAAAATATTTTTAAAAAATCCACGTTAATTGAAAAATTTTTTTAAAAAATCCACGTTTATTGAAAAATATTTTTAAAAAATCCACGTTAATTGAAAAATATTTTTAAAAAATCCACGTTGTTTCAAAAATATTTTTAAAAAATCCACGATGCTTGAAAAATATTTTTAAAAAATCCACGTTGCTTGAAAAATATTTTTAAAAAATCCACGTTGCTTGAAAAATATTTTTAAAAAATCCACGTTGCTTGAAAAATATTTTTAAAAAATCCACGTTGCTTGAAAAATATTTTTAAAAAATCCACGTTGCTTGAAAAATATTTTTAAAAAATCCACGTTGCTTGAAAAATATTTTTAAAAAATCCACGATGCTTGAAAAATATTTTTAAAAAATCCACGTTGTTTCAAAAATATTTTTAAAAAATCCACGATGCTTGAAAAATATTTTTAAAAAATCCACGTTGCTTGAAAAATATTTTTAAAAAATCCACGTTGCTTGAAAAACATTTTTAAAAAATCCACGTTGCTTCAAATATATTTTAAAAAATCCACGTGGCTTGAAAATTATTTTTAAAAAATCCACGTTGCTTCAAATATATTTTAAAAAATCCACGTGGCTTCAAATATATTTTAAAAAATCCACGTGGCTTGAAAATTATTTTTAAAAAATCCACGTTGCTTGAAAATTATTTTTAAAAAATCCACGTTGCTTGAAAAACATTTTTAAAAAATCCACGTTGCTTGAAAAATATTTTTAAAAAATCCACGTTGCTTCAAAAATATTTTAAAAAAATCCACGTTGCTCGAAAAATATTTTTAAAAAATCCACATTGCTTGAAAAATATTTAAAAAAAAATCCACGTTGCTTGGAAAATATTTTTAAAAAATCCACGTTGCTTGAAAAATATTTTTAAAAAATCCACGTTGCTTGAAAAATATTTTTAAAAAATCCACGTTGCTTGAAAAATATTTTTAAAAAATCCACATTGCTTGAAATTTTTAAAAAATCCACGTTGCTTGAAAATTATTTTTAAAAAATCCACGTTGCTTGAAAAATATTTTTAAAAAATCCACGTTGCTTCAAAAATATTTTTAAAAAATCCACGTTGCTCGAAAAATATTTTTAAAAAATCCACATTGCTTGAAAAATATTTAAAAAAAAAATCCACGTTGCTTGGAAAATATTTTTAAAAAATCCACGTTGCTTGAAAAATATTTTTAAAAAATCCACGTTGCTTGGAAAATATTTTTAAAAAATCCACGTGTCTTGGAAAATATTTTTAAAAAATCCACGTTAATTGAAAAATATTTTTAAAAAATCCACGTTAATTGAAAAATATTTTTAAAAAATCCACGTTAATTGAAAAATATTTTTCAAAAATCCACTCGTATTCCTCATTGAAAAATATTTCAAACAAAATGACAAATCAATCATACCCATCACCAATTGTGCACTGACTTTGAAAATATTCAAAACAAAAGACTTAAGAGAGCAACATGAATTTGACAGGCCATGTTGATATAAGATGATGATGGTATTATAAACAATTATTTATTGCTTTTGTTATTTAGTATGGCGTCTGATATGGTGGTTGATTTGGTTGGCTCTGACCACCATCACCACTATTATTTTACATGGCGAGTGGCCAGCTAGCTTAGCTGGCTAAACTTGTTAGATTTTGAGTATACACTCCTTGTATGGCATTGCCATATTATCATATTTGTGTGTCCACATGTTGTAATTGTGATGTTATGTATGTGGCACCATCAAGGTGTCCATCATTTATTCATCGTGGTGGAGAAGCAGAAATTTGCATTTTGTTTAGAAATTTCAATGCAACTTGTACTGGCAATGATGGTTGTGGTGGTGAGCTTGATTCTTTTTGGAACAATGCCTTGTATTTTCTTTTTTCAATCGATCGATGTGACATTTTAAAGAATCTAAACTTCTCCATACCTTTCCCACCTCCCCAGTTGAGGAGAGAGAAAACAATACAAGAAACAAAACGTTATGTTTTGTTGTTTCTGGTATTTAAAATAGTTTTGTCAGTCATAGTCGTGGAGAAGTATTAGAAAGACACACACGGAGCTGAAAAATGGATGAACAGCAATTTCATATAAACTGACAATGGAACAAGAAATCTCTTACAAGAAAAACTGTTATAAATTTCATGTATCGAAAGGATGATGAGTATGAAAATCATGGAAGGTGTAGGAAGAGATTTTTTCAAGATCCAACTTACTATGATTTTAAAAGAATATTTGGCCAGGCGTAGGCGTGTATTTAAGAAAATATTCAGATTTTCCACAAAGACGTGGATTTTTTAAAAAATATTTTTCTGGAGTTCGTTTAAAGATTCGGATTTTTTAAAAAATTATTTTTCCGACGTGGATGTTTTAAGGAATTCGTACAAAGACGTGGATTTTGAAAAAAAAATTCTCAGATTTCCACGAGAGCGTGGATTTTATAAAAAATATTTTTCAAATTTTTCACAATGGAGTGGATTTTTCAAAATATAATTTTCAGATTTTCCACAAAGGCGTGAATTTTTAAAAAAATATTTTTCTGGATTTCCACAATGGCGTGGATTTTTTATAAATATTTTTCAGATTTTTCACAAATGCGCTGATTTTTTAAAAAATATTTTTCAGATTTTTCACAAATGTGTGGATTTAATAAAAAATATTTTTCAGAATTTTTACAAAGACGTGGATTTTTTAGAAATATTTTCCAGATTTTTCACAAAGGCGTGGATTTTTTAAAAAATAATTTTCAGGATTTCAACAAAGAATGGGATTTCTACTAAAAATTGGATTTAAAAAAATATTTTATAGGATTTGCACAAAGAATTGGATTTTTAAAAAAATATTTTTCAGAATTTCCATAAGGACGTGTATTTAAAAAAAAAATATTTTATCAGAACTTCCACATGGACGTGATTTTTTTTTTTAATATTTCCAGAGTTTCCGAGAATTTTGTAAAAAATATTTTTCAGAATTTTCGCAAGGACGTTGATTTTTTAAAAAATATTTTTCAGAATTTCCACAAGGACAGGGATTTTTAAAAAATATTTTTCAGAAGTTCGCACAAAGATGTGGATTTATAAAATCTGGATTTCGAACAAAAACGTAGATTTTTAAAAAAAAAAATCCGGATTTCGTACAAAGGCGTACATTTTGTAAAAAATATTTTTCAGGATTTCGCACAAGGCGTGGATTTTGTAAAAAAAATATTTTCCAAAATTTCGCTCAAAGGCGTGGATTTTGTAAAAAATATTTTTCAAGATTTCGCAAAAAGCAGTGCTTTTTTTAAATATTTTTAGGATTTCGCACAAAGATGTGTATTTTTTAAAAAAAATTTCAGGATTTCGCACAAAGGCGTGGATTTTTTAGAAAAATATATATCAGAAAATTCACAGGACTGGACATTTTTTAAAATTTTTTTCTGAAGGTCCACAAGGACGTGGCTTTTTTAAAAAAATATTTTTCAAAAGGTCCACAAGGACGTGGATTTTTAAAAAAATATTTTTTAGAAAGCCCTGAAGGACGTGAATTAAAAAATCAGAATTTTTACAAGGATGTGAATTTTGTTTAAAAAATATTTTTCAGAATTTTCAGAAGGACGTGGATTGTTTAAAAAATATTTTTTAGAAAGCCCAGAAGGACGTGAATTAAAAAATCAGAATTTCTACAAGGATGTGGATTTTTTTAAAAAATATTTCTAGAATTTTCACAAGGACGTGGATTGTTTAAAAAATATTTTCCAGAATTTCCACTAGGACGTGGATTTTTTAGAAAATATTTTTCAGAATTTCCACTAGGACGTGGATTTTTTAGAAAATATTTTTCAGAATTTCCACTAGGACGTGGATTTTTTAGAAAAATATTTTTCAGAATTTCCACTAGGACGTGGATTTTTTAGAAAATATTTTTCAGAATTTCCACTAGGACGTGGATTTTTTAGAAAAATATTTTTCAGGCGGGACATTTTTTAAAAAATATTTTTCTGAAAGACCACAACGACGTAAATTTTTAAAATTTTTTCAGTCGATCCACAAGGACGCATATTTTTTGAAAAAAATATTTTTCAGAAAGTGCAGAAGGGCGTGGATTTTAAAAAAATCAGAATTTAAACAAGGACGTGAATTTTTTTAAGAAATATTTTTCAGAATTTCCACACGGACGTTGATTTTTTTAAAAAATATTTTTCAGAATTTTCACAATATTTTTCAGGATTTCCACAAGGACGTGGATTTTTTAAAAAATATTTTTCAGAATTTCCACAAGAACGTGGATTTTTTAAACAATATTTTTCAGGATTTCCACAAGGACGAGGATTTTTTTAAAAAATATTTTTCAGAATTTCCACAAGGACGTGGATTTTTTTAATATTTTCTGGAATTTCCACAAGGACGTGGATATTTTTAAAAAAATATTTTTCAGAATTTTCACAAGGACGTGGATTTTTTTTTAAAAAAATATTTTTCAGAATTTTCACAAGAACGTGGATTTGTTTAAAAAAAACGATTTTCAGAATTTCAACGAGGACGTGGATTTGTTTAAAAAAATCTTTTTCAGAATTTCCACAAGGACGTGGATTTGTTTAAAAAGATCTTTTTCAGAATTTCCACAAGGACGTGGATTTTTTAAAAAAAATCTTTTTCAGAATTTCCACAAGGACGTGGATTTTTTTAAAAAAAATCTTTTTCAGAATTTCCACAAGGACGTAGATTTTTTTTAAAAAAAAATCATTTTCAGAGTTTCCACAAGGACGTGGAATTTTTAAAAAAATATTTTTCAGAATTTTCACATTGTTTAAAAAATATTTTTCGGAATTTCCACAACATTTTGCACAAAGGCATGGATTTTTTAGAAAAATATTTTTAAGGATTTCGCACAAAGTCGTGGATTTTTTAGAAAAATATTTTTCAGAAAATACACAAGGCGGGACATTTTTTTAAAAAATATTTTTCTGAAAGTCCACAACGACGTGGATTTTTTAAAAAATATTTTTCAGATGGTCCACAACGACGTAGATATTTTAACAAATATTTTTCCGAAGGTCCACAATGACGTAGATATTTTAAAAAATATTTTTCAGAAAACCTAGATGGACGTGGTTTAAAAAAAATCTTAATTTCCACAAAGACGTGAATTTTTAAAAAAATATTTTTCAGAATTACCACGAAGACGTGGATTTGTTAAACAATATTTTTCAGGAATTCCACAAGGACGTGGATTTTTTAAAAAAGGACGTGGATTCCACAAGGACGTGGATTTTTTAAAAAAGGACGTGGATTCCACAAGGACGTGGATTTTTTAAAAAAGGACGTGGATTCCACAAGGACGTGGATTTTTTAAAAAAGGACGTGGATTTTTTTAAAAAATATTTTTCAGAATTTCCATAAGGACGTGGATTTTTTTAAAAAATATTTTTCAGAATTTCCATAAGGACGTGGATTTTTTTGTTTAAATATTTTGTTGAATTTCCACAAGGACGTGGATTTTTTTTAAAAAATATTTTTCAGAATTTTCACAAGGACGTGGATTTGTTTAAAAAATTCTTTTTCAGAACTTCCACAAGGACGTGGATTTTTTTAAAAAAATCTTTTTCAGAACTTCCACAAGACGTGGATTTTTTTAAAAAAATATTTTTCAGAATTTTCACATTGTATAAAAAAATATTTTTTAGAATTTCCACAAGGACCTGGATTTTTTTTTTAAATATTTTTCCAAGATGTGTATTTTTTAAAAAATATCTTTCAGAATTTTCACATTGTGTACAAAATATTTTTTAGAATTTCCACAAGGACCTGAATTTTTTTTAAAAATATTTTTCCAAGATTTGTATTTTTTTTAAATATTTTCAGGATTTTTCAGGATTGCACAAAGACATGGATTTTTTAAACAATATTTTTCAGGATTTCCACAAGGACGTGGAGTTTTTTAAAAATATTTTTCAGGATTTCCACAAGGACGTGGATTTCTTTTAAAAATAGTTTGTAAAATTTCCACAAGTGCGTGGATTTTTCTGAATTTCCACAAGGACGTGGATTTTTTAAAAAAATATTTTTTAGAATTTCCAGTAGGACGTGGATTTAAAAAAATTTCCACAAGGACGTGGAGTTTTTAAAAAAAAATATTTTTTAGAATTTCAACTAGGACGTGGATTTTTTTAAAAAATATTTCTCAGAATTTCCACAAGGACGTGCAGTTTTTAAAAAAAATATTTTTCAGAATTTCCAAAAAGACGTGGATTTTTTTAAAAAATACTTTTCAGAATTTCCACAAAGACGTGGATTTTTTTAAAAAATACTTTTCAGAATTTCCACAAAGACGTGGTTTTGTCTAAAAATATTTTTCAAAGTTTTTTAAAAAATATTTTTCAGAATTTCCACGTGGACGTGGATTTTTTAAAAAATATTTTTTAGAATTTCCACAAGGACGTTAATTTTTTAAAAAAATATTTTTCAGAAGGACGTGGATTTTTTTAAAAAATATTTTTCAGAAGGACGTGGATTTTTTTAAAAAATATTTTTTAGAAGGACGTTGCTTTTTTTAAAAAAATATTTTTCAGAAGGACGTGGATTTTTTAAAAAAATATTTTTCAGAAGGACGTGGATTTTTTAAAAAATATTTTTCAGAAGGACGTGGATTTTTTTAAAAAATATTTTTCAGAAGGACGTGGATTTTTTTAAAAAATATTTTACAGAAGGACGTGGATTTTTTTAAAAAATATTTTTCAGAAGGACGTGGATTTTTTTAAAAAATATTTTTCAGAAGGACTTGGATTTTTTTAAAATATATTTTTCAGAAGGACGTGGATTTTTTTAAAAAATATTTTTCAGAAGGACTTGGATTTTTTTAAAAAATATTTTTCAGAAGGACTTGGATTTTTTTAAAAAATATTTTTCAGAAGGACGTGGATTTTTTTAAAAAATATTTTTCAGAAGGACGTGGATTTTTTTAAAAAATATTTTTCAGAAGGACGTGGATTTTTTTAAAAAATATTTTTCAGAAGGACGTGGATTTTTTTAAAAAATATTTTTCAGAAGGACGTGGATTTTTTTAAAAAATATTTTTCAGAAGGACGTGGATTTTTTTAAAAAATATTTTTCAGAAGGACGTGGATTTTTTTAAAAAATATTTTTCAGAAGGACGTGGATTTTTTTAAAAAATATTTTTCAGAAGGACGTGGATTTTTTTAAAAAATATTTTTCAGAAGGACGTGGATTTTTTTAAAAAATATTTTTCAGAAGGACGTGGATTTTTTTAAAAAATATTTTTCAGAAGGACGTGGATTTTTTTAAAAAATATTTTTCAGAAGGACGTGGATTTTTTTAAAAAATATTTTTCAGAAGGACGTGGATTTTTTTAAAAAATATTTTTCAGAAGGACGTGGATTTTTTTAAAAAATATTTTTCAGAAGGACGTGGATTTTTTTAAAAAATATTTTTCAGAAGGACTTGGATTTTTTTAAAAAATATTTTTCAGAAGGACGTGGATTTTTTTAAAAAATATTTTTCAGAAGGACGTGGATTTTTTTAAAAAATATTTTTCAGAAGGACGTGGATTTTTTTAAAAAATATTTTTCAGAAGGACGTGGATTTTTTTAAAAAATATTTTTCAGAAGGACGTGGATTTTTTTAAAAAATATTTTTCAGAAGGACGTGGATTTTTTTAAAAAATATTTTTCAGAAGAACGTGGATTTTTTTAAAAAATATTTTTCAGAAGGACGTGGATTTTTTTAAAAAATATTTTTCAGAAGGACGTGGATTTTTTTTAAAAATATTTTTTTAGAATTTCCAAAAGGACATGGATTTTTTTAAAAAATATTTTTCAGAATTTCCACTAGGACGTGGATTTAAAAAATATTTTTCAGAATTTCCACTAGGACGTGGATTTAAAAAATATTTTTCAGAATTTCCACTAGGACGTGGATTTAAAAAAATATTTTTCAGAATTTCCACTAGGACGTGGATTTAAAAAATATTTTTCAGAATTTCCACTAGGACGTGGATTTAAAAAAAAATCAGAATTTCCACATGGACCTGGATTTTTTAAAAAATATTTTTCAGAATTTCCACAAGGACCTGCATTTTTAAAAAATATTTTTCAGAATTTCCACAAGGGCATGGATTTTTTAAAAAAATATTTTTCAGGACCTCCACAAGGTCGTGAATTTTTTTAAAAAAAATTTCTCATAATTTCAACAAGGACGTGGATTTTTTTAAAAAATATTTCTCATAATTTCCACAAGGACGTGGATTTTTTTAAAAAATTTTTTTCAGAATTTCCGCAATGACGTGGATTTTTTTTAAAAATATTTTTCAGAATTTAATTTTTCAAAGAATATTTTTTACTTGATCTGATCTCACCCACCTCGTATCCTTTGAACAAAATCATAGATTCTAATATGATTGTTAGGTGCACTGCGACAAGTACAGAAGGAACATAACATCAAATTCAAACTCTTTTCCTTTCCGTTTGGCAAAAAACCAACAAAAACAATCAAACTTTCTTGCAGACAATCGAAAAGCTGGACAGCTGATGTAGTATCAGTGACCGGTGATACAATTCTTTAACTTTTTAAATCCCAAACTTCGTTGTCATTCAAGTTGGAAATTGTTCAGATCAATGTTCAGAGGCTACAACAAAGCTAAGAACTTCAAATTAACTTTTTTTGTGTTGCTGTTCTGTGAGAGGTATTGAGTAAGCCGCCGCCAGTGATTATTTTGCCGACATTTTTTACAAGGTTTAAGAAGAGGAGGATGGGGCACCAAATCAAACACGTCACTCAGAATTGTTGTCACAATTCCGAAATCTTTAAAATGCACAAACACACACACACACACGCACGAGGAGTTCATACCCCTGTGTAAGAAATCATATTTTGTCCAAAGTTGAGTACATCAAATCACATAAAACTGCTGCTGCTGTTGTTTTTGTGCTTCGTGTTTTTTTTTCTATGGGACTTCTTAGCTGGGTAGTAAAAATTGAAGTTGGATGGTGTTTTTTTGTTGGCTTGCTTTGGAACATCTCTAATCATGATAAACTTTCGGCTTGGCTTCATCTTCATGTTTTCTTTCGTCTTAGGCTGTCGATTTGTGTGTCTGTTCAGCGACATAACACCAACATGGAGAACATAAAAAAACCTACCGCGCTTATTCATCAACGTTTTTTACACTTAATTGAAATACCAATGCGTCGGCTGTATATGTTGTTGCATCTCCGCGAGAGAGTGTGTGCAACATAATTCATACAACATTGTGTACTCTGCTTAGAACAGTAGTGAATGCAGAAGGCACAGTAACTCCGGGCTATTGTAGAGAATTTTTAAAGATGAACAGAAATTTAAGAAACAAAAATCCTAACAAGCACAAGTGGATGGATAACACTGTGCAGCAGCATTTTTGGGGGGTGGAAAATTTCATTTGGAGATGAAAGCCCTTGATGAGTATACTAAGAACCCAAAAGGAAATTTTCGCCATAGGTCAAGTTTCTGAGATATCGCGCGATGAAGTTTTTGATTTTTTCCCTATAATACTTGGGAAAATAGCTCCATATCTCTGTTTGGCGTTGTTGTAGCATCGTTTTGAGGTGACATGTCTTTAGTCAAATCGATTGGCGAATCTTTTTGTAGAACATTTCATTCTTCTAACTCGATGCCTTTCATGTCCTTTTCGTCCTTTAATTCTTGAACCGTAGTGAAAGTACCACAAGATAAGATTTTTCAGCATCCAAATATTCTACAAAAATGTTGCTCAGCAGATTTTAGGTACGGTTCTCTTTGACAGCTAATCGATTTTGTCCCGTTTTCATTGTCATTTTTGACATTTATTCGGACTTGGTTCAGAAATAAACTATGTTTTGTTTTTCTGTATATTCGTTATTGGTTATGCATAGGTATGTAGACATTACCAATGGGTATTGCTTATGTAGACATCTGGGGTGCTTCTGAAATATTTACCACAAATAGCTCTTGTATTGGTGAACATGTTAACAACAAAATTTCTTGGAGGTTAGATCCGGTTATCTCAGTTTTTGAACCGGATATTCCGACACTAAAACCGATTCTTGAACCGGTTTTAAGTAACCGATTAAACTTATATGTATACCATTAAAAAGCTTATAGAGTTGTCAATCAAATTAAATTAATTCGCTTATGAAAACTTTGCTAGTTGCGGTTTTAGAACAAAAAACCCGTTTTCTTAAACCGTTTTTAAGGAAAAATATCAGTACGCGCATATATGAGATCAAAGGCTGGGGGGTGAAAAAATCTTTTTGGCGATGAATGTCGATGAAGGTAATATGATGAACCCGGAAGAACAGTTTTGCCATAGGTCAAACTTCTGAGTTATGGCATGATAAATTGTCGCTATGTTTTTGTCATGTAGGTCTGTATAGTTTGTCAAGAAATAATTCATTTCGCTATAACTCAGAAGTTTGACCTATGGCAAAACTGTTCTTCCGGGTTCATCATATTACCTTCATCGACATTCATCGCCAAAAAGATTTTTTCACCCCCCAGCCTTTGATCTCATATATGCGCGTACTGATATTTTTCCTTAAAAACGGTTTAAGAAAACGGGTTTTTTGTTCTAAAACCGCAACTAGCAAAGTTTTCATAAGCGAATTAATTTAATTTGATTGACAACTCTATAAGCTTTTTAATGGTATACATATAAGTTTAATCGGTTACTTAAAACCGGTTCAAGAATCGGTTTTAGTGTCGGAATATCCGGTTCAAAAACTGAGATAACCGGATCTAACCTCCAAGAAATTTTGTTGTTAACATGTTCACCAATACAAGAGCTATTTGTGGTAAATATTTCAGAAGCACCCCAGATGTCTACATAAGCAATACCCATTGGTAATGTCTACATACCTATGCATAACCAATAACGAATATACAGAAAAACAAAACATAGTTTATTTCTGAACCAAGTCCGAATAAATGTCAAAAATGACAATGAAAACGGGACAAAATCGATTAGCTGTCAAAGAGAACCGTACCTAAAATCTGCTGAGCAACATTTTTGTAGAATATTTGGATGCTGAAAAATCTTATCTTGTGGTACTTTCACTACGGTTCAAGAAATAAAGGACGAAAAGGACATGAAAGGCATCGAGTTAGAAGAATGAAATGTTCTACAAAAAGATTCGCCAATCGATTTGACTGAAGACATGTCACCTCAAAACGATGCTACAACAACGCCAAACAGAGATATGGAGCTATTTTCCCAAGTATTATAGGGAAAAAATCAAAAACTTCATCGCGCGATATCTCAGAAACTTGACCTATGGCGAAAATTTCCTTTTGGGTTCTTAGTATACTCATCAAGGGCATTCATGTCCAAAAGAAATTTTCCACCCCCCAGACTTTGAGTTCCATTTTGTGTCACAGTGTAATAGATAATTTTAAATAGTATTTTACAATATACAGAATAGCTTACTTCCCAATGTAAGAGGCTCGAAATTTCCGAAGAAGTCCTTATATAACTTTGTACCGATCAGAAATATGACTCTTTGAAATAATGGTTTTAGACCCACGTATTTCAAGACCAATATGTAAATGGAGCCAATCTAGATCTGTAGGATCGTGTTCCTGGCTGGTTAACGGGATATATATCAAAAGAAGTGTTAAGGTCTCATCAACAAACCCCTCTTCCAGAACAGTTGTAAAGTTTTGTAACGTGATTTTCTCGTCGGCTGGGATAAGTCCAGTCGCGTCCTGGGTCCTCATAAGGGCCAACTAAAGCTTCCTTTTATGGGTTAAATCAGATGATTATTGATCTTAATAATATTATGTTCCACTTCAATGAAATCCGATAAGATTATAGGCTTGGGTATGCTTGTAGCAAGGCCGCTATGGATCGGTCGGTAATGACGACGGTCATTGATGTTCAGGATTGACGATGTTTGTTAATGATATTGAGATGTGATAATGAAACGGAGTCCGTTGACAACGATGATGAGCTCGGGAACTAGTCCATCATCACACGCGACAATATGATGAAGATCGGGAACTCGCCTGATGATGATGACCGGGAATGACGATATTATCAGATACATCAGCACTGCTACGAAACAAAGAACCGAAGTTTCTATGAGGAAGATAATAACAAAGTCTCTGTGTGGGCCAGGCGACAGAAGCCGCTAGTTGGGTCAAAATACGGAAGTCCCTGTGTGGAAAAGAAATCCGAAGAACTTGTGTGGGACTGGAATCCAAAGATTCTGTAGGATTCCCTTGGCGAATACAAGCTTCCTGCAATAGCAAGGTCCTTTCAATGGCGAAACGTGAAATACTAAAAACTCAGATGACATGAGGTAAATGAGAATTATTTCCATTAGAGTAGTTGATGAAGTTGCAACGAAGTGAACTAAATCCATATGAATAAGTGCGGGCTGTTTTATGAAATTTATTTAAAGCTGACAGTTCTTGTTGTCCTTATTGCAATGATATAATTGTTTTCGTGTGTTAGACCAAGCATAATGGGACCGAACGCTCTAAAATCCTACGGTGAACAACTAAAAGTACTGGTAGTCACGTTAACTATCGAAAAGAGTCCAAAATTTGGAAATCGTAATCTTTCTACCAAGTTTAAAGCCAGTTCAAAGATTGACCACGGGTATGCACTATCATTCACGGGCCTGTACCACATGCTGGACAGATGTTGTACACTGTGTAATCAATCCTTGTCATCTATGAATTTCCGTGGTAGCTGATGTTCTTCGGCTGCAATAAATGGCGGTTGTGCTTCGAGGACCGTATTCACACAATAGTTGTTTGTGGCTATCTCCGACTGCATCTGTGTGAATACTATAGGTTTGAATAATAATCCTGCTAATCTAGGGGCTTTTTTTGGTAACATTGAACGTCTCTCTTTAAATCACGAAGATCCGTCCTGACATTAGAATGGCTCTCACGGTAACAACCGAGCAAGACGATGCCATTGTGTTGGCGTACTGGAAGAATTTTCGTCTCCCCATGCAGATGGTATACTAATGATACGAGGAGACGAAGCAGTGTTCTGAAATCCATGCTGCACCAAAAGTCGTTGCTGCTGGCGCTATACGTGACTGAGGTCCTAACTTCCTTATTCCCGGGTTCGAAAGTAAGCTAGCGTTGCTTACAATTCACTTATTCCGGCTGAAATATTGCAAATTATCAGGTGATCTACTTGTCCCACTTATGCTTACCGGCCAATCTGTTAATTTTAAGCTCCCTGACTCTGGGGTCACTGGGGTTGTACAGCTATTTATCGGTGGGATGTATACATTAAGCTACTCTACCCCAGCAGTGACCTGACCCCTACTCACATACATACCAATATGCGGGTTATTAGAGCCACGCTCAAACGAGATAGGTCTGTATTGAACAGACTGGTGAAAAAGGAAAGCTAATTCCCTGCCACTTCTGGCACGATTCTTCCTCAGTACGTTGTAACCATTACATTGCTGTAAGCATCAGTTGTTGTTTTAACAGTTCGGTTGTAATCAGAAGTTTTTTTTCTGGAGATTGCTTTATAAATGGGAACAAGAAAGGAAAATGTGGGAGCCACCGTGGTGCAATAATATGCACACCCGCCTTGCACGTTGAATGAACAGGTTCGAGTCCCAGGCCAGGAAGGGTGTTCTGAGAGTTCGCAATCGGCAGTTGGTTTACGTCCACATCTTACATGTCCTCATGATAGCACCTGAAGTACATACGAAAGCGTCTAGGTGGTGGATCTTCCATCATTTCATGATGGTAAGGGTGACTGTTAATATGCCAACAGGAACTGTGTAATAAGCAACACATTATGTTGTGTGACTAAGAACATTTGGTCTCCTCATGAAGATGATCCACATTTTTCATCTGAACGCAACCTTTATAAATGCGCAAAGTATTAATTTGGGATGTTTGCAGGATTCTCCATTGTATGTTGCTCATGAAGGAAGTCTAAACCGGGCGGCACAATTAAATACAGAGAGATCAATGGCCTTATATGTCACCAGCAATTTCTCCGTATTTTTGCCCAGAAGGTCCCAGGGCAAAAATACAAATTTTTATACCCTCAGCCTTTAGGCTACACTTTGATACGGCCAAAAATGTGCCTCATAGAAATAAAGGTTTTAGACCCCAAGTATGCTTGGACGAAATTTGTTTCAGGCAATTTGAGTCGATTTAGCCATGTCTGTCCGTCTGTTTGTCTGACTGGCTGGTACGCACGATAACTCTCGAACGGATCAAGCGATTCGAACCAAATTTTGGGATAGTAATATTTTGTCCAAACTTAGTTTAAGTTCGAAGATGGGCCTTATCGGTCCACTCCTTCCACAAAAGTTCAACATTTTTCTGTAAAATGGTGTGAACCATAACTCTTGAAGGGAGCAATCGATTCGGTCCAAACTTTGCACATCGTATTATTCCTTCCGAATATATGTAGATTCGGTTCGAATATGGACTATTGGACCACTCCTTCGGGTACCTCCCAAAGTTTTGAAATTTGTTTGAGTAAGTTGTCCATGCGGCTTCCTTTACGACAGTACAATTTTTTTCTTGCGCAAGTCTATACTTCCTGAGATATTGGGCAAAATGATCCAAGAAACCCTAACGACACCACCCAAAATGGCAAATCCGCAAGATAATTCTCGCAGGGAGTTTCTGATTGATACAGACTTTGCACATCATATTATTTTATCCAGTCAGGCGTCAGGTTGGAATATGGAGTACATCGGGCTACTCCTTCGGGTACCTCCCACGCAAAATTCGGATAAAGTGAAGTTTAAGAACGTCTTTCGGATCGTCTTGAAATTTTTTTATGCAGCTCTCCTAGCGACGGTACAATTTTTTTTCTTGCGCAAGTTCTTACTTCCTGAGATATTGGGCAAAATGTTCCAAGAAACCCTGACGGCACCACCCAAAATGGGAAATCCGTAAGATAAATCTTGCAGGGAGTTTCTGATTGATACAGACTTTACGCATCATATTATTTCATCCAGTCAGGTATCAGGTTGGAATATGGACTATATCGGTCCACTCCTTCGGGTACCTCTCACACAAAATTCGGATAAAGCGAAGTTTAAAAACTCCTCTTGGATTGTCTTGAATTTTTTTCAGCAGGTTATCCATGCGGTTCCTTTTACGACAGTAAAATTTTTTTCTTGCGCAAGTCCTTACTTCCTGGGATATTGGGCAAAATGTTCCAAGAAACCCTGACGGCACCACCCAAAATGGCAAATCCGCAAGATAATTCTTGCATGGAGCTTCTGATTGATACAGACTTTGCGCATCATATTATTTCATCCAGTCAGGCATCAGGTTGGAATATGGACTATATCGGTCCACTCCTTCGGGTACCTCCCACGCAAAATTCGGATAAAGTGAAGTTTAAGAACTCTTCTCAGATTGTCTTGAAATTTTTTCAGCAGGTTGTCCATGCGGCTCCTTTTACGACAGTACAATTTTTTTCTTGCGCAAGTCCTTACTTCCGGAGTTATTGCGCAAAATGTTCCAAGAAACCCTGACGGCACCACCCAAAATGGCAAATCCGCAAGATAATTCTTGCATGGAGTCTCTGATTGATATAGACTTTGCGCATCATATTCATTCATCCAATCAGGTATCAGGTTGGAATATGGACTATATCGGTCCACTCCTTCGGGTACCTCCCACGCAAAATTCGGATAAAGTGAAGTTTAAGAACTCCTCTCGGATAGTCTTGAATTTTTTTCAGAAGGTTGTCCATGCGGCTCCCTTTACGATGGTACAAGTTTTTTCTTGCGCAAGTTCATACTTCCTGATATATTGGGCAAAATGTTCCTAGAAACCCTGACGGCGCTACCCAAAATGACAAATCCGTAATATAATTCTCGCAGGGAGTTTCTGATTGGTGCATACTTTGCGCATCATATTATTTCATCCAGTCATTTACAAGGTTTCGGAGTCTACGAGTCGGAGTCGAGCAATTTTGCTGGAGTCGGAGTCAGAGTCTGAGTCGAAAAAAATAACTCGACTTTGACTCCGGTCAAAATTTTTACTACGTTATTGAAATACATATATGTCGATATACCTACACGACTTCTACGAATTAAATACCCCCAAAAAGAAGAATAAGTCGAATTCACAAGTGCAGATTGGACTTCTATAACCAGCTGCTGTTTCGTTTTATTATATGACATATAAACGCCAACACTTTACTTCTTTACCAGAAGTGTTAGAGTCTGTGCAAGCCAATTACAACCTTCAGAAATTTAAAATCGGACAATCAGACTACGACTCATAGATTCGAAATCATTCTCCCAGTACACTTTGAGACTACAAAACTCATGTTTGGGCTTTGCTATATATAGCATGGTCGAACAAATATATCTGAAACCAATCTGCAAAATCTTAGCTAAATACTGACAAAATACTATGAGTCGAAAAAAAACCCCATGATTGTTGTACCGGCTGTATTCTCAACTTTATTAATTATTTAATTGAAGTAGAAGTAAGAGTTTTTGGACTCGATGACATTAAAAACATTGCTGGGCTCAGTTCTTGGCACTTATTGGAACTAGAATTTAAATATTTCTCAAATTAACCCAGCAAAAAGTTTGCATCCAAAGATGCAATTAAATCATATGTACAAGTGATTTGGAAGTTCACCAATTTATGCATTTTCACTCATGATTTTTACAAGAACGTGGCTACTGAAAGATGCACTCCATTATCATTGCATTTTAACTAACCCTTTGACATTGCATCTTAACTAACCCTTTAGGGAAGAATAGTATGCAGTCCAATTTGCATCCAAAGCACGTGTTTTGATGCAGTGCTTTGGATGTGAATTTAAAGGCACTCTTCGGAATGCGTTTTTATTCAGTTCAAAGATGGAATAAAAATGCAAGCCATTGCAAAATATACCCGAATAAATAAAAATAATTTATTGTTTGTGAAATAATAAGAATTTTATTACATTTCAGAATTTTTGGTCGGCATTTTCCTATCTGCTCTAGTTTCCGAGATATCTACATTTCCACGACTGAATGCTTCATTTTATTCCAGGTATAAAATTAATGTTTTAATAGCCTCCAAGTTTAAAAACACATTTAAAAAAATCAGAATCTTAATTCTCGATTTAGAAGTTTTGAATTTATTGAGACAAAGATGTGAAATATTTTTGTCAATTTATTCCATGTGATATACAATATTTCACATTTGTGTCATAAGTGTGGATATGGAACAAATCGGCAAAAATTCTCTTTTTAAAAAATCTTCCACAACTTTTATGTTCAAACAGATATACCTCTAAGTTTTTGCAAAGATATTATATATAATATTATTAATAATTCAAGTAAAAAATATAAATATTTTCTTAAGTCGTCACCACGCAGTTATGACGCAAACATTAAAATGCGATTATATCAAAACGGAAAATGACGTATGGAACACTTAAGCATGACACCGCCGATATGGTGATTGGGATGGCTCTCTCGGTAACAGCTGAGTAGGTACTGCAACGAAAGCATGTGATTGTGTCGCTGTACTGGAAGAATATTTTTCTCCTTATGTAGATGGTCCACTGGAGTCACGAGGAGGCACCCTGTTGCTGGTTTCCGAACGGCATTCGGAAGTGTACATATGTTTGTACATATCGCAACAGTGTTTGTTTCCTCCGCTCTCCATGTAATCCAAGCTCTTCTGTTCTTGCTTCGTATGTTAAAGGCATTTTTATATTGTCTTCCCATCGGTTAAGATTTCGACATGTTCTCGAACAGCACTCCATTACAAAATTTTCTTATCATAAATTACCGCAAAAAATGTTCGCAAATTATTTTATTTTATAACAAATGTTAACACGTTGTTTTTGGAAAAGTTGATGCCGGTAGGGATGTACAAACTGATTTATGTACTTGTAGGGACCTCTAGCAACTGCTAATAAAATGTAACGAACGGAGTGTCTTTTTCTCGATTCCGTTTGAACGGCATCCGGATGCTAATACAATCTGAAAAATGGATGGAGTACATTTTTCACGACTCTGATCGAACTGCATCCGGATGCAGTTAAATGTGATAAATGGATGTAATGCGCATAAAATGTGGGGAAAGGATTGCCTTTTTCACGACTCCGTTAGAACTGCATCAAAACATGCCGTGAAAGAAATAGTTTACATTGCACTACTTTCAATTAATTTTGCTGGGTATAAATCATGCTGAAGAATACTAATTCTTCGCTAATAATAAGCATATCAACAAGGACTCTAACCTTGCCGATTGACCACTTGTGTCTAAAAGCGATTTATATTTGTCATAACTTGTTAATCTGGTTGGAATCGAACTAAAAAACGTAAATTTTGATTTCTGGAAAATAAGTAAAAAATATCAGTCGGCTTTGCCGATAGACATGTGCTCTCAGCCTGTGTGAATTTGGGAACATGAACAGATAGAATACAGACTACGCAACCAAAATCTTTCTCCCCAAAGAATATGTATTCACGAAGTTTTTTGAATGTTGCGGCCTTTTTGGAGGAACAAACTTGCCAATAAAATTATCGAAACCGACTTTAGACCTGGCAAATCCACCAATCACCTCGTTAAGTTCTTCTGTGGATAGAAGACACCTTTGTATATAAAAGGTCTTCAATATAAAAAGTGTGAAAGAATATATTTGAAAGATGTCTGATTAATAAAATACTGAAGTCGGATAGAAAACATCTTATTGGTGTTCTATGAATAGAAAACCTTCGAAGGGGCATCTATAGATACAAGGCTTCATGAAAGTTTTCCATGGATAATATATTATTCTATGGATAGCAGCTATGATTTAAGCTAATTTTTTTAGAACACATAAAGCTACGCAATGGATAGATGATCTCTTAATAGGCCTGTGTGTATTTACCCACTGTTCATATAATAACTCCTCCTGTTGCATCAACATGTGTGTGTGTGTGTGGCGTTTTTAGTTAGTAACACATACACGTTTTCTAGCGAATGTTTGTCAGTCAGTATCTTTCGACTGAAACTATCATCGTCATCAAAGTTATTTTCAGCCATTTTTTTTTTTTGGTTTAGAAGTTTTTTGTTTTGCGGACGATGTTGCTGTTAGTGACCAGTCATGTCTGTTGTTTGTTCTCCCTGCCATGTAGTGTTGTTTTTTGCCAGCGTAATGCATCAATGCAGTGCGTGTTTGCGAGTAGAATGTTTTTATTCATTCATAGGCCAAATATAACATGAAGCTTCGACAAAAACAACAGTAAAAACGTTGGTTGGCTAGCTACTGGTGAAGTAAATTTGGGCAATTATACCAGACATGCAACAAACATACGGTGGGGTGCTGTAGGTATATTTCTTTATTAGCCTCTGATAGGTCCAAAAAAGAAAATATTTCTAACACATAAGAAGGTATCTGTCAGACTATCAAAATAAAAAAGTTATAGACCATTCCCGAACTTTCTGACATTCCGAAATTTTGGACGCTAATACGAATAACCTGTGATAACATTATTTAAAAAAAATATTTCCTATTTTTTGTATCTTAAAACAATTACATAAGAATGTATATGTGCTTGTTTAACGTTCGCAGTTAAAGTGTGAATTGTATTCGAAAATAGGTTGTGGCAACTATGTATTCTCAGCGAGTTAACATTTCAACAACATAACAGTCACTTGTGGGGCCACATAACCGGAATCGCTTCTGATGCACCACGTTTCATTGGCATAATTGAGTTTTGTGATCAAATTATTTTCAAACCTACAGAGGCTTACACCATCTTATTATCACTTCCCAATAGATGAATAAAATTTGGTGAGGTGTCCTGGTTGTAGCATCTGGTACTGGTTTCTAATGCTATTTGGTTTAGTTTGTTTGATGTAATACCTGAGGGAGGTTTTTGGTGTACAAAAAATAAATAATGAATTTATTGGCAGAAAAAAAAACAACAAATCCACGCCTGGAGGTCTGCTGGTAGGCGGGTGAAAAAATATTCTTTAAAAAATCCACGTTTATTGTTGTGATGGTGTTGAAAAAAATATTCTTTAAAAAATCCACGTTTATTGTAGTGATGGTGGGTGAAAAAATATTCTTTAAAAATCCACGTTAATTGTTGTGATGGTGGGTGCAAAAATATTCTTTAAAAAATCCACGTTTATTGTTGTGATGGTGGGTGAAAAAATTTTCTTTAAAAAATCCACGTTTATAGTTGTGATGGTGGGTGAAAAAATATTCTTTAAAAAATCCACGTTTTTTGCTGTGATGGTGGGTGAAAAAATATTCTTTAAAAAATCCACGTTTATTGTTGTGATGGTGTTGGTGAAATATTCTTTAAAAAATCCACGTTTATTGTTGTGATGGTGTTGGAAAAAATATTGTTTAAAAAATCCACGTTTATTGTTGTGGTGGTGGGTGAAAAAATATTCTTTAAAAAATCCACGTTTATTGTTGTGATGGTGGGTGAAAAAATATTCTTTAAAAAATCCACGTTTATTGTTGTGATGGTGTTGGTGAAATATTCTTTAAAAAATCCACGTTTATTGTTGTGATGGTGTTGGAAAAAATATTGTTTAAAAAATCCACGTTTATTGTTGTGGTGGTGGGTGAAAAAATATTCTTTAAAAAATCCACGTTTATTGTTGTGATGGTGTTGGTGAAATATTCTTTAAAAAATCCACGTTTATTGTTGTGATGGTGTTGAAAAAAATATTCTTTAAAAAATCCACGTTTATTGTAGTGATGGTGGGTGAAAAAATATTCTTTAAAAATCCACGTTAATTGTTGTGATGGTGGGTGCAAAAATATTCTTTAAAAAATCCACGTTTATTGTTGTGATGGTGGGTGAAAAAATTTTCTTTAAAAAATCCACGTTTATAGTTGTGATGGTGGGTGAAAAAATATTCTTTAAAAAATCCACGTTTTTTGCTGTGATGGTGGGTGAAAAAATATTCTTTAAAAAATCCACGTTTTTGCTGTGATGGTGGGTGAAAAAATATTCTTTAAAAAATTCACATTTTTTGCTGTGATAGTGGGTGAAAAAAATTCTTTAAAAAATCCACGTTTATTGTTGTGATGGTGGGTGAAAAAATATTCTTTAAAAAATCCACGTTTATTGTTGTGGTGGTGGGTGAAATAATATTCTTTAAAAAATCCACGTTTATTGTTGTGGTGGTGGGTGAAATAATATTCTTTAAAAAATCCACGTTTATTGTTGTGATGGTGTTGGTGAAATATTCTTTAAAAAATCCACGTTTATTGTTGTGATGGTGTTGAAAAAAATATTCTTTAAAAAATCCACGTTTATTGTAGTGATGGTGGGTGAAAAAATATTCTTTAAAAATCCACGTTAATTGTTGTGATGGTGGGTGCAAAAATATTCTTTAAAAAATCCACGTTTATTGTTGTGATGGTGGGTGAAAAAATTTTCTTTAAAAAATCCACGTTTATAGTTGTGATGGTGGGTGAAAAAATATTCTTTAAAAAATCCACGTTTTTTGCTGTGATGGTGGGTGAAAAAATATTCTTTAAAAAATCCACGTTTTTTGCTGTGATGGTGGGTGAAAAAATATTCTTTAAAAAATTCACATTTTTTGCTGTGATAGTGGGTGAAAAAAAATTCTTTAAAAAATCCACGTTTATTGTTGTGATGGTGGGTGAAAAAATATTCTTTAAAAAATCCACGTTTATTGTTGTGGTGGTGGGTGAAATAATATTCTTTAAAAAATCCACGTTTATTGTTGTGGTGGTGGGTGAAATAATATTCTTTAAAAATCCACGTTTATTGTTGTGATGGTGGGTGAAAAAATATTCTTTAAAAAATCCACGTTTATTGTTGTGATGGTGTTGGTGAAATATTCTTTAAAAAATCCACGTTTATTGTTGTGATGGTGTTGAAAAAAATATTCTTTAAAAAATCCACGTTTATTGTAGTGATGGTGGGTGAAAAAATATTCTTTAAAAATCCACGTTAATTGTTGTGATGGTGGGTGAAAAAATATTCTTTAAAAAATCCACGTTTATTGTTGTGATGGTGGGTGAAAAAATATTCTTTAAAAAATCCACGTTTATTGTTGTGATGGTGGGTGAAAAAATATTCTTTAAAAGATCCACGTTTATTGTTGTGATGGTGGGTGAAAAAATATTCTTTAAAAAATCCACGTTTATTGTTGTGATGGTGGGTGAAAAAATATTCTTTAAAAAATCCACTTTTATTGTTGTGATGGTGGGTGAAAAAATATTCTTTAAAAAATCCACGTTTATTGTTGTGATGGTGTTGAAAAAAATATTCTTTAAAAATCCACGTTTATTGTTGTGATGGTGGGTGAAAAAATATTCCTTAAAAAATCCACGTTTATTGTTGTGATGGTGGGTGAAAAAATATTCTTTGAAAAATCCACGTTTATTATTGTGATGGTGTTGAAAAAAATATTCTTTAAAAATCCACGTTTATTGTTGTGATGGTGGGTGAAAAAATTTTCTTTATTGTTGTGATGGTGGGTGAAAAAATATTCTTTAAAATATCCACGTTTATTGTTGTGATGGTGGGTGAAAAAATATTCTTTAAAAAATCCACTTTTATTGTTGTGATGGTGGGTGAAAAAATATTCTTTAAAAAATCCACGTTTATTATTGTGATGGTGTTGAAAAAAATATTCTTTAAAAATCCACGTTTATTGTTGTGATGGTGGGTGAAAAAATTTTCTTTATTGTTGTGATGGTGGGTGAAAAAATATTCTTTAAAATATCCACGTTTATTGTTGTGATGGTGTTGAAAAAAATATTCTTTAAAAAATCCACGTTTATTGTTGTGATGGTGGGTGAAAAAATATTCTTTAAAAAATCCACGTTTATTGTTGTGATGGTGGGTGAAAAAATATTCTTTAAAAAATCCACGTTTATTGTTGTGATGGTGTTGAAAAAAATATTCTTTAAAAAATCCACGTTTATTGTTGTGATGGTGGGTGAAAAAATATTCTTTAAAATATCCACGTTTATTGTTGTGATGGTGTTGAAAAAAATATTCTTTAAAAATCCACGTTTATTGTTGTGATGGTGGGTGAAAAAATATTCTTTAAAAAATCCACGTTTATTGTTGTGATGGTGGGTGAAAAAATATTCTTTAAAAAATCCACGTTTATTGTTGTGATGGTGTTGAAAAAAATATTCTTTAAAAATCCACGTTTATTGTTGTGATGGTGGGTGAAAAATATTCTTTAAAAAATCCACGTTTATTGTTGTGATGGTGGGTGAAAAAATATTCTTTAAAAAATCCACGTTTATTGTTGTGATGGTGGGTGAAAAAATTTTCTTTAAAAAATCCACGTTTATAGTTGTGATGGTGGGTGAAAAAATATTCTTTAAAAAATCCACGTTTTTTGCTGTGATGGTGGGTGAAAAAATATTCTTTAAAAAATCCACGTTTTTTGCTGTGATGGTGGGTGAAAAAATATTCTTTAAAAAATCCACGTTTTTTGCTGTGATGGTGGGTGAAAAAATATTCTTTAAAAAATCCACGTTTATTGTTGTGGTGGTGGGTGAAAAAATATTCTTTAAAAAATCCACGTTTATTGTTGTGGTGGTGGGTGAAAAAATATTCTTTAAAAAATCCACGTTTATTGTTGTGGTGGTGGGTGAAATAATATTCTTTAAAAAATCCACGTTTATTGTTGTGATGGTGTTGGTGAAATATTCTTTAAAAAATCCAAGTTTATTGTTGTGATGGTGTTGGTGAAATATTCTTTAAAAAATCCAAGTTTATTGTTGTGATGGTGTTGAAAAAAATATTCTTTAAAAAATCCACGTTTATTGTAGTGATGGTGGGTGAAAAAATATTCTTTAAAAATCCACGTTAATTGTGGTGATGGTGGGTGAAAAAATATTCTTTAAAAAATCCACGTTTATAGTTGTGATGGTGGGTGAAAAAATATTCTTTAAAAAATCCACGTTTATTGTTGTGATGGTGGGTGAAAAAATATTCTTTAAAAAATCCACGTTTATTGTTGTGATGGTGGGTGAAAAAATATTCTTTAAAAGATCCACGTTTATTGTTGTGATGGTGGGTGAAAAAATATTCTTTAAAAAATCCACGTTTATTGTTGTGATGGTGGGTGAAAAAATATTCTTTAAAAAATCCACGTTTATTGTTGTGATGGTGGGTGAAAAAATATTCCTTAAAAAATCCACGTTTATTGTTGTGATGGTGGGTGAAAAAATATTCTTTAAAAAATCCACGTTTATTGTTGTGATGGTGGGTGAAAAAATATTCCTTAAAAAATCCACGTTTATTGTTGTGATGGTGGGTGAAAAAATATTCTTTAAAAAATCCACGTTTATTGTTGTGATGGTGGGTGAAAAAATATTCTTTAAAAAATCCACGTTTATTGTTGTGCTGCTAGGTGAAAAAATATTCTTTAAAAAATCCACGTTTATTGTTGTGATGGTGGGTGAAAAAATTTTCTTTAAAAAATCCACGTTTATTGTTGTGATGGTGGGTGAAAAAATATTCTTTAAAAAATCCACGTTTATTGTTGTGCTGCTAGGTGAAAAAATATTCTTTAAAAAATCCACGTTTATTGTTGTGATGGTGGGTGAAAAAATATTCTTTAAAAAATCCACGTTTATTGTTGTGATGGTGGGTGAAAAAATATTCTTTAAAAAATCCACGTTTATTGTTGTGATGGTGGGTGAAAAAATATTCTTTAAAAATCCACGTTTATTGTTGTGATGGTGGGTGAAAAAATATTCTTTAAAAAATCCACGTTTATTGTTGTGATGGTGGGTGAAAAAATATTCTTTAAAAAATCCACGTTTATTGTTGTGATGGTGGGTGAAAAAATATTCTTTAAAAAATCCACGTTTATTGTTGTGCTGCTAGGTGAAAAAATATTCTTTAAAAAATCCACGTTTATTGTTGTGATGGTGGGTGAAAAAATTTTCTTTAAAAAATCCACGTTTATTGTTGTGCTGCTAGGTGAAAAAATATTCTTTAAAAAATCCACGTTTATTGTTGTGATGGTGGGTGAAAAAATATTCTTTAAAAATCCACGTTTATTGTTGTGATGGTGGGTGAAAAAATATTCTTTAAAAAATCCACGTTTATTGTTGTGATGGTGGGTGAAAAAATATTCTTTAAAAAATCCACGTTTATTGTTGTGATGGTGGGTGAAAAAATATTCTTTAAAAAATCCACGTTTATTGTTGTGATGGTGGGTGAAAAAATATTCTTTAAAAAATCCACGTTTATTGTTGTGATGCTGGGTGAAAAAATATTCTTTAAAAAATCCACGTTTATTGTTGTGATGCTGGGTGAAAAAATATTCTTTAAAAAATCCACGTTTATTGTTGTGATGTTGGGTGAAAAAATATTCTTTAAAAAATCCACGTTTATTGTTGTGATGTTGGGTGAAAAAAAATATTCTTTAAAAAATCCACGTTTATTGTTGTGTTGGTGGGTGAAAAAATATTCTTTAAAAAATCCACGTTTATTGTTGTGATGGTGGGTGAAAAAATATTCTTTAAAAAATCCACGATTATTGTTGTGATGGTGGGTGAAAAAATATTCTTTAAAAAATCCACGTTTATTGTTGTGATGGTGGGTGAAAAAATATTCTTTAAAAAATCCACGTTTATTGTTGTGATGGTGGGTGAAAAAATATTCTTTAAAAAATCCACGTTTATTGTTGTGATGGTGGGTGAAAAAATATTCTTTAAAAAATCCACGTTTATTGTTGTGTTGGTGGGTGAAAAAATATTCTTTAAAAAATCCACGTTTATTGTTGTGATGGTGGGTGAAAAAATATTCTTTAAAAAATCCACGTTTATTGTTGTGTTGGTGGGTGAAAAAATATTCTTTAAAAAAATCCACGTTTATTGTTGTGATGGTGGGTGAAAAAATATTCTTTAAAAAATCCACGTTTATTGTTGTGATGGTGGGTGAAAAAATATTCTTTAAAAAATCCACGTTTATTGTTGTGATGGTGGGTAAAAAAATATTCTTTAAAAAATCCACGTTTATTGTTGTGATGGTGGGTGAAAAAATATTCTTTAAAAAATCCACGTTTATTGTTGTGATGGTGGGTGAAAAAATATTCTTTAAAAAATCCACGTTTATTGTTGTGATGGTGGGTAAAAAAATATTCTTTAAAAAATCCACGTTTATTGTTGTGAAGAAGGGGAAAAATATTTTTTAAAAAATCCACGTTTATTGTTGTGATGATGGGTGAAAAAATATTCTTTAAAAAATCCACGTTTATTGTTGTGATGGTGGGTGAAAAAATATTCTTTAAAAAATCCACGTTTATTGTTGTGTTGGTGGGTGAAAAAATATTCTTTAAAAAATCCACGTTTATTGTTGTGATGGTGGGTGAAAAAATATTCTTTAAAAAATCCACGTTTATTGTTGTGATGGTGGGTAAAAAAATATTCTTTAAAAAATCCACGTTTATTGTTGTGAAGAAGGGGAAAAATATTTTTTAAAAAATCCACGTTTATTGTTGTGATGATGGGTGAAAAAATATTCTTTAAAAAATCCACGTTTATTGTTGTGAAGAAGGGGAAAAAATATTCTTTAAAAAATCCACGTTTATTGTTGTAATCGTGGGTGAAATAATATTCTTTAAAAAATCCACGTTTATTGTTGTAATCGTGGGTGAAATAATATTCTTTAAAAAATCCACGTTTATTGTTGTAATCGTGGGTGAAATAATATTCTTTAAAAAATCCACGTTTATTGTTGTAATCGTGGGTGAAATAATATTCTTTAAAAAATCCACGTTTATTGTTGTAATCGTGGGTGAAATAATATTCTTTAAAAAATCCACGTTTATTGTTGTAATCGTGGGTGAAATAATATTCTTTAAAAAATCCACGTTTATTGTTGTAATCGTGGGTGAAATAATATTCTTTAAAAAATCCACGTTTATTGTTGTAATCGTGGGTGAAATAATATTCTTTAAAAAATCCACGTTTATTGTTGTAATCGTGGGTGAAATAATATTCTTTAAAAAATCCACGTTTATTGTTGTAATCGTGGGTGAAGTAATATTCTTTAAAAAGTCCACGTTTATATAGCAACAATAAACGTGGATTTTTTAAAGAATAGTATTTCATCCACGATTACAACAATAAACGTGGATTTTTTAAAGAATATTTTTTCCCCTTCTTCACAACAATAAACGTGGATTTTTTAAAGAATATTTTTTCCCCTTCTTTACAACAATAAACGTGGATTTTTTAAAGAATATTTTTTCACCCACCATCACAACAATAAACGTGGATTTTTTAAAGAATTGTTTTTTTACCCACCTTTGCAACAATAAACGTGGATTTTTTAAAGAATATTTCTTCCCCTTCTTCACAACAATAAACGTGGATTTTTTAAAGAATATTTTTTCCCCTTCTTCACAACAATAAACGTGGATTTTTTAAAGAATATTTTTTCACCCACCATCACAACAATAAACGTGGATTTTTTAAAGAACATTTTTTCACCCACCATCACAACAATAAACGTGGATTTTTTAAAGAATATTTTTTCACCCACCATCACAACAATAAACGTGGATTTTTTTAAAGAATATTTTTTCACCCACCATCACAACAATAAACGTGGATTTTTTAAAGAATATTTTTTCACCCACCATCACAACAATAAACGTGGATTTTTTAAAGAATATTTTTTCACCCACCATCACAACAATAAACGTGGATTTTTTAAAGAATATTTTTTCACCCACCATCACAACAATAAACGTGGATTTTTTAAAGAATATTTTTTCCCCTTCTTTACAACAATAAACGTGGATTTTTTAAAGAATATTTTTTCACCCACCATCACAACAATAAACGTGGATTTTTTAAAGAATATTTTTTCACCCACCATCACAACAATAAACGTGGATTTTTTAAAGAATTGTTTTTTACCCACCTTTGCAACAATAAACGTGGATTTTTTAAAGAATATTTCTTCCCCTTCTTCACAACAATAAACGTGGATTTTTTAAAGAATATTTTTTCCCCTTCTTTACAACAATAAACGTGGATTTTTTAAAGAATATTTTTTCACCCACCATCACAACAATAAACGTGGATTTTTTAAAGAATATTTTTTCACCCACCATCACAACAATAAACGTGGATTTTTTAAAGAATTGTTTTTTACCCACCTTTGCAACAATAAACGTGGATTTTTTAAAGAATATTTCTTCCCCTTCTTCACAACAATAAACGTGGATTTTTTAAAGAATATTTTTTCCCCTTCTTTACAACAATAAACGTGGATTTTTTAAAGAATATTTTTTCACCCACCATCACAACAATAAACGTGGATTTTTTAAAGAACATTTTTTCACCCACCATCACTACAGGTGTGTTGGTCAGTAGAAAAATATTTATTAGAAAATCATATTGCGGATCATAGCCCTCTAAAAAGAATAATCTTTTCTTCCTAATGAATATCCCATTACCCAAATCCATTCATAAATAATATTTTTCTTATTTTTCACTCAAATATTTTCCATATTCGTACATTAAGTAATTAACAAAGGTCTCAATTACACAAAAATGCCCGCGAAAACAGCTGATGACTGACTGGCATAAGCGGGGGCATGGACATAAAACATTTCGTCGAAGCATATCATCGATAAGTGAAGCACGTGCTGCGTGATGCGATGTGGGGCATGCCCATGTCGTACTACAACATACCAGACAACAATAAATGGTTGCAGTAAGGCGGGAATGTGGCTGACTGGACGACAATACCGAAGATGACAACGATGGCAACGACGACAATGACCACGATCATGATGACAACATTACAACGTTGATGCTATAAAAGTTCTCTATCTGGTGGTAACGATTACAAAAGGAAACGTAAAATGCCAAACGAATATCGTTGGCGGTTGTGGTGGCATCAACGTTACAACAAATTATCACTAGTCGCTAGTCGTAAAGGAAGTTGTTGTCGTTGTTGGTGGTGTTGTGTATCTACAACCTGTGCCACAGAGAGTGTCAACTTATTAAATATGAAATTAATGATGTATCTATGTCGTTTAACAACTACAAATATGTGTACATTACAACAACAACAGCAACAAGGTAACAATAACATCTGCAAAAACTGCCACAAATAGCTTCTGTAAGAAAAAGGGCTTGATATCGAAACGCAAAAACAAAACAGCCTAGATGTTTAATAAAAATACACTTCGTTGTTGAACAGACATCAATAACAAGTTACGAACAATTGCCACCACATTGCAGTCAGCAGCCGGTTGTCTCTGTAAAGTAGGTCCTGTTGCCGATAATGATATGTGGCCATCAAATAGCTAAGATAACCACAGCCAAATACCAATGAATACAAATATTTTATAGGCTTAACAATGTTATTAATGAAGCATTTAAGGCCTGCTTTAAGGAATATTTTCTTTAAGGACAAGTATAGCTATGGATGTGAAATTAATAGCGAAAATATAAAATTAAAAAAAAAATATTTTTTTTAATAATTTCTAGACTTGTAATGGTTGAAGGATCATTTTAAGACAAACTTTTGAAGGATGCTCAGGCCAAGCATAGTGAATTTTTAACCTCAGGTCTATAGCCATGAATTAAAAGTTACAACAAATTTTAAAAGATCCTCATTTCAATAATGGATAATTTTTAACCTATTTTTAAAATACCCGCAGACCAATAGTAGTGTATTTTCTAATCATATTTTTAAATTATCCTCATTTTAATATGGTGGGTGTTTTAAAAGACTCCCTGCTAAATATAATGGATTCTATCAGCAGACTATTAAGATTGAAATATTCGAAGGACTATAAATATTAATTGTGAATGTTTTAAAGGACTCTCTGAAAAAATTGTGATTTTTTTAACGAAAATTGTTGAAGAACCTCTAACTCATAATAGTGGGGTTTTAGTCTATTTTTAAAATTTTAAGGACTCTCATGCCAATTCGATTGACTTCTAAATCTAACTAAATAATAACGTCGAATGGCAGAAGACCTATATTTTTTTGTAACACAAAAAAACATTGTTCCACGACATCCCATACGGGACAAGGGAGACTTCTCTAATATCAATGAGTGCACCCCGATTCATATTAGCTCAATGATATGGGACCTACAGTTTATCGCCGTCCGAACGGCGTGTCCTACGACACCACTTGTAGAGAAGTTTTACATGGCTCAGGAAATTTCGCCAACATTATTGAGGGGTATTTTGCCACCGTTGAAAATTTGATGTTGCCGGGGAATCGAACCCACGACCTTCTGCGTGCAAGGCGGGTGTGCATACCATTGCACCATGGTGGCACCCATATATTTTTTGTGGAATTGTTTAAAATCGCGATTTTTTATGGCACATTTTTGAAGAACCCTTACGCAAACCGAAGTTTATTACTAACCTATATTTTAAGGAACCTCAGGTTAAACGTTGGTTATTATTAAATATGCTGAGTTTTTTAAATCTGATTTTAGAACGCCGCTAAGGCCAACAATGGAGATTTTTTAATCAGCTGATTATTAACTGTGAAATTTTAAATATTATTTGTAAGGACAGACAGACTTATTGTTATTTTTACTATCTCTAAACGACCAATAACAGTGGCTTTTTTGAATGGCTATTCATTGTAATTTTTTGTAGCTATTTTTTAAGGAACCTGAGGTCAAGCGTGGTAGCATACAGAACAGACTATAAACTATAATTAAATAATATTTTTCAAAACCATGCGATTTTTAAGGGACTTTAGACTAAAACTTAAATTATTAAGACGAATTTTTGAAGGATCCTCAAGTCAATGATAGTGGCCTTCAAGCTAAAATATAGTAGTTATTCGAAATTATATTTATAGGATTTTTTAAAACTAAGTTTTAAAGGACTGTCGTGTCTATTGTTGATTTATTTTACTCGTATTACCTCTACGTAGTCATATAGTAGATAAAAAATATTTTTTTAAATAAATATTTTAAGGGACAAATACACGCAGATTGTAAAAAATAATTTAAGGGACCAGGGGACGGGTATTTTTAAAAAACATCTTTCAACGGTGGGAATTTAAAAAAAATTATTTTCAAGGACCCGAATTTTTAAAGTATATCCACGTCTTTGAAAAACTTTTTTATAAATTCGCATTTTTAAAAGTATTTTTTAAGAATCCGCGTCTTTTAGTGCTTAGAAATATTTTGTTAAATCCACATACTTGAAAGATATTGTTAAAAATCCCAGCCCTTGCAAAATATTTTTCTTAACTTCAAGTCCTTGAAAAACGTGGATTTAAAAAAAAATATTTTAAGGGACAAAGAGACCTGAAGTTTTACAAAAATATTACTAAAATATTTTTTTATTTTATAAATATATTTAACGTGTGTTAAAAAAACATTTTTCAAAGACGTGGATATATATTTAAAAATTAAAAATGCGTGACCTTAAAAAAATATATTTTAAAAATACATGTCTTTCAACCATTTTAAAAATATTTTTTTCAAGGTCGTATAATTTTAAAAAATATTTTTTCAAGGAAATATATTTTAAAAAAACATTTGTTGAAGGACGCGGATTTTTTAAACCTATTTTTTAAGGACATGTATTTAGTTACGTGTATTTAAAGAGTATAAATATTTTTCAAGGACGTTGATTTTTAAAAAATAATTTTGGGGAGCACTTTTTAAGGACGATGATTTTTAAAAATATTTTTTTAAGGTCGTTGATTTTTAAACCATATTTTTCAAGGAAGTAGATTTAAAAAAACTATTTTTGAAGGACATGTATTTAAACAACTTTTCAATGCATGGATTTTAAAAACTATTTTTTAAGGACGTGGATTTTTAAAGCTTTTCCAGGGCATGGATTTTAAAAGCTGTTTTTTAAAGACGTTGATTTTTAAAAACTCTTTTTTAAGGACGTCGTTTAAAAAAAAATCATTTTTTCAAGGGTGTGCCTTAAAAAACAAAAATATTTTTTCAAGGACGTGGTTTTTAAAAAAACTCTTTTTTTAAGGACGTGGTTTTAAAAAGACATTTCTTAAGAAGAAAGAGACGAGGATTTTTAAAAACTATTTTTTAAGAACGTGGTTTTAAAAATACAGTTCGTATAGACCAAGATACGAGGATTTTTAAAAAATATTTTTAAGGATATTTTTTTTTTTAATCCGCGTACTTGCGGCATATTTTTCAAAATCCCCGTTCTTTAAAAAAAATATTTTTTTAACTTCAAGTCCGTGAAAAACGTGAATTTAAAAAAAATATTTTAAGGGACAACGAGACTCGAATTTTTACAACAATATTTTGTAATGACGTGGATTAAAATAAACATTTTTCATAGACGTATATGGTAAATTTCAAATTTCTTTTGCAATTCCATTGGAAGAAATGTTACAAAATTTTTTGCGAGCACATCCGCAATTTTTGGAACATAGATTAAGAAAAAAGTCGTGGTTTCAAATCTGTTCGCGTTCACAAAATTGGATGCTGCGTTCCAAAGTTATGGGGGGTTTTATTCCCTTATAAAGAAACAAGTAAAAAAGTGTCAGTCGGCTTTGCCGACAGAGGTATACCCTCACCCAATGTGAATTGAAACTTTCATCTACGGACAGATAGAATGTATCAGAATGTATTCAGAATTTTGTGGCCCTTTTTCAACATTTGAACTTGCCGACAAAAATGTAGATTAGGAATTAACACAAATGTTGAACTTTTGTGGGGGAGGTACCCTTAGGGAGGACCGATATGGGCCATTTTAGATGTTAAACTAAATTTTGACAAAATATTAGGAGATCCAAAGTTTGGACCAAATTGGTGATATCGTCCTAACATTTTAGTGACATTTTTAAATATTGTGGAGAAGTACCGAAAGTTGGGGACCGGTATTGCCCCATGAAACTAAGTTTGGATAAAATATGACGAAGACCAAATGTTGCACCAAATCGGTAGAACAGTTCGAGAGCCACGTCTGGTGACATAGGGCTTTTTACACTTTTCGGGATGTTTTCCGAAGAAATATGGACCTGCTCCTGAAAAAACTTTTACCGTCGTAATGGAGGTAGCGAATGCAAATCGCTTCAACACAAATCAAAGTGATTCGAGAGCAGGTCTTAAAGTGAACTTATCCGAAATTTTGTGTGGGAGGTACCAGAAGGAGTAGACAAATATAGTCCATATTCGAACCTGAAATATATCTGGTAGATATATTAGGATTTGCAGAGTATGGATTACATCGGTCACTCCTTTCAAGAGTTATCGAACGCACAATTTTTCCGAAGATTTTTGAATTTTTGTGAGGAAGGTACCTGAAGGAGTGGACCGACATGGTTTATCTTCGAACTTAAACTATGTTTGGAGAAAATATTACGAAGGCCAAATTTTGGACCGAATTGGCAGATCCGTTCGAGATTTATCTGGCGCTCCAACCACTACACACGGTGTCATAGGGTTTTTTTTTGCACCTTTCAGGCTATTTTCTCAGGAAGTATGGACTTGCCCCCTATGAAACTTGTACCGTCGTATGGGGGACATCCAATACAAGTTGTTACAACAAAAATCAAAGCGATTCGAGAGCAGGTCCTAAATTGAACTTTTCCGAAATTTTGTGTGGGTGGTACCCGAAGGAGTGGACAGATTGAGTCCATATTTAAACTTCATCTAAGTCTGGTAAAACTTTCACGATGTACAAAGTGTGGGCCAAATCGGTTACTCCCTTCAGGAGTTATCGTGCGCACAAATTTTCCGAACATTTTCGAACTTTTGTGGGGGAGGTACCGGCAGGAGTGGACCGATATAACCCATCTTCGAACCTAAACTAAGTTTGGGCAAAATATTACGAAAGCCAAATTTTGAACCGAATCGGTTGCTCCGTTCGAGAGTTATCGTGCGCACCAGCCAGCCAGACAGACGGACGGACATGGCTAAATCAACTCCAAATTGTCTGAAACACATTTCGTCCAAACATACTTGGGGTCTAAAACCATTATTTCGATGAGGCACATTTTGTCCGTATGAAAGTGTATATCGTCACCATAAATGCCCGAAGACGTAACCCACACGCAAATCGAAATTCGTTATACCCTCAGCCTTTAGGCTAAAGAGGGTATTTACACTTTGATACGACAAAAAATGTGCCTCATCGAAATAATGGTTTTAGACCCCAAGTATGTTTGTACGATATCCGTTTCAGACAATTTTGAGTAGATCTAGCAATGTCCGTCCGTCTGTCTGTCTGTCTGTCTGGCTGGTGCGCACGATAACTCTCGAACGGATCAATCGATTCGGTTCAAATTTTGGGTATCGAAATATTTTGTCCAAATTCGATTTAAGTTCGAAGATGGGCCATATAGGTCCACTCCTTCAGGTACCTCCCCCACAAATGTTCAAAAATTGTCGCAAAACTTGTGCGCTCGATAACTCTTGTAGGGAATAACCGATTTGGTCCATACTTTACACATCGTGTAATTTCTACCAAACTTAGATGAGGTTCCAATATGGACTCAATCGGTCCACTCCTTCGGGTACCTCCCACACAAAATTTCGGAAAAGTTCAGTTTAGGACCTGGTCTCGAATCGCTTTGTTTTTTGTTTACGCAAGTTGTATTCGCTGTAATCTATACGACGCTGTAAGTTTCATTAGGGGCAAGTCCATACTTCCGGAGAAAATAGCCTGAAAGTTACAAAAAGCCCTATGACACCGTGTGTAGTGGTTGGAGCGCAAGATAACTCTCGAACGGATCTGCCGATTCGGCCCAAAATTTGGCTTTCGTAATATTTTGTCCAAACTTAGTTCAAGATAAACAAGTAAAAAAGTATCAGTCGGCTTTGCCGACAGAGGTATACCCTCAGCCTGTGCAAATTGAAACACTTTTTCAACAAAAAACTTATGTATTTAGGGGGTTTCAAAATTTTGGTCGTATGAACCGACAAAAATGTTGATTAGGATTAAAGTTCAAAAATTTTGCGGAAAAGGTACTTAAAGGAATGGACCGACATAGACCATGGGGGTGCCATAGGGGGTTTTTAACCCATCGGGCTGTTTTCTCAAGAAGTAAGGACTTGCCCCAGAAACAACTTTTACCATCGTAATTGAGGCAGCGAATGTAAGTTGCTTCAACAAAAATTAAAGTGATTCAATAGCATGTCTTAAAGTGAACTTATCCAAAATTTTGTGTGGGAGGTACGGGATGGAGTGGACAAATATAGTCCATATTCGAACCTGATCTATATCTGGTAGATATTATGAGAATGTGGACCAAATCGGTCACTCCCATCAAGAGTTATCGTGCGCACAATTTTTCCGAATATTTTCGAACTTTTGTGGGGTAGGTATCTGAAATAGTGTACCGATATGGCTTATCTAAAATATTAAAGTAAGTTTGAAAACAATATTAGGAAGGCCAAATTTTGGCCGGAATCGGCATATCCGTTCGAGAATTATCTTGCGCTTCCACCCATAAACATGGTGTCATAGGGATTGTTTTTCAACTTTCAGGCTATTTTTTCAGGAAGTATGGACTTGCCCCTGAGGAAACGTGTACCTTCGTATAGGGGACAGTGAATACAAGATATTACAACAAAAACCAAGGCGATTCGAGAGCAGGTCCTAAACTGAACTTTTCCGAAATTTTGTGTGGAAGGTACTCGAAGGAGTTTACCGATTGAGTCCATACTGGAACCTCATCTAAGTCTGGTAGAAATTTCATAATGTGCAAAGTATGGACCAAATCGGTTACTCCCTTCAAGAGTTATCGTACGCACAAATTTTCCGAACATTTTCGAACTTTTGTGGGGGAGGTACCGGAAGGAGTGGACCGATATAATCCATCTTTGGACTTGAACTAAGTTTGGACAAAATATTACGAAAGCCAAATTTTGGACCAAATCGGCAGATCCGTTCGAGAGTTATCTTGCGCTCCAACCACTACATACGGTGTCATAGGGTTTTTTTTGTAACTTTCAGGCTATTTTCTCAGGAAGTATGGACTTGCCCCTAATGAAACTTACAGCGTCGTATAGAGGGCAGCGAATACAACTTGCGTCAACAAAAATCAAAGCGATTCGAGACCAGGTCCTAAACTGAACTTTTCCTAAATTTTGTATGGGAGGTACCCGAAGGAGTGGACCGATTGAGTCCATATTGGAACCTCATATAAGTTTGGTAGAAATTACACGATGCGCAAAGTATAGACCAAATCGGTTATTCCCTACAAGAGTTATCGTGCGCAGAAGTTTTGCGATAATTTTTGAACATTTGTGGGGGAGGTACCTGAAGGAGTGGACCTATATGGCCCATCTTCGAACTTAAATCGAATCTGGACAAAATATTTCGATACCCAAAATTTGAACCAAATCGATTGAACCGTTCGAGAGTTATCGTGCGCACCAGCCTGCCAGACAGACAGACAGACAGACAGACAGACAGACGGACGGACATTGCTAGATCAACTCAAAATTGTCTGAAACGGATATCGTACAAACATACTTGGGGTCTAAAACCATTATTTCGATGAGGCACATTTTTGGTCGTATCAAAGTGTAAATACCCTCTTTAGCCTAAAGGCTGAGGGTATAAAGATGGATTATATCGGTCCACTCCTTCCGGTACCTCCCCCACAAAAGTTCGAAAATATTCGGAAAATTTGTGCGTACGATAACTCTTGAAGGGAGTAACCGATTTGGTCCATACTTTGCACATTATGAAATTTCTACCAGACTTAGATGAGGTTCCAAAATGGACTCAATCGGTAAACTCCTTCAAGTACCTCCCACACAAAATTTCGGAAAAGTTTAGTTTAGGACCTGCTCTCGAATCGCCTTGGTTTTTGTTGTAACATCTTGTATTCACTGTCCCCTATACGAAGGTACAAGTTTCCTCAGGGGCAAGTCCGTACTTCCTGAAAAAATAGCCTGAAAGTTGAAAAACAAACCCTATGACACCATGTTTATGGGTGGAAGCGCAAGATAATTCTCGAACGGATATGCCGATTCCGGCCAAAATTTGGCCTTCCTAATATTGTTTTCAAACTTAGTTTATGTTCGTAGATAAGCAATATCGGTCCTCCTTCCTCCTTCAGGTACCTACCCCACAGATGTTCAAAAATATTTCATAAAATTTGTGCGCACGATAACTCTTGATGGGAGTGACCGATTTGGTCCATACTTTACACATTCTCATAATATCTACCATATATAGATCAGGTTCGAATATGGACTATATTTGTCCACTCCATCCCGTACCTCCCACACAAAATTGTGGATAAGTTCACTTTAAGACCTGCTATTGAATCAATTTGATTTTTGTTGAAGCAACTTACATTCGCTGCCTCAATTACGATGGTAAAAGTTGTTTCAGGGGCAAGTCCATACTTCTTGAGAAAACAGCCCCTATGGCATCCCCATGGTCTATGTCGGTCCATTCCTTTAAGTACCTTTTCCGCAAAATTTTTTAACTTTAATCTTAATCAACATTTTTGTCGGTTCATATGACCAACATTTTGAAACCCCTAATTACATAATTTTTTTGTGAAAAAAGTGTTTCAATTTGCACAGGCTGAGGGTATATGTATGTCGGCAAAGCCGACTGATACTTTTTTACTTGTTTTTTGATGGGATCTGATACATAGAGCTAAAATACATGCTCTGGCAAAATTTCAAGCTTCTACGTTCACAAATAACGATCCTATTCAAGAAATGGCATTTCGGAAAATGTGATAATATTGCAGATTTTGTTGTAATGACGGGAAGAGCTAGAATTCTGAAATTTGGAATGAGGGTAACTGATGGAGAGTTAGAAAGACGTACAAAAAGGGGTTTTGGAAATTCGACCTATAAGTGTACGAAAAGTTACTAAATTTGGTACCAATTGTATATTTTGATCGGATATAGCTACAATCTTCATATTTGGTATGCGAATCAAGGTTGGGAAGTGGTGTTGATATAAGGAAATGATTTTGGAAGTTCGTACTTATGTGTACGAGTAGTACAAAATGGTACTAAATTTGGTACAATTTGGATTTGGGTGAACGGATAGAGCTGAAAACCTGAAATTTGGAATTTAGATTACCGTTGAAGTGTACGATTGAGATATGGGGGTAGTTTTGGAAATTCATACTTATGTGTACGAAAAGTACTAAATGGTACCATATTTGGTACAATTTGGATTTAGATAGACATGGAAACCTGAAATTTGGATTTAAGATTACTGATGGAGTGAGGGATTGGGTTAGTTTTGGACATTCTTACTTATGGGTACGAAAATTAGTAAATGGTACTAAATTTGGTACAAATTGGATTTGGGTGAACGGATAGAGCTGGAATCCTGAAATTTGGAATTTAATTACTTTGGGAGTGTAGGATTGAGGTAGTCTTGGAAATTCGTACTTATGGGTACGGAAAGTACTAAATGGTACTAAACTTGGCACAATATAAATTTAGTTGAACGGATAGAGTTGGAATCCTGAAATTTCGAATTAAGGTTACTGATGGAGTTAGGATTGAGGTAGTTTTGGAAATTCATACTTGGTACGGAAAGTACTAAATGTACTAAATTTGGTACAATTTATATTTGGGTGAACGGATAGAGCTGTAATCCTGAAATTTGGAATTAAAATTACTTATGGAGTGTAGGATTGAGGTAGTTTCGGAAATTCGTACTTATGGGTACGGAAAGTACTAAATGGTACTAAATTTAGTACAATTTATATTTGGGTGAACGGATACAGCTGGAATCCTGAAATTTCGAGTTAAGGTTACTGTTTGAGTGTAGGATTGAGGAAGTTTTGGATATTCGTACTTATGGGTACGAAAAGTACTAAATTTGGTACAATTTGGATTTGGGGGAACGAATAGAGCTGGGATCCTGAAATTTGGAATTAAGGATTGACTTAGTCTTGGAAATTCGTACTTATGGGTACGGAAAGTACTAAATGGTACTAAATTTGGTACAATTTATATTTGGGTGAACGAATAGAGCTGGAATCCTGAAATTTCGAGTTAAGGTTACTGTTGGAGTGTGGGATTGAGGAAGTTTTGGAAAATCGTATTTATGGGTACGAAAAGTAATAAATGGTAATAAATTTGGTACAATTTTGATTTGGGTGGACGGAGATAGTTATGAAATTCGTACTTTCATACGAAGAGTATTAATGGTATTATGAATAGAGGTGGAATTCGGAAATTTGGTATTATAGCCGCAGTTGGTGTGTAGGGTTGAGATATAGATGTGGTTGTGGATATACGAGCAATAAGTGTACGAAAATTACTAAATGGCACAGAATTTGGTCCAAATTGTTATTGTCTAAAGGGGTAGAGCTGAAATTGTGAAATTCGGTATTAGTATAGCAGTTGACGTTTAGAGTGGAGATAGAGAGGAAGTTTTTAAAATTCGTACTAATGTATACGAAAAATACTAAATCGCGGTTGGGATATAGTTTTGGGTAAAGGGTGCCAGTTTGGTGTTGCATGATGGGATATAGGTGGAATTTCGAATTGTTGTATGAGGGATTGTGTTGGTGTTTAGATATGGATTTTTTGAAATGCATACAAATTCTAAAATTAGGCTGACGGCTGGATGATTTATTGAGAAATACGAAATGTACTAAATGCTATTAAATTTGACGTTGGGAGTAGCAATGTAGATGGAATTATGTCATTAGTTTATATATTTTTATTTGTATTATTTAAATATTCAATCAAAAAATAGTTTTAAAAGATTTCTTATTATTCTCAGTTAAAATAGAAATATGTTTGTAATATATGTATGCGTTTTTGTATGGGTGAAGTTTGAATTATAAATATGTTTTAAATGTATATAAATGTGTTGTACATAGTATCAAATATTGTTGAAGGAGGTTTTAAAAATACTATGCTAAAATGTTTGTGATCAGTCGTCTTGGGAGTAATACAAAATATCTAGATTTGTTGTTTTTAGATATAAAAAAGGAAAAAGTATTGTTGACAACAAGGCCTCAAAGAAATTAAATGTTCTGCTCATAAAAACAAATCTAAATATTTTGTAGTTTTTCTCTTCCGATCTACATTTTAATCTATTTTAATTTTATTTTTAGCCAAATTAAACATTTTATTTTTTTCCAATTGGATTTTTTTAATTCATTTTTTTTGTGGTTTCATTTAAAATGTTTAATTTGTGTGTTTCATACTTCTAAGAAAAAAAGACAAAATTCAATTTAAAATTTAAAAGAATGACAAAAAATAATAAGAAAATCAAAGTAAATAAAGGCAAATTATTTCAAATTCCCTCAAGTTTTTCCTTTTTTTAACAAGTTTCGGCAAATGAATGAAAATTAAATAATATAAACAATTTAAGGCACTTTAACGAAAAACGCTTTGTCGTTTCTTGTTAATAAGCAGCATCATATAATGACAATGTTTGATGTAGTTTTAATTTTGTTTAAGCAATTCACAATATTATAATAAAAACAAACAAAAAAGTAAAAATTAACAATTAAAACAGTGGTGGATATGAAATTCTTTAGTTCGACTCAAATTGTAGGGTAATCAGTTTTAGGGCCATATAGCAAATTTCTCATTTTGTTTAATTTGCTGGATGGGCTTATTGACCTGTTTATCGATACAGAGTCGGCGGAAAAGGGAACTGATGAAGTTGTTTGGTGACAACTGAAACTATAGTATTCCCTACCCTCCGCCCCCAACTAATCAATTTCATATCCACTGTAAAACATTTTGTTGTTATTCAAATACTTGAATACAACAAAATATGGACTAAAGCTGAAATAAACACAAAGATGTAATTAACAATTAATAAAAAAATTATAATTTACTACAACTACAACAAAGTGTAGTTGAGAGTTTGTTCGTGAAAAGAACAAAATTCCAATACAAATTTGGTATTGGGCTATGGAATAGAAGTGAAATTCTGATATTCTGATTCTGAGAGGTGGTCGTACAATAAGTGTACTAGAAGTATTAAATAATACTAAATATGGAAGCACTGGTATTGGGTGAATCGATAAATGAAATTTGTTATGAGGATAACTGTTGAGATTGGATCAGAATGTTTCTAAATAATGAACTGAAATCAAAAAGTCAAACGTACCTTTTCAACAAAATTGTTTTAATTTTTGTTGTCTATTTTAAACGTTATAGTAAGTTCATTTGAAATGGTAGATCTATGCGGCTAATGTTTTTTACATCCTGAGAAAAAGGCCTAAAATAAAATGTCTCAAAAATTAACTGTTATATAGGGGAACATCTTCTTACTAATGGTTTTCTACATTTTGATATGACAAATTCCAAAATTCGGTTGGAAAATGTGGATAAAATGTTCAAAATACCCATACCGTTCTATTAAAACGTGGACTGGAATTTAAAATGTAGGCCGCTGTTGAAGTGTAGAGGTCTTTTTTTTTGAAATTTTAACAAAAAGTATACGAGCAGTACTTGAAAGAAATTAAATATCAATTCAAATAGGTATTAGTACATCAAAATTGTCAGTGTTCGCCATATTAAATATTGTTTATTTGTATATTATTCCTTTTCCGCTTACAAAGTAGCGGGCATTTCGCTAGTTATTCCATAAAACAGTTTTTCATTTCATAACGTTTTTTGCTTCTCCTGTAAAGTTTTGATTTTGTGGGTTACGTCTTCGGGCATTTATGGTGACGATATACCCTCGTTAGCATAAATGCTGAGGGTATAAAAATATTTAAAAATTCCATTTTTGCTGTAATAAGAAAATGTATATATAAAGCGTTAACAGCATTGAATATCTATCCGTAGATGCCTAAATATTTACTAAATGTATTTCTATTTTCGCGGAAAATCAAGAAATACTGAAAAAATCTTGGAGTAAATTTAATTTATTCCAAATTTAGAGTCCAAATAAAACTCGAAAAAATAACTTAAAAATACGTACAGATTCTAGACAACGCGTAGAAAAATATGAGACTAACATTTTAAAGATAGGATTTATAACTGCCATCTTACAGCAACAACAAAAGACGAAAACTTATTATTGGAATATTATTTCAAAAATATATTTTTTTGTTCAATACGAAAAATAGAAAAAACATTTTTGAGAGTTATTCTACTACTTCGCTAAATTTCAATGCAAGGACTGACGGACTTTGCTGAAACTTCTTCAGGGAAAATGCGATGACAAACCCGAAAGTTTATTTGCTTACTTTAATAAACAATAGGATTATGAAACAGAAAGTAATATTGAAATTACAACCAAAGAAAAAACATAAAAGTTAAAACACGTATAATTCACGAATTCGTTAAAGTCTGTTAAGGCGCATGCGCTTTTCAGATACAGCGAGTGCATCTCTATCAATATGTAGCGATTTTTCCACATTTTATTCAGCGGCCAAAGTGTGCCGTCAGCTGCATCTTACTGTTCAAAAAACCTTTATGTGGGTAAATATTGCGCGATGTACATAAGATTATAAGGCGCATCCGATTTCAGTGACCGCCTATAAAAAATACGTCATTATAACAAATTTTAAACAAATTCGTCAAGAACCGCGGATGTGCTACCAAATTCTATTTTATATGAAATACGAATATTACTCCAGAATCTCGGTAATTTATGTCACACGGTTTTTGAAAATAATATTATCGCGTATAAAGGATTCCATTTATGTAAAAATAACCAAAGAAAATCGTGGTTCAATGCGCGGAATCATCAAAATATAATTTTGCAGAATTTTCTACTTTCAAGGTATCTATAACCGCCGTTTTAGTGGATGGATTTGAAAGCGGAAGGGTTCATTAGATTCGGCGCGTTATAAAACTAAAAACACGCGGGGTTCAAGGGTACCTAAGTCACAGTTGTAAATTTTGAAGCCAAAAAATAGGTTTTTACAGAAAATTTACGCACCAAAATTTCGACTTTGGACTCCTATTACTAGGGAGCTGTATGAAGCACATTCATGAGATATACATCAAACGACGTGGAATCACGAGTTCTACAATCCAATAAATAGTTTGGGTAACTATCTGGTTGCGCCCCCTAATTATAAGAAAAATTCAAAAAACCCAGATTTCAAAACTTCAAAATGTCATCATCGATTTTAGGGGGATGCAGTGTATATATCGAAAAGTCATACATTAGAACCTTGTTGCCCAAGGGGTATTCTTTAATTCGTTCTCTGAGCTCAGGTCTAAATTTTCCGTGGTTTGACCAGAAATCAAAAAAGGACAAAAAAAACTTGTAAACTTCAACATATTTTTACCCATTTTTTAATATTACCACCAACACAGCTTCCACATAAATTATTTGTTATGTTTCATTTTATGCGACCCCGGCTAAAACACTTCAATTAATATAAATATACTCATATTGTATAAAATATATTGACAGTTCGCACTTATTAAATGGTGAACCTCAACTTCAACGATTGTAAAACACTTTTGAATATTACCATATATATGTTTAAAAATTAAAAATTCATGACCTTTTTTCAAAAGATTTAAAAATTAAAAATTCGTGACCTTGAAAAATATATTTTAAAAATCATCGTCGTTCAACCATTCTTTTCAGAAATCCGTCTCTTTTGGTCCTTAAAAATATTTTTAATCCACGTTTTTCAATTACTTGAATTTAAAAATTATAAATATTTCTCAAAGACGTGGATTTTTTAGCAATATTTTTTAAGACGCAAATTTTTAAACATATTTTTTCAAGCTCGTAGATTTTTAAACAATATTTTTGAAGGAAGTAGATTTAAAAAAACAAATTTGTTAATGGACGTGGATTTTTTAAAACTTTTCAAGAACATGGATTTAAAAAATTTTGTTTAAGGACGTGGATTTTAAAAAACTTTTTTTAAGTACCTGGTTTAAAAAAAAAATCAAGGAAAAAATTTTAAGGACGTGGATTTTTAAACAAATTTTTTAAAGACTATATCCATGCCAAGACGTTTCTTAAGGACCAAGAGACAAGGATTTTTAAAAACTATTTTTGTAGGACGTCGTTTTAAAAAGGCATTTCTTAAAGATCAAGAGACAAGGATTTTTAAAAAATATTTTTAAGGATATTTATTTTTAAACCACGTCCTTGCAAAATATTGTTAACAATCAAAAATCAAATTAAGATTTTAAAAAACCATTTTTAGGGACGTGGATTTTTAAAAACTATCATGGAATTTAAAAACTCTTTTTTTAATTCTGGTAATTATAAAACTGTCGTAACTGCTTTTTTCAAATATATAATTGTTTAACAAAAAATTGTCATTTTTTAAAGTGCTTGGTGCATGACATTTTTATTATTTGAATGGAATAAACGTTATTTTAGTTATGGAAATACATTTGGAGAAAAAAATTCATTTCATGCATTTTTTCAAAAAATATATTTTTTTAAAAAAATCAGTTTGAGCGTGATCTTTTTTAATACTTAAATAAAACAAACTTTATTTTAGTCATTAAGGGATTTAGTCATGCAGGAAAACATTTTTGAGAAAAAAGTCAAAAAGGCATAACCCTAATATACACCAAAATTGTGCCTCATCGAAATAATGGTTTTAGACCACAAGATGTTTGGACATAATTCGTTTTGGACAATTTGGAGTTGATTAAGCCATGTCCGTCTGCCTGCCTGTCTGTTGGTCTGTATGGCTGGTGCGCACGATAACTCTAGAACGGTTTAACCGATTTGGTTAAAATTTTGGGTATTGTAATATTTTGTCCAAGATTAGTTTAAGTTCAAAGATAGGCCAATATCGGTGCATTCCTTCCGGTACCTCCCCGAAAATAGTTTAGAAATGTTCGCTAAAATGATGCGCCCTATAACTCTCGAAGAGAGTAACCGAATTGGTCATAACCTGGCATATGATAATATTACTTCCAGCCATAGATCAGGTTTGAATATGGACTAAATCGGTACACTCGCACACAGGGACGTAGTGAGAAATGCATCTCCACACCATTTCGGGGGAGAGGCCAGTGAACAAAATATGATGTTTTGTGAGTAAAATATACTAACAATGTCTAACGAATTACCATTTCAGGGCGCCTGTGCCCCCAACACAAAATTTGGGAAATGAATCATTTTGAAATTTGGTACAACAAGTTCTTCTTGCGGCTCTGTTATGACGGCTCAATTTTCTTGGGAGAAAGTCCACACTTCCAGAGATAATGTTCCACGTGCTCCAAAAATGCTAGCCGGCACCAACTAAACTGTGTAGTAAGTCGTCTGGTGTTTAAGCTAACCCTCTAAGGGAGAAACCGATATCCTCCAAACGTTGTACATTGTATTATTTCCTACAGTCTCGAATTATGTCCGACTATTGACTACATAGGACCACTCTATCGGGTAACTCCCACGCAAAGTTTGGAAAGAGTACAGTTTAAGGACTCCTCTGTTCGTTTTTAACTTTTTAGTTTAATGTTCTGTATCCGGCCCTAGTTAAGATGGTACACTTTTTTCGGGAGCAAATCCATACTTCTTGGGAAATTGGTCCAAAAACTCAAAAAAACCCCATAGATGTCAGAAGTATTGTGTTTGATTTTTTCTTTAGCTCCGAGGCCGATGGTATGTCTCAGTAGGCACTATTTTACTTGTTGTATATTAAGTTTGGCTTTTTGTCATTAATATTTTTTAATATTTTGTAGAGACCCTATGCTTACGGTGACCAACCGTACTCTATTATAGAGGACAGTACTCTATTTTAGGTGTCCGTACTCTATTTTTTCAACGTACTCTATTTGTCCTCTATTTTCATCACATGTACTCTATGTCCTCTATTTATACCCTATACCACAATGTGGAAAAGGGTATAATAAGTTTGTTTTCCCAAAAATTCATGTAACGCCGCGAAATATTCGTCGTAGACCCCTCATGTGGTATACCAAACTTCATATCTCGACGAGATAAAGCGATTTAGCGATGTGTGTCCGTCCGTCCGTCCGTCCGTCCGTCCGTCTGTCCGTCCATTAAAAATTGTAATCAAGCTAGAGGCCGCAATTATGGACCGATTGTCACGAAATTTAGTATGGAGGTCGGGTTTGGACCAGAATAGAACTGATTAGTTTTTGGCGATGATCGTGAAATGTTAAAGGGATGAAATGGACCAAAAACAAAATTTTTGCTCGATTTTGTAGCCGCTCTGTAGGTCGCAATAATAGTCCGATCGGCGCGAAATTTTAAACGTAGTTTTGGTTTGAGATGAAGAAGTAGCGTGCAAGTCAACGGTATGATCGGATAATATTTAGCGGGTTAAATTGATCAAAACTTTTGTGTATACATTTAAATAAAAGTTATCATTTATCAAAAGCTAGCCCGGAAAGCTAGTGCACAGGGATAGTGGTATAGGGTATCACATGGTCGGCCCCGTCCGACTATAGTCTGTTCTTACTTGTTTTGATTTGTTTTATTTTACAAATACATGTGAATACAAAGATAATGTGTGTGTTCGTTTACTCAAAATTTGTACAAATTGTTACTGGATGTTGTTCGTTTACTCTACAGTACAATGCAAAAGACCTTGGTCGTTTACAAGAAATTACTGGACTTGTAAAAATTTGTACAATTTATTGAGTAAACGAACACACCTAATACAATGAAATCATAGAAACCTAGGCAGAAATGTAACCAAATATTGTCGTTGTTTAAATGAAATCAGTGGTTTTAAATCACTTTTTCACTCCTATTGAAACACCTCAAAACGTGGGTTTTGAACATGTCAACAACATGTTCTGTCGTTTGCTGTTTTGTTTCGGTACGGAATCCATCGATAAGAAACCTTATTTACGGCCTCATTGCCAGTGAAAGAAATGTTCACGGATGCCTCTATCATGGTGATCTTGCATTATCAATTTACTCACGATTTTCAATGTGCAACGTTTTCTGTCACAAGGGCAATATTTGGACGACCCTTACTACTATCCTCGTTGAGCGAGCGTCCACTACGATTGAATTCATTAAATCAGTTTTTCACAGGGCTATGTCAGTAGTCACATTTAAATTATTTTTTTTTTGGTAAAGTAATTTGAGTTTTTTTGGAAGAGAGCTCTAGGTTTTGCACGGTCAATGAGAATGCCCCTACCAGAATTAGCGGCAAGTGTCACAGACATAACCATCGTGTCACCTGATCTGACAAATTATGTCGTTTCTCTTGGACTTACAAAGTTTGCATAAAATATGTTTGGTAAAAAGCGGGGAGGATCATCTTCTACAATCAATTTCACAAAAACTCAATTTACTTTACGGCAAACCTTTTACGTGTGACTACCAAGGTTTCGGAGTCGAGCCAATTTTGTTTCGACTCCGGAGTCGACTGCGATGGTAATTTCTGATAGCACTCAATATGAATAAAATATACACAAGTTTCCAATTTTTTCCTATATGTTGGCCTATCTCTGAGGTGTTCCTTTTGTTGAATACAATACACAACTATACAACTTCGCTGTTTAAAACTTCTACGATTATAATAAAATTACAAGGTCACCTAATATTTGAAACTCTGTGTAAGAGGTTCCGAAGTAGGCAGGTTTCGCTCGGGAATATGAGAAATCTGAGAACATTATCTTCTTGGATCAATGATATGATAATATTCTAGATCAAGAATGTGTGGGATCTAAAACAAATATTCCAAAATATTTATACATTTCTTATGGTATATTAGAAAATCGTCCCAGCTAGCAATTTCACGCTAAAGTTGAAACTCTAATTCGATTGTCATGTATTAATTGGACCAAAAAGTTCTTGAAATTCATTTTGATAAATGCAGTAAGAAATTTTTCCCGTAGTTGGAGCCAAGTTATTTTTCGACTCAGCATTATTACCCGACTCCAACTCAGATTCAGACAGACGAAACCCTGGTGACTGCTGACTATAGGATGTTGCTTCATCGCGTCGTCATCAAGTAGAAAATTGTGAAAAAGTGGTAGGACGAAATGTACAAAAGTAAATTCCATATCTTTTTTTGCAAATTAATTCTTCAAGTCCTGTAAGAAACGCAATACGTGGTACGTCAAACCGTACTGAGAACATCTATGCTAGAAAATGTTAAGATTTCCAATGGAAGTGGTAAATGGCACCTGGTATTGTTGTCCAGCCCAGAAACTTATGTAGTATCCCTCGTAAGTGTACTCTATTTTCATCCAAAAATATTGGTCACCGTACCTATGCTCCTCAAGGAGTTACACGGAAAAGAATAAGAAGATATTTTAACCCCAGAGCGTATGATTGTTATTTATTAGAATTATTTAATAGCAATCATACGCACTGGGGTTACAATGTTAAGAAATACAAAATATTCATAAACAAATAAAAACGCGCGTTAAGTTCGGCGAGTCGAACCTGGTAGGTCTTAAAGTGAATTTATCCAAAATTTTGTATGGGAGGTACCCGATGGAGTGGACAAATATAGTCCATATTCGAACCTGATCTATATCTGCTAGATATATTAGGATGTGTAAAGTGTGGACCAAATCGGTCACTCCCATCAAGAGTTATCGTCCTCACAATTTTTCCGAACATTTTTGAACTTTTGTGGGGGAGGTACCTGAAGGAGTGGACCGATAAGGCTTATTTTCGAACTTAAACTAAGTTTGCACAAAATATTACGAATGCCACATTTTGGACCGAATCGGCAGATCCCTTCGAGAGTTGTCATGCGCTCCAACACCTACACACCGTGTCATAGGGGTTTTTGTACCATTCAGGCTATTTTCTCAGGAAGTATGGACCTCTCCCTGATGAAATTTATACCGCCGTATAGGGGGGAAGTGAGTAAAAGTTGCTACAACAAAAATTAAAGCGATTCAAGAGCAGGTCCTAAAATGAACTTTTCTGAAATTTTGTGCGGGAGGTACCCGAAGGATTGGACCGATTGAGTTCGTAATGGAACCTCATCTAAGTCTGGTAGAAATTTCGCAATGTGCAAAGTATTGACCAAATCGGTAACTTAATTCAAGAACTTTTCCAAACATTTCCGAACTTTTGTGGGGGAGGTACCGGAAGGAGTGGACCGATATAACCCATCTTCGAACATAGACTAAGTTTGGACAAAATATTACGAAAGCCAAATTTTGGTCCGAATCGGTTGCTCAGTTCGGGAGTTATCGTGCCAGTAGGCCAGAAAAACAGACAGACAGACGGACGGACATGGCTAAATCAACTTAAAATTGTCTGAAAAACATTTCGTCCAAACATACTTGGGGTCTAAAACCATTATTTCGATGAGGCACATTTTGCCCGTATATACCCTCGTTTATACCGTTAGCATAAATGCTGAGGATATAAAAACATCTTTCCTATGGATCTAATCTTAGCCCGCTACCCTGATAACACGGGTTACCCTAATCCTGGAATGTGCCATATCGATAAATGCTGATTCTGTCTTTGCCGGGACAAAAAATATGACCATGTCTGAGGAAACAAAATATTATTTTAAAATCATTCATTCCATAGCCATTCATCATTTTCACACGTAGTCTGTTTGCGAAGAAATGGAACAACAATAAAACACCTAAAGGACTTCTGGAATTCAGAACTTCACACGTGTAACCCTTTAAAAAACCTTTCCATTCTGATATGATTGAACATGCAGAAAAATTATGAACATATTTCTTTTTTAAAATGTAATTATCATCATTCATTATGGCCACTGTTTGTTTTCGTCATTATCATCTTCCACAAGCTGACAGAGGACAACAATACGAAATAAGTTTGTGGCTAATAATTTACGCAACTGTGTTACAAACAAGCAACACTACATCGAAGTGAAAAGTCTAAAAAACATGGTGGAAATGATGAAAAACATGGAACATGTTCTATGATACGATGGAAGGATCTAACCGAATGATGTTTTGCAAAGCTTATTTTCTTCCCTGTGCCAGGCAACCACACAGTCAAGTTGTTTGCTGTCTATAAAAGGTAATTGAGAACTTGTAAATGCCAAAAACAAAGTATAAATTGGTTGATGTGTGTTAACACCCGCATGTCAACTAAATGAGGCAACTTCATAATCTGAAATTTAATAATGGAGGGGGAGAACATTCTTCAATGCAAAGAATGTACATCTTTGGTCTGAGGTTGGTAAAAATAATTCTTAAAAAAGTCCATGCTTTTTTCGTCCGAATTGTTAAAATATCGAATGGTGGTGGAAAGAAATTCTTAAAAAACCCATGCTTTTTTGGTGGAAAAAATATTTAAAAAATCCACGCTTCTTTGGTGGAAAAAATATTTAAAAAATCCACGCTTCTTTGGTGGAAAAAAATATTCAAAAAATCCACGCTTCTTTGGTGGAAACAATATTAAAAAATTCACGCTTCTTTGGTGGAAAAAATATTTAAAAAATCCACTCTTCTTTGGTGGAAATATTTTTTAAAAAATCCATGCTTTTTTGTTCGGGTTTTGTTGAAAAAAAATCTTTAAAAATCCTCACTTCTTTGGTCGGATGGTGTTGGAAAAAAATCTTTAAAAATCCACTTTTCTCTGAACGGATGGTGCTGGAAAAAAATCTTTAAAAAATCCAAGCATATTTTGTGTGATTGTGTTAAAGATATTTAAAAAAAACACGTTTCTTTTTCAAAAAACCAAGCGTCTTTGGATTAAAAAAAAATCCATGCTTTACAGGTGGGTTTTTCGTGGAAAATTGAAAAAAAACGCTTCTTTAGTTGGATGGTAGTGGTGCTCGGACGTCGGAACTTCTACAATTTTACAACTTTTACATTTATTAACTGACCGGCTCAGATTCTGACCACGTTTCACGTCCATCAGACAATGTTTCTAAAGCCGAACATGAAAACCGACAATAACAACGCAGAAATAGCTGCACCAATAAGAACAACACCAACTAACATTTGCGGCAGTTAGCATGTGTGTCATCATTAAAACGACAGCTACATGATGCGTATGCACACAAAACCCTACATGGATTTTTTTGTTGTGGTGCTTTCCTCATCAAGTTCATCATCAAAACCAACAACAAGAAAAAATGACAGAAGAAAAAAAAAACGAACAGATCCTGTCGTGGATGACTGCAACAGAAACGCTTCGTTTGCAATGCACACAAACAAAGGAAAATCACAGCAACAACAACTCATGTTCATATTAAAAAGACTTAAGAACCTTACCGACTACTGAGATTCCAGAGGGGTAACAGCATCTGAAAGCAGAAGCTCTCAAAATAGCTGATGAGAAGTAGTATTGTCCGGACAACAACAAAACAGACATGTCTCTTCACAAAAATTACTTTTTAAAAAGCCAAAGTTAAGCTTTCAAAGTATCGCTAATATCCCCGGGGATATAAATGAATAAACACAGGGCACATACACACGCACACACACTCCCCACAATGTTGTTCATCATCATCATCGTCGTCATCAGCCACTGGAGAGAAGACACCATGAATCTATGTTGGACTTAGCCTGTAATACTCACTCAGTCAGAATCAGTCAGTCACTCACTCACTCATCATTTTCCATCTATCCATCCATTCCGGCCAATAGTCGACTGTCTGTCCATTTGTCCATCCATCGTTCATCGTTCTTATATTAGTGTCCAGATTTTAGTTATATTTCCCCCGTTCTTTTTTGAGGTATTAGAATCTAGTGTTAACATTCTAGATTATGCGCCACAAGTTACTTGGAGTGACCAACCACTTCGATGTCATAGCTGTTGTTGTTGTGGAAAACAAAATCATACACACGCACACGTACTCGCCGTTGGCATTTCGATACACTTAAATACACTTCATCAATTGTGCCATAGTCGAAGAGGATAGATGAACAGCATATGTCGTAATGGTAGCCATCATATGTTTGGGAAGCAAGGAAACAGTGGTTAGAATCTGATAAAATGGAGTTTCTTTAATCCTTAAAAATATTTTTGAAAATTTTCAACTTTTGTCCTTGGTCCTTATAAACTAATTTAAAAATATCCACGCTTGTCCTTGGTCCTTAAAAACTAATTTAAAATTATCCACGCTTGTCCTTGGTCCTTAAAAACTAATTTAAAAATATCCACGCTTGTCCTTGGTCCTTAAAAACTAATTTAAAAATATCCACGCTTGTCCTTGGTCCTTAAAAACTAATTTAAAAATATCCACGCTTGTCCTTGGTCCTTAAAAACTAATTTAAAAATATCCACGCTTGTCCTTGGTCCTTAAAAACTAATTTAAAAATATCCACGCTTGTCCTTGGTCCTTAAAAACTAATTTAAAAATATCCACGCTTGTCCTTGGTCCTTAAAAACTAATTTAAAAATATCCACGCTTGTCCTTGGTCCTTAAAAACTAATTTAAAAATATCCACGCTTGTCCTTGGTCCTTAAAAACTAATTTAAAAATATCCACGCTTGTCCTTGGTCCTTAAAAACTAATTTAAAAATATCCACGCTTGTCGTTGGTCCTTAAAAACTAATTTAAAAATATCCACGCTTGTCGTTGGTCCTTAAAAACTAATTTAAAAATATCCACGCTTGTCGTTGGTCCTTAAAAACTAATTTAAAAATATCCACGCTTGTCCTTGCTCCTTAAAAACTAATTTAAAAATATCCACGCTTGTCCTTTGTTTTTAAATAATATTTAAAAATATCCACGCTTGTCCTTGGTGTTTAGAAAATATTTTAAAAATATCCACGCTTGTCCTTGGTGTTTAAAAAATATTTTAAAAATATCCACGCTTGTCCTTGGTGTTTAAAAAATATTTTAAAAATATCCACGCTTGTCCTTGGTGTTTAAAAAATATTTTAAAAATATCCACGCTTGTCCTTGGTGTTTAAAAAATATTTTAGAAATATCCACGCTTGTCCTTGGTGTTTAAAAAATATTTAAAAAATATCCACGCTTGTCCTTGGTGTTTAAAAAATATTTTAAAAATATCCACGCTTGTCCTTGTTGTTTAAAAAATATTTTAAAAATATCCACGCTTGTCCTTGGTGTTTAAAAAATATTTTAAAAAAATCCACGCTTGTCCTTGGTGTTTAAAAAATATTTTAAAAATATCCACGCTCGTCCTTGGTGTTTAAACAAAATTTTGTTAAATATCAACGCTGCCTTGGTGTTTAAAAAATATTTTAAAAATATCCACGCTTGTCCTTGGTGTTTAAAAAATATTTTAAAAATATCCACGCTTGTCCTTGGTGTTTAAAAAATATTTTAAAAATATCCACGCTTGTCCTTGGTGTTTAAAAAATATTTTAAAAATATCCACGCTTGTCCTTGGTGTTTATAAAATATTTTAAAAATATCCACGCTTGTCCTTGGTGTTTATAAAATATTTTAAAAATATCCACGCTTGTCCTTTGTCTTTGATAAGTATTCCTTTATGGTCTACTGGTCCATTCATCTCTCTGAACCACTGTCATGCTAGGTGAAATTTTTTCTTGGGAGATCTCTCAACCTCGAACATTGAACAATGTTGCCGCCGCCATGGTTCTCTATTGGAAAGAAATGTATTCTGAAATGTAATAAAAAATGCGTCATAAATGCCTTTAGAGCCAGAATGAACAGCAGCAATGGTAGTTGCTGTAATAACAACTAGACATGGGATGAGAACCGGCAATGGCACCACTCACATACAAACTATCAAATGCGTGATGATGATGATGACGACGGCGATGAGGTGATGAAGACTACAAGGACGCTGATGTTGTGGTGGATGATGGTGATGACGATTTTCTGCAATGTTTGCTTTTGACTTGATTTAGTAGTGTCCACAGCTATGGATCGATGGATGGATGCTGCCGATGATGTTGCCAGTGACACAAAGACTTGCGAATATGATAAATTTCATTGGCACTTTGGATGTTGTGTAATACTTCATACTTTACATTGCTTAAAGCTAATGATCATTGATCATGTAATCATTATTATTTTTGTTATTGATTTTTTGGTTTGGGGACTTAATGACAGGCCGGGATTGGCAGCCAAGCTGGCAGGCAAGTAGTTGAGTAGAGAAAATAAAATTTTACATTGTTGGGTGCTGTCTGGTGAAAGAGTTCGTTTCGAACTCAATTAGGTTCCTCACTCTCTTTTTGCCCTCCTTGTGGAATGATGACATCAATGATTAATTTGTTCCCAATATGTGGCAAAATATTAGAGTAACGTTAATTGTCTCGCCAACCGCCCATTAGAAAATTATCGTGAAAATGTCAACATTGAATGGCCATAGGTTATAAATTCTGACCAACAAAATGGGAGGAAGGTACATATTAAAGTCAGTCATGTTTTATAGATGGGATTGGATACTAATACAATGTTGCAACATTATGATGTCTTACTGATGCTGCTGATGGGGATATGCGTGAATAGATGTTAGGTAAATATGTCACTGATATGGTCAAGAGTGTTAATTATCTTGTCAATATGTCATGTAGACATAGTGGTGACAGACAGAAGAGTATCTGCGGACATCCTTGGAAATTTATGGGGATTTTATAAGATGTTGGAAATATTATTTCCTGAACCGATCTTTTAGAGTGGATGTTTTAAGAATATTTTGTTTTAAACGTGGATTTTTTAAAGAATATTTTTTCACCCACCATCACAACAATAAACGTGGATTTTTTAAAGAATATTTTTTCACCCACCATCACAACAATAAACGTGGATTTTTTAAAGAATATTTTTTCACCTTACATCACAACAATAAACGTGGATTTTTTAAAGAATATTTTTTCACCTTACATCACAACAATAAACGTGGATTTTGTAAAGAATATTTTAAAGAATATTTTTTCACCTTACATCACGACAATAAACGTGGATTTTGTAAAGAATATTTTAAAGAATATTTTTTCACCTTACATCACAACAATAAACGTGGATTTTTTAAAGAATATTTTTTTACCTTACATCACAACAATAAACGTGGATTTTTTAAAGAATATTTTTTCACCCACCATCACAACAATAAACGTGGATTTTTTAAAGAATATTTTTTCACCCACCATCACAACAATAAACGTGGATTTTTTAAAGAATATTTTTTCACCCACCATCACAACAATAAACGTGGATTTTTTAAAGAATATTTTTTCACCCACCATCACAACAATAAACGTGGATTTTTTAAAGAATATTTTTTCACCCACCATCACAACAATAAACGTGGATTTTTTAAAGAATATTTTTTCACCCAACATCACAACAATAAACGTGGATTTTTTAAAGAATATTTTTCACCCAACATCACAACAATAAACGTGGATTTTTTAAAGAATATTTTTCACCCAACATCACAACAATAAACGTGGATTTTTTAAAGAATATTTTACACCCAACATCACAACAATAAACGTGGATTTTTTAAAGAATATTTTTTCACCCAACATCACAACAATAAACGTGGATTTTTTAAAGAATATTTTTCACCCAACATCACAACAATAAACGTGGATTTTTTAAAGAATATTTTTCACCCAACATCACAACAATAAACGTGGATTTTTTAAAGAATATTTTTTCACCCACCATCACAACAATAAACGTGGATTTTTTAAAGAATATTTTTTCACCCACCATCACAACAATAAACGTGGATTTTTTAAAGAATATTTTTTCACCCACCATCACAACAATAAACGTGGATTTTTTAAAGAATATTTTTTCACCCACCATCACAACAATAAACGTGGATTTTTTAAAGAATATTTTTTCACCCATCATCACAACAATAAACGTGGATTTTTTAAAGAATATTTTTTCACCCACCATCACAACAATAAACGTGGATTTTTTAAAGAATATTTTTTCACCCAACATCACAACAATAAACGTGGATTTTTTAAAGAATATTTTTCACCCAACATCACAACAATAAACGTGGATTTTTTAAAGAATATTTTTCACCCAACATCACAACAATAAACGTGGATTTTTTAAAGAATATTTTACACCCAACATCACAACAATAAACGTGGATTTTTTAAAGAATATTTTTTCACCCAACATCACAACAATAAACGTGGATTTTTTAAAGAATATTTTTCACCCAACATCACAACAATAAACGTGGATTTTTTAAAGAATATTTTTCACCCAACATCACAACAATAAACGTGGATTTTTTAAAGAATATTTTTTCACCCACCATCACAACAATAAACGTGGATTTTTTAAAGAATATTTTTTCACCCACCATCACAACAATAAACGTGGATTTTTTAAAGAATATTTTTTCACCCACCATCACAACAATAAACGTGGATTTTTTAAAGAATATTTTTTCACCCAACATCACAACAATAAACGTGGATTTTTTAAAGAATATTTTTCACCCAACATCACAACAATAAACGTGGATTTTTTAAAGAATATTTTTCACCCAACATCACAACAATAAACGTGGATTTTTTAAAGAATATTTTACACCCAACATCACAACAATAAACGTGGATTTTTTAAAGAATATTTTTTCACCCAACATCACAACAATAAACGTGGATTTTTTAAAGAATATTTTTCACCCAACATCACAACAATAAACGTGGATATTTTAAAGAATATTTTTCACCCAACATCACAACAATAAACGTGGATTTTTTAAAGAATATTTTTCACCCAACATCACAACAATAAACGTGGATTTTTTAAAGAATATTTTTCACCCAACATCACAACAATAAACGTGGATTTTTTAAAGAATATTTTTTCACCCACCATCACAACAATAAACGTGGATTTTTTAAAGAATATTTTTTCACCCACCATCACAACAATAAACGTGGATTTTTTAAAGAATATTTTTTCACCTACCATCACAACAATAAACGTGGATTTTTTAAAGAATATTTTTTCACCTACCATCACAACAATAAAAGTCGATTTTTTAAGAATATTTTTTCACCCACCATCACAACAATAAACGTGGATTTTTTAAAGAATATTTTTTCACCCACCATCACAACAATAAACGTGGATTTTTTAAAGAATATTTTTTCACCCACCATCACAACAATAAACGTGGATTTTTTAAAGAATATTTTTCACTCACCATCACAACAATAAACGTGGATTTTTTAAAGAATATTTTTTCACCTACCATCACAACAATAAACGTGGATTTTTTAAAGAATATTTTTTCACCTACCATCACAACAATAAAAGTCGATTTTTTAAGAATATTTTTTCACCCACCATCACAACAATAAACGTGGATTTTTTAAAGAATATTTTTTCACCCACCATCACAACAATAAACGTGGATTTTTTAAAGAATATTTTTTCACCCACCATCACAACAATAAACGTGGATTTTTTAAAGAATATTTTTCACTCACCATCACAACAATAAACGTGGATTTTTTAAAAAATATTTTTTCACCCACCATCACAACAATAAACGTGGATTTTTTAAAGAATATTTTTTCACCCACCATCACAACAATAAACGTGGATTTTTTAAAGAATATTTTTTCACCCACCATCACAACAATAAACGTGGATTTTTTAAAGAATATTTTTTCACCCACCATCACAACAATAAACGTGGATTTTTTAAAGAATATTTTTCACTCACCATCACAACAATAAACGTGGATTTTTTAAAGAATATTTTTTCACCTACCATCACAACAATAAACGTGGATTTTTTAAAGAATATTTTTTCACCTACCATCACAACAATAAAAGTCGATTTTTTAAGAATATTTTTTCACCCACCATCACAACAATAAACGTGGATTTTTTAAAGAATATTTTTTCACCCACCATCACAACAATAAACGTGGATTTTTTAAAGAATATTTTTTCACCCACCATCACAACAATAAACGTGGATTTTTTAAAGAATATTTTTTCACCCACCATCACAACAATAAACGTGGATTTTTTAAAGAATATTTTTCACTCACCATCACAACAATAAACGTGGATTTTTTAAAGAATATTTTTTCACCTACCATCACAACAATAAACGTGGATTTTTTAAAGAATATTTTTTCACCCACCATCACAACAATAAACGTGGATTTTTTAAAGAATATTTTTTCACCCACCATCACAACAATAAACGTGGATTTTTTAAAGAATATTTTTTCACCCACCATCACAACAATAAACGTGGATTTTTTAAAGAATATTTTTTCACCCACCATCACAACAATAAACGTGGATTTTTTAAAGAATATTTTTCACTCACCATCACAACAATAAACGTGGATTTTTTAAAGAATATTTTTTCACCTACCATCACAACAATAAACGTGGATTTTTTAAAGAATATTTTTTCACCTACCATCACAACAATAAAAGTCGATTTTTTAAGAATATTTTTTCACCCACCATCACAACAATAAACGTGGATTTTTTAAAGAATATTTTTTCACCCACCATCACAACAATAAACGTGGATTTTTTAAAGAATATTTTTCACTCACCATCACAACAATAAACGTGGATTTTTTAAAGAATATTTTTTCACCTACCATCACAACAATAAACGTGGATTTTTTAAAGAATATTTTTTCACCTACCATCACAACAATAAAAGTCGATTTTTTAAGAATATTTTTTCACCCACCATCACAACAATAAACGTGGATTTTTTAAAGAATATTTTTTCACCCACCATCACAACAATAAACGTGGATTTTTTAAAGAATATTTTTTCACCCACCATCACAACAATAAACGTGGATTTTTTAAAGAATATTTTTCACTCACCATCACAACAATAAACGTGGATTTTTTAAAGAATATTTTTTCACCTACCATCACAACAATAAACGTGGATTTTTTAAAGAATATTTTTTCACCTACCATCACAACAATAAAAGTCGATTTTTTAAGAATATTTTTTCACCCACCATCACAACAATAAACGTGGATTTTTTAAAGAATATTTTTTCACCCACCATCACAACAATAAACGTGGATTTTTTAAAGAATATTTTTTCACCCACCATCACAACAATAAACGTGGATTTTTTAAAGAATATTTTTCACTCACCATCACAACAATAAACGTGGATTTTTTAAAGAATATTTTTTCACCTACCATCACAACAATAAACGTGGATTTTTTAAAGAATATTTTTTCACCTACCATCACAACAATAAAAGTCGATTTTTTAAGAATATTTTTTCACCCACCATCACAACAATAAACGTGGATTTTTTAAAGAATATTTTTTCACCCACCATCACAACAATAAACGTGGATTTTTTAAAGAATATTTTTTCACCCACCATCACAACAATAAACGTGTATTTTTTAAAGAATATTTTTCACTCACCATCACTACAATAAACGTGGATTTTTTAAAGAATATTTTTTCACCTACCATCACAACAATAAACGTGGATTTTTTAAAGAATATTTTTTCACCTACCATCACAACAATAAAAGTCGATTTTTTAAGAATATTTTTTCACCCACCATCACAACAATAAACGTGGATTTTTTAAAGAATATTTTTTCACCCACCATCACAACAATAAACGTGGATTTTTTAAAGAATATTTTTTCACCTACCATCACAACAATAAAAGTCGATTTTTTAAGAATATTTTTTCACCCACCATCACAACAATAAACGTGGATTTTTTAAAGAATATTTTTTCACCCACCATCACAACAATAAACGTGGATTTTTTAAAGAATATTTTTTCACCCACCATCACAACAATAAACGTGGATTTTTTAAAGAATATTTTTCACTCACCATCACAACAATAAACGTGGATTTTTTAAAGAATATTTTTTCACCTACCATCACAACAATAAACGTGGATTTTTTAAAGAATATTTTTTCACCTACCATCACAACAATAAAAGTCGATTTTTTAAGAATATTTTTTCACCCACCATCACAACAATAAACGTGGATTTTTTAAAGAATATTTTTTCACCCACCATCACAACAATAAACGTGGATTTTTTAAAGAATATTTTTCACTCACCATCACAACAATAAACGTGGATTTTTTAAAGAATATTTTTTCACCCACCATCACAACAATAAACGTGGATTTTTTAAAGAATATTTTTTCACCCACCATCACAACAATAAACGTGGATTTTTTAAAGAATATTTTTTCACCCACCATCACAACAATAAACGTGGATTTTTTAAAGAATATTTTTTCACCCACCATCACAACAATAAACGTGGATTTTTTAAAGAATATTTTTTCACCCACCATCACAACAATAAACGTGGATTTTTTAAAGAATATTTTTCACTCACCATCACAACAATAAACGTGGATTTTTTAAAGAATATTTTTTCACCTACCATCACAACAATAAACGTGGATTTTTTAAAGAATATTTTTTCACCTACCATCACAACAATAAAAGTCGATTTTTTAAGAATATTTTTTCACCCACCATCACAACAATAAACGTGGATTTTTTAAAGAATATTTTTTCACCCACCATCACAACAATAAACGTGGATTTTTTAAAGAATATTTTTTCACCCACCATCACAACAATAAACGTGGATTTTTTAAAGAATATTTTTTCACCCACCATCACAACAATAAACGTGGATTTTTTAAAGAATATTTTTTCACCCACCATCACAACAATAAACGTGGATTTTTTAAAGAATATTTTTTCACCCACCATCACAACAATAAACGTGGATTTTTTAAAGAATATTTTTTCACCCACCATCACAACAATAAACGTGGATTTTTTAAAGAATATTTTTTCACCCACCATCACAACAATAAACGTGGATTTTTTAAAGAATATTTTTTCACCCACCATCACAACAATAAACGTGGATTTTTTAAAGAATATTTTTTCACCCACCATCACAACAATAAACGTGGATTTTTTAAAGAATATTTTTTCACCCACCATCACAACAATAAACGTGGATTTTTTAAAGAATATTTTTTCACCTACCATCACAACAATAAACGTGGATTTTTTAAAGAATATTTTTTCACCTACCATCACAACAATAAAAGTCGATTTTTTAAGAATATTTTTTCACCCACCATCACAACAATAAACGTGGATTTTTTAAAGAATATTTTTTCACCCACCATCACAACAATAAACGTGGATTTTTTAAAGAATATTTTTTCACCCACCATCACAACAATAAACGTGGATTTTTTAAAGAATATTTTTTCACCCACCATCACAACAATAAACGTGGATTTTTTAAAGAATATTTTTTCACCCACCATCACAACAATAAACGTGGATTTTTTAAAGAATATTTTTCACTCACCATCACAACAATAAACGTGGATTTTTTAAAGAATATTTTTTCACCTACCATCACAACAATAAACGTGGATTTTTTAAAGAATATTTTTTCACCTACCATCACAACAATAAAAGTCGATTTTTTAAGAATATTTTTTCACCCACCATCACAACAATAAACGTGGATTTTTTAAAGAATATTTTTTCACCCACCATCACAACAATAAACGTGGATTTTTTAAAGAATATTTTTTCACCCACCATCACAACAATAAACGTGGATTTTTTAAAGAATATTTTTTCACCCACCATCACAACAATAAACGTGGATTTTTTAAAGAATATTTTTTCACCCACCATCACAACAATAAACGTGGATTTTTTAAAGAATATTTTTTCACCCACCATCACAACAATAAACGTGGATTTTTTAAAGAATATTTTTTCACCCACCATCACAACAATAAACGTGGATTTTTTAAAGAATATTTTTTCACCCACCATCACAACAATAAACTTGGATTTTTTAAAGAATATTTTTTCACCTACCATCACAACAATAAACGTGGATTTTTTAAAGAATATTTTTTCACCTACAATCACAACAATAAACGTGGATTTTTTAAAGAATATTTTTTCACCTACCATCACAACAATAAACGTGGATTTTATAAAGAATATTTTTTCACCTACCATCACAACAATAAACGTGGATTTTTTAAAGAATATTTTTTCACCTACCATCACAACAATAAACGTGGATTTTATAAAGAATATTTTTTCACCTACCATCACAACAATAAACGTGGATTTTTAAAGAATATTTTTTCACCTACCATCACAACAATAAACGTGGATTTTTTAAAGAATATTTTTTCACCTACCATCACAACAATAAACGTGGATTTTTTAAAGAATATTTTTTCACCTACCATCACAACAATAAACGTGGATTTTATAAAGAATATTTTTTCACCTACCATCACAACAATAAACGTGGATTTTTTAAAGAATATTTTTCACCCAACATCACAACAATAAATGTGGATTTTTTAAAGAATCTTTTTTCACCCAACATCACAACAATAAACGTGGATTTTTTAAAGAATATTTTTCACCCAACATCACAACAATAAATGTGGATTTTTTAAAGAATCTTTTTTCACCCAACATCACAACAATAAACGTGGATTTTTTAAAGAATATTTTTCACCCAACATCACAACAATAAACGTGGATTTTTTAAAGAATATTTTTTCACCCACCATCACAACAATAAAAGTGGATTTTTTAAAGAATATTTTTTCACCCACCATCACAACAATAATCGTGGATTTTTTAAAGAATATTTTTCACCCAACATCACAACAATAAACGTGGATTTTTTAAAGAATATTTTTCACCCACCATCACAACAATAAACGTGGATTTTTTAAAGAATATTTTTTCACCCACCATCACAACAATAAACGTGGATTTTTTAAAGAATATTTTTTCACCCACCATCACAACAATAAACGTGGATTTTTTAAAGAATATTTTTTCACCCACCATCACAACAATAATCGTGGATTTTTTAAAGAATATTTTTCACCCACCATCACAACAATAAACGTGGATTTTTTAAAGAATATTTTTTCACCTAACATCACAACAATAAACGTGGATTTTTTAAAGAATATTTTTTCACCTAACATCACAAAAATAAACGTAGATTTTTTAAAGAATATTTTTTCACCTAACATCACAACAATAAACGTGGATTTTTTAAAGAATATTTTTTCACCTAACATCACAACAATAAACGTGGATTTTTTAAAGAATATTTTTTCACCTAACATCACAACAATAAACGTGGATTTTTCAAAGAATATTTTTTTACCTAACATTACAACAAAAAACGTGGATTTTTTAAAGAATATTTTTTCACCTAACATCACAACAATAAACGTGGATTTTTCAAAGAATATTTTTTTACCTAACATTACAACAAAAAACGTGGATTTTTTAAAGAATATTTTTTCACCTAACATCACAACAATAAACGTGGATTTTGAAAAATATATATCTTTTAGTAATATCAAACAATCCTTTCCCTTCACATTTAATTGTGTTTTCCCATAATATGTTTGTGTGTTTGTCACAAACAAAGAAGGTAGGCAATCATTAAGTTAAGTGGGTAGAAATAGACAGGCAGGCATGAATATGGGTATTTAAACTGCAAAGAATGTGATGCGCGTAAATTAACTCGTCAGTCAGTCAGTTATATGAATTGCCAGCCAGCCAGCTTGGCTTAGTTAGTCTGTCCGTGCGTCTCACTGGCTGATTGTCTGTCTGTCCCATTTAAAGTATTTAATGCAGTAACAAGTTTTCAAAGGAACAGAATGGAGTAATTCTCAGTTTCAAACAAATAAAAGTTAAGGCATACAGACGGACAATAATGTTGTTTGCGTCTGACGCTGCTGTTTCTGGATTATTACAGCAACAATAACTCGGTTAACCAGCAGCAGTAGTAGCAGTCAGTTATAACGTTAATTCTTTCTTTGGAAATGTTAAAGGAATGGCAAAATGAGTTTATCAACTCATAAAACATATAAAATGTTTCGCCCAGACTATGCCAAGAGTGAAATGAATGCATGCTTAGGAAACAGTGGTATCAGGGAAGGTATTGGGATGGTGGTACTGTAAACTTATTAAAGTTATTTCAATTGGTCCATGTGTTTTACCACTGTACCAATAGAAGAGAAACTTCATCTGCAAATAAGGGACAGCATTGCAGCCATGACTACGAGAAATGAAGTTGATACGTGAATGCGTGCATCTCTTAGATTGTCAGGCGTATTATGGTGAGTGAATATGAAATGCTTATGAACAACGTCAGCAGAGAAAAACAGCAGCAGCAATAACAAATCAAGCATGGAAGATATGCTATGTTAAAGATTGAGCTTGTATTAGCTGGTGGTCTTTGAAAATATATTCTTTAAAAATTCACGTTTCTCGGTCCTTAAAAGGATATTTTTTAAAACTTCGCGTCCTGATAAAAAAATATCATTAAAAATGCGACTCTTGGTACTTAAAAAAACTTTTTTGTAATCTGCGTCCTTATTTTTAATACACGTCGCTGAATTTTCTTAATCCATACCCTTTTTGAATGAACGTCCTTGAAAAAATAATTTTATATCTTATTTATTACACGCCATTGAAAAAATATATTTTAAAAAATATTTTTATAATTCACGTCCTTAAAAATCCACTTCCTTGAGAAAATATTTTTATAATTCACGTCCTTAAAAATCCACTTCCTTGAGGAAATATTTTTAAAATCCACGTCATATTTTTAAAATCCACTTCCTTGAAAAAATATTTTTTAAATATCCACGTCCTTGAAAAAAATGTTTTTATGAATCCACCTCCATGAAAAAATATTTTTTAAATATCAACATATTTTATACAAATCACGTCCTTGAAAAATATATTTCTTAAAAATCCACATCCATGTTGAAAAATATTTTTAAAAAATCCTCGTCCATGTTGAAAAATATTTTCTAAAAATTCACGTCTACGTTGAAAAATATTTTATAAAAATCCGCGTCCACGTTAAAAAAAAAAATTAAAAATTCACGTCCTTGAAATGTTCTTTTTTTAAATTCACGTCCTTGAAAAATATTTTATAAAAAAATATATTTTAAATATTCTTGCCATCCAAAAAAAATTTTTTTTAAAACCTATATCCTGGAAAAATGTCAAATTCCTTCAACAAATTTTCGACTAAAATGTATGTCCTGAAAAAATCAAAATTCCTTTAACACATTTTCTTTAAAAATCTTTAATGTCCTGGAAAACACATGTTTTTCAAAAATTCAAGTCCTTGCAAAAATGTTAATTAAAAAACATGTAATTGAAAAAACCCATTTTTTTTAATTCCAAAAAAAATATATTTCTAAAAATTATCGTACTTAGAAAAATATTTTTTTTAAATCAAAAAATATTTTTTAAAAATAAAAATTATCGTATTTGAACAAATATTTGTTTTTAAATCCAAAAAAATATTTGTCGAAACTCGACGACACATACAAGTGGAAGAGGTTTGAATTGTTTTCGCAGACACTTTCGTCGGAGTTGTATGAGGTTGCCAAGGAAAAACTTCTCATTGAACTTTTTTCTTTGCTTACCTTTATACTTCGAACTGACGATTGATGTTTGGGTATAAAAAGTTTCTTGTTGAACTTCGGTGGAGAATATCCACAAACAAGAAACAAGGGAACTGATGAGATCCAGTGGCGTGGATCGAAACTATAGTATTCCCTGCCTTACCCCTTGGCGAACAATGCCAAATCTTTTCCACTAATAAAATAGTTGTTTTAAAATATTAAAACAACAACAATGGGATTAAGCCAGACTATTTTGAAAAAAACAAAATTGCAAACGCTATCCCAATAAAAAAACGCCACAATGCTTCAAAAAATATTTTTCTAAAAATTATCGTACTTGAAAAAATATTATTTAAAAATCCACGCCCTTGAAAAAGAATTATTCTAATACTCACGTCCTTGATAAAATTATTATAATATTTACGTCCTTGAAAAAAAGATAATATATTGAAAAAATATTTTTTAAATATCCACGTCCTTGGAAACATTTTTTATAAAAATCACGTCCTTGAAAATCCACATCCATGTTGAAAAATATTTTCTAAATATCCGTGTCCACATTGAAAAACATTTTCATAAGGCCGCGCCGACGCTGAAAAAAATATTTTTTAAAAATCCACGTCCTTGAAAAATTTTTTAAAAGTCCACGTCCTTGAATTTTTTTTAATTATATTTTAAAAGTTCATGCCATTCAAAAAATTTTCTTTAAAAATCTATGACCTGAAAAAAATTTCAATTCCTTCAAAAAGTTTTCGACTAAAATGAATGTCCTGGAAAAAATCAGAATTCCTTCAACAAATATTCCTTAAAAATCTTTAATGTCCTGAAAATAAATATGTTTTTCAAAAATGCAAGTCCTTCATTAAAGAAAAACACGTACTTGAAAAAAGTTTTTTTTTTTCAAATCCAAAAAATATATTTCTAAAAATTATCGTACTTGAAAAAAATATTTTCTTTTAAAACCAAAAAAAATATTTTTCTAAAAATTATCGTACTTGAAAAAATATTATTTAAAAATCCACGCCTTTGAAAAAAATTATATTTACAAATCCACTTCCTTAAAAAAAATTATTTTAATATTCACGTCAATGAAACAAATTATTTTAATATTCACGTCCTTAAAAAACAAACATATTATATAAAATCTACGCCCTTGAAAAAAATATTATTTAAAAATCCTTACTTACTTCTTACTTAGCTGGCCCATTACAGAACATTTGTTCCAAAGAGTGCTTCGCTTTCTGGAATACGGCGCCTTGTGATCTCTTCATCCACATGTTTGCGCCATCTATTCTTTGGCCTGCCAATTCTGCGTGCACCGTCATGTGGCCCGAATTTATACACCTTTTTAGCGGGTTCATCATCGCTCATTCTTATTATATGGCCTAGCCAACGCAGTCGCAGCATCTCGATATGTATAACTATATTGATGGCGTTGTATAGCAGATACAGCCCGTGGTTCATACGACGCCGATATTCACCGTCAACGAAGATTGGTCCATAGATCTTTCAAAGAATTTTTCCCTCAAACACGCCAAGCACTGGCTTATTTGCTTGCGCAAGTACCCAGGCTACGGAACCATACATCAGCACGGGTAGCATCAGTGTTTTGTAAAGCGTTATTTATGTTTGACGAGTTGTGGCTTTGTTTTTGAAGTGCTTACTTAAGCCAAAGTAGCATATGTTGGCCAACACAATTCTTCTTTTTATTTCACAACTGATGTCGTTTGTTGTGTTTACGGCGGTGCCAGGGTATACGAAGTCTTTTACTACCTAAAAATTATAGGAGCCAACTTCCGATCTCAATGGACGCATTGCGCGTCGACACCATCAACTTGGTCTTCTCGCCGTTTACCGTCAGACCCACTTTAGCAGATTCTCCTTCGACCTTCATAAAGGTATTGGTTACTTCTTTTACTGATCGTCCCATGATGTCATCAGCATAAGCAAGTAACATGTGGCTATTGGTGTAGATTGTGCCACTTCTGACGTTTGCTTCTCGTATAACCTTTTCTAGCAAGATGTTGAAAAGATCACACGAAAGGCTGTCTCCTTGCCTGAAACCTATTTTGGTACACAACTCTACGGAGAGGTTCTTTCCTATTTTAACTGAGGATCTCGTGTCAGTTAAAGTCATTTTACAAAGCCGGATGAGCTTTGCCGGGATACCAAATTCAGACATGGCTTGGAATACCTTTGAACGTAGCGAGCTGTCGAAAGCTGCTTTATAATCGACAAAAAGGTGGTAGGTGTCGATCTGCATCTCTTGGGTCTTCTCCAGGATTTGCCGCAGGGTAAATATCTGGTCCATGGTGGACTTGCCAGGTCTAAAGCCGCATTGGTATGGTCCAATTATCTCGTTGACCATAGGCTTTAGTCGTTCGCACAATATCCCTGACACGATCTTGTAGGCAATACGGAGAAGACTTATGCCCCTATAGTTGGAGCATAAAGTCTTATCTACTTTTTTATGGACGGGACACAGGATGCTTAGGTTCCAATCGTCGGGTACTCGTTCTTCCTGCCAGATGGTGCTAACTAGGTGATCAATACACCTTATCAGCGTGTGATCAATTTGATTTCTTGATCCTTGAACTGGCGACATCCATGTGCCCTTATGAATATCGAGATGCTTAAATCTGGTACTGCTAACTACCATTTTTAAAAATCCACGTCCTTGAAAAATGTTTTTCAAAAATCAAGAAAGTATTTTTTTAAAAATCCACGTTATTTAAAAATGTCTTTAAAAATTTCAAAAAACATTTTCTTTTAAATCCACTTTCTTTGTAAAATGGTTTTTAAATCAAAAATATTTTTTTTAAATCCACGCCCTTAAAAAGTTTTTAAAATACAAAAACCAAAAAATTAAAAATTTACGTCCTTAAAAATGTTTCAAAAATAAAAAAAATATAATAATAATTAAACACATCGTCTTTAAAAAATGTGTTTTTTAAATCTAATAAAAATTTTTTAAATCCTGTTCTTAAAACTGTTATTTAAAAATCCAAAATAAAAATAAGAAATGTTTTTTTAATCCAATAAATATTTTTCATAAAAACTCACGTCTTTGAAAATTTTTTTTAAAAACCAAAAAGTATTCCACTTACTTAAATTTTTCTTTTTTAAATCCAGAAAAATATTTTTGAAAATTACTTAGAGAACAAGTAAAAAAGTATCAGTCGGCTTTGCCGACAGAGATATACCCTCAGCAACAATTTTTTTCCAAAAAACGCATGTATTTAGGGAGTTTTAAAAATTTTGGGCGTTTGAACTGACAAAAATGTTGATTAGGATTTAATATCAAAAGTTTTGCGGAGGAGATACTAAAAAGAATGGATCTCCAGCCACTACATATGGTACCATAGGGGTTTTTTAGAACTTCAGGGATGTTTGCTCAAGAAGTATGAACTTGCCCCTGAAACAACTTTTACCATCGCAATTGAGGCAACAATGCAAGTTGCTTCAACAAAAATCAAAGTGATTCGAAAGCAGGTCTTAAAGTGAACATGTATCCGAAATTTTGAGTGGGAGGTACCGGATGGAGTGGACAAATATAGTCCATATTTGAACCTGATCTATATCTGGTAGATATATTAGGATGTGTAAAGTATGGACCAATTCGGTCACTCTCTTCAAGAGTTATCGTACGCACAATTTTTCCGAACATTTTTGAACTTTTGTGGGAGAGGTACCTTAAGGAGTGGACCGATATGGCTTATCTTCGAACTTAAACTATGTTTGGACAAAATATTACTAAGGCCAAACTTTGGACCGAATCGGCAGACCTGTTCGAGAGTTATTTTGCCCTCCAACCTCCTCACACGGTGTCATAGGGGTTTTTTGCAACTTTCAGGCTATTTTCTCAGGAAGTATGGACTTGCCCCTGATGAAACTTATACCGTCGTATGGAGGGCAGTGAATACAAGTTGCTAAAACAAAAATCAAAGCGATTCGAGAGATGTTCCTAACCTGAACTTTTCCAAAATTTTGTGTGGGAGGTACCCGACGGAGTGGACCGATTGAGTCCATATTAAAACCTGATCTAAGTCTGGTACACGCTCCACGATGGGCAAAGTATGGACCAAATCGGTTACACCCTTCAAGAGTTATCGTGCGTATAAATTTTACGAACATTTTCGAACTTTTGTGGGGGAGGTACCGGAAGAAGTGGACCGATATAGCTCATCTTCGAACTTAAACTAAGTTTGGACAAAATATTACGAAAGCCAAAATTTGAACCGAATCGGTTCATCCCTTCGAGAGTTATCGTGCGCTCCAGCCAGACAGACAGACAGACAGACGGACGGACATTGCTCAATCGACTCCAAATTGTCTGAAACACATTTCGTCCAAACATACTTGGGGTCTAAAACCATTATTTCGATGAGGCACATTTTGCCCGTATGAAAGTGTATATACCCTTCATAGCCTAAAGGCTGAGGGTATAAAAAAACAAAACATATAATTTATAAAATCCCCCAAAATATTTTTTAAAAATACAAAGCCAACAACAATCCATTTCATTGAAAATTAATTGTTTAAAAGGCCACCCATTGAAAATTTATTTTAAAAAATCCACGTCCTTTACAAATTGTTTCTTCAAAAATAAAAAAAGTATTATCGAAAATCAAAAAAAGAATTATTTTATGTTTTTATTTTTTGAAAAAATCCGCGTCCTTGAAAACTGTCCACCATAGTATGGAGGGTATATTAAGTTTGTCATTCCGTTTGTAACACATCGAACTAATCATTTGCGACCCTATAAAGTATATATAATATATTCTTGATCAGGATAAAATTCTAAGACGATCTAGCCATGTCCGTCTGTCCGTCCGTCTGTTGTAATCACTCTAGCGTCCGCAATAATTGAGATAGAGTGCCCGAGGTGTTTTTTCCATAGGCAGGTCAAGTTCGAAGATGGGCTATATCGGTCCACTCTTTGGTATAGCCCCCATATAACGGTACCTCCGGATTTGAGGTATTTTGACGTTCTTCGCCACATTTGCAGACCGAATTAGCTATAATTTGGCACTTAGGGTTCCTAGTGATCAACAAACTTATATCCCAAAGGATATGGGCATAGGTCCATGTTTTGGTATAGTCCCTATATAACGGTACCTCCCGATTTTCGGTATTTTGAGAATTTTAGCCACAATTTTTAACCGAACTATCTGCAATTTGACATTTGAGGTTCTCAGTCGTCATAAAATATCTCCACGAAACATCGTCCACATACGTCCATCTTTTGGTATAGCCCCCATATATCGGTACCTCCCGATTTTCGGTATTTTGAGAATTTTAGCTACAAATTTTAACCGAACTAGCTGTAGTTTGCCATTTGAGGTTCTCAGTGGTCATGAAATATCTCCACCAAGCATCGTCAACATAGGTCCATGTTTTGGTATAGCCCCCATATAACGGTACCTCCCGATTTTCGGTATTTTGAGAATTTTTGGCACAAATTGTAACCGAACTATCTGCAATTTGACATTTGAGGTTCTCAGTAGTCATGAAACATCTCCACCAAACATCGTCAACATTGGTTCATGTTTTAGTATAGCCCCCATATAACGGTAACTCCCGATTTTCGGTATTTTGAGCATTTTAGTTACAATTTTTAACAAAACTAGCTGTAATTTGCCATTTGAGGTTCTCAGTGGTCATTAAACATCCCCACGAAACATCGTCAACATAGGTCTATGTTTTGGTATAGCCCCCATGCCGAACTTAACGACTTTTTACTTGTTAAATCTAAAAATATTTTTTAAAAATCCACGTCGTTGAAGAATTGCTTCATAAATTGCAAAAATATTTTTTTTTAAAATCCTCTACCTGGAAAGATGTTTTTTAAATAAAAAAAATTGTTGTTAAAAATCCACATCCTTAAGAAAATATTGTTTAAAAAATTCAATATTTTTTAAAAATTTTGATTTTTCAAAATAGTCTGGCTTAATCCCTTTTGTTGTTTTAATATTTAAAACAACAAGTTTATTAGTGGAGAAGGTTTGGCATTGTTCGCCAAGGGGTAAGGCAAGGAAGACTAGTTTCGATCCACGCCACTGGATCTCATCAGTTCCCTTTGTTTCTTGTTTGTGGATATTCTCCACCGAAGTTATTTTTCAATAACTTCTTCAACAAGGAACTTTTTATACCCAAACATCAATCGTCAGCTCGAAGTATAAACGTAAACAAAGAAAACCCTTCAATGAGAAGTTTTTCTTTGGTAACCTAACACAACTCCGACGAAAGTGTTTACGAAACAAAGCAAACCTTCTTCCACTCGTATGTGTCGTTGATTTTTCAACAAATGCACATACCCAACTGCTGTTTGGTAGCTTATATACCAACAACACACAAAACCGTGCCAGTGTTTCTCAAATAGAACATTGGTGGCGTTTATTTAATTGGGATAGCTGTTACAATTTTGATTTTTCAAAATAGTCTGGCTTAATCCCTTTTGTTGTTTTAATATTTAAAATTAAATAAACGCCACCAATGTTCCATTTTTTAAAAATATTTTTTGGATTTTTTAAAAAGAATTTTTTTAAAAGTGCACGTCCTTACAAATGTGTTAATCCAAAAAATATTTTTAATAAAAATCCAAGTCTTTGATTTTTTTTAAATTGAAGTCCTTGAAAATTTTTTTTGAAAATCCACGTTCTTGAAAAATATTTTAAATAAATTGTTGAATAAAAATCTACGTTTTGGAAAAATAGTTTTAAAAAATTCAAAAAAATGAATAATAATCGACGCTTTGAAAAATAGTTTTAAGAACCAAAGAAATATTTTTTAAATATTAAGTCCTTGAAGAAAATGCTTTTAAGGAGTAAATATTTTTTTGTGAAAGGAATTTTTTTAAAATTCCAAAAAATATGTTTTCAAAAATAAATTTCCTTAAAAAAACGAGTTTTAAAAATCCTCGTTCTTGAAAAAAATTTTTTTTAATATTTTTTTTTTAAATCCACGTCCTTGAAAAATATTTCTTCAAAATAAAAAAAAAACATTTTTTAAAACTTGACGTCCTTGAAAAGTACTTTTTAAAAATCAAGAAAATATTTTTAAATCCACGAACCTTAAGCTTCTTTCGACATAGTAGGGTATCATACGACCAACCCCACCGAATATCGCCTTTTTATGTTTCTTTTTCGCCAATAACCACAACCACGGTTGGCAGTTCATGATCATGGCTGCTGACTTACTAGCAGGGCTGCTGCTGATGATGACGACTAAAGCTTATTATCCTTTTTGTTAAAGGATTAAAATTAATGTCACACGCTTAATCATGACACAAAGTGCAGAATTGTGAAATGAAGACAACACACAGCATCAGCCACAACTCAACGCAAATCAAAGCAACTGCAAAATGAGAAGAACTCCAATAAGAACCCACATACTAGGGGTTGAAGAGGCCCCTCGGGAAGAGGAGGAGTAGGCAACACAAAACCTTTTGAACAACCGAATCTTAACACAAAACTTAATGATGTGTGTAATATACGACAAACAACAAGAAGAAGAACAACAGCGGCAACAACGGACAACGGAGTACAATAAACAATAATGAAATGACTGGCCATCATGGGCATGATGCGGATGCTGCGGATGCTGCTGAAGAGGATGATGATGACGATGGCTATGGGCAATAACCAAAGAACTACAATTCCTTTGTTGTATATTGAATGCAGAGCGGGTTACCTAGAATCGGTTACAGTTAATGTTATTAAAACCCATTTAGATAACAGCATTTTGTGTCGTTTTGTTGTTGTTGTTGTTCCAGTTCCACTATTCTACGGTAGGAAAATATTTCTTTAGAAATTTAAGGTATTTCTGTAATTATTCGTTCAACGCTACATTGAGTCTGCAGTGTCTAGAGCCAAAATTGGTAATGTTGGAGTAAATTACATTTCTAGAGTATTCAGAGCATTTTCCCTTGGTTTTGTCAAGCCTTTCCAACTTTCTTTTCCCATTGTTGTCATCATCATTTCAAAGAGCCACGTATTAGAAGTAGCAGCAACTGTTTGCCATTATTATCACAGCCGCGTCAAGAAGACAGCCATCATTTGGGAATGACAGATTCTGTTCTGTTTTTGTTGTTGTTCTAACAATACCTTAGATGCCAGGATAGAAGTTCATCATCTTGTCATCCAGCCATAGTAATGACTTACGCAGGCAGACAAAATTGTCTTTGCTGTTAATCAACTGAACATTGAAGACAATTTGCCATAGAGGCCGTGGTTAGGTGGTTGCAAGCAATGTGGCAGAAGGAATAGTCGTAAAGGGGAAAAGTGCGGCGGGTAAAATTTTTCTAGTTGTTATAAGTAATTGTTCTAACGCTGTTTTGTCATCTTTCTTTCAAATGTAATTTCAGTTAGAAATCTTCTGATATCTTCCACAGTTCCAGCTATCATATGTAGCGCGGTACGTGGTTGTCATGATTGCTTATTGTCATTTGGAGTCGAAATACTGTCTAAAGGGGATCATCGATTTTCCACGGGGGATGTATAGCTATGTGGCAGAAACGAAAAGCTTTAACTGATAATATACCTCGAAAATTACTTAGTTAGGTGGTTCTAAACAGAAAGTTTGCTCCAAAAGCCGAGTTAAGAATATATCTTACATTGTGATCCCTGCAGGGTTGCAGCTACATTATTGGTGATATTTGATATGGTCATATTTTTAGCATCTTCATCGTGGTGCAATGGTATGCACACCCGCCTTGCACACATAAGGTCGTGGGTTCGATTCCCCGGCCAAGCAACATCAAAACACTTTTCAACGGTGGCAAAATACCCCTCAGTAATGTTGGCGACATTTCCTGAGTATTTCAGCCATGTAAAACTTCTCTACAAAAGTGGTGTCTTAGACACGCCGTTCGGACTCGGCGATAAACTGTAGGTCCCATATCATTGAGCTAATATGAATCGGGGTGCACTCATTGATATGAGAGAAGTCTCCGTTGTCCCCATGGGATGTTGTGGAACAATTATTATGTTGGCCCCAAGAGATGCTATTCATTTTTGGATCCAAAACATGTCATTTACACCAATGCTTTGACATGTCATTCTCATCAATGCTTTGACATGTCATTTTCACCAACCCTTTGCACTGACATTATCATTATTGTAAATAATTAATTTTACATATTTAGAAAAATGTGTATAAATCAAATGCTAATGAAAAGATCGGACCTTTCACGACTTTGTTTGAACCAATGCAAAAGATGCCATGAAATCACGTCATCGCATGGAGTTCCATCCTTCAAATTGTTCTGGGATTGAATTTGTTTTTTAAATATCCAAATAATCTTTAAAAAAATCCAAGCTTTGGTAAAATACTTTCTAAAAAATCAACGATTTGAAAACTTATTTTCTAAAAAATCCACGCTTTGAAAAAATATTTTCTAAAATAATCCACGATTTAATCGCCGCCTTGATTTTTTTTTAGAAAATCCTCGCTTTAAAAAAATTTTTTGAAAACTCTCGGCTTTGATAAACGATTTTTAAAGAATCATCGCTTTGAAAAAAAATAGTTTTTTAAACATTCACGTTTTGAAAAAAATAGGTTTCAAAAATTCCGCGCCTTGAAAACATTTTTTTTTAAATTCCACGCCTTGGGTTTTTAAATCCACGCCATTGAACATTTTGAAAAAACCAGCCGCCAAGCCTTGAAAAAATGTCTTCTAAAAAAATCCACGTTTTGAAAAAATGTTTTTAAAATAAATCCACGCATTGAAAAAAACTTCCACACATTTCCAAAAATTACAAGCTTTGAAAAAAAAAATTAAAAAAAAACAACGCCTTGCCATTTTTAAATTTACTCCTCGATTTTTGTAAATACACGCTTTCATTTTTTTTAATCCACGCCTTGATTTTTTTTAATCCTCACCTTGTCATTTTTATACCCTCATCCTTTAGGCTATGGAGGGTATATCAGGAATATTGTCAATTATTTCATATTCCATTTCAGAAAAAAAGGATAAATTTTTTTCGCGCTACATCAACGATTTTTGATATGTGGGTTAAGAAAAAAATTCCCAGTACGAATCTGGTCGCGAGCCAATTTTTGGTTGTTGCGGACAAAAGTTATGGCGCTTTTATTTCGCATTTTAAGAAAGAAAATATTATAAAAACGCTAATTATTTTAATGAGCACAATTGTTAGAAAAAAGTTCTCTCGAAGTTACTTCAGCGAGTAGATTGCATAATACCTGCAAAATATTACACAGAATTCGCGGAATGTACAAAAAATTGATAAATGACATTCATATTAAAGCTTTCCCATTAGGGAAGCTAATTGGGTTGATATGTCAAAGCTTCTGAAATGGGAATAGAGGTCAAATAACCCATTTTTATACCCTACACCACTATGTGGGGAGGCTATTATAAGTTGGTTTTGGCCAAAAAGTTTGTAACGCATCGAAATAATGGTCGTAGACCCACACTTATATATATCAAAATGAATGTCTCGACGAGCTGAGTCGATCTGGCTATGTGTGTCCGTCCGTCAGTCCGTCCGTCCGTCCGTCTGTCCGTCTGTCCATCTAAACCTTGTAATCACGCTACAGGCCGCAATTTTGATCGGATCGTCACGAAATTTTGGATGTTGATGGGGGTCCCGGAGGGGAAGAAGCCTATTGATTTTGGTGATGGTCGGATAATATTTAGGGGTCAGAAAGGGCAAAAAACTTAGGTGGATAAAAATACAATGTTTTTTTCCAAAGCCAATATCTCAGCTTCTATATGGGGTATACCAAAGCAAAACCTAACAATGAAAGCAGAAAATATCACCTTTCTAATGATGTAAAGTAGGTGCTTGTAGGTGATTAAACAACGAAGATATCGCAATAGTAGCAAATAAAACCCCAATTTTCATTTTTGCGATTTTAATTATATTGACAAATATCACAGCTTTGGTTAAAAATGTTCCAAAAGCAAAGTCTGACTATAAAAGTAGAAGATCCCGTCTTTACAATGATGCAAACTAGGTCAGCGTAGGTAACCAAATAACGGAGATATCGCAATAGTCGGTAATACATCCCATTTTTCTATTTTTTTGGAAATCACGCTACAGGTCGCAATATTGATCGGATCGTCACGAAAATTTCAGGGTTAATGGTGGTCTCACAGATGAAGAAGCATATTGATTTTGATGATGGTCGGATAATATTCAGGGGTCAGAATGGGCAAACACTTATTTGGAGAAAGGTCACGTTTTATTTCAAAGCCAATATCTCTGTTTCTTTAAGAGGTATATCAAAAGCAAAATCTGGCAAGGAAAGTAGAAAATATCACCTTTACAATGATGTAAAGTAGGTTGTGGTACCTGCTCAAACAACAGAGATATCGCAAATGTCGGTAATGCATCCCATTTTCCGATTTGTTTGTAATCAGGCTACAGGTCGCAATTTTAATCGGATCGTCACGAATTTTTTGGGAGTTGATGCGGGTCCCTCATAGGAAGAAGCCTATTGATTTTGGTGATAGCCGGATAATATTTAGGGGTCGGAATGGGGAAAAACTCATTTGGAGACAAATTCAAAGTTTTATTCAAGCAAGGGAGATACCACAATAGTCGGTAATGCATCAAATTCTTCCATTTTTTTGCAATCAAGCTACAGGTCGTAATTTTGATCGGATGGTCACGAAATTTTGGTTGCTTATGGGGGTCCCAGAGACAAAGAGGCATATTATTTTTGGTGGTAGTCGGTTTATATTCCCTTAAAGAAATGTTTACCTGTGAAAAGCTTATGCACAGGGGTAGTGGTGTAGGGTATCACATGGTCGGCCCCGTCCCGACTATAGCCTTTGCTCACTTGTTATTTATATGCATTTTTAAATACGTGTAAGTCGCGTTATTATCAAAATCAGTTTGTCCGCATGTGATTTTCATGTACAGTAATACCGTATCTTTTAATTTGAATATAGTTTTCGAAATTTAATTTGGTGGCTAAGATGTAGCATTGGCTGCATCTTAGTGCCTAAAAACCTATATAACGTCGCTAACTTGCGCGGAGTACGTATGCTTTTTGTCCGCATCCGATTTAAATGTCCACCATGAAAATCTACATCGATATATATCTATTTCAAGGAGATCAATTAAGGACCGTGGATGTAGCATCACACACTATTTTTTGGGATAAAATGAATGTAGCTCCCTTATCAGTGAAGTTTTCAAATCTCTGTTTCCGCTAAAACGAAGATGCTGTATTAGTTGTTTCATTGCAGTGGAAACGAACCGCAGAAAACGCGATAAAATACGCGATATTTGCAAAAACAATTTTAGGTGATTTTTCTACTTTGGACTTTCTTGTAACTCGCGTTTTAGTGGATGGATTTTCACGGGGAATGATTTATTAGATCCGGAACGTAAAAATGTGCAATCAAGTACGAGGAAATCGAATGACAATTGTAAAAATTAGGCCCGAATAATATGATTTTTAGAAAAATATTCACACAAAATTTCGTCATTTCGATACATATTTCTGTGAAGCTGTGGAGGCTACATTCACGATATACGTATCAAAAAGCTCAGAATCGCAAGTATTATAATCCTAGGTAGACGCTGATGAAATTTTGAAAAGTTATACATTTGTGAGATTATCCTTATTTAGTTGGCTTCTACTTTTACTTTGACAGGAAAATCGTGAGAAGTGTGGTTTACTCACACATCGAGAGAAAACAAAAAATGACACGTTGGCTTCAACCCATTTTTACCCATTTTCTAACATAAATATAGCCACAGCTTCCACGCAAATTAACTTTTGAGGCCAATATTTTTTGCCACGTCCAAAAACATTTCATTTTATCCATAAACATTTAATTTGTATAATATACAATCACAAGTCGCGTGTTCTAAAAGGGTAAACCTTGGCTTCAGCTATGTTAAATTTTCAAAAATATTGGTGATATACACTTTGATACGACGAAAATGTGCCTCTTCGAAATAATGGTTTTAGACCCCAAGTATGTTTGAACGAAATGTGTTTCAGACAATTTGGAGTCGATCTAGCAATGTCCGCCCGTCTGTCTGTCCTGCTGGACATAACTCTCGAACGGGTGAACCGATTCGGTTCAAATTTTGGCTTTCGTAATATTTTGCCCAAACTTAGTTTAAGTTCGAAGATGAGCTACATCGGTCCACTCCTTCCGGTACCTCCCCCACAAAAGTTCGAAAATGTTCGGAAAGTTTGTGCGCACGATTACTCTTGAAGGGAGCGACCGATTTGGTCCATAGTTTAAGTTTGAAGATAAGCCATATCGGTCCACTCCTTCAGGTACCTCCCCCACAAAATTTCAAAAATGTTCGGAAAAATTGTTCGTACGGTAACTCTTGAAGGGAGAGGCCGAATTGGTCTACACTTTACACATCCTAACATATCTACCAGATATAGATCAGGTTCAAATATGGACTATATTTGTCAACTCCATCCCGTACCTCCCACACAAAATTTCGGATAAGTTCACTTTAAGACCTGCTCTCGAATCACTTTGATTTTTGTTGAAGCAACTTGCATTCGCGGCCTCAATTACGATGGTAAAAGTTTTTTTAGGGGCAAGTCCATACTTCTTGAGAAAAAGGCCCGAAGGGTGCAAAAACCCCCTATGTCACCATATGTTGTGGGTGGAGATCCACTTCCATAACGGTCAATGTCGATCCATTCCTTTTAGTATATCATCCGCAAAACTTTTGATCTTTAATCCTAATCAACATTTTTGTCGGTTCAAACGCCCAAAAGTTTTAAAACCACCCAAATACATACGTATTTTGGGAAAAAATAGTTTCAATATACACAGGCTGAGGGTATATCTCTGTCGGCAAAGCCGACTGATACTTTTTTACTTGTTTAATCAACGCCTTGCCATTATTGAATCTTCGGCCAGCCATCCACGCCTTGATTTTTTTAAATACACGCTTTGAACTTTTGATAAATCCAAGACTTAAAATTTTTTATCCACACCTTTTCATTTTTTAATTTACGCCCTGAACTTTTTTAAAAATATTTTGAAAACAAGTAAGAAAAGTCTATAGTCGGACGGAGCCGACCATGGGATACCCTATACCACTATCCCTGGACAATCGCTCTCCACGGAACTTCTTTTCAATGATTGTGAACATTTAATTATACCCTCAGCCTTTAGGCTATGAAGGGTATATACACTTTCATACGGGCAAAATGTGCCTCATCGAAATAATGGTTTTAGACCCCAAGTATGTTTGGACGAAATGTGTTTCAGACAATTTGGAGTCGATTGAGCAATGTCCGTCCGTCTGTCTGTCTGGCTGGCTGGAGCGCACGATAACTCTCGAACGGATGAACCGATTCGGTTCAAATTTTGGCTTTCGTAATATTTTGCCCAAACTTAGTTTAAGTTCGAAGATGAGCTATATCGGTCCACTCCTTCCGGTACCTCCCCCACAAAAGTTCGAAAATGTTCGGAAAATTTGTGCGCACGATAACTCTTGAAGGGAGTAACCGATATGGTCCATACTTTGCCCATCGTGGAGCGTGTACCAGACTTAGATCAGGTTTTAATATGGACTCAATTGGTCCACTCCGTCGGGTACCTCCCACACAAAAATTTGGAAAAGTTCAGTTTAGGACCATCTCTCGAATCGCTTTGATTTTTGCTTTAGCAACTTGTATTCACTGCCCTCCATACGACGGTATAAGTTTCATCAGGGGCAAGTCCATACTTCCTGAGAAAATAGCCTGAAAGTTGCAAAAAAACCCCTATGACACCGTGTGAGGAGGTTGGAGGGCAAAATAACTCTCGAACAGGTCTGCCGATTCGGTCCAAAGTTTGGTCTTAGTAATATTTTGTCCAAACATAGTTTAAGTTCGAATATAAGCCATATCGGTCCTCTCCTTCAGGTACCTCCCCCACAAAAGTTCAAAAATATTCGGTAAAATTGTGCGTACGATAACTCTTGAAGAGAGTGGCCGAATTGGACCAGATATAGATCAGGTTCAAATATGGACTATATTTGTCCACTCCATCCGGTACCTCCCACACAAAATTTCGGATACATGTTCACTTTAAGACCTGCTTTCGAATCACTTTGATTTTTGTTGAAGCAACTTGCATTCGTTGCCTCAATTGCGATGGTAAAAGTTGTTTCAGGGGCAAGTCCATACTTCTTGAGCAAACATCCCTGAAGTTGTAAAAAACCCCTATGGTACCATATGTAGTGGCTGGAGATCCATTCTTTTTAGTATCTCCTCCGCAAAACTTTTGATCTCTAATCCTAATCAACATTTTTGTCAGTTCAAACGCCCAAAATTCCCTAAATACATGCGTTTTTTAGGGAAAAAATTGTTTCAATATACACAGGCTGAGGGTATATCTCTGTCGGCCAAGCCGACTGATACTTTTTTACTTGTTATTAAATATCAGAGATGTAATGTATAATACTTATGACCAAAACCAAAAAGTTATCTAGCATGACAAAGACATTTTTGTAGCAGGAAAGGAAAATTTAGTTCACACAAACTAAAATGTAATGAAACCCACTTATGTAGTACTACTACTTCCGTTGTTTAACCGCTACGTTATTGGAATTTTTACTAATTTCACACAAAAGTTTCAGTCCATTTAACCCGCTAAGTATTATCTTATCTTCACGTTGGTTTGTACGCTTCTTCTTCATCATAAAATCAAACTTTGTTTAAAATTTTGCGGGTTATTATTTTGACCTACAGAGCCGCTACAAAATTGGTTAAAATTTTGTTTTTGGTCCATTTCATCCCGTGAACATTTCACGATCATCACCAAAAACTAATCATTTCAATACTGGCCCGAACCCAACCTCCTTAAAAAATTTGTTACAATCGGTATAAAATTGCGGCCTTAAGCTTGTTTAAAATTTTTAATGGACGGACACACATCGCTAAATCGCTTTATCTCGTCGAGATATGAATTTTGGCATACCAAATAAGGGGTCTAGGACGAATATTTCGTGGTGTTACATAAACTTTTAGAGAGACAATATGTAGCATGGGATAAAAATGTGGTTCTCTACACAGAACCCATTTTATATTAGGCAGTAGGCCCGTTATCTAGCAAACACTTTATTGCAATTTACATCAGAGGAAAGGTCAGTAGTTTTTTGTCCATATGTAGGCTACTGTGCGAAATATATATGTCCTCAAGGAATTAAAATATCGACCAAAAATAAAATTTTTATATTTTTCATACAAAAGTAATGGTCCATTTTACCTGCTAAAGAATATCAGATCATCATTCAAAATTGTAGGCATCTTTTTCGACCTATACTCTTACCCGGTGCAAAATTTCGTGACTATTGATGTATAATTGCGACTTCTACCGATTTTATTATTGCACTACAAACAAATAACGGAATATATTAGGCTGTAACTCTGTTATCTGATCATGCACTCCAACATAATTGGCATCAATTGAAAGGTCAAGCGTTCCACTTTCAAGTATATCTCACTTGTCCGGAATGTCACTTCCAGGAATTAAGATATAAGCTGTATATTAAAAAATTTCACAATTTTCACACAAAAGTTTTGGTCCATTTAACCCTCTAAATATTATCCGATCGCCATCTCAAATTGCAAGCTTCTCCTTTGTGATATACTCTTACCTTATTGAAAATTACGCGTTGATCGGACTATTATTGAGACCTACAGAGCCGCTAGAAAATTGGATAAATATTATGTTTTTGGCCCATTTCACCCGCTAAATATTTCACGATCATCACCAATAAGAATAGGGATCTATTCTGATCTGAACCCGACCTCCATACAAAATTTCGTGACGATCGGTCCATAATTGCGGACTGGAGCGTGTTTACAATTTATAATGGACAGACGGACGGACGGACGGACACACATCTCAAAATCGCCTTATCTCGTCGAGATATGAAGATTGGTATACCACATTGGTGTGGTGTTACATGAATTTTTACCAAAACAAACTTATAATACCCTTTTCCACATTGTGGTATAGGGTATAAAAACTCACCTTGTAAAAATATTTTTGAAAAAAATTCACGTTTTGAAAACAATTTTTTGAAAAACAATCACGCCTTGAAAAACTATTTTTGAAAAAATCACGCCTTGCCATTTTTTTATTCCTCTCCTTGCAATTTTTTTAATCCACGCCTTCCATTTTTTAATCCTCGCCTACTCATCCACGCCTTGATTTTTTTAAATACACGCTTTGAATTTTTTTAAATCGACGACTTAAATTTTTTTATCCACGCCTTGCCATTTTTTTAAATCACGCCCTGAACTTAACTGAAAAAAAGCACATTGAAAAATATTTTTGAAAAAAACGTACATTGTAAAAATATTTTTGGAAAAAACAGACGTTTTAAAAACAACCAGGCCTTGAAAAAACATTTTTTGGAAAAATTCACGCCTTGAATTTCTTTATCTTCGCCTTGCCATTTTTTTTAATCCAAGTCTTGCCGTTTTTTTATTCCACGCCTTGCCATTTCTTTAATCCACGACTTGTCATTTTTTTAAATCCACGCTTTTAGAAAATATTTTTAACACAAATCCACGCCTTGAAAAACATTTTTTAAAAAAATGTATGCCTTGAGAAATACTTTTGAGAACAATCCACGCCTTGAAAAACAATTATTAAAAAGACCATGCCTTAAGAAAATATTTTTGAAAAATGCACTGCGTGAAAAAGTCCAAAAAATAATTCATGTTGCCTCCAGAAGCTTACAAAAAATCCTTGAAAAATCCTATTGCTTCTAGGAACTAACAAAGATTATTTAAAAAAAGGATTTTTTTTTTTAAAAATCCTTGTCTCATTATTCAAAAACTTATTTAAAAAATCATGTTGCCTGCAGAGGGTACCAAAAATTCTTTAGAAAGTCAACGTTGCCTTCCAGTCTTCCAGAGGCTTTCAAAAACTCATTAAAAGGTTACAAAAATTCTGAAAAATATTAGTTAAGTACCAACGAAAAAGCATACAGAAATTTCAAGTTATAAATACCGGTGGCGTATGATGTGTGATACTCAGTATACGTAGCAATGCACTAGTACTTTTTTTCCAAAGTGAATTTAAAGGATTAACCTGAGTTTTAGAAGGCCTTTGAAGCTTTGAGGCATTCTTCTCGATAGTGTCGAGTGTTGTATATGGGGTTAAATGTTGGAGTAAATAAGTTTCAGTAATTTCAAAATTATTTACAAAATCTACAATAGCTCCCGAGGCTTACAAAAATTCTTTAAGAAATCCCAGTTGCATCAAGAGGCTTTCGCAATTATTTAAAAAATCCAGATCCAGTTTTCAGGCTTTATTTTTGAGGCTCACAGACAAAGGCCTTTAGAGGCTTATTAAAATTCTTTAAAAATCCACAGATCTTCCAGTGGCTTCATAACATTCTTTCATTAGTCCACTTTCCCTCCAAAGCTTTACATAAGTTCCTTCAAAATCCACGATACCATTATAGGCTTATATAGTCTTCCAGATGCTTACAAATATTCTTTTAAAAGCTTAAAAAATGCACGTCGCTTCCAGAGGCTTAAAATTTGTTTTAGTAATCCATGTTGCACTCCCACATCGCTATAGAGGCTTATAACAAATTTTAAAAATCCACATCGCTCCCAGTGGCTTCTAAGTATTATTTTATTAGTCCACCTTGCCTCCAAAGCTTTACAAAATTTCGTTAAAAATCCGCTATACCTTTACAGGTTTATAGAGTCTTCCAGAGGCTTATAAATAGTCATCAAAAAATCCATGTTGCGTCCAATCTCTTTTAGAGGCTTACACGAATTCTTTAAACACCAAAGGAAAATCCATTGCAAGTAAAGGTACCAGTCATGTATGATGCATGACGCTATGTATACGTAGCAATGTACCAAAACAACAAGAGCTTTTTCCAAGGAAATTTTAAAAAATGGTAAAAGTTTTTTCAATGCCAAAAGTAACCTGAATTTTCAAGAGATTTAGAAGCCCCCTAGGTTCTACAGGGATTTTCACGAGCTTTTAGATGGTTTAAACGGTAAGAGGGATTTTCTAACGAACTCCAGGAAGCCTCTAGGGGCATTTTTTTTTTAAGGAATGGTTTTATAAAAAAAAAATTTAGGAGTCTTCAGGAGCCAAGAGTATTCAAACCAATTAATGGATGTAATAACTCTAACAAAAGCCGAATGCAAGATTTCATTACTCACACAGCCTGGTACAATTACCGTAAAACTTAGTTTTAGCAAAAATGCTATAAAAAGTCCATGTTGCCTCTATAGGCTTCAAAAAGTTATTGCTCCGGAAGCTTCTAGAGGCTTACAAACATTAAAAAACAGTCGCATCTAGAGACACATTATTTTAAAAATTCACAATGCCTCCAAAGACTTACAAAATTGTTTAAAAATTCATGTCGCCTCTAGATTTCTACAGTTTTTTTTAATCACTCCGCCTCTAGAGTTTGTCCTACAAAAAATAAATAAAAAAATGAAAATGGCTGAGAAAAAAATATTTTATAAAAAGTTCACCCTTAGAGGATTGTAGTGAAAAAATATTTTATAAAAAGTCCACGCGTATCGGAAGTTTTGTGAAAAGCTCACGTAGACGCCTGAAGCCTACATAATTCCACGTCCCTTCCAGAGGCTTCCAAAAATTATTTTAAAAGTTCACGTTGTCGCTAGAGCTTTACAAAGTTCCATATAAATCCACGATACCTCTAAAGGCGAACAGAGCCTTCCAGAGGGTTACAAAGTGTCATGTTGCCTCTGGAGGCTTACAAATAAATGTTTAAAAAATTCTAGTAGCTTCTAGAGGCTTACAAAATCATTTAACAAATCTACAATGCATCCCGAGGCATACAAAAACTCTTTTAAGAAATCCCAGTGGCATCCAGAGGCTTTAACAATTATTTAAAAAATCCAGAAGCTTACATGCATTATTCTGGAGGCTTATTAATATTCAAAACATTCATGTTGCCTTCAGAGGCTTACAAAAATAGTTTAAGAAATGCACGTCGCCTCCAAAGGCTTCTAAATATTATTTTATTATACCACGTTGTCTTTCAGAGCTTTACAAAACTTCCTTAAAAATTCACGATACCTTTGGAGGCTTATAGAGTCTTCCAGAGGCTTACAATAGAAAATTTCTTTAACCACCAAAGGAAAATCCGTTATAAATAAATGTACCGGTGACGTATGATGCATGACACTATGTATACGTAGCAATGTACCAGAAGAATAAGAGCTTTTTCCAAGGAAATTTTAAACAATTTTAGGCGTTTTTTAATTCCACCCTAGAAGTTCTTCAGGGATTTTCACGACTTATTGGCTCTTCCCCCGACTCTAGCAAAAACCGAATGCAACATTTCATTACTCACACAGCCTGGTACAATTACCGGTAAACTTCGAAACAAATAGTTTACTGGTTCGAAACAAATATTTTTAAAATCCATAATGCTTAAAATATCCATGTTTCCTCTATAGGCTTCAAACAATTATTTGAAAAGTCCACGATGCTCCAGAAGCTTACAAAAATCTGTAAAAATTCTTATCGCTTCTACAGGCTTACAAACATTATTTTAAAAATCCATGTTGCCTCCAGACGCTTACACAAAATCTTAAGAAAAAACAAACTTGTAGTTTCTAGAGCCTAAAAAACATTAAAAAACATATCCCTGTAGCGTCTCAAGCCTTAAAAATTATTTTAAAAATTTACAATGTCTGCAGAGGCTTACAAAAGTGTTTAAAAATTCACGCCGCCATGTTGCCTCTAGAACTCTGAAGTTTTTTTTTTTTTAAATCATGTCGCCTCTAAAGGCTTACAACATTGTTCCAAAAATTCACGTCGCCTTTAGAGGCTTCCAAAAATCCTTTCAAAAGCCCACCGCGTCTCCAGAGCCTTACAATCGTTCCATATAAAATTCCACGATACCTAGAGGCTTACAAAAATTCTTTAAAAAATCTACGTTGCATCCAATCTCTTTTAGAGGCTTACAAAAATTCTTTAAATATCAAAGGTAATAAATGTACCGGTGACGTATGATGCATGACACTATGTATACGTAACAATGTACCAGAACATTAAAAACTCTTTCCAAGGAGATTTGAAGTTTTGAAGGACTTTCGATTTCTTTAATGCCAAAAGTAAACTTCATTTTCAAGGGCTTTAGAAGGCCTCTAAATGTTCTTCGGGGATTTGCATGAGTTTTCAGATAGTTTAAACGGCAAGAGGTAATGATTATAATAATTTCCAGAAAGCCGTTAGGGATATTTCGTTCTTTTTTTTAAAAAATTTGGTACCATGCTTTTATAAAGTCTAATCACAACACGAGTTTTCAAACCAACCTGTGGATATAATAACTTTATTGGCTATCTTTCCCCTAGATTCTAACAAAAGCCGAAGGCAACACTTCATTACTCACACAGCCCGGTACAATTACCAGTCAACTTCGTTTTTCGATATTTGAGTTAGCTTCTTTATTGTTTGCTTAATTCTTATTACGTTCACGATGAAGTTACGTTCAATACGAGGCTGATTTATTTTTTTTTTTGCACTTCTAACGTGTTTCACATTTTCCAGTTCTCATCATATGTCATATCTCATCACACATGGATGCAATGTTCTATCCTTGTTTTTTTTATACGTTTCCTTGTGATATCATGTCGTCGGGGGTATAGAATATGATTGTTTGACTGGTTAGCTGGAGCAGCAGCATATTCGTATTCGCTCACATCTAATGTTGCTGTTGTATTCGGACACAATGTATTTCACTTTGGCATTACTTGCCGTGGTTGGATTTCTAACGAATCTCTGTGATTGGTGTGTGCATTGGCGCGAATGATTCCAAGCCACCAATGTAATTTATAATTGACATTTGAAGTATTTTGATTGAGACTTGGCATATTATTTAATAGAGAGAAACCGAACGTGTTACAGTTTTTGTAACATCAACAGGTTTGTCGGTTTTTGTTGCTGTGCGCTCTATTGAGAGCACTTCCATTTGGATTGATGATGTGGAGAATGATGATGACGATGATTATGGTGGATGGATGGAATGGTTGCTGAAACATTAGTTCTTGGGTAAAATGTGTAACACAATTACCCGCGGAAGCCTTATTTAGCCGAAAGAATGATGCTGAATAATTGGAAAAATATACGGAAGTTGAGCAGGGACATGGGCTAAATTTGTAGCGGATCATTGTTGGTTAATTTCTTTTGCTAATTACTTAATTGGGTTTAGAAGGTTTGAAGCTGGGCTATTGGTATGTGAGTGTCAGTAAAAGTGCGACAAACTTAATTGGAAGACTATTAGCGGTATGGCTTAAGAATATTTTTTGCAGAAACAAAAGAACCATAAAAAATCCACGCCAATAGGTAGGCCTGGAAAAAAATATATTTTTTAAAAATCCAAGCTTAGAGGATGGACGAGAAAAAATATTTTATAAAAAGTCCACGCCTAGAGGATGTTCGAGAAAACATATTTTATAAAAAGTCCATGCCTAGAGGATGGTCGTGAAAAAATATTTTATAAAAAGTCCATGCCTAGAGGATGGTAGTTAAAAATATTTCATATCAAGTCCACGCCCAGCGGAAGGTCTGGAAAATGTTTTTTTAAAAAATAAACGACTAGAGGAAGGACTAAAAAATATTGGTTAAAAAATCCACGCCAAGAGGAAGAGTCTGGTAAAAACGTTTTTTTTAAAGCATTGAAAACATATTTTTTAAAATTTAAATTAATTTTCTTAATGACCGATTATTTTGCAAGTGAAAAAGGAAAGCCGAAAATTCGAACCCACATATCATATTCAGACATATCGGCTGTGGAACGGCTTCCCTGCAATTGTTTACAACAACAATGGGTATTTGCCCATTTAGTTCTGCTTTCATGACAAACGCTTAGCGCTGCTTTTGAAAGTAATGAGTTTGGCTGTGAAAGCTAACACGCCGTGACAACACCGTTTTTCTTGTGTTTTTCAAGGACGTGGGTTCAAACCACAGCCTGGCTCAGCTGATTTATTTGTTTGAAAATTTTGCCTATTAGGGCGAAGATAATTTTTAATATTAATTTTAATTAATTTCTCGTTGGAATCGAGCTTAATGACCATTTATTTTTGCATGTGAAAAAGGAAAGCAAGTGAAAGGAAAATTCACGCTTAGTTTTTTTTTTTTTTAAATGTACACGGTGCCCCTTACTAATTTTAAATGGAAGGTGCTTACACCTGAGACGCTTTTGCAGATTCTGAAACTACAATGCTAATAGATGAGAAATATGAAAAAAACCTAAAAAAACCCTAAAATCGTGAATTTTGATCGCGATTTATTTAAAAATCCCTCCGGCGATTTTTTTCTGTTTCTTGATATTTCTCATTTATGAGCATTGTGGTTTCAGAATCAGCAAAAACTTCCCAGGTGTAAGCACCTTCCATATAAATTTGGTTAAGGCACACCGTGTGTACCCTTAACAAAAATATTTTTTAACAATTCAAGCTTCGAATTTTTGTTTAACGTACGCGTCGAAAAAATATTTTTTAAATAAATTACCCTACGAAAGAATATATATTTTTTAACTCACGCATTGAAAATTTTTTTTTTAAATGCACGCTTCGACAAAATATTTTTTAAAGAAACTACGCTGCAAAAACTATTTTTTTAAATGCACGCATCGAAGAATGTGTTTTGAAGAAACTACGCTTCGAAAAAATGTTTTATAAGAAAGTACGCTTGGAAAAATATTTTCTGAAAACCACGATCCGAAAAAAATATTCTTTTTTCAAAATCCACAAACAAATCCACTCTTCGAAAAATATTCTTTAAAAAATCCACGTTGGAAATTTTTGTTTTAATAAACGTCGAAAAAATATTTTATTCAAAATTAACGATTCGAACGAATATTTTTGAACAAATCCACTCTTCCAAAAATAATCTTTAAATTTTGGAAATTTTGGTTTTAATCAACGTTGTGAAAATATTTTAAAAAACAAATTCGACGCATTCAAACAATGTTTTTTTAATTAATCCACACTTCAAAAAATATTTTTAAAAAATCCATGCTTCGAAAAATTTTTACTTTTTAAAAAGTCCAAAGTTTGAAAAAACATGTTTAAAAAAATTCAAGCTTCGTTTTTTTTAAAGTCCGCACTTCAAAAAAATTAATTTAAAAAAACACACACTTCGAAAACAATATTTTCTTAAAAATCCAGGCATCGAAAAAATATTTTTGGACAAATCCACTCTGTGGATCCGACTGTTCCAAAAATATTCTTTAAAAAATTCACGTTTGGAATTTTTTGTTGTAATCAACGTCAAAAAAGTATTTCTTAAAAAATTTCTTAAAAATAGTTTTAAAAAATTTATGATTCGAAAAAATATTTTTTAACAAGTCCAAACATCTAAGATATATTTAAAAAAAATCGTACTTCGATTTTTTTTTAAATCCGTACTTCAAAAAAAATTAAAGGAATGTACTAGGAAAAAATATCTTTAAAAATTACAGGCTTCAAAGAAAGTTTTTTTTTAATCCACGCTTCGAAAAAAATATTTTTTAAAACATCTAGCCTTTATAAAAATATTTGTTACAAAATCCACACCTCTAAAAAATATATTTTAAAAAATCTACGCTTCGAAAAATTCCTTTTTAACAAAAGTACGCTTGGAAAAATAATTTTAGAAAATCCACGCTCCAAAAAAAATATTCTTTTCTCAAAATCCACAAACAAATCCAGTCTTCGAAAAATATTCTTTAAATTTTGGAATTTTTTGTTTTAATCAACGTTGTAAAAATATTTTTAAAAACAAAACCGCACTTCAAAAATTTTTTTTTTTTAAAATCCATGGTTCGAAAAATTATTTTTTAAAAAGTCCAAACTTCAAAAAAATATTTTTAAAAAACCTCAAGCTTCGATTTTTTTTAAATCCACATTTCAAAAAAATATTTCAAAAAACAATTCGAAAAAAGTATTATTTAAAAAGACCACACTTCGAAAAAATATTTTTTTAAAAATCCAGGCTTTGAAAAATATTTTTTAACAAATCCACTCTTCGAATAAATATTTTTTAACGGATCCACTCTTCCAAAAATATTCTTTAAAAAATTCGCATTTGGATTTTTTTGTTCTAATCAACGTCGAAAAAATATTACTTAAAAAATCCACACTTCAAAAAAATATTTTTAAAAAATCCATGTTTGGAAAAAATATTTTTTAAAAAGTCCAAAATTCGAAGAAATATTAATAAAAACACCCCCTTCGATTTTTTTTTTAAATCCGTACTTCAAAAAATATTTAAAAAATGTACTTTGAAAATTTTTTTTTTTAAATTACAGGCCTCAAAAAATGTTTTTTTAAATATTTTTTAAAAAATCTAGCCTTTATAAAAATATATGTTAAAAAATCCACACCTCTAAAAATATATGTTAAAAATCAACGTTTCGAAAAATATTTAAAAAAACAGCGCTTCCAAAAAATATTTTTTTAAAAAATCCAGTCTTCAAAAAGTATTTGTTGAAAAATTCAAAAAATATTTTTTTAAGAAATCCATTCTCTAATTTTTTTTTGAAGCGTCTCTAAAACATTATTTAAAAAAACAACTCATCGAACAAATTTTTTTTTTAAAAACACGCCCCCAAAAAAAATTTTTAAAAACCCATGCTTCAAAAAATTATTTTTTTTTCTAAAATCCAAGCTTCGGAGAAAAAAAAAATCGTGCTTTGAAAGAATATTTTTTAAAATTATATTTAAAGAAATATTATTTAAAAAGTTAACACTTCGAAAAAGTATTTTTTTAAATCCACGTTTCGAATTTATTGTTTTAATCAAAGTCGAAAAAATATTTTTTAAAAAAATTTCATGCATTAATTTTTTTTTTAAATTCAAACTTCAAAATTTTTTTTTTTTTTAAAGTCCCTGCTTCGAAAATTATTATTTAAAGGATCACAATTCTAAAAAATATTTTTAAAAGAATCCAGGCTTTGATTTTTTTTAATCTATGATTCTAAAAATATTTTTCAAATAATCTAGACTTCAAAAAAGTATATGTTAAGAAGAAATCCAAGCTCCTTAAAATATATTTTTAGAAAATCGACCCTACGAAAAAACATTTGTTAAAAAATCCACACCTCAAAAATATATGTGTCAAAAATCCACGTTTCGAAAAGAAAAATTAAAAAAATATTTATAAAACCAAGCCTCCAACAAATACAGTCTTTAAAAAATTAAAGGCTTTTAAATTCATTTAAATTCACGATTCAAACAATTTTTTTAAATAAAAACCGAACCTTCAAAAATACTTGTTAAAAAAATCCACACCTGGAAAAATATGTATCAAAAAATCCACGTTTCGAAAAACACACCTCAAAAATATATGTGTCAAAAATCCACGTTTAAATTCACGATTCAAACAATTTTTTTAAATAAAAACCGAACCTTCAAAAATACTTGTTAAAAAAATCCACACCTGGAAAAATATGTATCAAAAAATCCACGTTTCGAAAAATATTAAAATCAACGTCGAAAAAGTATTATTTTAAAAATCCACGCATTGGACTTTTTTTAATACACACTTCCAAAAATATTTTTAAAAAAACCATGCTTCGAAAATATATTATTTAAAACTCCACAATTCTAAAAAATATTTAAAAACCCAGGCTTTGAATTTATTTAATCCACGCTTGGAATAATAAGTTTTAAATAATGCACGCTTCGAACAATAATTTTTAAATAATCCGCGCTTAAAAAAGTATTTGTTAAGAAATCCACGCTTCTGAAATTTTATTTTTAGAAAATAGACGTTTCGAAAAAATATTTGTTAAAAAAATCCACACCTCGAAAAAATATGTGTCAAAAAAATCCACGTTTCGAAAAAATTAAAAAATATATATTGTTGTTGTTTATCGTTGACCTGGTAAATTTGTAATTGTGATTTTGTTGTCAGTTTATCTTTGACGTTAAATTCGTGTAGACGCTGTTCTCCATAAATATCCCTGAAGATGATTGTCGATGACAATCGAAATATCGGATGAATAAATAAAGAAAATATAAAATCAAAACTAAAACACTGATTTTTTAATGACCTTCAGCCGAAACAACAAAATCACAATTACAAAAATATATATATTTAAAAAAAAACCACGCCTCCAAGAAATATTTTTAAAAAATACCGTCTTCAAAAAGGTATTTTTTCTAATTTAAAATTCACGCTTCAAACAAATATTTAGAAACAAATCGACATTTCAAAAAAGATATAAAAAAATTATAACAGCCATCAGCGGACCTCTTTTCTGGATTTTTTAAAGAATATTTTTTAGTCATCAGCAGACCTCTAGCGTAGATTTTATAAAGAATATTTTCCCAGTAAAACAAATCCATTGTTCGAAAATTATTATTTAAAAGTTCACAATTCTAAAAAAATATTAAAAAAGGCTTTGAATTTTTTTTAATCCACGCTTCGAAAAATATTTTTCAAAAAATCAAGGTTTTAAAAAAGTATTTGTTATGAAATACACGCTTCTAAAAAATATATTTTTAGAAAATCGACGCTTCGAAAAAATATTTGTTAAAAAATCCACACCTCGAAAAAAATGTGTCAAAAAAACCACGTTTCAAAAAAAAAAAAAATAAAAAATATATGGCGAAAAACAAAAATGTTTTACAATCGATGAATCCGAGTTTCACCCATTCAGAATTCGCGGAATGTTAGCATATTCTATATAGTATGATAAACATTCTTTAAAATGAAGTGTTTTAGGAGGGATCCCATAATATCGACCATTAAAATTAATTTACGTGGAAGCTGTGTTGGCATCAATGTAGAAAAATAGGTAAAAATGGGTTGAAGCCAACAAGTTTTTTTATGCTCCATTCCGATTTCTGGCTTAACCTTACATTTTATAGACATATGCCCAAAGAAAGACTCAAAGAATACTTCATGGGCAATATGATACTAGTGTATCATTTTTCGATATATCCACTACATCCACCTAAAATTGATGCTGACATTTTGAAGCCGGAATTTCGGGGTTTTTTGAATTTTTTTAATAATCCGGACGCGCAACAAGATAATATTCCAAACTCATAATAGGATTATAAAACTCGTGATTTTACGTCGTTTATGGCTTATCTCATGAGTGTGCTCCTTACAGCATCCTAGTAATTGGAGTCTAAAGTCCAATATTTGATGTGTGATTTTTCTTAAAAAACCTATTTTTAGCGTTTAAAATTATCAATTTCCTTTGTACCCCGCGTGAATTTAGTTTTTTTACGCGACGGATCTAATGAGCTCATCCGCGATCGAATCCATCCACTAAAACCTCGGATATAGATACCCTGAAAATAGAAAAATCAGCAAAAATTTATTTTGACAAATCCGCGTACCAAACCGCGATTTTCTTTAAATTTTTTTTGCGTAAATGGAATCCTTTATACGTGATTACAATATTTGCGAAAACGCGTGTCATAAATTACAGAGATGCGCGAGTAATATAGGATTTTTACCAAAAATAGAAAGTGGAGGCACATCCGCGGTTCTTGGAGAATCTGATTGAAATATGTGTAGATAAACATATTTTTGATGGGTGCTACTGAAACCGGATGCGCATCAAAATCGTATGCAAATTGCGCGATTTTTACCCACTTTAATGTTTTTTGCATTGTGTGATGCAACTGGCGGCACACTTTGACCGCAGAGTGAAACATCGAAATATGCATAAATATTGAAAGAGATTGATTCGCTGTATCCAAAAACGGATGCGCATCAACTGATTTTAACTTATTCGCGAATAATAGGCTTTTCAATTTACACATTTTTTGAATGATTGTAATTTCAATATTACTCTTAATTTCCTATCCTTATAAGTTATCACAGTAAGCAAATAAGCTTTCACGATGGTAAACCATATTTCTTGATGAAGTTTTACTAGTACACATTAATTATTGTATGGGATTTTAGCGAAATAGTTGGAGAACTCCTAAATATTTTTTTTTTAATTTTTCGAATCAAACCAAAAAATATATTTGCAACAATATTTTTCAACAATAAGTTTTTCTCTTTTGTTGTTGCTATAATATGCAATTTATGTACCCAATCTCTATAAATTTGGTATCATATTTTTATACGCATTGTCTAGATTCCGCATATATTTTTTAATTTATTTTTAAGTGTTTGTACGGACTCTGGGACAGGATAATTTGGATTTTCTTAAAATTTTTTGTACTACTTGTTGATTTTATAATAGATGTAATAACTACTTAAACATCTATGAATAGATATGGAATGCTGTTAACGATTTATGCATACATTTTCTCATAACAACAAATAAGATATTTTTAAATATTTTTTCTTTATATGAGAATAAAAACCGCCATACCTTTTGCGCGCATCGTCCAATTTTGTGAACGCGAACAGATTTGAAACCAGAATTTTTTTCTTAACCTCTATGCCAAAAATTGTAGATGTGCTCGCAAAAAAATTTTTTAATTTTTTTCAAATGGAATTGCAAAGGATTTTTGTTTTTCGCCATATACTAAAAAACCAAGACTCCAAAAAATATTTTTTAAAAAAATAATGTCGTTCAAAAAAGTATTTTTTTAAAAAAATTCAGGCTTCAAAAGAATATTTTTAAAAAATTTACACTTCAAAAAATATTAAAATAAATTATAGCAGCCGTCACCTCTTTTCTAGATTTTTTAAAGAATATCTTTTTCAGTCATCAGCAGACCTCTAAACCTGGATTTCATAAAGAATATTTTGCCAGTAAAAACAGACCTCTAAGCCTGTCCCTGCTAATATTTCCCTTTTTTATTGCCAACATTTAAAACAAATTGATGTCAACGCCATTTAAGACAAATTTCCTAATTATTGCTTTTCAATTGGCAAAAATATTTGCCTTACAACAGAACAAAACTACACAAAAAAAGAAGCAACGAAACAAACGATCGCAATAGCGATGCTTCAAAATGCACCTACAGCAATGGGAAAACTACTTCAATTATATTTGTCCTTGGGCAAATACGTTTTAACTTCATTTTCATTAAAACTCCATTTATAACCAAAACGCCTGGTAGAGCATCCCCTGCCTCCCCTCAACATCTCCCAATACAAATGTTCAATTCGATGAGCCACCAACATTGGCTGGGAAATTGCATAGACCAGCACCCTTTCCGCCCCCCTCTAAACTTTGTCCTGTTCCTGCCTTCATCGTTGTCTTCTGCTCTACCTCTACCGCTTGTCCAACGAAGTTCAACTGCCAATATTGAACGAAACGAACGAAATGTTGTTGTTAACTACGACGATTTTCAACTTACAATTGCTGTAGCTTGTTACAACATAGCGGCGGCGGCGGCAACAAGCGACAGCCTTGCTACACAGTAGCAACAACAGTAGCCATGGTAAAGAGATTCCTTGTAACACAATCAATGCCCTAAAGGAACTTGTAACCATTCCGAAGAGTCCAAAACTTTGATGGCTGCTAAGAAGAAAACAAAAAAAAAAAAAAAAAAAACAACACAACAAAAATAAGTCCTCATCTTCAAATGATACCCCATGTTCGATGGTACTATTCGGTAACAACTGGACAAGAGCTACAGCAACAACAAGAATGAAACTAGCATTAATAATAAGAATAACAAAAATGTGCAGCATTTGCAATAAGGAAGACACTGGACTACAGAAAAATATTTTTTTAAATAAATTCACTGCTCGAAAAAGTATTTCAGGGATTTTTTAAAATATTTTCCCACGATTGGATTTAAAAAAATATTTTATTGAAGAGCTGAGTTTTTAAAAAATATGTTTGAACAGTGGAGGGTTAAAAAAATAATTTTAAAAATTTAAAAAAGCGAATCGTGGAATTTTGAAGGAATATTTTTCCAAAGCGTGAAATTTCAAAAAAAATTGCAAAAGTGGATTTATTAATATTTTTTCAAAAATATAAAATATTGTTTTCGATTTTTAACTAGTAAAAAATGTTATCTATGCGCGGATAAAAAATATTGTTTTTGGTTGGATTTTTTGACTATTTAAATATTAAAAATTTAATCGAATTTTTCAATTTTTCTGACCTCAAGCCAATTAAGTAGAAGAAGATGAAAAAATATTGGAGAGTAGATTTAAAAAAAAACATTTTTCAATCTGATTTTTTCAATTTCTTAAACAATAACAAATTTTATCGAAGATTTTTTAAAAAATATTTTTTTGTTTGATTTTTGGATTTTTTAATTAATAATAATATAATGGAAGTTTGGATTTTTTAAAAAATATTTTTTTGGGTTGGATATTTGTTTTTTTTTTTTAAATAATAAAACATTTTGCCGAATTGTGGATTATTTAAAATTTAATCGAAGCATGAATTCTTCAAAAAAAAAAAAAAAAAATGTTCTAAGTTTGGAGTTTTCAAATTATAAAAAAATATGTTTGTATATTATAGTTGACCTTTGATCAGTATTATCCTCTTCTACTTATTTGGCTTGATGTCAGAAAAATTGAAAAGTCCGGAAATTTGTAGTTTTCGACGATAGTCGAAAGTCAGGACTTTTCAAGTTTTCTGACCTCAAGCCAAATAAGTAGAAGAAGATAAAAAATATTGGAGAATAGATAAAAAAACATTTTTTGATCTGATTTTTTGGATTTTTTAAACAATAAAAAAATTTATCGAATGTTTTTTAAAAAATATTTTTTGGGTTTGATTTCTGGATTTTTAATTTGGATATTTGGTATTTTTAATTAATAAAACATTTTGGCGAAGTTTGGATTCTTTAAAAAATATTTGGTTTTTTTAACTAATAAAAAGTCGAAGCGTGGATTTTTTGTTTTTAAAAAAAAATATTTTTTCGTTTGGATTTTTTAAATAATACATATTTCTTTCGGTTGGATTTTTGTGTTATTGTAATTAAAAAACATTTTTATCGAAGCGTTTGGTTGGTTTTTTGGTTTTTTTAATTTATAAAAAATTTGTCGAAGCGTGGATTTTTAAAAAAAGTATTTTTATGGTTAGATTTTTTATTTAATAAAAAATCTTATTGAGCATCTGTTTTTTAAAAAAATATTTTTTCGGTTGGATTTTTATATAATAACGATTTTTATCGAACCATGGACTTTTAAAAAAATATTTTTTTCGCTCGGATTTTTAAAATAGTACAATTTTTCATCGAAGCATGGACTTTTTAATATTTAAAATAAAAAAAATATATTTTTGAAGAGTTGTTTAAAAAAACACTTTTTGAAGAGTTGGTTTAAAAAACAAAATATTTAAATATTTCTTTAATTCGGGTATTTTCAAAATATAATTTTTCAAGGCGTGGATGTTTTAACAAATATTTTGTGAAAAATGGATTAAAAAAATATTTTTTCGACTCATAGATTTTATTTAATATTACTTTTTACAAATTTTATAAAAAAAATACATTTTCGAAGCAAGGATTTTTTAAAGTGTTTTTTCGAAGCGTAGATGTTTAAAAAAATATTTTTGCGAAACGTGGGTTTTTTAAAAAATATTTTTGCGAAACGTGGGTTTTTTAAAAAATATTTTTGCGAAGCGCGGATTTTTTAAAAAATATTTTTGCGAAGCGCGGATTTTTTAAAAAAATGATTTTGCCAAGCGTGTATTTTATAAAAAATATTTTTGCCAAGCGTGGATTTTTTAAAAAATATTTTTGACAAGCGTGGATTTTTTAAAAAATATTTTTGAGAAGCGTGGATTTTTTAAAAAAACATTTTTGCCAAGCTTGGATTTTTTAAAAAATATTTTTGCCAGGCGTGGATTTTTTAAAAAATATTTTTGCCAAGCGTGGATTTTTTAAAAAATATTTTTGCCAAGCGTGGATTTTTTAAAAAATATTTTTGCGAAACGTGGATTTTTTAAAAAATATTTTTGCTAAGCGTGGATTTTTTAAATAAAATTTTTGCTAAGCGTGTATTTTTTAAAAAAAATTTTTGCTAAGTGTGTATTTTTTAAAAAATATTTTTGCGAGCGTGGATTTTTTAAAAAAATATTTTTGACAAGCGTGGATTTTTTAAAAATATTTTTGCGAAGCGTGGATTTTTAAAAAAATATTTTTGCGAAGCTTGAATTTTTAAAAAAAATATTTTTGCGAAGTGTGCATTTTTTAAAAAAATATTTTTGCGAAGTATGCGCTTTTAAAAAATATGTTTGCGAACCGCGCATTTTTAAAAAATATTTTTGCGAAGTGTGGATTTTTTAAAAAAATATTTTTGCGAACCGTGGGATTTAATGAAAAAAATTTTATAGAATTTCCAAAAAATATTTTTGCAAGGCGTGAATTATTAAAATAATATTTTTCAAATCGTGGATTTAAAAAATATTTTAGCTAAGAGTGGATTTTTAGTTTTTTTTTAAGATTGAATTTTAATTTTTTTTTTCGACAAATAGATTTTTTCTTAAAAACATATATTTTCAAAGCGTGAAATTGTTAAAAAATATTCTTTTGAACGGTGGATTTTTATAGATTCTTTTATAATCTTAATTTTTTTTTTAAATTTTTTTTTAAAAATGAATTTTTAAAAATTATTTTTTCGACAAAAAGAGTTTTTTTTAAAACATATATTTTCAAAGCGTGGAATTGTTAAAAAATATTTTTTGAAGCGAAAAATATAATTTCGAAGCATGGCATTAAAAATTTTTTTTTCGAAGCCTGGAATTTTTAAAACACATTTTTCCAAAGAGTTGATTTTTTAAAAAATATCATTTTGAAGCGTGGATTTTTGAAAAAATATTTTTCGAAGCTTGGATTTTTTAAAAAACAATTTTTTTGAAGCGTGGAATTTTTTAATTTTTTTTAAAGCGTAGAATTTTTAAAAATATTTTTGAAATGTGCATTTTCTAAATATTTTTTTTCAGAAAATGTTTTTATTTTCAAAAACGAATTAAAAAAAATATTTTTTGAAGCTTGGATGTGTTCAAAAATATTTTTTTTGAAAGTGGATTTTGTACAAAATATTACGGGATGGGCTTATTGATCTGGTTATCGATGCAGAGTCGGCGGCAAAGGGAACTGATGAATGTTTTTGGTGACAACTGAAACTGAAAGTCTTCCCTACCTCCCCAACTAATCAACTGTAAAACAGTTTATTGTTATTCAAATATGGGTTTTAGCTGAAATAAACACACATGATGTAAAATTCTGCAACCCAACAATAAAAAAATAAACAGAAAAAATATTTTTTTAAGAAATCCACGCTTAGAGTGCTGGACATTGAAAATTCTAATTTTGTTGTCCAGTGTTGGCAGCAGCACCTAGAACATCAAAAATGTTGTTACCCTTCCATTTTGTGCCGTGTACTTGTTGTAGTTTTCTATTTCGTTTGCTGTTGTTGTTTTTTGTGGCTTCATTGCAAAAAGAAACTTCTTTCTTTCCACTCTTCTACTATAAAACTGTCAAAAGAGAATTTGTTAATAAAAAACGATTTGCAATTGTACAATGTTGTTCTGTTCAGCGTTGCCAGTATTTCTTAGGCTCTTTTCCCCAACTTGTCCAAAACTTTTCCCCAAAATTCCCCAGATTTTATTGAATTTCCTCAAAAAAATCCCCAACTTTTTTTTAACAAATAATTACAAAAAATCTAAAGTAGTTTTATTTTACTATTGAAATTCATAACATTAAACTTGTAAGTTTTTTATACACTTATATATGAGTTAAATTACAATATTGAAAACTTCACTATCAAGTGATTCAGAATCATTAGTCTCATTGGATTTATATAAATTTTATAATGACAGAGTTGTAACATTTCGAAATATCTGGTTATTTTGTAAGTACTGGAAAAGGAAGATGGCAACCACTGAAATAAGTAGATACTGAGAAGATTCTGATTACTTATTTCAGTGGTTACAAAATAACCAGATATTTCGCGCGACATGCCCTTGTTAAAATAATGGGTGGGAAAGAGGTTTGTAATGAGTATTTTTGCTGGGTAGCTAAAATTGTGTTGACCCAGTGAGTTGCTGCAAATATTGGGGTAAAATTGCTTGTAAGTTTAAAATATACATATTTGTAGGCATCGGTTTCAGCAATTGTATTAACAGCGTTTAAGATATTCGGCACAGGTCTCTTCAACTTTAATAATTGTTTACTAAAAAAAATTACAAGTCAAAATTAAATCTCAGGTCCATGGCTCCTCATGGTAAATATGCCGAGACGTTTTCAATCGATTCCACTATATCTTCTTAATTTTTATAAATGGTTTCAATATTCGAGTGCACAGGGAAACATTCATATTAGCAGTGTGCATCGGTTTGAAAACATAGATTAATGCCCGTTCTTACACCTTTTCTTTAAAATCCCTTTTTGTTATACCTTACTTTAAGAAACAGAAGGAATAAAGTTCGCATTACCAGGGATTTGTTACTACATCTTTCATTCCATTTCAAGCAAAACAGTCTGTATACATCAAATTTACTCAAATCGGATTGGCTGATTTGAATTTGCTCTCAACACAAAGTTCATTTTCAAATTTGTAGGAATAAAAAACGGGTTATCTGTCCGATATCGGCCAACATTTAACTACAAAATTTATTTTATAATTGGAGCCATGAATGTTAAATAAATTTCATCATTGCCCATCAATCCAGAAATCATTTTTGCAGTTAAGTGCCTTTTAGCAGTAGAAATGATGGAAAATGTTATTTCAATTCAACCCACTGTTCTAGTACGCTGTCAGTCGTCGAACCGCATAATAACACTTCAAATCTGTCATAAATTATTACAGCTGCGACCAGTTATTATATGATGCTTGTTATTTGGGCGTCACGCGTGCCCTACCACTATTCACGTACTGAAATTAAAAATATCAGATAATCTGAAGTCAAAAAAGAAATTCCCCAAAAATCCCCAAATATTTTTCAGATTTCCTCAACATTTTCCCAATTCCCCAAGTCGAATTTTTTTTCCCCATTTCAAATAAAAATTCCCCAATTTGGGGAAAAATCCCCAATACTGACAACGCTGGTTCTGTTCTATGCAATTGTTGTCGTTATTGTGCTGTTGTTGTTGATGTTGTTCTTCATGACGGTTGTATTTTAGCTGGACTTGAAATGGGGAGTTGGAATAAACTAATGCTTGATTATGTTGCTGCTATTCCGTTGGATGGTTAGTTGGTGGTGATGGTGGATCTTTGGGATTATTCTTTAGATTTGTTGGCCAACATGTTGTTGTTCTAAGCTTCTTTTGAGGATGAGGATGCTACCGTTTTCTTGCTTGATAGTTTGTTTCGTTGTGTTTGTTCTTCGGAGGATGTTCTTCTCGTTCGATGCTGTGCCATAGCATCATCGTTGCCTTGCATGCAATTGTCAATTGAATACATTGACATTTTACGCTGTTTTGCCTGTTGCCCAGCTGTCACTTATCATTCACTCAAAATAGATTGAAAATGAAAAACAGAAACAGAAAACACGAAAAACATTTTCCACCCGAAGGGAAACAACATTCAGTATTGAATGTGAATTGGATTGGAATTCGTTCGTTTTTTTTTTATAAATTTTGCGGAAGATGTAATTCATGTTTTGAGACAGATAGAAAGGGACACTCAGAGAGAGAAAGAGGGAGAGTGAATGTCACTCAAAATGCCTCCCGATGACGATGAGAATCGAAAGGGATTTTGAAATGTTGAAAAGGTAAATAGACAACAATTTATAAATGTGTGAGAACTTTGTTTACGATTTCATTTTTTGTATTATTTGTTTAGTTTAGAGGAAGATTAGAAGAAATGTCAATGGGATGCCAGTTCATTTGCATGCGTATTCAGACGTGCTTGTAATTACTTTTAATAATATAACAATTTCTGATGAACATCAGATTGGTTCATCAGAAATTGTTATATTTTTTAAAGTAAGGTTTTGCCGGACTCAATTTTTTGCTGCTGATATGTGACGATCCTGTTGGAAAAATTAGTCTTTAAGAAATCCAAATTTATAGGTATGTTGTTTGTGGACCATGTACCTCGGTGTTACCCATTTTAATACTATAGTAGTTAAATCACTGCTGGAAATTGGTATGTTCTTATCCGGGATTATACGCCTTACATATTTTGCTTGGTGATCCTAGACATTATTTAATGTCGATATTCTAATCTAAATTTGTTGCATTTGTGGGATTGCTGTTTGGGGTATTAACTGAATTAAGTATTTTCATCGAAGAATTCCCTAGTCACACTATTATTCTCCTAGACGGAATAGTGTGCCCAGATACCAATAAGATTTTAATATTTTATACAGACCAAGAACACACTTGAAAGATGTTTCCCTATAAGAAAAATTTCTGGACTTAACTGCACTTTTTTGGGTAGAAGGAAGTGGATCTTAATTTTTGTACTTTCCGAGACTATACCCTGGGAAGTTTGTGCTTTCAGCTAACATTTTGATTTTTAGTGAGGGAGGTATCCGAGGGAGTGCGCCGATATAGTCCACCTTCGAACTTGATCTAAGTTTGAACAAATCCGGCCAGCCAGACAGACGGGCGGAACTGACTCTGAGTTGTCTGAAAGATGGTCATAAAATATTATTTCTAGAAATCAGATGGTATAAAAAATCCGGGCAATAATGTGGAACTTTGTTCGATTTCGAAGAGAAAATAGCTTTCTTAATGACTTTTTAGGTGGTCCGATACAGGATTTTTGTCCCAGAAATCCAACCCCACCATAATTTAATTTTTTCTCCATTTTTACATAATGTGATTCTTGCGTATACGGTCAATAGGTTCCTCTAAGAGTATATACACTCATTTTTGCATATTCTGAAATAGCAGTTTAACCTTTCACAAATGTTATCAATGATGGGACCTTCCACTGAATCATGGTGCGAAGCGTGGATTTTTTAAAAAATATTTTTTCGAAGTGTGGATTTAAAAAAAAAAACATTATTTTGAAGCGTGTATTTTTTAAAAAACATTATTTCGAAGCGTGAATTTTAAAAAAAATATTTTTTCTAAGTGTGGATTTTTCAAAAAAAAAAATATTATTTCGAAGCGTGAATTTTTTAAAAAACATTATTTCGAAGCGTGAATTTTATAAAAAATATCTTTTCGAAACGTGGACTTTTAAAAAAAATATATCTTTTCGAAGCGTGAATTTTATAAAAAATATCTTTTCGAAACGTGGACTTTTAAAAAAAATATATCTTTTCGAAGCGTGGACTTTTTAAAAAATATTTTTTAAACATATTTTCGAAGCTTAAAAAAAATATTTTTCGAAAAAAGAAAGTATAAAAGTGTTTTTTGAAAAATATTTTTTTCAAACTTAGACTTTTTAAAAAAGATTTTGCCGATGCGGGAATTAAAAACAAACAAACAAAGATTTTTTTGAAAAAAAAAATTATTTTTTCCTAACTTGTATTTTTAAAAAAATATTTTTTCGAAGCGTGTAGGCCTATTCTGTAACTTTTTACAGCTATCGATATTGTTTAAATTTCTTTTGTTATTGTAATAAAAAACAAAACAAACAAATGAAATTGTTGGAAAATAAACAATGAGTAAAGTTGTTAAAAGTTACAGAATAGGCCTACTGGTTCCTTTAAAAATATTTTTTCCAATGTTGTATATTTTTTAAAATTTTTTTAGAAGTGTGGATTTTTTCCAAACATATTTTTCCAAAGGGTGGATTTGTTTAAAAAATATTTTTTCCAATGTTGGTTTTACAAAAAAAAAAAAAAAATCCAAACTTGGATTAAAAAAAAAATATTTTTTAATTTTAATAATATTTTTAACCGAAGCATGTTGTTTAAAAATATATTTTTTAAACTCGGATTTTTTATATCAAAATATAACTAAAACAAGATACGTTTAGGATACTAAAGGGTGTTTTTTTAAGCCCGATGGAACTTGAAATTGTAAAAAATAACACAAGAAATTAAATTGTAATCAAAATTTTTTTTCTATTCGAAAGATCAATAAGTGACATATGGGCACCGCGGCTGTTCTTGGCGAAGTGCATTCTGGACGTCCAATTTTTGGCCACTTTTTCGAGCACTGCTGGCCGTATGTCACGAATAACACGAACAATGCTGGCCTCAAAGGCATCAATTGTTGCTGGTTTATCAGCATAAACCAGTGACTTCACGTAGCCCCACAGGAAATAATCGAGAGGTGTCAAATCGCACGACCTTGGAGGCCAATTGACACGTCCACTTCTCGAAATCAACTTATCGCCAAATTTTGATTTCAATAAGTCGATGGTTGCGTTCGCCGTATGGAACGTAGCGCCATCCTGTTGAAACCACATCTCCTCCGGATCAATGTCATCCATATTTTCAAACAAAAAATCATTGATCATGGTGCGGTAACGATCTCCATTGACCGTAACGCGAGCTCCGGCCTCATTTTTGAAGAAATAAGGTCCGATGATGCCACCAGCGTGAAAACCGCACCATACGGTGCATTTTTCTTGATGTAATGGAGTCTGTAGGGTCTCTTGTGGATTGGTCTCACTCCATATGCGGCAATTTTGCTTATTAGCAAACCCGTTAAGCCAAAAAGCGCCTCATCGCTGAACGCCATACAAATGACGAAGTCGTCTATAAGTTGCGCGAATCGACGACTGATTTTCAAATTAAATTTGGATAATTTCGTAGCGTTGTTCAAGCGTGAGTCTATTCATGATGATTTGTCAGAGTATACTGAAACAAATAAAAAAAAAGTTTCATCAAAATTTAATTTTTTGTGTTACTTTTTACAATTTAAAGTTCTATCTAGCTTCAAAAAACACCCTTTATTTGATTTTAACTTCACATTATAGTGTGGTATATCTATGGTATAAAGAATTTAAGTTAGACATGACAAATTTGCAATTTCTTTTTTCATGTGAATTATTGGGATTTATATTCTTCAGTAGTTGTCTTCTAACGGTATAAAATGTGTTTTTGATATCACAAAAGGTAAGGAAGAGATTACAAAAAATACTTACCATAATTATTTTTCCGAATACCCTGAAAACACAAAATCGCTTGCGTCCGCTATCATACCTATGACACAACTGCCAACTTTTTTGGGATGATAGATCTTCATTAAACTCACAATTTTACCTTTAACGGATTTTTTCTAGCACTAGTATTTTGCGAGAAAATCGTCGCTGGCGTAGCCGTCCCAGTTACCATATATTCCACAGAATCATGGTCTTGGTGCAAAGCAGGAAATATTAGTTTTAAAACCGGATCAATATTGTATTTAAATTGTTTGTTAATAAATTTAAATTTTATAGTAGCGTCCAAACACTTATAATTGATTATTCAAAGTTACTGTCTAGGTCGGAGGTAGGATCACTACCTTGTTACAGCAAAGGTACGTTCCAGTATGTAGCAAATAGAGTACGAACAGATACAACACGGAAGTTCAACATCGGTAAGCTACAATCACAACAGATAGCCACAGCATATTCTACTCAACTGGCCCAAATCACTCCTCGTCCCGATAACATATCACCACAATGGCAAAGTATTGCCCACTCTATGCAAACAGCCGCAAAATCCACACTTGGGTACTATATACCCCCACCAAGGAACCCATGGTATGACAAGGAGTGTCGTGCTACTACCGAAAAGAAAACTGCGGCATATAGGGCTACTCTAAAATCAGTAGCAGGAAAAAGAAAGAATCGGAAAAGTGGAAGTATGAAAAATTCGAAATGTACAGCAGCCAGAATGAAGGCCCAAAAATTTTACCAATGAGTAAAACATCAAACTTATGGTTTTGGTACAGATACATCCTCCGGTATAGACGAGCAGGGAAATCTGGTAACAGATAAAAGTAGTGTGCTCTGGCTAGGCAAAGGCCATTTTTCCAAACCGTTGGTATCCTGAAGATTGTATTGAGTGTTACCGTCCAGCCAGGATAAGAACAGACATCTGTAAAACGGTTGAAGAATAACAAACCCGCAGGAGCCGATGGCTTACCAGCCGAGCTGTTTAAGACTGAAGCCGACACTCTGATAAGGTGTTTACATCAGCTAGTTACCCGGAAGAACGCGTACCCGATGATTAGGACGTGAATATCCCTTAAAGAAGAAAAGACTGTGTGCTTCAATTACAGGGAAATACGCCTGCTCACTAGTATAGTAACTGGGATATTATATGCCCGACTAAAGCCTATGGTCAATGAAATTATAGGGTCATATGAATGCGGCTTTAGATTTGGCCAATCCACCATTTACCTTGAGGCAAATCCTGGAAATGTCCCGAGATATGCAGATCGACACCTACCATATTTTCTATACGTTGAAAGGTATTTCGAGCCATGTTTGATTTTGGTATTCCCGCAAAGCTCATTCGGCTTTGTAAAATGACTTTAACTAGCACCAGATCCTCAGTTAAAATAGGAAAGAACCTTTCCGAAGAGTTTTGTACCAAAAGAGGTTACAGACAAGGAGACGGTTTGTCGTGTGATCTCTTGAACATCCTTTTGGAAAAGGTTATATCGAGATACGAAGGTCAAAAGAATTGGAACAATCGATCGGTAAAGGAAGTAACTGATGCCTTTGCAAAAGTCTAAAGGGAATCTACCAAAGTAGTCTAGCAGTAAACGGCGATAAAACCAAGTTGATTGCATCGACGCGTTGTAAGTCCACACCACCAGCAACTGTGGATGTTTGTTCCCACAATTATGAGATAGTAAAAGACTTGTCCACCTCGCACCTTCAAAGGCACAGTAAACAACATCAAATGTAATATAAGAAGAATAGTGTTGGCCAACAGATGCTACTTTGGGCTAAGTAAGCAGATTAAGAATAAAGCCACATCTCGTCAAACAAAACTAACGCTGTACAAAACACTTGTAGGAATATTAGTTTTTAATTTTCCACTTTATGTTTAAAAAATATTTTCAATCACATAAGCATTGATATTTATTTTTGTTTGTCAATGTAATGAAAATGTTCCAAAATAATTTTTAGTCAGTTAGAGAATAAATAAAATAAATTTTGTTAGAAAATATTGAACCCTCGTTTTCTACATTCGTGACCCGCGACTATTTGATTAATAATGGCGAATTTCCACGGTGAACAATTTTCCTCTGCTTTTCATCTCAACCGATTGGAATATCTCGTGTTGGTGTGAAAATCCCACCATTTTGGAAGACAAATCCTAAGCTTTGGTTCCGGCAATTTGAAAGCCAATTTTTAATGCTGGAATAACGAAGGATAAAACGAAATACCATACATTGGTTGGATCAATTGAGACCAATATTCTTAACGCTTTAAGTCATATTATTGAGAATCCCCCATCCAGCAATAAATATGAAGCATTAAATACGACATTGCAGAATTTCAGGATTCCGAAAAAAGGAGATTACAGAAATTGTTTGAGAATATCGAAATGGGGAAAGTATCAGATGACATGCCCAAGTCTTTCTGGTTTCAACGTTTACCAACCATGATAAAAACAGTCTTATCCATAAGTACCGACATCCTAGACGAAATTGCAGTCATGGCCGATTAAATTAATGATCAACTCGACAATTCATCGATATCACAAGAAAGTAAGGAGAATTAAAGGTCAGGTGAGTGAAATTTTGTAACGAATCGATAATCTGTCAATTAACTCTGAAGATCGTGAAAGAAGCTAGAACAGAAATCGAAATTCCAGCCAATCACGTGATGCTTCTAGACGTCTATACTGGTATCACTGCAAATTTGGAAGTAAGGCAACCAATTGTCTTACTCCTTGTACATATAAGACGGAAAATTGCAAATTTTTTCGTCTATGGTGACGTATGAAGGAGGTTCGAAGCTATGTTGCCTAATTTTAAGAGATACAAATAATAATCAGCAGTTCCTCAGTGATACCCACTTCAATTTTGCAAAAACGTTCAACCTCTCATGACATGAATCTCCAAGCCGCCAATAACACTACTATAAGAACTTATGGTGAAAAAATCATTGAGCTGAATCTTGGCTTGCCAAGAAATATTGTTTGGCCATTTTGTATTGCTGACGTACCACAATCAATTATTGGGTCCGATTTTCTGAAGCATTTCGATTTACTAGTTGATGTTTAGAAGACACTGCCTAATTGACAAGAAAACAAACATGAAAATTGTATGATCAATATATAACGAACCGCAAATTTCATCTGTAACAAGCAATACGACTCCAAGAGATTCCCCTTTCCGCTCTCTTTTACAAGAATTCAAGGATATCACTAAAACGTCTAATAAATTGTGTCCTGTCAAACATTCCGTGACACATCATATCCAAACAAAAGGATTGCCCATCCATAGCAAGCCCAGAAGATTGTCTCCTGAAAAGCTGAAAATTGTAAAGAAGGAATTTGAATATATGATGGAACTTGGAATTTTTCGTCCAACGATGAGCAATTGGCCAAGCCCGCTACATTTGTTACCCAAACAGAACAGTGAATGGCGTGCATGTGGGGACTATAGATCATTAAACAAGGTAACTGTTCCAGAAAGATATCCCATCCCGCATATACATGATTTTGCCAGTAATTTGCATGGAAAGACAATTTTTTCAAATACCGATTCACCTGCAGAGATGGTATATGGGACTACTCTACAAATGCCTGGCCAATTTGTAAGTGACAGTAAATATTCAGCCAGTAATGACTGGGTTTCTAATTTCTGTGATCACATTGGGAAATTAAGAACGTCAAAGGACAACGTCATGGAACTAGCTCTGTATATATTCCACCAGATATCGCAACATGTACACATGTATTTTTGAGGAATGATGATGTTATGAAACCATTACAACGACCTATAATGGACCGTACTTAGTAATAAATAAAATAAATTTTGTTAGAAAATATTGAACCCTCGTTTTCTACACACTGATACTACCCATGCTAATATATGGTTCCGAAGCATGGGTACTTGCGCCAGCAGAAAAAGTAGTGTTTGGTGTGTTCGAGAGGAAAATTCTTCGAAAGATGTATGGTCCAATCCGCCTTTACGGTGAATATCGACGACTTATGAACGACGAGCTGTATCGCCTATACAGACATCAGTTAAACGTATCAAGTTGCAACGACTGCGTTGGCTAGGTCATGTCATAAGAATGAGCGATGATGACCCCACTAATAAAGCCTATAAATACGGGCCGATACACACAGAACTTGAACGCCATGGCTTAGATGGAGTCCACAAGTGGAAGACGAAACACAATATCCCAAATTGGCAAATAAAAGCAACAAATAGAGAGCGATGTTCGGCTTATCGAACAAATGTTCTTAGATGGCCAGCTAAGTAAGGGAGTAAATAATTATTTTGTGGGCGCCAATAATAGACGCTCATGCAAATATTCCAGAACTCTCCTCACTACCAATTTAATTTTCAACCCGATCGCGGTCGTTAATTCTCACGTATACTTCCCTTTGAAGAATGTTTCTCTTTACTAACCTTCTCTTCAGTACTTCTATCTGCATTTATCTACATGTCCAATATATCTAATCTGAATATTTATATTTATGCTTCTACTTCCACTTGAAATCCTGTTGCTTTTTGGAAATTCGCTGGGAATACTTTGCATATTTAAAAATATTAAAAAGAATTATATTACAGAGTTACAAAATTTGGTATCATTATCTGACATTGTGGTATTGCCGAAAAAAGAACGAATTAAAAACCCCCCAAATTGTTTGAATTCTTTACCAAGAAAAACCACACTCAAATGAAAACTATAGCGATCAGCTATATGTACTGCAATGCATTTTCATTTAACTGGTTTCTTTCAAACATCGAGTCAAGTCTCAATGTCAGGCAACATTGTTGGTTGGCCTAAGATGCAATAGAGCAATAGAAAAAGAGGAAAAAAACGAACTCAGAAGAAAGAAACGAATTTGAAATACCCTTCAATATTGTAAAAAAAGTAGGACAGTATGTATAACAAAAGAAAATGTGGGAACCCACATAAAAGTTTGTGGTGGTGGTGTGACCAATAAATACATCACCTAAGCCAGATGGTTTCCGAGGAATACATTTTCACTATATAAAGTCTACGCCTAGAGGATAGTCTGCAAAAAGGTCTGGACAAATATTTTTTTTAAAAATCCACGATTGGAGGAACGTCTGGAAAAATATGTGTTTAAAAATCAACGGCTAGAGTACGGTCTGGAAAAAAATATATATGGTAACATGAGGCGCCACTGGGGCGGCTACGTCAGCGCCGATTTTCTCCCAAACTACAAGTGCTAGAAAAAATCCGTTAAATGCAAAATTGTGAGTTTAATGAAGATCTATCATCTCTCAAAAGTTGGCAGTTGTGTCATAGGTATGATAGCGGACGCACGCAGTTTTGTGTTTTCATGGTATTGGGAAAAATAATTATGGTAAGTATTTTTTGTAATCTCTTCCTTACCTTTTGTGATATCAAAAACACATTTTATACCGTTAGAAGACAACTACTAAAGAATATAAATCCCAATAATTCACATGAAAAAAGAAATTGCAAATGTCAATATATTAATATGATGACATATGTAAGGGGTGGGGCGCCTACACCATGATAGGGGCATGGTGGGTTAATGTTAGAAATTTGTCATGTTTACTTAAATTTTTTATACCATAGATATACCACGCTATAATGTGAATTTAAAATCAAATATTATGCTAAACGTATCTTGTTTTAGTTATATTATGATTTGTGTACCTAAATTCAATGTACCTACTTCAATTAACCGCTACAATCGTTTACTTTTTGTGAATTTTAAAATCATTTTTGATTATTCAATAGGAAACATGTTCCTTTTTTGCATAATGTTGATGTTTAAGGAAGAGGTATGGTAAATTAAAGTTTTAGTGTCCGTTGGAGAATAATCCATATCGATGGCGAAGCTGCCCCATGGGTGAGGAGGCTTCGCCATTCTTTAGACTTTTTGTAAATTTTCAAAAATAATATTTTGAAAACAAAGTTATAACCATTTATATATCAAAACTTATAGTCAAGATATGCTAATATTTTTACCAAAAATAATATTTGAAAAAACTTTAACAGTGTTGATATCAGAACATTTTGAACAAAAACGTGGTGAAAGCGCCCCATGTTACCATATATATTTTTTTAATTCACGCCTGTAGACATTTTTTTAGAAAACCTATGCCTAGAGGAAGGTCTGGAAAATGATTTTTTTAAAAAAATCCATGCCTAGAGGACGGTCTGGAAAAATATTTTCTTAAAAAAAACCATGCCTAGAGGAAGGTCTGGAAAAATATTTTTTTAAAAAAATCCATGCCTAGAGGCCGGTCTGGAAAAATATTTTTTACGCCTTAGGCCTGAAATTTTTATTTTTTTTTTCAAAACGTGGATTTTAAAATTTTTTTTCGAAGTGTAGATTTTTTAGCAATATTTCTTCGAAGCGTAGAATTTTTTAAAATATTTTTTCGAAAGCGTGGGTTTTTTAAAAATGTTTTTTCAAAGCATTTTTTAAACATATTTTTCAAAGCGCGGATTTTGATTGTTTTAAGTATGGAGTATTACGCCAATGGCTTAAACTTCATCATTACTTTCAGTTACAGAGAGTAATGATTTTCAAAACGAACTGACAGTGTTGCAAATTTTACTGATCGCTACCAATATCATGATTTCATCCTGGCGAAGGGAATTATCAATTGGCTTTTCAGCTTGTTGAAATGATGATTTTTTTTAGCGAAAACCCGAAAAGAAATTACTTGGAACAGATAAACCAGAACTGTCTTTAAATTCCCTGAAGATGATTGGAAACTCCAATCGAAATATTGGAAAATAAAGAAACTGTTTAAAAATCAACACCCGATTTTTATTTTCAAAAAGCCTGTAGCCGAACAATAGCAATAATAAAAGTTTTTAAAAAAGATTTTTTCGAAGCGTGGATTTTTTAAAAGATTTTTTTTTGAAGCGTGGATTTTTTAAAAAGATATTTTTTTGAAGCGTGGAGTTTTTAAAATTTTTTTTTTCGAAGCATAAATTTTTGAAATATTTTTTCAAAGCTTTGATATTTTAAAAATATTTTTTTAAATTTTTCTTCCAAGCGTGGATTTTTTAAAAATATTTTTTTAACGTGGATTTTTAAAAATAATTTTTCTAAGCATACTTTTTTTGAAATATTATTTTTAACGTGGATTTTTTAAAAATAATTTTTCTAAGCATACTTTTTTTAGATATTTTTTCAAAGCGTGGATTTTTTAAAAATATATTTTTTAAAGGTGGATTTTTAAAAAATAATTTGTCTAAGCATACTTTTTTGTAAATATTTTTTTCAAAGCGGGGATTTTTTAAAAATATTTTTTCAATACGAATTTTTGGATTTTTTTAAAAATTTTATTTCGAAGTGTGAATTTTTTTAATAATTTTTAGAAGTGTGGATTTGTTAAAAAAAATTTTTGGAAGCTTGGATTTTTTTAAAAATTATTTTTTTAAAGTGTGGATTTTTTACAAAATATTTTTTCGAAGCGTAGAATATTTAAAAAATATTTTTTCGTAGTGTGGATTTTTAAAAAAAATATTTTTTCGAATCGTAATTTTTTTAAATATTTTTTCAAAGCTTGGATATTTTAAAAATATTTTGTCGAAACGTAATTTTTTTAAATTGTTCTTCTAAGCATGGATTTTTTAAAAATATTTTATTTTTCTTTTTTTAATATTTTTTTTAACGTGGATTTTTAAAAAATTATTTTTCTAAGCGCACTTTTTTTAAATATTTTTTGCTAAGCATACTTTTTTTAAATATTTTTTTCAAAGCGTGGATTTTTTAAAAATATATATTTTTTTAATATTTTTTTTAAGGTGGATTTTTAAAAAATAATTTGTCAAAGCTTACTTTTTTTTAAAATTTTTTTTTCAAAGCGTGGATTTTTTAAAAATATTTTTTCGAAACATATTTTTGATTTTTTAAAAAAATTGTATTTCGAAGTGTGAATTTTTTAAATAATTTTCAGAAGCTTGGATTTGTTTAACAAAGCTTGGAAGCTTGGATTTTTTTAAAAATTGTTTTTTCAAAGTGTGGATTTTTTACAAAATATTTTTTCGAAGCGGGGAATTTTTAAAAAAATATTTTTTCGAAGCGTGGAATTTTAAAAAATATTTTTTTGAAGCGTATTTTTTTAAATATTTTTTCAAAGCTTGGGTATTTTAAAAATATTTTTTCGAAATGTAATTTATTGTATATTGTTCTTCTAAGCGTGGATTTTTTAAAAAAAAAATATTTTTTCTATGCGCGAATTTTTTAAAAAATATTTTTTCTAAGCGCCGATTTTTTAAAAAATATTTTTTCTAAGAGCGGATTTTTTAAAAAATATTTCTTCTAAGCGCGGATTTTTTAAAAAATATTTTTTCTAAGAGTGGATTTTAAAAAAAAAAAATTTCTAAGCGCGGATTTTTTAAAAAATATTTTTTCTAAGCGCGGATTTTTAAAAATATTTATATATTTTTGAAGCGTAGATTTTTTACCAATATTTCTTCCAAGCGTAGAATTTTTATTAAAAATATTTTTTCGAAGCGTGAAGTTTTTAAAAATATTTTTCGTAGAGTGGATTAGAAAAGCGCGGATTGTTTTAAAAATATTTTTCGAAGCTTCGATGTTTTACAAAATTTTTTTTTCGAAGCGTGGTTTTTAAAAAATGAGTTTTCGAAGCGTGGATTTTTTTTTAAATATTTTTTTTTGAATTTTTTTTGAAACATTTTTTCAAAGCTAGTACTTTTCTAGTACTAGTATTTTTCCAAAAAAAAAAAAATAGTTTTGAAGTGTGGATTTTTAAAAAAATAAGTTCTCGAAGCTTTGATTAAAAAAAAAAAATTGATGCGTGGATTATTTAAAAACTATTTTTTCTAAGCCTGGTTTTTAAAAAAAAAATATTTTTTCGAAGCGTGGATTTAGCAAACTTTTTTTGAAAACGTAAATTCTTAAATTTTTTTCGAAACTTAAATTTTTAAAAAATATTTTTTCCAAACGCAAATTTTTTTAAAAAAAATATTTTGTTATAATTTTCATTTTAGTGACTTTGTGAATACAACCTCAACAATAGAAAACCTATTTTAATTTTGGATCAGTGCATTAATTTCCCTGAGAGATTATTTTTCGTTAAACCAGATGAACATAGTTCCGATGGTAGCTTTGGATGTGTATTTCTTTCCCTACCCGTCATTAACATAAAGATCTATCTTGGCGAGACAAGCTTTCCTTCATGGCACTATCGGTAGCATACAGTCAGATATTGCATTAATCGCAGCACTCGATAGACCATTGCAAAGACAACGACTAATTGAAGGCGTTACAAAAATATTGACAAACCTTGCATATTACCTCCATCTCATAGTAAAGGCTACTACGAACGACATTGGTACCACACATCAAGACGTTCGATGCACAGTGTTCATTTGCCACTCACCGAATAACCTGAAAAAAGTAGTAACAACAACAGCAGCAGCGGCAGCTGGGTGATCAGTAACCCAAACACCAACACCACCATCATCAACATTCGCATCCAAACCACTCTTATTTCACTCTTTGTATAGCCGTAACATAGCAAAAAATTTCGAATTATCAGCAATGTGCAACTCATGTTGTTGTTGTACCAATTCCAGAACAAAACTATTTGGCGATAGATACCACCAACATTCGAACATTTGATTTTAACGGTTCTAACATTTGAACATTTTTAAGCTGTTTGTGTTGCTGTTCGTTTCGTCGTTTGTTATTCTTCTTTAGATTTATAACAATTTGGCTTTTGATTACAGCAACAACAACAGAGCAATTTAGCTTGGCTGCTGAATGTATTGGCTGCTGAAGAAACAAACCACCAGCTTCAAAACACAACATCATCCGCGCTATCAGTAACAACAACAGCGGCCGCAGCAGCAGTGGCTATAACACCAAAACCTATCAGCAACATTGAAGCGTAAGCATTTTATTGGTGCAACAACACCAACAATAAAAACAACATTGATATCAATATCTCTACACAAAAATTAAAGAAAGGCAGCCCCCAAAACATGACCCACAATTGGCACAATTGCTCAGTTTAACAAACACCGTTTGTGTCTGGGTCTCACTGGGAATCATTTTCGGCATGAAATAACCGACAAATAGTGACTGCAACAACAACAAGAACAACCACAAAGAGAGAACACCAACCAAAAATAGGCAATAATTTGAACCACATGTTACCATAATAATGTTTAAGTATATTGTGGTCGGTCTTAAACCACTTCTTAATTGGCCAAAACAACATTTGAGGAGAGAGGTATGGAAATTTTATGGAAAACAGAAGACATTAAATGGAGATACTTAAACTATGGATTTTTAAAGAATATTTTTCAAGGACATGGTTTTTTAAAGATTAAAGAAAATGTTTTTAAGGACTCTTCTTCTTTTCCGCTTAACTCCTTGAGGAGCATGAAGCCACGGAGGTTTCTGAAACATTGTCCATACGTGGAGTTCTCTCTCCCATACACGTGGAGCTTGCCGCATTTGCGGGAGGATTTGGTTATTTCTTCCATATTTTTGATGACAAAATTAGTCAGGATTTCTTCTTTGGTTGTGAGCACAAGGAAAAACTTAGAGAACCTGGCTCTCAATAACGTCTAAGCACATTGACCTATTATATGGCTTCATCCGCTGACATCCCTACTGCCTTGTCCGCCATAACAACGCAGATATGTGTAAAACCTATTCCCCGAGTACTTCCAGTTGGCTCTTACAGATATTTTGGTAGTGTTGCAGCTATTTCTTCCATTCAACGGATTAGGGATATACCGCCCATGGTCGGTTTTGTTAAGGACGTGGATTAAAGAAATGAAAAAAAGCATGGGCTTGGTTTATTGAAAAAATATTTTAGCAAGGACCTAAATTTTTAAAGAATATATTTTCAAGGACGTACATTTTTTTAAAAGATATGTTTCAAAAATTTTAAGTTAAAAAAAAAAAAAATCAAGGACGTCAATTAGTTAAAGGAGTATTTATCAAGGACGTCGATTTATTAAAAGATATTTTTTTCAAGGACGTCAATTTTTAAAAGAGCACATTTCAAGCACCTAGACTTTTTAAAAAATAATTTTTCAAGGACCTGGAATTTTTAAGAAACCCTTTTTAAGGATGTTGATTTTTAAAAATTATTTTTTTCAAAGACGTGGATTAATAAAAAAAATATTTTTTTAGGGACGAGGACGTCTTGAAAAATATTTGTAAAGGATTTTTTCAAGGACGTGGATTTATAAATTTTTTTTAAGGACGTGGATTTTTAAAGAATTTATTCAAGGACGTGGATTTTAAAAGAAGTTAATCAAGGACGTTGATTTTAAAAGAATATTTTTCAAAGAAGTGGATTTTAAAAGAATTTTTTTAAGGACGTGGATTTTACAAGAATTTTTTTTCAAGGACGTGGATTTTAAATGAATTTTTCAAGGACGTGTATTTTAAAATATTTTTTTTTCAAGGACGTGGATTTTAAAAGATATTTTTCAATGACGTGGATTTAAAAAAAAATTTTGAAGGACTTGGATTTTAAAAGAATTTTTTCAAGGACGTGGATTTTAAAAGAATTTTTCAAGGACGTGGATTTTAAAAGAATTTTTTCAAGGACGTGGATCATTATCAAATCTTTTTAATGTCGTGAGTTTTTGAAAAACACATTATTAAGGACGTGGATTTTTGAAAAACAATTTTTTAACGTCGCGGGTTTTCAAAAAATATTTTTTCAAATCCGTGGATTTTTGAAAAATATTTTTGATAAGAACGTGCATTTTAGGGAAATATTTTGTCAAGAAAGTGGATTCTTGTAAAATATTTTTGTCATGAACGTGGATTTTTGAAAAATATTTTTATCAAGGATGTGGATTTTTAAAAAAAAAATTTTCCTAATTAGGTAGATTTTTAAAATATTTTTAAGGGCGCGGATTTTTATAAACAGAATTTTTTCCAAGAATTAAAATTTTCAAGGGCTTGGATTTAAAAAAAATAATTTTTTTTGGATTAAAAAAAGATATTTTAAGGGCGCGAATTTAAAAAAGGGCGTGGATTTGAAAAAATATTTTTTCGAGATCGCAGATTTTTTAAAAACCATTGTTTCAAGATCGTAGATTTTTTAAAAAATATTTTTCCATTGTCGTGAATTTTTTAAAAAAATATTGTTTTTAAGCTCTTGGATTTAAAAATAAATTTTTTTGAAAGATGTTGATGTTTTAAAAGTATTTGTTTAAGAACGTGGAATATATATTTTTTTAAGGAAGTGGATTTAAACAAAATATCAATGACGAGAATTTGTAAAAAAAATTAACGACGTGGATTTAAAAAAAATTCAAGTTCGTGAATTTTTTTACGTTTTGTGCCGGTCGTGTTATCTGGAAGCTGCCAAGTTTTGTGATTTTTTATCTCGAAACAGCCACATTTTCACACCAACATTATCTCCAGATTTTTGTATTTCGCTCTATGTTCACTGTCAATATGGAGTTTGGGCTGCACAACTAGCTGGTGAGCTGATTTTTTCAACATTTTATTAAAGTAATTTTCACTGTTTTCACAAAATTACTGGAAGTATATTAAAAACACTCACACTACAAAATAAAAACAAACAAAACATCTGCACTATTCTAACGAACTTGCGGACTACAGCTGACAAACACTAATCGATAACACATCAAACGATATCGATTACATAGGCATCCCATACACGACAATAACAGGCATACCCTATACAATACTAACATACTAGGTGTGTTCGTTGTTAATGAATAACAAGAGAACGTTATTATCGACCTCGCCAGAAGAAACTGCAGGTACACTGAAAAAACATATATCGCACCACAAAATGTCAGTTAGCAGCCAACAGGATGTATTCTCTTGGAATAAGCTGAGTGAGGTCTTGGATGATAAGCTTAAAGATGTTGCCAAGAAGGATGACGTAAATGCCCTAAAATTCGAGATTCAGGAGCTCAGAGAGGAAAATTTAAAATTAAAGGAAGATGTTGCGAAACTATCCAACCGTCTTGAAATATTAGACCGTAAAACCAGGTCTACAAACATTGTAGTGAGCGGTATTTCATGCCCAAATGCTCATGTGGCAAAAAATATATTTTTGGAAGTCTGTAGTAAAGAGGTTAAAACAGAAATCAAAATCCCTCATGCTCGAATACTGAAGTCTGGTAAATCTGTTATATTCACATTAGACACATTCAGTCAAGTGCAGTCCATATTAGAAATCAGAGGAAAATTGCGAGACCAAAAAATTTATATCCAGAGAGACTACAAACCTGATGAGCAAACTATACGTTATAATCTTCGACAAATAGTCAAAAATATATCGCATAAGAAAGATTTAAAAGTTAGGCTCGGTGAATTTTGCATCTATATCAACGACAAAAAGTACAACTGGTCAAATGGAAAAATATTGGCGCAATCTGACTATGATGCCAAGATGTTATCAGATATTCTTGCAGATTGTAGTACTCAATACGAAGTCGTACATAAAAACTTTCTTACAAATTCTTATAATAATCCACAATAGCAATTTCATTTATGTCATTTAGTGTCCTACAACGTTGCCAACCTTGAAAATTCTTTAAAATTCGGTAACTTTATAAAATATTTAAATAAATTCGATATCTTTTTTTTTTTTTTTTTTTTTTTTTTTGTTAATAATTGGTTGTTAATTGACCTTTTTCCAAGATTTTTTAAAATAATAAGACTTTTTTGAGCTTGAGGTCATTGTTTGAATTTCATTTTTATTGCATTTTATTTACATTCCCAATATTTCGCAATTTTATAATTGCATCTTCAGGGGTGATCTATAGAAAACATAATAGTTGTATATTTTAATAATTATTATCACAGCTTTAGATAAATACACATAAATACAAATCTTGTACCTACAAAAAAATGTGTATTTATCTAAAGCTGTGATAATAATTATTAAAATATACAACTATTATGTTTTCTATAGATCACCCCTGAAGATGCAATTATAAAATTGCGAAATATTGGGAATGTAAATAAAATGCAATAAAAATGAAATTCAAACAATGACCTCAAGCTCAAAAAAGTCTTATTATTTTATAATAAATTCGATATCTTTTTCTTATATGAAACCCACATCGTGAGAAGTAAACAACCTCAATTCACATCCTTTTTTTTGAAAATTATAGACGTGGATTTTAAAAAAATATTTTTCAAGTATTTTTAAAAAAATAGGACTTGAATTTTTTAAGAAAATATTTTTTGCAAGGACGTGAAATAAACAAACAAATATATTTTTAATGTCTTTTTTTTATGAAAAATATATTTTTCAAAGATTTGGATTTTTTAATTTTTTTTTTCGAGGACATGGATTTTGTAAGAAAAAATCATTTTTAAAGAAACTGGATTTTTTAAAAATATATTTTTTTCAGCAAAGTGGATTTTTGAAATAATATTTTTTGCAAGAACGTGGGGTTTTAAAATATATACTTTCCAAGATCGTTGATTTTTTAAAAGAAATCTTTTCCAAATTCGTGGATTTTTTTAAAAAAAGTTTTTTTTTTTTGTTAAAAATCGTGGATGTGTTCCAAAGTGGTGGATTTTTTAAAACATGCTTTTTCAAAGTAGTGGACTTTTTAAAAAATACTTTTTTCAAAGTCGTGGATTTTTTAAAAAAAATATTTTTTTATGGAAGTGAATTTTTAGAAATGACGTGATTTAAAAAAATATATTTTTGTTTTTCAAAATAGTCAGGCTTAATCCCATAGTCGTTGTTTTAATATTTTATTAAAACAACTTTAATTTAATTTGCGCACGTATCTATTTGAGCTAGCAATTGACACTTGGGTATAAAAAGTTTCTTGTTGAAAAACAAGAAACAAGGGAACTGATGAAGTTCTGTGGCGAGATCTGAAACTATATTATTCCCTGCCTTACCCCTTGGTAAACATCGCCAATTTTTTCCCACTAATAAATTAAGCCTGACTACTTTGAAAATCAAAATAGAAGTCGTCATCCCAAACAAAAAAAGCCAACCCTCCTAATTGTGAGACCGGGCACCGTCGAAATGTTGTTTATTGCTGTAGTATGCAATACCAACAAATTAGTTATGTGTTTTTTCGTCGAGAATCGACGAACGCATAGCAGTGGGAAAGATTTGGTTTTGTTTGCAAATGAAGCTGCTAGAGTAGGTAGTGCCAAAGAAATTCTCGATCAGAGTGTTTCTTTGCGCACGTATCTATTTGAGCTAGCAATTGACACTTGGGTATAAAAAGTTTCTTGTTGAAAAACAAGAAACAAAGGAACTGATGAAGATCTGTGGCGAGATCTGAAACTATAGTATTCCCTGCCTTACCCCTTGGTAAACATCGCCAATTTTTTCCCACTAATAAATTAAAGTTGTTTTAATAAAATATTAAAACAACGACTATGGGATTAAGCCTGACTATTTTGAAAAACAAAATAGAAGTCGTCATCCCAAACAAAAAAACGCCAACCCTCAAAAAAAAAAAAAAGTTTTGTAAAGCGAGGAGGGTTTTTTAAAAAATATTTCTTTAAGACTTTGAATTTTTTATAAAAATATATTTTTTTAAAGATGTGGATTTTTAAAACCAAATTTTAAAGACGTGAATTTTTAAAAACATGTTTTAAGGGAGGGGATTTTTAAAGTCGGGGGGTTTTGAAATATTTTTTTATAGTCGAGGTTTTTATGTTTATATCTTTTTAAATATTTTTGAAGTCGTAGATTTAAAAAAATTTTAACGGACGTGCAGTGAAGATTTGTATACAAGTTGCTCTTCTCATTAAAGATTTGTGTTTCTTCTTCTAGTTGGCCAGTATGTCCTTTGACAGAAGATGAATCGCTCATAGAAGGCGTTAGGTATTTCCATAGAGGACTAGGGTTTCTTCTCATATAAGACCTGTTTGTCTTTTCATAACTGACTTCTAATAGAATATCAATGGGTATAATCATAGAAAACCATTCGGTATGCTCATAGAAGACCATTAGGTCTTCCCATAGAAGATCATCAGGTATTCTCATAGAAGACCATTGGTTCTCTTCTCGCAGCAGAGCACAGGGCCGTCTCATAGAAGACCATTGGGTCTTTTTATATAAACATAAGAATGCAATAAGGTCTACTTATAGGAGGTCATGAGGTCTTCTTTTAGATGTCTAGTTGTCTTCTCAAAGAGGACTATTAAGTACACCCATTACTCCAGAGGGTAATAGTATAACAACCATTAAGTCTTCTCATAGAAAACCATTCCTGTAGAAGACCACTGGGTTATTTCATAGTGTCTTCTCACAGAACAGTGAATTTCTTCATAGAAGATAATTTGGAATTCTCACAGAAGACTATTGGCTATTCCCATAGAGAACGTCTTCTCATAGAGGGCAATATGGTCTTCACAAGAGGACGATTGGGTATACTAATAGAAGACCATTGCGTTTTCTCGTAGCAGACCATTGTGTCTTCTCATAGAAGATTATTGGAACGTCTCATAAAAGATCATTGGACAGTCTCTAACAAGACCATTGTGTCTTCTAATAGAAAACCAGTGTGTCTCCTTGTAAAAGACCATTGAGACTTCTAATAGAAGATCGACGAGATATTTTTTCAAGGACGTGGATTAAAAAAAAATATCTTTTCAATGGCGTGTATTTAAAAAAAAAAATTCAAGATTTTTTTTAAAACAAAATATATTTTTTAAAGTATATGAATTAAAAATAGTAAGATTTCAAGGATTTTTAAGAAATATTTTTTCAAAGATGTGAATTTTTAAGATTTTGTTTTTCAAGAACGTGGATTTTTAAAAAAAAATTTCACTGGCGTGGTTTTAAAGCAATTTTCAAACACTTTTCTTAAAAAAATTTTTTGGAGGACGTGGATTAAAAAAGGTGTTCAAACCCATTTTTTTAAATGAAATTTTTTTCAAGGAGGTGGAATTTAAAAAAAAATATTTTTGTCAAAGGCTTGGAATTTTACGAATTATTTTTCGGGGAAGTGAAAATGGGTTTTAAAGAACATTTTTTTTCAAGGATGTTGGTTTCAAACAATTTGTTTTTACAAGGACGTGGATTAAAAAATCAAGGACGTGGATTAAAAAAAAAGCATTTTTTAAAAATTATTTTTAAGGACGTGGATTCTTAAAAAACAGTTTTTTTTTAATTTTTTAAAAAACGTGGATTTTCAAAAAAGAAATATTTATTTTTCAAGGACTTGGATTTTCCGAAAAAAAATTTTTTTTTTTATGGGATATTGAAAAAGATTTTTTCTAGGGTGTGGATATATTTAAAAATATTTTTTCAAGGTGATCAATATAAAAAATAAGATTTCAAGGACGTGGATTATAAAAAAATCATATCAAGTATATCGATTTTTAAAAATATTTTTTTTAAAGATGTGACTTTTTAAGAAATACTTTTTTCAAGAAAGTGGATTTTTAAAAAAATATTTTTTTCACGGGCGTGGTTTTAAAGAAGTTTTCAAACACTTTTCGTAAAAAAATATTTTTGGAGGACGTGGATTAAAAAAGCTTTTAAACCCATTTTTTTAATAAAACTTTTTCCAAGGAGGTGGAATTTAGGGGTCGATCATCGATAACAATTATCGTTGAGTGGCGTTGCCAGTTGTCAAAATTGATCCACGTATGGCAACTCTCAACTGAAGTTGCGAATCTCAGTTGACGAAGCTGCTGTTTTTCAGCAACCACTAATTTTCAGTTGCAGTGAACATTTTCGAAGAAACAACAAGTAAAATAGAAGGAAAAATAAACATTTTGTTAACAATTATTGATTCTTTGCATCATTAATTTTGTGTATCAACAATATGGTGAAAATAACGACAAAGCAGCAGTTCGAAATATTAATTCATAAACTAACTGAGTGAAAATCCAAACTTAGCCCGAGGAGTTCGGGAGTTTTGGTGAAACCAAAGTCACAGCGGATGAAGCGTGGAGGTCCATTTCGGACAGTTTAAACAGCCATGAACCTCCAACACGAACACCTAAAGAGTGGCAGAGTCTGAATTCACTTTAAAGCAAAGTTGAAAAATAAAATGCCTCAAAATAAAATAAACTTCAACGACACTGGTGGTGGTCCATCCTTTGGAGCGGACGGACAGCAGCAAATCTTTTGCAAATGAATTTGGTGACGAACATCCTCCATCTATATAGCCAACTACACCAGGGCATTTCGTTTTTGAATAAAAATGGTTTTTATTTTGCCTTTTTTCCTCCTCTGTCAACTTCGAAACAATCCAATTTTGGCACAATGTGTCCTCTATCAAGTGGACAACTTCCTTCAATACTCTCGACAATGTAGATTGAGCCATGCAATTGTTGAAATCATTGCCATGGGAATTTTGGGAACTTCCGTCCTCCAAGAATCGCAACGCTGCGCACACTTTTAAAAGTGGGGATACTTTTACTTGATCTGTAACTTACTTTGAAGTCATCATTTAACGTTTCCACAACGTAAACTACGGCATCCTTTGGCAAAATACGCCTTAAACCTGAAATAATTTACTGATTATAGTACAGATCTTTCCACATGATCATCAGCTTACAGTGCAGATGGCAATTCCAATGGATTCGACTTGTCCCTCAAATTTCTTCTAATAGATGCAATGTCCTGTACATTTTCTTCATCATCAAAAAATAATTCCACCGAACTTATCATTTTTTGGGGCAGCAAATAAAACTTGACGATCCGAAGATTCAATGGGCAGGTTATATTCCAATCTTGGGTTGTTTTCCAAATTTGCTCGAAAACTCAGCCAAAATATTAAAATATTGTCCAGAATACACAAAAGAGTTATCCAAAGCGCAATTATTTTTAAAATGTTTTTTTTTTGCGAATAGAGGTCACAAGTTTGAAAAAACACTGATCGATAACATGTTTATCGACCACCCAGTTGAGTTGACATTAATGGTACAACATTTCGTCTCAATCGCGCAGACAACTGACAACTCAACTCAAGTTTAGTGACAATACAAGATAGACCCATTAAAAAAAATATTTTTTTCAAGGACTTGTAATTTTAAGAATTATTTTTCAAGGAAGTGGAAATGGTTTTTAAGGATTATTTTTGCAAGAATGTTGGTTTAAAAAAGAATTGTTTTTACAAGGACGTTGATTTTACAAACGCATTTTTTAAATTATTTTTAAGGACGTGGATTAAAAAAACAATTTTATTTGTTCAAAGACATGGGTTTTCAAAAAAATATGTTTTATTTATTTTTCAAGGACGTGGTGTTTTTTTAAATATATTTATTCTTCGTTTTTAAGGATTTGGATATTAAAAAAATATGTTGTAGAATTTTTTCAAGGACGTGGATTTTCAAAAAATATTTTTTTCCAGTAAGTGTATTTTCAAAATATATTTTTTTAAGGACGTGTTTTTTCAAAAAATATTTTTTTTCAAGGACGTGGATATTAAAAAATGTTTTTTCAAGGGCGTGGATATATTTAAAAAATATTTTTTAAGGACATCAATTTGGAAAAAAATTTTGAGGGTGTGGATTTTTGAAAAATATTTTTCGAAGACGTAAATTTAAAAAAAAATATTTTTTCAAGGTCGTGAAATTTTGAACAATATTTCTTTCAAGAACGCGGATTTAAAAAAGTATACTTTTAAGACGTAGCTTTAAAAAATACTTTTTAAGGACTTGGATTTAAAAAAAAAATCTGGACGTAGATTTAAAAAACATTTTCAGAATTTGGGTAGTCTAAAAAAGTTTGTGTTTCCTAATAGAAGGCCATTGGGCCTTTTCTTGGAAGATAATTGTGTCAAGAAACCAGAAGGTATTTATATCGAATACCATTTGGTTTTCTCATCAAAGCTCCAGAGGGTTTCCACATAGAAGTCCAAACTGTCTTCTCATAGAAGACCATTGGCTGTTCCAGATTGTTGCACATTATCTTCTGCAGACGACCATTTGCTCCTCTCATGGTACTCTTCTCATAGAATGTCATGCGATTTTCTAATAGAAGACCAATAGGTCTTCTCATTGAGGGGAATACAATTAGGACTTCTTTTAGAGAAAGACCATCTTCTCATAGAGGACCATCGGGTCTTCTCTGAGAACAATTGGGTCCTCTTAAAGAAGACTATTGGACCTTCTTATAGAACACCGTTAGAACTTCTTATAGATAACCATTGGGTCTTCTCAAATAACCATTGGATCTACACCTGGAAGAGATTTCTTATAGAAGCCCATTGGGGCTTCTTTTTATAGAAAACCATTTGGCCTTCTATAGAAGACCATTGGGCTTCTTATAGAAGACCAGTGGGTCTTATCTTTGAAGATCATTGTGGTTTCTCTCATAAAATGTCGTTAGTTCTTTTCATAGAAGCCTATTGAGTCTTCTCCTCAGGCCAGTTGTCTTCTCAAAGAAACCATTGGTATTTCTCGTAGAAGACAACTGAATTCTTTTCAAAGAAGATTTCGTCTTCTAATAGAGAACCAATGGTTCTTCTCATAGAAGACAATGAATACCATTGGATTTTACTGTCGAACACAATTAGATCTTTTCAGGGAAAACCATTGGGTTATCTCAATGAATGTCATTTAGTCTGCTCATAGAAGACCATTTGGTTTGCTCAGAGAGGATCATTGGATCTTCTCAGGGATGATTTCTTATGGATTTTTGAAAAATAATTTTTTCATGGTCGTTGTTTTTCAAAAAATATTTTTTCAAGGACGTGGTTTTGTGAAAAATATTTCTGTTTAGGACGTTCATTTTTATTAGAACATATTTTTGTCAAGAAAGTGGATTCTTGAAAAATATTTTTGTCATGAACGTGGATTTTTTTCCAAGGACGTGGATTTTTTAAAAAAATATTTTTTTTCAATTACCAATATTTTTTAAAATTTTTTAAGGACACGGATTTTTATACACAACATTTTTATTTTTTAAAAAGTATTTTTTTCAAGGGCTTGGATTTAAAAGAAAAGCAAAATGGGGATGGATTTTTTAAAAAATATTTTTTGAAAGACTTGGATTTGAGAAAAATATTTCTTCAATATCGTGGATAATTTAAAAAATATTTTTCCATGGTAGTGCATTTTTAGAAAAATATTGTTTCTAAGGTCGTGGATTTTTAATTTTTTTGAAGGATGTGGATTTTTTATAAATATTTGTAAAAAATTTTTTTAGCTTGAGGTCATTGGTTGATGTTCGTTTTTCCATTTTATTGTCCACTATTTCCAAATTCTTTGAATTCCATATTCAGGGAGTTTATTATATCTATTTGTTTTTATTTTGTAGATAAAATAAACTCCCTGAAGATGGAATTCAAAGAATTTCGAAATATTGGAAAATAAAATTGAAATATAAGCATCAACCAATGACCTCAAGCTCGAAAAAATCTCTTTTATTTATCTAAAAATTAAAAGTTCGAAGAAAACATTAAAAATACGTGGATTTTGTAAAAAAATATTTTTTAAAGACGTGGATTTGGTAAAAAATTTTTCATGGACCTGGATTTTCTAATTTTTTTCAGGAACGTAGATCTTTTTAAAAATGTCCAAGATTGTGGATTTTTTAAAAGATTTCTTTTTTACGGTCGTGGGTTTTTAAATATATTTTTAAAGCTCGTGGATTTCTTAAGGTATATTTTTTCAAGGACATGGATTTTTAAAAAATATTTTTCAAGGATTTTTGAAAAAGTATTTTTGTTTTCAAAGACTTGAATTATTAAAAAATATTTTTTCAAGGTCGTGGATTTTTTGAAAAATATATTTTATATAGTATTATTTTAAGGAGGTGGATATTGTAAAAAATATTTTTTAAAGATATTTTTTAATTTTTTTATTTTTCCATTTTTAAATTTTTTTTTCAGGGAAGTAGTTTTTTTAAAAAATTTCCAAGATTGCAGATTTTTCAAAAGATATGGTTTTCCCGGTCGTGGATTTTTTAAATATATTTTTCAAGTTCGTGGATTTTTTAAGAAAATAATTTTTTTTTCAAGGACGTGAATTAATAAAAATTATTTTTTTAAAGTCGTGGATTTTTTGAAAAATATATTTTTCAAAGACTTGAATTTTTTAAAACATATTTCCTTCAAGGACCTTTGTCTTTTTCAAAAATATTGTTCTAAGGACGTGGATTTTGTAAAAAAAAAAATATTTTTAAAAAGACCTGGATTTCTTAGAAATATATTTTTCAGGGAAGTGGATTGTTGGCTATACTCATAGAAAACCATTCGGTATTCTCATAGTCTTCCCATAGAAGATCATCAGGTATTACCATAGAAGATCAAAGTTTCTACCCCATATAAGACTATTGGACCGACTCTTAGAAGGAATAGAATACCAGTGTGTCGCCTTGTAGAAGTCCATTGAGTCTTCTAATAGAAGGTCAACGGATATTCTTTCAGGAACTCTAGAATACAAGTATAGAAGACCATTAGGTCTTCTTATAGAAGTTCTGTGGGTAATGTCACTGTCTCCTCTTTGAATATGTTCTCAAATTGTTTACCCACCTCCTCCAACTTTTTACCACTCACATTGTTGGCATAGACGTATATGTAGGTGGTCGTTGCTTTCTTTGTATGAAGAATAGTTTTCAGAATGCCAACGCCATTTTCATTGAAGAAAATTATATTTGTTGCGTTCTAAAATCATGGAGAGTTGATGTATGTGTGTGTGCGAGAGTCTGTGGGACTTTCCCAAAACCAAAGGTTATAAAAAAAATCGCATTATAAATTGTCCATGAAATAGGTTTAACTTTAATTAATTGTTGGTTTATTGGTTAGAGATCTCACTGCGGTTGAAATGTCGACAAATAGTAGGTAAGTAGTAAAAATTACAGGCAGTTATTCAGACATGTACATACTCGTATGTATTTTTTGCATCAGGATATCTCCGAAATATACATATGTATGTACCTGTTGGTAGTGAACAAGGTTTTCTAATGTGGTGTTACCTTTTATATTTCGGAGTTAATTTTCAGATATTTGGGAGCAGACAGCTAATGTGTATTTGCGGTGGTCTTCTTATTTATCTCCTCGTGAAGACACGTCTATGATTGGCATAACAGACTGATGGCGCTAAACCCTTGGTCCGGCCATGTAAAATACAATAACGACCGTAAAATGATATCTTTCATCTTCATGTTTGAAAAGTTCAATATTTCACTACCTTTTGTGTAGTTTACAGCTGAAATGTTTGTATTGGAAAGTATTGAAGTTTCGTGCTTGGATAACACTGTGCAACACTAAAATTATTAACCATATTCTGACACCGCAGCGTGATAGAAGACCAAAAAAGAGAGGACACGTGTCTCGCCGTTTTTTCGTATCTCATCAACTTTCGCGGTTAAAGGCCCCCAAAGGTTTGATGCTTTGATTTAAAAAGGTTCATTTTGTCAGGACTATATCTTCCAAACCGTTAGGAAATTTGAATTCATCTCAGAGGCAAAGTTGTAGCTCTTGTCTTAAAGAACAAAAATATTGAACACATAATCCATCAAACTTCATCTGCAAGGTCAAAATCGCCATAATCAAATTTCTTTTACAATTTTTGCTCAAGTTTTGTTATACAGCTATCAAACCGATCAAATTTGAAGCAAACAAACAACTACAAAAATGTACCTCAGATCTCAATAAACATCTTTCTAGAATATATGATCTCTGTAGAAACGGATCTTAATGGTCAAAATAGCAAAACAATTTCGATTTTTATCCTCTTTTCTCAGCTTCTGTTCCATAGATGCTAAACAGTTCAAACTTCAAGAAAACAATCAACCACAATATTGTAGCAAAGGCATGAATAAACAACTTTCTGGAACATACGAAATGTTTATGAACGGTTCTTAATGGTAAAAATAGCAAAAATCTTTTGGAAATATCCAATTTTTATTCTTTTTTCTCCGACTCTGGTCCAAAGATACGCAACCGCCCAAAAATTAAGGATACAGTCAACCACAAAAATTTACCTAAGATTTCAATAAACAACTTTTTAGAACATATGAAGATTCTAGGAATGATTATTAGGGCTGAAATTAACGAACAATTAAATTATTTTTAACATTCCCCTGCTCAGGTTTGGAAATAACAAACTGTTAAAAACTCAAGGAAATTTGAAAGGTTTGTTATTTACGGACCTGAACAGGAAAGAATGAAATCGAATTTTGAGCTTAAAGAATCGTTCCTAGAATCTTCATTTGTTCTAGAAACTTGTTTGTTGAGATCTAAGGTACATTTTTGTACTTGACTGACTTAATTTTTGGGCTCCGTATCTTTGGACCAGAGTCGGACAAAAAAGTGTAAAAATTTGATATTTTCAAAAGATTTTTGCAATTTTTACCATTAAGAACCGTTCATAGACATTTCGTATGTTCCGGAAAGTTGTTTATTGATGCCTTTGCTGCAATATTGTGGTTGATTGTTTTCTTGAAGTTTGAACTGTTTAGCATCTATGGAACAGAAGCTGAGAAAAGAGGATAAAAATCGAAATTGTTTTGCTATTTTGACCATTAAGATCCGTTTCTACAGAGATCATATATTCTAGAAAGATGTTTATTGAGATCTGAGGTACATTTTTGTAGTTGGTTGTTTGCTTCAAATTTGATCGGTTTGATAGCTGTATAACAAAACTTGAGAAAAAATTTTAAAAGAAATTTGATTATAGCGATTTTGACTTGCAGATGAAGTTTGATGGATTATGTGTGTTCACAATTTTTGTTCTTTAAGACAAGAGCTACAACATTGCCTCTTAGATAAATTCAAATTTCCTAACGGTTTGGAGGATATAGCCCTGACTAAATGACCCTTTTTATATCAAAGCCTCAAACCTTTGGATGCCTATAACCGCGAAAGTTGATGAGATAGGGAAAAACGGCGAGACACGTGTCTTCTCGTTTTTTTGTGTTCTATCACACTGTGGAGTCAGAATATGGTTAATAAAACATGACTCAAAAAATTACACACAGTGTAATATACTTTTAAATCAAACTAAAACATTTCTAATGTGGTGATTATTATTTCCCGAAGTAGTTAAAATACGCCCTCATCATCTTTATTATTTGAGTACTGCTATAAAAGTAATTACATTGGGATTTTCATCACCCATATTGTGTCAACCAGAAGAGTTGTTCGTTTCACTTTTCTTCTGCAAAGTAAATGACTAAAGGGAGATAAATTAATAAGACATACAGGGCAGTGCCGATCCTATGATACTCTACACAATACTAGCACATGGAGGAGTGAGATTGTATTGGATCCCATGCCAATTTTTTTCCTTCGGTAACACAATGCTGCCACAAGAAAATTTCAACTATCCTTTCCCCCACACACATCACGTGTATGGTACAAAATTGATTAGCTGATTTTGTAGCAAACTGGTGATCACGTTTTGTAAATTACCTAAGTTGATTGTAACTTAAGCTCATGAGGGAATGTGTGGTGTGCCTGTACACACACACACACTTGAACTAACTGTAGTGCTAGTTATGGAACCTAAAGCCAAAAAGGTGTAGGCGTATTTTTCATTTGACAGTTATAACAAAATATCTACTTATCTTCTTCTAATACGCTTCTTTTACCATTGCAGCAGCTGCAATAACAACAACTACAACTACTTAGTGCCGCTGACATATATTTTTGGAGATAATCGTGATGTTTGTTACTCGGCTGATCCCCTTCTTTATTCTATGGGGGGCACGGTTAACGCACGTTACCGTTGAAAACATTTTTTGATGGTCCTATTAACTTTCATTAAGGGACAGACGTTCGACTAGTTGCTGACTACTTAGCTTGGTGAATGATTTTTCTTTTGAATGGTTGACGGAATCATTGAAATCATGACGTTTAGTTTAGGTCTTTTTTGTGACTTGTACAGGAAATGTGTTAAAATATTCTTGATGTGTCATTAAAATTAAGGATCTCATATTTTAGATTTTGTTTGGGCTTAAGCGATGTGTCATGATTGTGTAAAATGACGTGTGGAAACAATCATTAGGCTAATGGAAAATAGGAAATGAGTTTGAATTGCAAGTAAATAGGTTATGCTTGGGGAGAATGGATATTTAGTGCTAGCAAATAAGGACCTTTGCTGCTACAAATTTTAAAATTTCATAAAAGAACTTTAGGTTTGCAAAACGTAGATTTTTTAAGGTACCTACACAGCTATAGAAGTTGATTTTTAAAAAGGACCTTCAGCGCTGTAATCGGCAACTTTTATAAAAGAGATGGATTTTTATAAAGAACTTCCAGATATATAGATGAGGATTTAAATAGAAGGCATTTAATGCCGTAGACGTAGATATTTATAAAAGACCTTCCGCATTACACACCTGAATTTTTTTAAAGCACCAAATTACCTTCAGAGCTTCAAACGGAAAGATTAAAAATTAATAATGGCCCTTCGCAAAAAAAAAATTGCGTGAATTTTAAGAAATTTTTCAATGGCGCGGATGTTTTTAAAGAATTTTTTCAGAAACGTGAATTTTTTAAGGGCTTGGATTTTTTAAGATCTTTTTCAAGGACTTGCATTTTAAAGAATGTTTTCAAGGGCGTGTTTTTTATAGAATTTCTTCAGTGGCCTGGATTCTTTATAGAATTTATCGATGGCCTGGATTTTTTAAAGAATTTTTCAAGAACGTGGAATGTTTTGAACATTTTTAAAGGGCGTGAATTTTTTTAAAGATTTAAAAGGCGTGGATTTTTTAAAGATTTTTCAAATGCGTGGATGTTCAAGGTCGAGGATTATTTAAAGATTTTTTAAGGTTGTGGATTTTTTAATATTTTTTAAAGGTCGTGGATTTTTTAAAGATTTTTTAAGGGTATGAATTTTTTTAAAGGTCGTGGATTTTTTAAGGGTGTGGATTTTTTTAATCTTTTTTAAAGGTCGTGGATTTTTTTAACGATTTTTTAAGGGTGTGGATTTTTTAAATCTTTTTTAAAGGTCGTGGATTTTTTAAAGTTTTTTTCGAGAGCGTGGATTTTTTTAAAGAATTGTTTCAAGGGCATAGATTTTTTTTAAAATTTTTTTCAAGGGCTTGGATTTTTTTACATTTTTTTTTCAAGTGTGTAGATTTTTATAACAAAATTGTTCAATGGGTGGATTTTTTAACGAATTTTTCAAGGGCGTGGATTTTTTTTAAAGATTTTTTTCAATGGCTTGTATTTTTTAACGAATTTTTTCAAGGGCGTGGATTTTTTTAAAGATTTTTTTTCAAGGGCGTGGATTTTTTAAAGATTTTTTTCAAGGGCGTGGATTTTTTTAAAGATTTTTTTACAATGGCTTGGATTTTTAAAGACTTTTTTGCGAGGGCTTGGATTTTTTAACGAATTTTTTCAAGGGCGTGGATTTTTTTAAAGATTTTTTTTTCAATGGCTTGGATTTTTTAAATACTTTTTTTTGCGATGGCTTAGATTTATTAAAGAATTTTTCAAGAGCCTGGTTTTTTACACCACTTTTTTATGGGCTTGATTTTTTTTACATAATTGTTTTAAGGGCGTGGTTTCTCACACATTTTTAAGGGCTTGATTTTTTTGGATAATTGTTTTAAGGGCGAGGTTTCTCACACAATTTTTTGCGTGTGGTTTTGTGTGGTTTTTTACACAATTTTTTTATATGTGTGGATTTTTTAAGGGCTTGGAATTTTTAAACATTTTTTTAAATGTGTGGATTTTTTATAATATTTTTTAAATATTTTTTTACAGACGTGGATTTTTTTGAAGATTTTTATGAAGGGCCTGGATTTTTTCAATGATGTGAAGTTTTAAAGAATTTTTTCAAGGGTCTGTATTTTTTAAAGTATTTTTCGAGGGCCTGGATTTTTAAAGAAGGTTTTCAAAGGCCTGAATTTTTTAAAACAAATTTTCAAAGCCGTGGATTTTTTAACGAATTGTTTCAAGAGCCTGAATTTTTTAAAGATTTTTTTTCAAAGGCGTGGATTTTTTTAAGAACTTTTTCAAGTGATGTATTTTTGTAAAGAACTTTTTGAACGACGTGGATTTTTCAATGTTTTTTTTTCAAAGCATTGGATTTTTTTCAAAGACCTGGGTTTGTTTTAAAGAATTTGTTCAAAGGCGTGGATTTTTTTAATTATTTTTAAAAAGGCTTTGATTTCTTCAACGGCTTCGATGTTTTAAAGAATTTTTCAAAGGCTTGCATTTCTTCAACGGCGTCAATTTTTAAAGATTTTTTCCAAGGGCGTGGATTTTGTAAACATTTTTTTTTCAATGGTCTGGATTTTTAAAAGAGTTAATTTTGTTAAAATTTTTTTTTCATAAGCGAACATTTTTTTAGTGAATTTGTCTAAAAGATTATATTTTTAAAGAATATTTCCAAATGGTTATATTTTTTAAAGCATTTTTTCATAGGCTTGGATTAAAAAAAAAAATTTCAAGGGCGTGGATTTTTTTAAAGTTTTTTTTTTAATTCGAGGTTTTGGTTTTTTTGATAAATAAATTTCAATGACTGGAATGGATTTTTTAAGGAATTTTTTCAAGGGCCTGGAGTTTGTTTTAAGGAATTTTTTCAAAGGCCTGGATTTCAACGGCTTCGGTTTTTTAAAGAAGGCTTGCATTTCTTCAACGGCGTCATTTTTTTAAAGAATTCTTTCAAGGGCCTACATTTTGTAAAGGTTTGTTTCAAGGGTCTGGATTTTGTAAACATTTTTTCAAGGGTCTGGATTTTTAAAAGAGTTAATTTTGTTAAAGAATTTTTTTTTCAAAATCGTAAATTTTTTAAAAAATTTGTCCAAAACTTATATTTTTTTCTAAAGAATATTTCCAAATGGTTATATTTTTAAAGCATTTTTTTCATAGGCTTGGATTTTTTGAAAGAATTTTTCAAGGGCGTGGATCTTTTTTTTATTTTTTTATAAATAAATTTCAAGGACGTGGATTTTTTAAAAATTTTTTTCAAGGGCCTGGAGTTTGTTTTAAAGAATTTGGATCTTTTTAAATATTTGTTTAAGATTTTTTCCATGTCCTACAAACAATTCTTAAAATAATCCGCGCCCTTGAAAAATTCTTTAAAACAAAAACATCTTTAAAATAATTCTTTAAAACTAGAAATTTCTCAAAAAATCCACGCCATTCACAAAATTATTTAAAAAATACAAGGCCTTGAAAAAATTGTTTAAAAAAATCCACGCCCTCAAAAATTGTTTAAAAAAATTCACGTCCTTGAAAAATTATTTAAAATTATTGAAAAAATTGTTTAAAAAAATGCACGCCCTCAAAAATTGTTTAAAAAATTCACGTCCTTGAAAAATTATTTAAAATTATTGAAAAAATTGTTTAAAAAAATCCACGCCCTCAAAAATTGTTTAAAAAATCCACGTCCTTGAAAAATTATTTAAAATTATTGAAAAAATTGTTTAAAAAAATTCACGCCCTCAAAAATTGTTTAAAAAAAATCCACGTCCTTGAAAAATTATTTAAAATTATTGAAAAAATTGTTTAAAAAAATTCACGCCCTCAAAAATTGTTTAAAAAAATCCACGTCCTTGAAAAATTATTTGAAATTATTGAAAAAATTGTTTAAAAAAATCCACGCCCTTGAAAAAATTCTTAAAAAATATACACCCTAGAAAAAATTGTTTAAAAAATCCACGCACTTCAATAAATTGTTTAAAATATTATAGCCCTTGAAAAAATAGTTTAAAAAAATCCACGCTCTTGAAAAAAATTGCTTAAAACAATCCAAACCCTTGAAAATATTATTTAAAAAAAATCCACGCTCTTGAAAAAATTGTTTAAAAAATCCACGACCGTAAAAAAAGTTTTAAAAAAATCCAAGCGCTTGAAAATATAGTCAAAAAATCAACGCCCTTAAAAATTATATAAAACAATCCACCCCCTTAAAAAAAATATTTAAAAAAATCTACGCCATTGAAATAATTTTTTAAAAAAAAAACCAAGCACTTTAAAATATAGTCAAAAATCAACGCCCTTGAAAAATTATTTATAAAAATCCACGCCATTAAAAAAATATTTAAGAAAAAACTACGCCATTGAAATAATTTTTGAAAAATCCACACCCTTTAAAAAATTTTTAAAAAAATCCACGCCCTCGAAAAAATTGTTTAAACACACCCTTGACAAAATTATTTTAAAAAATCAACGCACTTGAAAAAATTGTGTAACTGGCGATTAGAAAATCCACGCCCTTAAAAAAATATTTAAAAATAATCTATAATAATTTTCTAAAAAATCAACGCCCTTGAAAAAAATTTTAAAAACAAATCCAAACCCTTAAAAGTTGTTTAAAAAAATTCACGCTCTTGAAAAAATTACTTAAAAAATCCACGACCTTTAACAATCTTTCGGGTTAGTTTTTCCTTAGTTTTTCCTCTTAAGTAAACCTTGAATATGTCCTTCATTGAATTTCCCATTTACTTTGTTCCACTTTTCCTCTTTTAACAAAATAAAACAAAGAACTTATGCAAATTTACTGTTTAACCCTATTTTATGGGATATTGGGCTTTTATTGTTGTTGTTGTCGTTGTTTGAAATTAGAACACGACTTTTCTTTGAATAGGTCGGCCGGCATCAATTGATGAGCCAGCTTCCAGTTGAAATACCGCCGCCTGCTTGGTTGGCATTGGCAAATGTTTCTGTCATATTTGTTTGTTGCTGATATGTTTTGTTGTTGTGTTTGCATTTTTTCCTGCTGCTGCTGCCATACTCTAATAACCTCCGCAACAAATTGAAAATAAAATCATACAAAAAATATGGTCCAACAACAGTAACCGAAAACTAAAACTAGGATACAAAATCACAAATATCTGTTGCATCCATTCATAGCCTGGTTATGACTAGGTTTGTGGTGGTTGGTTGGTTGGTTGCTAGGTAAGTAGCTTTCTATGGCTATGTTTTTGTTAGCATTTGATGATGGTGATTGTTAACTGTTTTTTTGTTGTTTTCTTTCGTTTTTTTCTCGGTTGTGGCTAAAGATTATGTGGCCATAACCATTGGTTTCAAAGATAAGGACAGTGGTTATGAAGAATTTTGTAAAAACGTTTTTTCAAGGACCATCAGACCAAAAGGCGTGGATTTTTCAATGACCATCATCAAACGTGAATTTTTTAAATATATGAAGGGCGTGAATTTTTTAAGAATTTTTCACTTCCGTAGTTTTTTTAAAGAATATTTGTTTTAATGACCATCATCAAACGTGAATTTTTTAAATACATGAAGGGTGTGCATTTTTTAAAGAATTTTTTGAAGGTCGTGGTTTTTCTTAAGTATTTTTCACGTCCGTAGATTTTTTAAAGAATATGTTTGAAGGGCGTGGACTTTTTAAAGATTTGGTTTTAATTATAGAATTTTTTCAAGGTCGTGGATTTATTTAAATGATTTTTTTTCAAGGGCGTGGATTTACTTAAAGAAATGTGCAAGGGCGTGTATTTATTCAAAGAATTTTTTCAAGGGCGTGTACTTATTTAAAGAATTTTCTCAAGGGCGTGTATATATTTAAAGAATTTTTTCAAGGGCTGGATTTATTTAAAGAATTTTTTCAAGGGTGTGGATTTATTTAAAGTTTTTTTTTTCAAGGGCGTGGATTTATTTAAAGAATTTTTTCAAGGGCGTGGATTTATTTAAAGAATTTTTTCAAGGGCGTGGATTTATTTAAAGAATTTTTTCAAGGACGTGGATTTATTTAAAGAATTTTTTCAAGGGCGTGGATTTATTTAAAGTTTTTTTTTTTTCAAGGACGTGGATTTATTTAAAGTTTTTTTTTTCAAGGGTGTGGATTTATTTAAAGTTTTTTTTTTCAAGGGCGTGGATTTATTTAAAGTTTTTTTTTTCAAGGACGTGGATTTATTTAAAGAATTTTTTCAAGGGCGTGGATTTATTTAAAGAATTTTTTCAAGGGCGTGGATTTATTTAAAGAATTTTTTCAAGGGCGTGGATTTATTTAAAGAATTTTTTCAAGGGCGTGGATTTATTTAAAGAATTTTTTCAAGGGCGTGGATTTATTTAAAGAATTTTTTCAAGGGCGTGGATTTATTTAAAGAATTTTTTCAAGGGCGTGGATTTATTTAAAGAATTTTTTCAAGGGCGTGGATTTATTTAAAGAATTTTTTCAAGGGCGTGGATTTATTTAAAGAATTTTTTCAAGGGCGTGGATTTATTTAAAGAATTTTTTCAAGGGCGTGGATTTATTTAAAGAATTTTTTCAAGGGCGTGGATTTATTTAAAGAATTTTTTCAAGGGCGTGGATTTATTTAAAGAATTTTTTCAAGGGCGTGGATTTATTTAAAGAATTTTTTCAAGGGCGTGGATTTATTTAAAGAATTTTTTCAAGGGCGTGGATTTATTTAAAGAATTTTTTCAAGGGCGTGGATTTATTTAAAGAATTTTTTCAAGGGCGTGGATTTATTTAAAGAATTTTTTCAAGGGCGTGGATTTATTTAAAGAATTTTTTCAAGGGCGTGGATTTATTTAAAGAATTTTTTCAAGGGCGTGGATTTATTTAAAGAATTTTTTCAAGGGCGTGGATTTATTTAAAGAATTTTTTCAAGGGCGTGGATTTATTTAAAGAATTTTTTCAAGGGCGTGGATTTATTTAAAGAATTTTTTCAAGGGCGTGGATTTATTTAAAGAATTTTTTCAAGGGCGTGGATTTATTTAAAGAATTTTTTCAAGGGCGTGGATTTATTTAAAGAATTTTTTCAAGGGCGTGGATTTATTTAAAGAATTTTTTCAAGGGCGTGGATTTATTTAAAGAATTTTTTCAAGGGCGTGGATTTATTTAAAGAATTTTTTCAAGGGCGTGGATTTATTTAAAGAATTTTTTCAAGGGCGTGGATTTATTTAAAGAATTTTTTCAAGGGCGTGGATTTATTTAAAGAATTTTTTCAAGGGCGTGGATTTATTTAAAGAATTTTTTCAAGGGCGTGGATTTATTTAATGAATTTTTTCAAGGGCGTGGATTTATTTAATGAATTTTTTCAAGGGCGTGGATTTATTTAATGAATTTTTTCAAGGGCGTGGATTTATTTAAAGAATTTTTTCAAGGGCGTGGATTTATTTAAAGAATTTTTTCAAGGGCGTGGATTTATTTAAAGAATTTTTTCAAGGGCGTGGATTTATTTAAAGAATTTTTTCAAGGGCGTGGATTTATTTAAAGAATTTTTTCAAGGGCGTGGATTTATTTAAAGAATTTTTTCAAGGGCGTGGATTTATTTAAAGAATTTTTTCAAGGGCGTGGATTTATTTAAAGAATTTTTTCAAGGGCGTGGATTTATTTAAAGAATTTTTTCAAGGGCGTGGATTTATTTAAAGAATTTTTTCAAGGGCGTGGATTTATTTAAAGAATTTTTTCAAGGGCGTGGATTTATTTAAAGAATTTTTTCAAGGACGTGTATTTATTTAAAGAATTTTTTCAAGGACGTGGATTTATTTAAGTCACTGTGCCATTTGTTTTTTTTTATGTTTTTATTGTTTGTGATTCTTAACATATTATTGTTGTTATTGGTTTTGTTGTTGTTTTTTCTGCATAGCTGCATTTCAAACAATTCGCACAGATTGCATGAGATTGTTTGCATAACCTCGACCTTAATGAAATCATGCCGATGTTGTTATTGTTGTTGTTGCAAAGAGAGATGCTGTTGCTGCTGATGTTGATGATGATGCAGATGTTGCATTTCTTCCTATTTCTGTTGCTGTTGTTTGTATTGTTCTTGTTGCAATAGATGTTGTGACCGTTGCTTTGCTGACGCTGATGATGATGGCTATGGCCAGAATTTTTAACATTGGCAATGAAACAGATGCTGTGTGTTTTGTTGGAAAAATTTTATTTTGTTGTTGTTGTTGCTGCTGCTGTTGCAACATCGTGATTTTACAATTTATTTAATAGTTTCTATTCTCTCGGACTGTTTATTTTGGTTGGCTTTTTTGTTCTGGTCTTTCTCTTTCCAAATTTCCTATTCTATTCAAAGTTGTGGTAAAAAAGATAAATAATTCTTTTTTGGAGGGGGTTTATGGTGGAAATATTCTTTGATTTTTTGCCAGCTGTATTAGCCAACAATAAAAAACCTAAGCAAATGTAACCGCTGCTGCACCACCAAACAAATGCTGTAAGAATTTGAAATTTGAACTTGATAAGATGCCATCATTACCTGAGAATGAGAAAGAACAGCAAGAAAATTGAAGATTTTCTTCTTTAATTTTTCTTTTCTTTAATTTTTCTTTTTCATAGCATGGCCTGCCTGCGCTCTATTATTTGCTTCGTGAGGAAATCTATTGTTTTTGTTGCAAATCAAGACAGTTGCTGCTTAGTGGGTCATTTTTCTCAGTCATTTGAATGCCATTTCGGCTGAGATAAGTATAACAGCTGATTATGATTGAGTGGGGAGGAGATTCCCCATTGGTAATGATATTATCTGGAACATACAAGTGCGTTTGATGCTTACCGTTATTATAGGTTTTATTAAACTAAATTCTCCTGAAAATATTGCATATCAAGGCAAGATCGGTTCGTTGATATTTCGAAGAGCCTTTCTCTCAAACACACCTAGTACCCTGTTATCAGTCTGCGCAAGTACCCATGTCTCTGAACCATACATTATCAGGGTAGTATCGCTGTCTTCTTTAAAGGCGTCTAGTACGTCATGCCTGCAATTGAAGTGGTTTTTGTGAATAAATGAATATATTCACAACATTAGTTACCAAGTAATTTATTCTACATGACCATCGCTCTGTATATTTTCACACAATGGGGAGGTGGTATTGCAAAATTTGGTCAAATATTTTACATCATTAATGTCGAATAACTCCTCTCTGATTTATTGGCTAAACTTCACCTAATGGATATTTATTAATATTGAAAAGAGGCGTAACTCATACCCCCACCCTATCCTCTCCGCTCAACAAATGCCAGCATGTATGTCTGCATATGAAAAACAAGTAAAAAAGTGTCAGTCGGCTTTGCCGACCGATATATACCCTCAGCCAATGTGAAGTGAAATTTTCACCTTCGGACAGATCGAATGTATTTAAGGTCTCTTCAAAATTTTGTGGCACTTTTTGGACATTTGAATTTGCCGACAAAAATGTGGATTAGGAATTAACTGCACTAAGACACAAATCTTGAACCTTTGTCGGGGAGGTACCCTTAGGGAGGAACGATATGGGCCATTTTAGAAGTTAAACTAAATTTTGACAAAATATTTGGAGATCCAAAGTTTGGACCATATTTGTTGCCCATTCAAGTGTAATCGTCCTATCATTTTAGTGACATTTTTTAAATATTGGGGAGAAGTACCGGAAGTTGTGGACCGGTATTGCCCCATGAAACTAAGTTTGGATATAATATGACGAAGACCAAATGTTGGACCAAACCGGTTGAACAGTTCGAGAGTTATCGTGCTCTCCGACCGCCATATATGGTGACATAGGGGTTTTTTTACACCTTTCGGGCTGTTTTCGCATGAAATATGGTCTTGCCCTGAAAAAACTTTTACCGTCGTAATGGAGGTAGCGAATGCAAATCGCTTCAACAAAAATCAAAGTGATTCGAGAGCAGGTCTTAAAGTGAACTTATCCGAAATTTTGTGTGAGAGGTACTAGAAGGAGTAGACAAATATAGTCCATATTCGAACCTGATCTATATCTGGTTGATATATTAGGATGTGCAAAGTATGAATTACATCGGTCACTCCCTTCAAGAGTTATCGTACAATTTTTCCGAACATTTTTGAACTTTTGTGGGGGAGGTACTTGAAGGAGTGGACCGATATGGCTTATCTTCGAATTTAAACTATGTTTGGACAAAATATTACGAAGGCAAAATTTTGGAGCGAATCGGCAGATCCTTTCGAGAGTTATCTTGCGCTCCAACCTCTACATACGGTCATAGGGGCCTTTTGCAACTTTCAGGAAGTATGGACTTGCCCCTAATGAAACTTGTACCGTCGTATAGGGGACAGTGAATACAAGATGTTACAACAGAAACCAAGGCGATTCGAGAGCAGGTCCTAAACTGAACTTTTCCAAAATTTTGTGTGGGAGGTACTCGAAGGAGTTTACCGATTGAGTCCATATTGGAACCTCATCTAAGTCTGGTAGAAATTTCATAATGTGCAAAGTATGGGCCAAATCGGTTACTCCCTTCAAGAGTTATCGTACGCACAAATTTTCCGAACATTTTCGAACTTTTGTGGGGGAGGTACCGGAAGGAGTGGACCGATATAATCCATCTTTGAACTTGAACTAAGTTTGGACAAAATATTACGAAAGTCAAATTTTGGAACGAATCGGCAGATCCGTTCTAGAGTTATCTTGCACTCCAACCACTACACACGGTGTCATAGGGTGTTTTTGTAACTTTCAGGCTATTTTCTCAGGAAGTGTGGACTTGCCCCTAATGAAACTTACAGCGTCGTAAAGAGGACAGCGAATACAACTTGCGTAAACAAAAATCAAAGCGATTCGAGACCAGGTCCTAAACTGAACTTTCCCGAAATTTTGTGTGGGAGGTACCCGAAGGTGTGGACCGATTGAGTCCATATTGGAACTTCATCTAAGATTGGTAGAAATTACACGATGATCAAAGTATGGACCAAATCGCTTATTTCCTACAAGAGTTATCGTGCGCACAAGTTTTGCGACAATTTTTGAACATTTGTGGGGGAGGTACCTGAAGGAGTGGACCTATATGTCCCATCTTCGAACTTAAATCGAATCTGGACAAAATATTTCGATACACAAAATTTGAACCGAATCGATTGATCCGTTCGAGAGTTATCGTGCGCACCAGCCAGCCAGACAGACAGACAGACAGACGGACAGACAGACAGACGGACGGACATTGCTAGATCTACTCAAAATTGTCTGAAACGGATATCGTACAAACATACTTGGGGTCTAAAACCATTATTTCGATGAGGCACATTTTTGGTCGTATCAAAGTGTAAATACCCTCTTTAGCCTAAAGGCTGAGGGTATAATAATCCCACATTCAGTGGCTATACCCAAACAGATATCATGGATATCCATCTATCGACGTTCATGTGTCTGAGAAATTCTTTGCGATTAATCAAAAATAATTAATAAAAGTTTATAGCGGCAAGAAGTAGGCAAAAGCAACAACAAGAATAACAGCAGCATTAAATACAATTAGACAAACAAATTCATAGAGAGCCATACACACACAGAGATGCACACATACACACACACTTATTTCGCATAAAATCAATTAAAATTTTTGTGTGCTAAAAATCGACCCAAATTAATCGACAACATCGATGAAAAATTCAACTTTAATTTACACCGACAAAAAAGCCAATCCAAATGAGCCAAAGCTAAATGTGTAGAGAAGTTACTGCGAATGTGTTCAGACACATGAGGTAAGTGCGGCAATAGTACCACACTGTATAGCATCTATACCAAAGTCCTCGCATCATAGAAACACTGAAGTTGTTTGAAATCGCCTGTTAGAGAAAAAAACACACGACCTGCAAAATGGAAGTTTTACCAAAATCGAAGCCACACAAATCGCAAAAACAGATTTTTATCACACTCCACATATTTAATACCAAATTTGTTTTATGCAAATGCTACAACACATAATGTGAACCACATACTACACAGTGGTTTCATACAATAGACATATCGATATATTCTACATTCAATAGAATATATGTAGCTAGAAACAATTCAAATTTAAAGTCATAGTTGCGTCCTCTGAAAAATCGGGGAGAACATTCAATCTGAAGTCCTGTATCAGATTTTGAAGGGGTTTCATTTAGGTTTAGATAAAATCACAGAATTTTTTTTAAAAATAAATCATTTTAAACTGGATTGTACTGTAGTTTTTTTTCAAATCTCCTTATATAAAAGACTTTATATATGTCAAAATATGACACAGGTATAAAAGGTGGCAAAAAGTAATCACCCTAATGTAGGTTCATAATATAATTATTTGTAAACGTATTTGGTGAAACTGCAAAACTTTTCGATTTATATTGAAGGTGATTCCAAAGTTTGGTTACTCTAATGGCAAATAATGGATCATAAATTAATGATCCAAAAGGAGGGTGAAATGAATGGATTGCGTGTAGATCGCGATAAATTGAACTTGAAACATGCTCTCGATAGTTCATACGATAAACGAATCAAACTACCATATTAATAATTCTGAAATTTCTCTACTCTCGCTTTAGTCACTCGGGGAAACCTGTAAGCACTAGAGGACGCGTCCCCAGGTGGCGGATAGGAGAATGCTTCCCAAATATGGGTGGTAAGGGGGAAATCAAATATCTCTCGCGGAAAAACAGGTAGCGGCTGAAACGAAGACGGTAAACTTTAAACCGATCAAAAGATAAGGAGATGATGTATTTATCCCTTGAAAACCATATAACAATGAATGCAGAACAAAACACACGGCCCTTAATCTGCGGTAACTCGAGGGTGCTGAGAATCCAGGGAGGTAAAATCAAAAAGACACTTAATATTGGTACATGGAATATCCGAAGTTTATATGAAGCAGGTAAATTAAACAATACTATAGCTGAAATGTACAGACTCAATGTGGACATACTGGGAGTGTGTGAAACTTGGTGGCCAAACTCTGGAGATTTTGTATATCAAAATGACAAAATATACTTTTCAGGTACCTCGGATAGAAATCATCGGAATGGAGTTGGCATTATAGTGAAAGAACATATAGCCAAAAGTGTCATCGGATTCATTCCAAAATCTGACAGAACTATGATAATAAAAATATCAGCAAATCCAGTCAACGTTAATATAATTCAAGTCTATGTACCTACCCAGCAAAATTTAAAGGAAGGGGTTCCATGCGATGACGTGATTTCATGGCAGCTTTTGCATTGGGTCAAACGAAGTCGTGAAAGAGCCGATATTTTCATTAGCATTTAAACCAATGCAAAGGAAGTCGTGAACGAACCGATCTTTTCATCAACATTTGAACCCATTCCATCGATCCAATAAAGATGAATTTTGTGTTTTTATTTATACACATTTTTCTAAATATATAAGATTAAATATTTGCAATAGGCTTGATGTGGTCGGAGACTCAAAATCACAACCAACGTTTTTAAAACTCTCGTCGTAATGGTAATGTCATTGCTAAGGGTTGGTAAAAATGACATGCCAAAGGATTGGTGAAAACGACATGTCAAAGCATTTGTGTAAATGACATGCTTTGGATCCAAAAATGAATAGCATCTTTTGGGGTCCTCGCTCATTTAAAATTCATCGATGAAGATGCTAAACAGATGACATGCCAGATCACTTGCACCCATGATTGAATGGCATCTTTGGCATCGAACATTTTGCTGGGTAAAGCAGACTAACTAATGACGAGATTGAAACCTTTTACACTGAAGTCGAAGAACTAATTAAAATAACAAAACCGCACGAAATAACCGTAATCCAAGGCGGTTTCAATGCAAAGGTAAGCAGCGATATAGTTGCAGGAGTAAAAGGAAGACCATAGGAGTCAGAAATGAAAGAGGTGACAGACTCAATGAATTTTGTCAGGAATGAAAACAAGTAAAAAAGTATCAGTCGGCTTTGCCGACAGAGATATACCCTCAGCCTGTGTGGATTGAAACACTTTTTCTCACAAAAAAACTTATGTTTTTAGGGGGGTTTTCCACATTTTGGGCGTATGAATACACAAAAGTATGGACAGGATTAAAGCTCAAAAATTTGCGAGGATATCGATAGATAGGGCTTTTTTATCACACTACCCTACGAAAAACATAATATCGCTGTAAACAGGGCCAATAGGAAAACCTTCAGTAAAATGTCCAACGGATACTCGAACAGACCCTTAACCACACAAAAATGTTGAACATTTGTGTGGGTGGTACCACAAGGATTGGACAGATACGGCCCAGATTTGAACATAAACTAAGTTTCGACAATATTTAGAGATCCAAAGTTTGGACCAAATCGGTTGCTACGACTATTAGAAATCGCGCTAACATTTTGGCGAATATTTTTGAACTATTGTGGGTGAGGTACCGGAATTAGTGGACCTATAAGCAGCACCTTCGAATTTCATCTAATATTCGAAGAAATATTATAATATCCAAAGTGTGGACGAACGCAGTATTCGGTTCGAGCTCTCCAGCCACTACATATGGTGCCATAGGGTTTTTTTTACAACTTTCGGGCTGTTTTGTCAAGAAGTATAGACTAGCCCCTGAAAAAACTTTTACTGTCGTAATTGAGGCAGCAAATGCAAGTTGCTTCAACAAAAATCAAAGTGATTCGAGAGCAGGTCTTAAAGTGATTTTATCCAAAGTTTTGTGTGGGAGGTAACCGAAGGAGTGGACAAATATAGTCCATATTCGAACCTGATCTATATCTGGTAGATATGTTAGGATGTGTAAATTGTGGACCAAATCAGTCTCTCCCATCAAGAGTTATTGCTCGCCCAATTTTTCCGAACATTTTTGAACTTTTGTGGGGGAGGTACCTGAAGGAGTGGACCGATATGGCTTATCTTCAAACTTTGCACAAAGTATTACGAAGACCACATTTTGGACTGAATCGGCAGATCCGTTCGGGAGTTACCCGAACCATTTTACACACGGTGTCAAAGTGAGTTTTTGCAACTTTCAGGTTCTTTTCTCAGGAAGTTTGGACTTGCCCCTGATGAAACTTGTACCGTCGTAAGGGGGGCAGTGAATACAAGTTGCTAAAAGAAAAATCAAAGCGATTCGAGAGCAAGTCCTAAACTGAACTTTTTCGAACCTGTGGGAGTTTGCCATTCTCCTTCCAGGCGCGTCTTCCCGGGTGGCGGATGGGAAGGGGGTCACTGCTTGTGTAGAGTCGGAGCCGTCCTTGTAACCACAGCCGGACCCGACCCCGCACATTGTGGAGACCCCGTGGACCAAAAATGGATCGGGGTAGTTCCCTTAAACAAATTAACTAAAATGGGTAGAAAGAATAGGAGAAATAAAGTTACGGTGCAGGGAGTTAATAACCCAGTACCGGCGGCAAGCGTTGGTATGACCACAAGCCATGTGTCGTCGAGATCAAGTGATTGTGATCCGGCTGTTCTAGGTGTGGATGCCTTGGCACCTACAGCTGTACCTGCTACAAGTGCATCAATTCCAACCCCCAAATTAGATGACGACCCGGCAATTCAAAAGGAACATGACTTAGCCAGGGCTGGTGAAAGCCAGTCTACGGCAGACAGGACCGCAGTTGTGGGCGGGGACGACCTTCACGGGACCCTCAGAACTATTCATGACAGTTTAGAGAGGCAAAGTAGGGAACTCCTCGACCAGCTGGATAGGCTTCTACCGGATGAGCATTGTGAGGACACACTCCCGGAGGAATTGTTACACAATCTAACCCTGACTGATGATGAGCTGGACACCACGGTGATCCCGGCCAAGTCTACACAGGAAGGTTGTTGTGACACTGACAAAGGGAGTGCGAACCCTGATACCCAACCGGATGCGGGTCCGATTCCGACTGGTCCTGTGTCGGCACCTGCCGACAATAGGCTTCAAAGGCAGACTGCAACAGAAATGATGTCCGACGACGGGGATTCTAACGAGACCCCGACAACGGGCAGCGACTCGAAAGTTGCATCTGCACGAGAGGCATCGGATGCGAGGCACTACAAACGTGCTGTATCCTATCTTCGCAAGTTCGTAGGGAGAGATGCGAACTTGCATTCGGCGAGGGAGGTCCACCTCATCAGGGGTAAGCTGAAATTTATAAGGAAGTACGAGAGAACTTACCCGCATGAATTTCATCGCGAGCTCCAGGTGGAACGGATCTTCCTCCCGGATAAAGTAGTGGAGCCGGCTAAGCCTACTGCCTCTGGCAAATGTGCTACGCCTAAACCTATTCAGAAGCTTAACCCGAACTGTCAGGTAAAGGAAAAGGCTATTGAGTGCACCCCCAAACCTACAGGCATCCCTAGTTATGACCGACCGGTGAAGGACTCTGCCTCAAAGCCCGATTCTGCTCCGAAAGGCAAGGGTGAAGCGGCTGGAAATGCTGGTCTCAATAGGAAGATGGTTGGACCAGCTAAGGAAACATCGTCTTCTGGAGAAACTAACAATGCCCCGCAGAATAAATCTGTGAAGCGCGTTCGTTCCTCCGGGGGTCCACAGCCCTCACCAAAGAAGACGATGACTTCTCAGCTGGTTGAACCATCAACCTCGTGTGCGGCGGCTGTTGAGCGTACTACCAAGGGGAAGCAACCGAGTACAGAGAAGGCATCCACCTCCTCTGGAAAAGTTAACACCAAGGCGCGCGGTCAAGGACGCAAGAAGCCATACAGTAGACCAGTTGCAGTGGCAGATGATAAAGACCTTCATTTGGCAATCATCGACAGAGCTGACCCGAATGGTAGAATCAGCGACAGTCACTGGTTGCTTTTTGAAATTGGTCTTCGTTCTGCCATAGTTTCTGGACCGGAAGATCAGGAGGACCGACAATTTGGCAGCGCCTTCTTGCGGAAGGGTGTCAAAGTTATTAATTGTCTGAACAAGAAGTCACGAGACTTTCTTGTTCTGACAGTTGAGGGCTTTGGCGCTCTGTGGGAAGGACCTGATCTCGCGGCGGTCCCCCTAACTGAGATTCCATCCAGGAAGGTCCTTTCAGCGTGGATTCCCCCACCTACTGTGGATAAGGAGCTCCTGCTGAAGATGCTCAGGTTGCAAAATCCCAACCTCACTACATCGGGCTGGACTGTAATAAGTCTAGCAACCTGTAACGAGGATGGTGGTTTAGTTGCAAGAGTGGCGGTAGACCCTCCTGGGGAGTTATATCTTAGAGAACGTGAGGGAAAACTGAATTTCGGTTCAGGATGGGTTCGGTTTCGACTGAGTTCACCCCACGAAACTCAGTAAGGGTAGGGAAGCGGCAAAGGCTGCGCATTTTGCAGATCAATCTGCATCATTGCAAAGCCGCCGCCGCTGAACTACTCTTGTCCCTCACGACCTCTGAAGTAGACATTGTCTTAGTCCAGGAGCCTTATATCTATAAAAATAAGGTTTCTGGACTAAGCAATGCCAATTTCGACATCTTCGCCGCGTCCGAGGGGGACAAGGTGAGGACTTGTATAGTAGGTAAAAAGAGCTTAAATCTAATCTTTTTATCTAATTACAGCAACGGTGACATGTGCACGGTTAGGCTGGAGCATGGTACGGGGATGGCCTTACTGCTGTCATCCGTATACATGCCTTTTGAGGCCCCAGACCCACCAAACTTGGATGTCCGACGGTTGCTCGATGACATGATGGGTACCTGTAACGTGATCCTGGGATGCGACGCAAATGCTCACCATTTCCAATGGGGCAGCAAGGAAACCAACAAAAGGAGTGAGTTTATATTCGACTTTATTTTATCATATAATTTACGAATATGTAACAGGGGTAATGATCCAACTTTTAAAATTAGGGATAGGGAGGAGGTCATCGACCTAACCCTCTCTAATCTAGATGACTCCGTCCTATGTAATTGGAGGGTATCTAAAGAATGTTCCTTCTCGGATCATATGAAGATATCTTTTGATGTCATTTTGGACGGGGGTCGCCAAATGCCTTATAGGAACCCGCGAAGAACAAACTGGGATAAGTACGCGGAACTAACGAGTTCTCAACTGGCTCTTAACATTAATGTGGAAACAGCTGAGGATCTTAACGGGACCGTAAAAAATCTTACAGACGTTCTTCTCCGTTGCCATAAGGAATCCTGTCCACTAACCTATCCTGGGAAGAAATCTCAGCCAGTGTGGTGGAACAAGGAACTTGGCGAGCTTAGAAAAACTACCAGGCGACTGCATAACAGGGCTCATGAGACTAAACTCGACATTCATTGGGACTCCTACAAGGTGAGTTTCAATAAATACAAGAGTGAGATCAAGCGAGCTAAAAAAAAATCTTGGGTGAATTTCTGTGAGTCAGTAGAAGGAGTCAACGATGCAGTTAGGTTTCGTAGGATACTTTCCAAGGACCCTAAATCCATTGGAAGTATCAAGAAACAAGATGGTGCGTGGACTGACTCTGCTAACGAGACTCTTTCTTAACCTCCTGGCAGAGACCCACTTCCCAGGCTGTAAGGATGCGGACACCGTCAATAATGAATGTGACGACCTCCAAATTCAAGAGCCTAGGGATTTGGATCTCATTGATAAGGTGGTTAACAGAAATAAGATTAAATGGGCTGTCAACACTTTCAAGCCATATAAGTCACCTGGACCGGATGGTATAACGCCGGCGATACTTCAATTTGCAGCGCCGCTTTTATATCAAATCCTGGAGGAGATCTATAGGGCGTGTTTGACACTCTCATATGTACCGGGTCTGTGGAAAGAGGTAAAGGTTACTTACATTCCCAAAGTGGGGAAACCTAGTCACTCTGCACCAAAGGACTATAGACCCATTAGTTTATCATCCTTTCTCCTTAAGACTCTCGAGAGACTGATCGATTTGGAGATAAGGAGTCTTTGGAGGAGCCGCCTCTATAAGCAGCTCACAACATGCCTATATTAAAGGCAAATCTGTGGAGTCTGCCTTGCATGAGGTGGTTGGCTTCATTGAGAGGAATATGGAAAACTCAAACTTTACCTTGGCTGCCTTTCTGGACATAGAAGGAGCCTTTAACAACGTAGAACTTGAGTCCATAAAACTCTCACTTAAGAAAGTTAACACACCTGAACCCCTAACTTGCTGGATAAATAATATGCTAGAAAGCAGAATTATAAACTCCAGCATTGGGGAGACAAAAATTAGGAAAACAGTAACTAGAGGCACCCCCCAAGAAGGGGTGTTCTCACCGCTACTGTGACTACTTGTTATAAACAATATTTTGACGGACCTGGACAATCAAGGTATAAAAGTTGTCGCCTATGCGGACGACGTTGTACTACTGATTTCCGGTAAGTTTCCGTCAACCATTTCGGAGCTTATGCAAGGAGCATTATCGACGCTGTCGCGCTGGGCTAAGGCTAATGGCCTTGGAGTAATCCCAACCAAGACACAACTGCTAATGTTCACGAGAAAGCGTAAGCTCGGCGTATTTGTACCACCAACATTGGATGGAGTGCAGCTTCAGCTCTCGCCTGAGGCAAAGTACCTCGGCACTATCCTGGACTGTCAATTGCGATGGAACAGGAATGCTGAGGAAAGGGCGAAGAAAGGATTGACTGCACTTTATTCATGCAAGAATTCCATTGGGAAAAGTTGGGGCCTAAGCCCATCGATTATACACTGGTTGTATAACACCGTGGTTAGACCCATTTTATCCTATGGTTCTCTTGTGTGGTGGCACTCACTGCGCCAAAAATCGACATCGGGTAGGCTCGATAAGGTACAAAGAGCAGCCTCGATCCTCATAACTGGAGCCACAATGAGCACACCACAGGCTGCTCTGAACGCAATGCTGAACTTAAAACCGTTGAGTCTCAGCATTAAGTGTCAGGCAACTCGCAGTGCCCTACGGCTGCATGAACAGGATCTCTGGCGCAGTTGTGCCTATGGGCATGGTTGTATCCTGAAAGAATCAGGCATAAATGTGAACCAACGCGGAAAACTGAGCGACTATATATCACCAGTCCTGAGATTTGACGATATAGACGTCGTTATACCTAGTAGAGACGACTGGAACCGCAGTAACCCCCCTCTGGACGGTCTGGCTTTCTATACAGACGGCTCCAAGATGGTGGAAGGTACCGGGGCTGGCGTCTACTGTGAAAGGCTATCTCTTGAGTACACCTACAGGCTAGACAGCAACTGTAGTGTCTTTCAGGCTGAAATCTTCGCGATTTGGAAGGCAGCGGAATTGATAAAAAGTTTGGATGCAGAAATCTTTGAACCGGTGACTATCTTTGTGGATAGTCAAGCGGCTCTTAAAGCCATCAAATCCTGCAACATCAAATCCGATGTCGTCCTTAAGTGTAGATCAGCCTTGGGAGCGCTAACTAACGGCTTCCGGCTATGCTGGAAGAGCAGACGAATTAGCTAGGCGAGGATCGCAGTCCACAGACCTAGCTATCGCTGACTCTATCAAACCACCCATTTGTCATTTCTTTCAAAATTTAAAAACGTTCTCTGACGAAAGAGCCAGTGAATTGTGGCATAATGAACCTAGGTGCATTGTGGCAAGATCCATATGGCCGTCTCTGTCAGTCAAAAGAACGAACTCTCTGCTGAACCTGAGTAAAGCTGAAGTTAGAGTAACGACGGGAGTCATTACTGGACACTGCTACATCAGGGCCCATACCAACAAATGGGATGAGGATGTTACTGACTACTGCAGACTCTGTGAGGACGAGGAGGAGTTAGAGACGATCGAGCACATCTTGTGTCGTTGTCCAGCAATGGCTGGTAGACGGCATAGGTTAGTAGGTGCTCACTTCCCACCGTGTCTAACTTTCTACTCAACTGTGGAGCCTGCTGTGATCTACAACATCATCAAAAATCTGAAGTGGCTGGGACAGCGCAACCTGAACGCGTAAATAAATTCAACTATTCTGCCTACCATTAAAAATAAATTTTTCTCCTACTCTAAAATTTTCACTCCACTCTTAAACATTCTTGTAATCTACTCGTTCTTTCACTGCGCTAACAACTTTCTCTTTTTATTTTTTCCTCTATCCTCCCTTTTTCACCTCCTTTTTTCCTGTAGCTCTTTTCTACTGGATGATCACAATGGACCGGAAGGTCTTCGAGTGACGCGGTCACAATTAGTGACTGCACATCCCCCTAACCTAACCTTTCGAAATTTCGAAATGTGTGGGAGGTACCCGAAGGAATGGACCGATTCCGAAAATTTCCGAAATTTTGTGGGGGAGGTAAATACTAAATATTACGAAAGCCAAATTTTGGACCGAATAGGTTGATCCGTTCTAGAGTTATCCTGCGCTCCAGCCAGACAGACAGACGGACGGACATGGCTAAATCAACTCCAAATTGTATGAAACCCATTTCGTCCAAACATACTTGGGGTCTAAAACCACTATTTCAAGGAGGCACATTTTGCCCGTATGAAAGTGTATATACCCTCGTTAGCATAAATGCTGAGGGTATAAAAATCAAAGTGATCCGAGAGCAGGTCTTAAAGTGAATTTATCCGAAATTTTGTGTGGTTCGGGTACCTCCCACAAATATAAAGGACAAATATATTCCATATTCGAACCTGATCTATACCTGGTAGATATATTAGGATGTGTAAAGTATGGGCCAAATCGGCCCAAACTATGTTTGGACCAAATATTACGAATCCCAAATTTTGGACCGAATCGGCAGATCCGTTCGAGAGTTATTTTGCGCTCCAACAAATTCACACGGTGTCATAGGGGTTTTTTGCAACTTTCAGGCTATTTTGTCAGGAAGTATGGGTTTGCCCCTGATGAAACTTGTACTGTCGTATGGGGGACAGTGAATACAAGTTGTTACAATAACAAGTAAAAAAGTGTCGGCATTGCCGACGGATATATTTTTATTTACTTTATTATTCCACCCTCAGCCAATGTGAAGCGAAACTTTCACTTCTTTTACCTCCGGACAGATCGAAGGTATTTAAGGTCTCTTCAGAATTTTGTGACCCTTTTTGGACATTTGAACTTGCCGACAAAAATGTGAATTAGGAATTAACTGCACTAAGACACAAACGTTGAACTTTTGTAGGGCTGGTACCCCTAGGGAGGACCGATATGGATCATGTTTGAAGTTAAACTAAATTTTGATAAAATATTAGGCATCTTAGTGACATTTTTTAAATATTGGGGAGAAGTACCGAAAGTTGTGGACCGGTATTGCCCATGAAACTAAGTTTGGATATAATATGACGAAGACCAAATGTTGGACCAAATAGGTTGAACAGTTCCAGAGTTATCGTGCTCTCCGACAGCCACATATGGTGACATAGGGGTTGTTTACACCTTTCGGGCTGTTTTCCCAAGAAATATGGACTTGCCCCTGAAAAAACTTTTACCATCATAATACCTCCATTATGATGGTAAAAGTTTTTTCAGGGGCAAATCGCTCAAACAAAAATCAAAGTGATTCGAGAGCAGGTCTTAAAGTGAACTTATCCGAAATTTTGTGTGAGAGGTACTAGAAGGAGTAGACAAATGTAGTCCATATTCGAACCTGATCTATATCTGGTAGATATATTAGGATGTGCAAAGTATAGATTACATCGGTCACTCCCTTTAAGAGTTATAGTGCGCAAAAGTTTTCTGAACATTTTTGATGTTTTGTGAGGGAGGTACCTGAAGGAGTGGACCGATATAGCCCATTTTAAAATTTAAACTATGTTTTGATAAAATCTTACGAAGGCCAAAATTTGGACCGAATCGACAGATCCGTTCGAGAGTTATCTTGCGCTCCAACCACTACACAAGGTGTCATAGGGGATTTTTTTCACCTTTCCGGCCATTTTTTCAGGAAGTATGGACTTGCCCCTGATGAAACTTGTACCGTCGTATGGGGGGAAGTGAATACAAGTTGTTGCAACAAAAATCAAAGCGATTCGAGAGCAGGTCCTAAACTGTTTTTATCCGAAATTTTGTGTGGGAGGTACCCGAAGGAGTGGGCCGATTGAGTCCATATTGGAAGCTCATCTAAGTCTGGTAGAAATTTCACGATGTGCCAAATATGGACCAAATCCGTTACTCCTTTCAAGATTTATCATGCCCACAAATTTTCCGAACATTTTGGAACTTTTGTGGGGGAGGTACTGGAAGGAGTGGACCGATATAGCTCATCTTCCAACTTAAACTAAGTTTGGCAAAATATTACGAAAGCCAAAATTTGAACCGAATTGGTTCATCTGTTCGAGAGTTATCGACAGACAGACAGACGGACGGACATTGCTAAATCAACTCCAAATTGTCTTCGCGGTTTAGAAGATATGCGCCTGTCAAAATGCTCATTTTTGACTTATTTTTTCAAGGATATTTTTGAGGTCCTTTTTATCCTGGAATGCAATAATTTATAATTATTATATAAAGCCTATACTCTCATCTTTACTATGACACCAATACCAGCATCGTGCTACGAGTACAAGTATTTAAAATATTTTTTTGAAAAATGTTGACCTTTGAAATTTGTTTGTCCTCTAAAAGGTCAATACGATGAGAAAACGAAAAATTAAAAATGCCATTTTACTCAATTTTGCCTATATTTTCAAACGTATATAGTCCGGTTCAAGTGTAATTTTGGCTGTCGGACAGTGTAATGCTCCCGTTCGAAAAGTATGCACATAAGCTGCAAGGTGGTAAAAGAAAAGCTGGTAGACCAAGACTTCGATGAAAATAACAGGTGAATGATGCCATTGAAAATTGTATCCCCCCAAGCTGGGGAGAAATTGCATGAAATCGTCGAAGCTGGAAATCTGTCCTAAGTTCGGCTTATTATATCTGTATGTAAGCCAAGTCACCTAACAACAATATCATAGACACCTGTTAAGACTGATTACATACATTCTCAGCAAAAATATCCCTTACAAAACCCCTCCACTAACGCATAATTTTCAGAAGGGCATGTCGCTCAAAATTTGTTTTTATTTTTTAAGTACAAAAATAAGTAGTTATGTAAGTAGTTACGACTTTTAACAACTACTTTTTTAATTTACAATTTTGATTAAAAATAACCACTCATTTTGAGCGACATGCGCTTCTTAAACTAATGGGTTAGTAGGAGGTTTTGTAAGGGGTATTTTTGCCGGGTTACATTATGCGCTTGAGGGAAAATATTTTCAAAAATTTATGGCAAATATGTGAAGACGGTGAAATCCGAGTCTTATAATAATGACATCTACTTTGTCAAATATAAACTTTTACAAACTCAATTATAGGAATCGAATTCATCATATTCAAACCTATCAATTTGTCTAATCCCATATTTACTATACGAAATATAGAAATATTTGGTACGATAAAATCCAGTTTTGTGTACTAAGAGTTACCCCTTCTAAGACCTCTAGCGATTTCGTCTGGTCGTTGACAATCACTTATTCATATTTAAAAGGTTTGATATGACAATCATTTTTATAGCCACTGTGTACATTCGTATAAATAAACATTTGACTTGTCCACTTGCTCCACCGACAATTTGGCATAATAAATTTTCAAAAATTTGTTCACCAAAATGAATGAAATACAAAAAAGAAAAATCAAGTGAAAAACTTTGGTGTTCGCACAAGAAAACTTTGAAATGTACGCAAATGATGGCAGTCCACAGCAAGTGGTATTGCTGCTGATTGCAGGAACGGGAGTCAGAAAGTTTTGAGATGTTAATAAGAACTAATTTTCTACCGATTTTTAATTTATGTTATGGCTTAGACTCTTTATTGATTGATTAGAATTGACATCTTGATATCAAGAACTACAAAAAATTGGGTGCTAATAAACACAGAAGTTGAAAATGTTCCATCTCTGTCCACATTGTGTTGTTACCTATGTCTAATTTCCAATTGTAGCTGCTATGTCGTCACTGTTGCTATTATTACCACTGCCAATTTTGGGTGTTAGAATATTATTGCTCTTGACAGCTACAATGAAGCATTTTATTAAATTGATGTTCAACCTTGAGTGCTCGTTTTGGTCAATGAGAAGAAACAAATGGACCCAGCAGTCTGTTCAAAATTAAAACACTGATGTTAATTGACAGTCAATGTAGAAATATGCCCATTACAAGTGTACTTTTATTAGAGTTACATAAAGGAGAATTAGCTTATTCACATTGCAATTCGTGAAAGTATGATGGCGCTTAAAAATATTTTTTAAAATCCACGTTTATTGTTCTTATTATCCTTAAAAAATATTTTTAAAAAATCCTCGTTTATTGGTAAGATGGTCCTTAAAAATATTTTTAAAATATCCACGTTTATTGGATGAAAAAATATTGTTTAAAACATTCACGTTTATTGGTCGGAAGTTGGATGAAAAAATGTTTTTTAAAAAATCCACGTTTATTGGTCGGAAGTTGGATGAAAAAATATATTTTAAAAAATCCACGTTTATTGGTCGGAAGTTGGATGATAAAATATTTTTTAAAAAATCCACGTTTACTGGTCGGAAGTTGGATGAAAAAATATTTTTTAAAAAATCCACGTTTATTGGTCGGAAGTTCGATGAAAAAATATTTTTTAAAAAATCCACGTTTATTGGTCGGAAGTTGGATGAAAAAATATTTTTTAAAAAGTCCACGTTTATTGGTCGGAAGTTGGATGAAAAATATTTTTTAAAAAATCCACGTTTATTGGTCGGAAGTTGGATGAAAAAATATTTTTTAAAAAATCCACGTTTATTGGTCGGAAGTTGGATGAAAAAATATTTTTTAAAAAATCCACGTTTATTGGTCGGAAGTTGGATGAAAAAATATTCTTCAAAAAATCCACGTTTATTGGTCGGAAGTTGGATGAAAAATATTTTTTTAAAAAATCCGCATTTATTGGTCGGAAGTTGGATGAAACAATATTTTTTAAAAAATCCACGTTTATTAGTAAGCTTATCCTTTAAGTAATATTCTTCAAAAATCCACGTTTTAGATGGCCCTTGAACATTTTTCTTTAAAAATTCACGTTTTAAATGGTCCTTAAGAAAGTTCTTTAAAAATCGACGTTTATTTGGTTGTTGGTCCTCAAAAAATTATTCTTAATATATCTTGGTCTATTTGGCTGCTGATCTTCGAAAAATTTATTTATTATTAAATAAATTAATTAATAACCCACTTTGATTAGATTGTTGGTCCTCGAAAAATATTCTCCAAAAATTCACGTTTTTACCTCGCTTTTTTTCCCACCACAATTTGTTGGTCTTACATGCCATAATCGAATTAATTATCACTTTAACGATTTGATGAAACTGATATCCGCTATGCCACCCATGGAAGCCCAGCCGAAGTCATCACTTAAAAACTCAAGACGAGCAATTCAAACCAGCGATGAGTAGTCACAAAGTTAAATGTAAAATGTGCGGAATGGTGTGCAAATAATTGTCAAATGGAAACCGCTGAAATTAATAAATTATCAATGACGGCTAACACTGCTGCTGGTCTTTTAAAGTTTTGAGCCAATCCAACAGCCGCGATACACCGAAAACATGAGCGATGTATTTTTTCAGACACTTTGGCTGTCTATTCGTTTGCCACAAAACAAAAAAGTATAGTTTTCAAATGCTTGTCGTCTCCACCTTTTTCTGCGGTTTATTCAAATCTCAGCACAAAACTACTTTAAAACGGGGTGATAACGACAAAGTGGAATCAACGAAAGAAAAAAATCGAAAAACCATTGCCAAAGCTTATTCAAAAATCTTGTCATGCTTAATTTTGCTGATTTTAAATATTTGATAAGACAATTTTTTACGTTTATTGGCAACTGATGTTGTCGCTGTTGCTTTTGAATGGCAAACGGACTGGCTGGCTGACACTGTCATAGAGTCACCAGTTGCTACTAATTTTTGTATTCTCAACGTGCTAATCTGTAACTGATCGCTAAGATCTCCTAAAAAAGAAGTTGTGATCACAATGCGTTTATTTCGCCAAGAAATGATCAAGTTATTGTTTATGGTAATTTGCCAGTTACGTTTGGTTTTGGTCAGAAGTAAAAAATTAAATGATGTAAGAAGGTGGGTAGGAGACGACTAAAAGCACTCTACCAAACAAGACCAGAATATTTTTTGAGGGTCCTCTAGACCAATAAACGTGGATTTTTAAGGAATAAGTTTTGATGAACCTTTAGACCAATTAAGGTGGATTTTTTAAAGAATATTTTTTGAGGGACCTCTAGACCAATAAACCTGGATTTTTGAAAAAAAAATTTTTTGAAGGTCCTCTAGACCAATAAACGTATTTTTTCAAAGAATATTTTTTGAGGGAACTTTAGGCCAATAAACGTGGATTTTTGAAAGAATATTTTTTGAGGGTCCTCTAGAACAATAAACGTGGATTTTATAAAGAAGACGTTTTGAGGGTCCTTTAGACCAATAAACCTGCAATTTTGAAAGAGTATTTTTTACGGACCATTAGACCAATAAACGTGGATTTTTGAAAGAATATTTTTACAAGGACCTTTAGACCAATAAACCAGTATTTTTTTTAAGAATATTTTTTCAAGGACCTTTAGACCAATAATTTTGGATTTTTTTAAGAATATTTTTTCAAGGACCTTTAGACCAATAATTTTGGATTTTTTTTAAGAATATTTTTTCAAGGACCTTTAGACCAATAATCTTGGATTTTTTAAGAGTATTTTTTCAAGGACCTTTAGACCAATAAACGAGGATGTTTTAAAGAATATTTTTTCAAGGACCTTCAGACCAGTAAACCAGGATTTTTTACAGAATATTTTTTCAAGAACCGTTAGACCAATGAACGTGGATTTTTTAAAGAATATTTTTTGAGGGACTTTTAGACCAATAAACGTGGATTTTTTAAAAAATATATTCTAAAGAGTATTTTTCAGGGACCTTTAGACCAATAAACCTGAATTTGATAAAAAATATTTTTCAAGGACCTTTAGACTAATAAACGTGGATTTTTTAACAAATATTTTTCAAGGAACTTTAGACCAATAAATGTGGATTTTTTTAAGAATATTTTTCAAGGACCTTTAGACCAATAAACGTGGATTTTTTAAGAACATTTTTCAAGCACCTTTAGAGCAATAAACGTGGATTTTGTAAAGAATATTTTTCAAGGACCTTTAGACCAATAAACGTGGATTTTTTTAAGAACATTTTTCAAGGACCTTTAGAGCAATAAACGTGGATTTTGTAAAGAATATTTTTCAAGGACCTTTAGACCAATAAACGTGGATTTTTTTACCAAATATTTTTCAAGGATCTTTAGACCAATAAACGTGGATTTTTTAACAAATATTTGTCAAGGACCTTTAGACCAATAAACGTGGATTTTTTAACAAATATTTTTCAAAGGCCTTTAGACCAATAAACGTGGATTGTTTAACAAATATTTTTCAAGGACCTTTAGACCAATAAACGTGGATTTTATAAAGAATATTTTTTCAAGGACCTTTAGACCAATAAACGTGGATTTTTTAAAGAATATTTTTTTAAGGACCTTTAGACCAATAAACGTGGATTTTTTAACAAATATTTTTCAAGGACCTTCAGACCAATAAACGTGGATTTTTTAACAAATATTTTTTAAGGACCTTTAGACCAATAAACGTGGATTTTTTAACAAATATTTTTCAAGGACCTTCAGACCAACAAACGTGGATTTTTTAAAGAATATTTTTTCAAGAACCTTTAGACCAACAAACGTGGATTTTTTAAAGAATATTTTTTCAAGAACCTTTAGACCAACAAACGTGGATTTTTTAAAGAATATTTTTTCAAGGACCTTTAGACCAATAAACGTAGATTTTTTAAAGAATATTTTTCAAGGACCTTTAGACCAATAAACGTGGATTTTTTAAAGAATATTTTTCAAGGACCTTTAGACCAATAAACGTGGATTTTTTAAAGAATATTTTTCAAGGACCTTTAGACCAATAAACGTGGATTTTTTAAAGAATATTTTTCAAGGACCTTTAGGCCAATAAACGTGGATTTTTTAAAGAATATTTTTCAAGGACCTTTAGACCAATAAACGTGGATTTTTTAAAGAATATTTTTCAAGGACCTTTAGACCAATAAACGTGGATTTTTTAAAGAATATTTTTCAAGGACCTTTAGACCAATAAACGTGGATTTTTTAAAGAATATTTTTCAAGGACCTTTAGACCAATAAACGTGGATTTTTTAAAGAATATTTTTCAAGGACCTTTAGACCAATAAACGTGGATTTTTTAAAGAATATTTTTCAAGGACCTTTAGACCAATAACGTGGATTTTTTAACAAATATTTTTCAAGGACCTTTAGACCAATAAACGTGGATTTTTAACAAATATTTTTTAAGGATTTTTAGACCAATAAACGTGGATTTTTTAACAAATATTTTTCAAGGATCTTTAGACCAAAAAACGTGGATTTTTTAACAAATATTTTTCAAGGACCTTTAGACCAATAAACTTGGATTTTTTAACAAATATTTTTCAAGGATCTTTAGACCAAAAAACGTGGATTTTTTAACAAATATTTTTCAAGGACCTTTAGACCAATAAACTTTGATTTTTTAACAAACATTTTTCAAGGACCTTTAGACCAATAAACTTGGATTTTTTTTAACAAATATTTTGTAAGATTATTTTTCAAGGACTTTTAGCAACACGAAGCGCGAAAGAAAAATATCGGGAGAAGAGGAAAAGCGTATTTTCAGAAGAAAAAAGAAAGAGCAAGAGAAACGCGAGCGTGAGAAACTCGAGATGTTCAGGAGCCAGAATGAAGTCCGCAAATTTTACCAGAGTGTACATTTGCAAAGATCATGAAGAGAATCTGGTAACTGATACAGATAGCGTACTGAGGATCTGGAAGGAGCATTTTATGAAGCTCTTAGTATCGAATATGGGCGGCGATGAAGATACACCAGAACCAATCGCAAACGACGACGTTGAATGTCTTCCACCTAGCCAAAGCGAGGTCATGACAGCAATTAACCGTCTGAAAAACAATAAAGCAGCAGGAGCTGATGGGCTGCCCGCCAAACTGTTCAACACCGGTGCCGAAATGTTGATAAGGAGTATGCATCAGTTAATTACCGAAATTTGGCAGGAAGAGAGCATACCCAACGATTGGAACCTCAGCCTCCTATGTCCCGTACACAAGAAAGGAGACAATACAGTGTGTACAAACTACAGAGGCATAAGTCTGCTCCCAAAGTGCTGTCGAGTGTACTGTGTGAACGTTTAATACCCATGGTCAATAACATAATCGGGTCATACCAATGCGGTTTTAGACCTGGTAAATCGACAATTGACCAAATCTTCACACTGCGCCAAATACTGGAGAAGACCCGCGAAAGACAGATCGACACATACCACCTGTTCATCGACTATAAGGCCGCCTTCGACAGCCCTATTAGATCAAAGGTGTTTCAAGCCATGTCTGAGTTTGGTATCCCTGCAAAACTTATACGATTATGCAGGATGACATTGGCTAATACAAGATCAGCTGTTAAAGTAGGAAAGAACCTCTCGGAACCTTTTGAAACCAAACGAGGTTTCAGGCAAGGTGACAGCCTATCGTGTGACCTATTTAACATTCTATTGGAAAAGGTCATACGAGAATCGAATGTATATACTGATACCGATAAAAATAGCACTATATACAGATGATATTGATATAATAGGTCGAAAATAATTTGTGAAAATTGAAAAAGAGTCTGCCAAAGTGGGTCTGGCAGTCAACGGCGATAAGACAAAGTTTATGGTATCAACACGCAAGACGTCCAGTAGACTCGGACCAACTGTTGATTTTCAGAACTGCAATTTTGAGGTAGTAAATGACTTTATTTACCTCGGCACCGCCATAAATAAAACGAACAACATCAGTTTTGAAATCAAAAAAAAAAAAAAAAAGAATAATATTGGCCAACAGATGCTACTTTGGTCTAAGTAAACAGTTTAAAAGTAAATCCACCTCTCGTCAAACAAAACTTACGCTCTACCAGACACTGATACTACCCGTACTTATGTATGGATCTGAAGCATGGGTACTTGCGAAAGCAGATGAGGCAGAACTTGGTGTGTTTGAGAGAAAAATTCTTCGAAAGATTTATGGACCAATATGCGTTGACGGTGAATACCGACGTCGTATGAACCACGAGCTATACCAGCCGACCGACATCGATATAGTAAAACGTATCGAACTACAACGATTGCGTCGTTGCTTGGCCATGGATAAAGATGCCCCCGCCAAAAAGGCATTTGTATACGAGCCACTCGACGGTATACGCCCCAAGGGAAGGCCAAAACTCCGATGGAAGGACCAAGTTGAAGAAGATATCACAGAACATGGCATCCAAAATTGGAGAAGTAAAATAAAAGATCGGTGCGTTTGGAAATCTATTCTTAGTTCGGCTTATGGAGCAAGACGTTCTGTTTAATACCAAAGCCATCTAAGTAAGTAAGTAAGAATTTTTTACAGAATATTTTTCCGACGTGGATTTTTTAAAGAATATTTTTGAGCACGTGAATTTTTTTAAAGAATATTTTTAAGATTGTGGATTCTTTTGAGATTATTTTTAAAGATTTTTTAAAGAATATTTTTAAGATTGTGTATTTTTCTTCGATTTTTTACTTACTTACTTACTTAGCTGGCCCATTACAGAACATTTGTTCTATAGGCCGAACTAAGAAGAGATCTCCATTCCTCTCTATTTGTTGCTTTGCACTCTGGAATACCGCGCCTTTTCATCTCATCATCCACTTGTTTGCGCCACCTATTCCTTGGCCTGCCAATTCTGCGTGCACCGCCATGTGGCATGTATTCATACGCCTTTTTAGCGGGTTCATCATCGCTCATTCTTATGATATGGCCTAGCCAACGCAATCGCTGCATCTCGATACGTTTAACAATATTGATGTCGTTGTATAGCAGATACAGCTCGTGGTTCATGCGACGTCGATATTCACCGTCAACGCAGATTGGTCCGTAGATCTTTCGAAGAATTTTTCTCTCAAACACACCAAGCACTGCCATGTCTGCATGCGCAAGTACCCAGGCTTCGGAGCCATACATCAGCACGGGTAGTATCAGTGTTTTGTAGAGCGTTATTTTTGTTTGACGAGATGTGGCTTTGTTTTTAAACTGCTTACTTAAACCAAAGTAGCATCTGTTGGCCAATACAATTCTTCTTTTTATTTCACAACTGATGTCGTTTGTTGTGTTTACGGAGGTGCCGAGGTAGACAAAGTCTTTTACTACCTCAATATTATAGGAACCAACTTCCACAGTCGGTCCGAGCTCAATGGACGCATTGCGCGTCGACACCATCAACTTGGTCTTCTCACCGTTTACCGCCAGACCCACTTTAGTGGATTCTCCTTCGACCTTTATAAAGGTATCAGTTACTTCTTTTACTGATCGGCCCATGATGTCTATATCATCAGCATAAGCAAGTAACATGTGGCTATTGGTGTAGATTGTGCCACTTCTTTTGACGTTTGCCTCTCGTATAACCTTTTCTAGCAGGATGTTGAAGAGGTCACACGAAAGGCTGTCTCCTTGTCTGAAACCTCTTTTGGTACCAAACTCTTCGGAGAGGTTCTTTGCTATTTTAACTGAGGACCTCGTGTCAGTTAAAGTCATTTTACAAAGCCGGATGAGCTTTGCGGGAATACCAAATTCAGACATGGCTTGGAATACCTTTGAACGCAGCGGGCTGTCGAAGGCTGCTTTATAATCGAAAAAAGGTGGTAGGTGTGGATCTGCATCTCTTGGGTCTTCTCCAGGATTTGCCGCAGGGTAAATATCTGGTCAATGGTGGACTTGCCAGGTCTAAAGCCGCATTGGTATGGTCCAATTATCTCGTTGACCATAGGCTTTAGTCGTTCGCACAATATCCCTGACACGATCTTGTAGGCAATAGGGAGTAGACTTATGCACCTATAGTTAGAGCATACAGTCTTATCTCCCTTCTTGTGGACGGGGCACAGGATACTCAGGTTCCAATCGTCGGGTACTCGTTCTTCCTGCCAGATGGTGCTAACTAGCTGATGAATACACCTTATAAGCGTGTCGCCTCCGGTTTTGAACAGCTCAGCTGGTAAGCCATCGGCCCCTGCTGCCTTATTATTCTTCAGCCGATTTATTGCTGTCTTTACCTCATCTTGGCTGGGCGGTATACATTCAATACCATCTTCTGGGATTGGGACTGTGGTATCTTCGTCGTCTTCGCTGCTATTGGATACCAACAGATTTGAATAATGTTCTTTCCATATCCTGAGTACACTATCTGTATCAGTTACCAAATTACCTTGCTGGTCTCTACAGGAGGATGTGCCTGTACCAAAGCCATCAGTTTGATGCTTGACTCTTTGGTAGAATTTTCGGACTTCATTCTGGCTCCTGTACATCTCGATTTTTTCACACTCCCGCTTTTCCATCTCTCTCTTTTTCCTGCGGAAAAGACGTTTCTCCTCTCTCCTTTTCTCCCTGTATCTCTCTCGTGCGCTACGCGTTGCTACGGATTGTAAAGTAGCCTTATGTGCCGCATTTTTCTCTTCGGTGGCAGCACGACACTCCTCATCATACCATGGATTCCTTGGTGGAGGTCTCTGGTATCCAAGTATGGATTTTGCGGCTGTTTGCATGGAGTGGGCAATGCTTTGCCATTGCGCTGATATGTTATCGGGATGAGGAGTGCTTTGATTAAGCAATTGGGCTAGTTGAGTGGAATATGCTGTGGCTATCTGTTGTGATTGCAGCTTACCAATGTCTAACTTTCGTGTTGTGTCTGTTCGTACTTTGTTTGCTACGTTTAAGCGGGTGCGTACCTTTGCTGCAACAAGGTAGTGGTCCGAATCAATGTTTGCACCTCGGAACGATCGTACATCCAACACGCTCGATGAATGTCTTCCATCTATCACAACATGATCAATTTGGTTTCTTGTTTTCTGATCTGGAGACAGCCAGGTGCCCTTATGAATATCGAGATGATTAAATCTGGTACTGCTAACTACCATGTTTTTTGCAGCTGCAAAGTCTATCAGCCTCCTACCATTGTCAGATGTTTCACTGTGGAGACTGAATTTCCCGACTGTTGGGCCAAAGATATTCTCCTTTCCAATTTTGGCATTAAAATCGCCTAGAATGATTTTAATGTCATGGGCAGGGCAACGGTCATATGTTTCTTCTAAGCGCTCGTAAAATATATCTTTGGTCTGTTCGTCCTTTTCTTCAGCAGGAGCATGAGCGCAAATAAAGCTGATGTTGAAGAATTTAGCTTTTATTCGAATTGCAGCAAGTCTTTCATTCACTGGGGTGAAGCTGGATACCAGATGTTTTAGTCTCCGACTAACTACGAATACACAACCAAACTCATGCTTTACGTCATGGCAGCTATAATACAGTGCGTCACCTTTAGGTGTTGTTGTGACGCCTTTCCCAATCCATCGTATTTCCTGTATGGCAGTAATATCGGCCTTGTACTTTTCAAGTACGTCTGCCAATGCGAAGACTGCACCTTCTCTATAAAGAGTGCGAACATTCCAGGTGCAGATTCGCAGATCATGGTCCTTAAAACGTTTGCGGGGTTCGTCAACTTTAGAGGGGTTTGTTTTTCTTTTCTTTCGTTTTTTCATAGTAGGCTGTTTTTTCTAGGGGAGGGTTACTAACCCGACACCCAAACCCAAGTTTTTAACGTTCTTATGGGTGAACGCGCGGCACATGTTAGCTCACTACCTTTAACGGGTGTTAAAGGCAGTTCCACAGGTGACACCACGGGGAGGTCAGTGTCCACTTGAGATGAAAGAGGGACCAAGATAAATCCTGGGCTTTGCCATGTTAAAACCGGTCAGGACTGTTGCTTGGTATCTTCCATCCCCTACGTCATTTTTTTAAAGAATATTTTTAATGTCTTGAATTTTTGAAAGAATATTTTTAAAGATTTTTTTAAAAATATTTTTTAAAGAATATTTTTAAGGACTTGTAGTACTTCAATCCTGGTTGTAGGGTACTGTAACATTGATTTTTGCATAATTTCCAACAATTCAGTATTGTTGCCATTGTTGCTTTTGTTGAGATTATTCATTATGCAGATCATGTAATTTTTGTTTTTATTGGTGGCCTGCAATCTTGTTCGCTGCTGTAACTTCTAGGTCAGATTTATTATGAGATTTGAAAAAATAACTGGCTGTTGTTAGGAAAATTTAGTTGTATTTTGGTTTGAAGTTGTTTTGGTTTTGCGAACATAAGTTTTGACATGTTGCCAAGACAATCAATTGCCTGATCTGTGATCGTCGCAGCAGTAGTTCTCTCCCAAAAAACAACAACTCCAACAGCCAACCAATTTGAGTTGAGTTGGAGTTGCGTATTTTATTGCATGTTAGAGTGGCGTTTTGCGTGTTCTTCTATTCCAATATTTTGTTGTTATTTATTTTTCACGATTTTATTTTCGAAAAATAATTTTGTTTTTATGGACCTTGTTATCTGATGCTAAAATTAAATTGCTTAATTTCAATGCATCGGCTCGGTTGGATAGATGGATGGGTGGATGATGGTGTTGTGTGTTGCCATGAAAGGGGGTGTTGGCTAGATTTGTTAGATTTTTTCTAGGCTGCCTAACATTGAACTTTGGCTTCAATTCATCCAATTTTGTTTATTGAAATTTGAAACTAAAGCTTCACATGACGCATGCAGTTGATTAGAGTTCGAGACTCCCTCGTGATTCACAACTGCTACATTGTAGTGAAATATGGATTGAATAGAATTTGGAGGGGTTTGGCTTTTTTAATTTGTAATGAAAGAATGGGGTGGCTACATTAATTTAAGATTTATTGGGTGTGTTAAAACATACGTTAAAACTGCAGGTTTATTATTTAATATTAGTACACTTGGCCATGTGAAAATATAATTTTTAAATCCTCTACTTATTCACTTTCAATTCAAAATCAGTACTGGTTGCTTACAAGAGAAATTATTATTTTAAATACACCAAAAATATCATGACCTGATTTCCGGCAGCTTGGCAATCTTATATTTTACTCCTCACCATGTATGCCAATCTAAATACCTGTAACCTGTCAGTGGCTTTCATAACTGAAATGCCTCTCAATAAAATAAACCGAACGATCCTTGCTTCCTTCTTTGAGGAAACAAACAAATTTCTATTGCCCGGGCAATAAAAATAAAACTCAATATCTGTATCTTTGGTTCATTCCTTCCTTTGTTGTTGTTTGTTTCTTTGTTGTTTTTACTTCGCTTAAAGTTTGTATGTTTCAGATAACCTTAGCCACAAAACACTGAACACCGAACATGGAAATTTTTCTAACCCAAGCCTTTTGGGACTTTCTCTCTAAACCAAAAAGTGGAAAATTCAATATCGTAATCTGAGGGGTGTTAAAAAACATGCTGGAAAACATGTTAAAAGTTAACAAACGATAACGGTACACACGATTGCCTACAACTGGCTAGAGCAATGCGGTGGAGGGGAGGTAGGGTGTTTGGGAGATACACTTTTATCAAGTCACCGACCGCTTCACCTTTTGGTACTGGGATTTTAAGATTGAAATTTGCGAAAAAAAAGAGGAGGTCGTCGTATAAGTATCTACTTGGCTTACAGTCAAGCTAACCAACAACCAAACAGCCAGCCACTGAGCCACCACTGATAGCTTGGGGAATGCATGGAAAATAGCGATTTTGTTAAATTTCAATATCGTGCATATAAAAAACAACTAATTACCAAATAAATGTTTTATCTAAGAAATCTAAAGCTTAACTCGATTGAAAGAAGCCACAAGAAGCAAAAAAAGGAAAAACAAACAAAATAACTGCCACACTCTTAAACTTCTCTCTAAGAAAAAAAAAAATAGAAACAAAAAACCTAGAAAAACTATTAGTAAAAGTTTAACAGTTTTGTAATTTTAAACGCTGACAATGAGAGGTGTAAGCAGGCCTCAACAAAAAAATTCCAAAAAGAAAAAAAATAACAATTCTGCTATCAACTTGATAGTTTTAGTTTTGGTAGTTAAGTGGAAGGTGAGACGGAAGGTGCCATTTTTTGCCCATTTTCTTCATAGGCTAAACTATTTAACACCGCTTCCATTGAAGCAAAAAACATATTAATGTACAGCGAAAGACGTAACAAACATTTAACGCCAACATCATCTACTCAACTCTGACAATGTTTGAGGGGAAAGTCCGTCGAACATGTTATGATCAGCTACAGGCAGCAAGGTTGACTATGGTGGAACCATACACACTCTCATTAACGGGCTGCAGAGTAATCTAATTCATTCTATGTCGTATACGTTTTGTCGTTAATTATACGCCAGGGTTTTTTATGTGTATTTCGAATATTTTTAAAGTGATTTTTTTCAATATCAGCCTTTTGCACTATTTTTTCACATTAAAATATTGTGTCGAAAGAAAGATTCCTAATTGTTGTTTTATAAACCGTACCAATGCTCGTATTATTGCTCCCGTTACTTGTACGCTGTGATCAGTAGTGTTCTCTTCACCCAAAATAAACAAGTAAAAAAGTGTTAAGTTAGGCCGGACCGAAATGAAACCATGAAATATTATGAACTAAACTTCGTAATTATGAAGCTTTCTGACGGCAGGGAATGCTAATTACCAGCTACAGCAAATAATTGGTCCAAAAATGCTGAATCAAGCTTCGAAATAGCTGATATTAGGCTGTGCGGTTATATGTGGGTACATATAGTATGTCCACAATTTTGGGTGGAAAAGTTTTTTGGAAACCCAAATACATGTTTAAAATCTAATTCAATAGGAAAACTTCACAATACTTGAAAGCGAGAGGTACGTTTTAGCTGGGCATATGTGTATAATTTTTGGTGCAGACGTTTTTGGATCACCCGGAACCCTAACTGTCAAATTGCAGTAAATTTGAAACGAGCATATAGATACAAACACAATTAACGTTCAATAATTTTTTGGCCACTGAAACCTAAATTGCAGTCACAGAAAAAAAGTAGATAATAACCGTCATATGCAGCCATTTAAAAATGGGGACCTACATATATCCACAATTTCTGGTGGAGTAGGAATCGTAAATGCCAATTACAGCAAACTGGGTCTGTAAATTTAGTTAAATTCCTCAAAATACCCTAAATCGGAAGGTACCGTTATATAGACATATCTTGACAATTTTTAGTGAAGAAGTTTTTTGTGATCACTGGGAATGTCAAATTACAAGGTAGTTCTTTATAGTATGTATTTTTACAAAACACACCCAAAAATGTACATATGTCGTGGTGTTTAATGTGGGTACCTGCCATGTGGCCTACACCACAGTGCTCTTAACACCGGGTGAATACAATGCGTCTACCAACGCCCCCGCACGGAAAGTACGGGTACCAATTCGCTCACACGTATTTGGACGTGATCGCCTCCCTGGTTAGGAGCGGAGCCTATCTAAACTCCTGCCTTTCTTTGGGCCAGGCACCCGGTTGAAGTGCAAATCCACAATCGAGCTGAAACTCTACCCGCGATTTGGGTCTAAACCACAGCCACCGCGATGCTCCTACAAGGGGGCCAACATCAACTGCCAGGCCAGATCCGAAGTTCTGGGGGCACCTGGCACCCGCGGTACCAGAATATAGCCTCTGGTCAGGCTTCGTGGCCAATGACCACTACCAGTTGGACTCCAAACAGTCCCGGACTGATGACCTCCTCCAATCAAGCCAACGGAAGAAACATATAAGACAGGACCACAAAGAATTAACATGCTGTCCTCACGGACTGCACAATGGGCCCACAGGGACTGCGGGAACGGACAACACAACGCAAACACACCACAACACACCAACTCCACACCACAACACACCAACTCTCCTCCAACACCAACACGCCCAAATTGTAGATATGACTATGTGGAGGAATTACCTCCACTAAGTCTAGTCCTTCTCCTAACAAACACTTCATGTGCAAACCTACTTAAACAACTAAAAGTCAGCCTGTCTCCAAGTGCCCTACTGAAATCCCACCCCGCCCCTCCATACGTGATACCCATCTTGACTAAATCTCTAATGTCATCATTGTACCAGCATTCCTTCAGTATATGCCGCCAGTCTTCAGTCATCCCATACCCACATAAATCTGTCCCGGACTCTCTTGCATATAAAAATGCATTTAGAGAGCCATGCTCCGTCAGTAAAAATACCAGACTCATGCTAAAGCCGAAGTCTGGGCGGTCCAGTACAAACGTAGCGTCTCGAATAAATTCATACGTCACCCTCCCTTTGTCACTATCCGTCCACCTAGTCCGCCACCTAACAGCGGCACGAGCCCGAAGGATTGCACTGCGCCGCCTAACATCCTCCTTCCACCAGATCAGAAGGACCGAACGAATCATCCTCGGACAGTTGCAAGCCACGCTTCAGCTTGTACAGAACAGTCCTACATCTCGCTTCCAGGTCAAAGGGCAGCGCGAACTTGGGGGGGCCGACGGTGCGCTAATCTGCCTTTTAGCAGCATTAGCTCAGTCTTCTCCTTAGACACCTCAACACCCACTCGTTCACTCCAGACCCCCACGATGCCCATGGCCTCCTAAGCACGACGTTCCAGTTCGACACGAGACTCACCTTCGATCATGATGAGGAGATCATCAGCATACGCACAGATCTTAAAAATGATAGCTAACTCCCGCAGCAGAGAATCCATCATGAGGTTCCAAATAAATGGACCACAGATAGACCCCTGAGGGCAGCCTCGCTCCACATCTGTCCAGACCGTCTCATTGGCTCCCACGACACAAGCCCTTCGTCCACTGAAATAACTCGACCAGAGAACAAACTCCCGGCACCTGATCTCAGACAGCTTAGCGAACACGATATTCCACGAAAGGAAGTCAAATGTGCCTTTGAAATCAACAAATATGCCTAAGACATATTTGGCATTTGACCCGCTCAGACTGTTCTGCGCATGCATCCACGCGTCGACTGTACCTCTATCCTCGACAAAGCCGAACTCATGCGGTGAAGGACTCACACCGCGGCACTCCCCAAGCCTTACCACCATAATCCTCTCCAGCACTTTTCCAAGCACTGGGACAGAGAAAAAACTAATTACTGCATTTCAGGAAGAGTGTTCATAAAGTCTTGCCATGGTTCAAATTTCTGCATTTCATGAACGCCTTTCATAAAGCAAAAAATACTGGTTTTTTTCTGAGTGATTAAAAAAACAATTTTGACGAGTTGTTGTTTTTGTTATTATTGGGACTAACAATCACCAACACACACCACCAACCAAACCAGATTGTTACTTTTATTAATTCTTTTATTTTGCATTATTTTAACTTTTCTTTAATTTTTCTTCTAATGACTTTCACTGTAGTTGTTATCGTCTTGTGAACATAGCAGAACAATACGAACCATATGTACATATATGTTGTGTCTATCAGCACTAGGTTAAGATATTAGATGTTGCCTTTGTATTAAAGAAATTAAAAATTTGTAGTTGCGAACTATACAGCCAAACGCTTTGTTTTTTCAAACACCAAACGCACTGTAGTTGTTTCGTTTGTCAGTTAACTAACAACAAAATTGTTGCTACCTACAGTGAAGTTGAGGTATGCTGTTGTGGTGTGTATGTGTGTGGTTTGTTGATATAGTCTCAATGTGATGGTGAGACGATGGTGGGGGTTGTGTTGTGGTTTGTTGATACATTGCCAATACGATGGTGAGACGACGAGACCATTCTTAAGAAAACGAGAACAAAGTTGAGAGCATTTACCAACCAAGAGAGGAAATATGAGAGCAATTATTGGAATATAGGGAAAAATAGGAAAGTGATTTTGTATCTCATGAAAATCTTACATATTTTTGAAAAAATAGTGGCTTTCGGATGGAAATAAGAAACTGCACATGTACAAATCTTATGTGAGGTACTTCTACAGTATGAAAAAACTACATCACGAACGAAAATATGTAAAAATTCTTGAAATATTTTTTTTTTCTGTGTAATTTTTTACATGATCTGTATACATATATAAAAAGAAATGATGTTAGTTACTACGCTTATAACTCAAGAACCGCCCAACTGATTTTGACAAGTCGCACCAATTCGGAATGGTGTCATGGCAGAAAAGGATAAAACCTAAAAAAATGGCAAAATATGCAAAAAATTGCAAAAAAAATATTTTGAAGAATTTTGGTCTTTCCACACATTTCTTTGAAGCTTTTACTTTTGATTTAATAATTCTTTGCACCTTTTGTCAACTTTTAGTGAAAATGTATGTGATATTTTATGTTTCTGTTTTGTCAATACATACATAGATACATATGTACATACATATGTATTTGAAAGTTCTACAAAAATGTTTTATTTCTTCAATCAAATTGATTTGATTCAAAATATTTAAAAGAAATTTTTTCATTTCGTTATCCGTGGTTTCGAGTGATGCAATCGTTGTTTGACGGCTTATTTGGGAAAATTTTCGGTATACATTTTATGAATTGTAACCGTAAGTAACGACAAGTAACGACATCCTTCTATGAGGGGCTATATCAAAATGTGGACGATACCAAACATTCTAGGAATTATATTATGTTCATTGAAAGCTCTATGTTTACTTTATACGGTCACCAACGAGGGGAGTCTGCATCAATTTCGGTCCATTGATGTTCTCTAGGGAACTTAATAGATGGTATTGTCTCATTTAAAATATTAAACCACCACAACTAACCATGGAGAAACACATTTTTCCAATACATGTCCAAGTTATAATATAGACCCTACAATGTTGGGCATCGACATTTCATTATATACATATGTACATACGCTACAAAATTTGTTCTATTTCGATAATTTTTTAATGACAGTTTTAATGTCCACCAGAAATGCAAAACTGTAATCGATTTTAATCGTCACGTTCGACTAAAAATTTTCGGAGCAACAGAAATCTAGGGTATATTTGTGTGCGGGCTACGGAGAGCTTGGAACTATTGCGAAAAGTTTTGAAGAGGTGGTGAATATATGGAACTTTATATAAAATACATCCAGATTGGTGGGAAAATTCCCTTCAGAAACAAAAAAATGTTTTTTTTTTGAGTTTTATATGATATCAGAAATAAATAGTAAGAATTAGTATATTCTTGCAGACCGATAGTTTAATTACACTCTGCAATAATTTTCAAGTAATGATCTGGGGTGTGGGCAATTCGAAGTGGGGGTGATAGTATTTTTTAGAGCCCCTTATATAATCTTAATCAAATGCAATTGGTCTCGTTTTTTCTTTATTGTATGTTGGCTCAGACTCAAAGCAATAACAATAACCTGATATTTTAATGATTAACTTATCTAAATGCCATCATTGACCCGTATTATGGAATAGAAGTCGTAGGAATTTGAAGTTTCTCGATCAAAAATACCCAATTTTCAGTAGAATTTCAAGTTTATTTTGCATGCACCATCTCTCTTCATTCCTTCAATTTTCTTTAGTTTTTTATAAAACTAAGAAGAAGCTGTCAATTTATGCCAAATTGTTAACGTATTATAGGCAATTAAAGTCCACAGCTTTCATAAGGTCTTATTTCCCCGGTATTAAAGTCATAGTTCGGCCAATTTTAGCGTTTTAAACTTGAAATAGCTTTTATTTATTCCAATTTTAAAGAATCGTAACAGTAGCATTCGAAATTTACATTTTTACTCAAGTTATTAAAAATGTGCTATTCCGATGAAACAATTTAAACCGTACAACTTTAGGGATTTTTGAAAGAAAATTTAAAAAAAATTTAACGGTACGTTGTCGAAGCCAAACTTTTTGTTAAAAGATACTTCATAAAATTACAAAACAAGATATATAAACTTTCCCGAGGTTGTTCCACGGACATCGACTAAACTGAAGCAACAAAAAGCAATTTGAAATGTGCTATTGACATGAAACAGGGTGTATTACATTGATTTCTTACACACAATTTACTCGAAGTACCACTTAGTACTTTAAACATTCAACATTGTCCTAAATATTTCAATTCAAAGAATTCATAGCAATATGCATTTGGACTATGCAACGTGATTTCAATATCGTAGAATAAATGTTTGATCCCAAATCTTCAATTTTAATACTGCGAGACGAAGTTCGCTGGGTCCACTAATATTATAAGAAAATAAAAACAAAACTAATAAAATACTTGCAAAAATCTACTATTTTTGAAATTTTTAATTCCTTTTTCTTTATAAATTTGTCAAAAAATTCAAAAATAGTAGATTCTTATTAACCATATTAGAGTTCACAAATTATACCTAAAGTGTTGACACTGCGTTAAAGTTGAGTTCTTTGGTTTGGTATTTTTGGTGTTCGAGGTGTTACATTTTTTGGCAAAAATACATTGTGGTGTAGAAAAACACCAACAAAGAAAAATAAAAGAAGTGAATCTTTCTAAAAAAGAAGAAGAAGTAAGCCTTTCTAAAAACAAGAAAACGATAATCTGTCTTCTTTGCCGACAGCTAAATATCTCGAGCCCATAATTATTAACACCTCACTTCCGTCCAGTAGAGATAATGATTTTAAATCCAACATACATATGTAAATATTCCGTTATTGTTATGACAATCAAATATTACAATATCCGATATTACTTAAAACATCTAAAAATTTGTTTATAGAGCTTTTAGTTGTCGTCTAGTATCTCTTTTTAGAAAAAGTGTTATTAACTTTATTTTGGTACTTTTTTATTTTGCATTCCGCTCTTTAACGGATTTAAATATTTTTTTGTGTGTTATATTCCCAAAAAACTACCCAAAATGAACGACCTCTGTCTAAGATGTGCAAAAAGGAGCAACGGACAATGTCGGAAGAATATCTAAATGAGTAGAAAAAACACACACACACAGCACTATCGAAAAAAAAAAATACCACAAACAGCCCAAATTGTTTAAATGATAAAGACGACCACAACAACAACGACAACTGCACATAGATCCATTGAAGTTTCTCTAGATTAAACAGCAGTGTACATATTTATAGTAAGGTACAAGGAAGTCATACAGGAGAACAACATTTTACCATGAATACAAAAATATTTTTAAATTTGGTAGGAAATGCCGAGAACATCACTTAAACTGATACATCAGGTTGTATTTTTGAAATTGTATTTCAGTCAATAAAAAAAGATTCGGTAACACTGTACGTCGATCCAGAGACCATAGGTACTTGGATATGTACTCCCAAACTCTTTTACCTCCAATCCGTTGTATATATAACCCGTTACTGTTTATTTGCCTGGCAGTCTTCGAATAGATACACTGGACATTGCTTTTGTCTCTTCGGCGATGCTGCACTGCTAATTTTCCGCCCACAATTGTTACTTTTAACAAACGTTTTAGTTGTTGTAAAGTATTTTGCATAGTTGCGGTGTTTTTATTTTTTGCATTTAAAAGCCTAAATATTTTGCGTTAAGTTGTAAAGTTAAGGCTTAAAGTAGCGAACAAAAAATAGATAAAGTTTTTCGTTTTATTTTTGTATCACAACATCCACCGTTTAAACGCCGCTTAAATAGCATCATTTGCACGCGGCATTTGTTGTTGTTGTTGGTGGTGATGCGGTTGTTTGTTAAATATCCAACAATAGGAGGCACATTCATGTGGAGGCCAAAAGACACTGCACCAAAGAAAAAACAACCAACAACAAAAGAAAGTCCCGAAAACGCATGAAAATAACCATCAACTCAATTTTTGTGGAGCTGCGGATGCTGTTACTATTTAAATGAGGGGAATATAATAGGAGGGTGACGTAGGGGATGGAAGATACCAAGGAACGGTCCTGACCGGTTTTAACATGGCAAAGCCCAGGATTTATCTTGGTCCCTCTTTCATCCCAAGTGGACACTGACCTCCCCGTGGTGTCACCTGGGGAACTGCCTTTAACACCCGTTAAAGGTAGTGAGCTAACATGTGCCGCGCGTTCACCCATAAGAACGTTAAAAACTTGGGTTTGGGCGTCGGGTTAGTAACCCTCCCCTAGAAAAAACAGCCTACTATGAAAAAACGAAAGAAAAGAAAAACAAACCCCTCTAAAGTTGACGAACCCCGCAAACGTTTTAAGGACCATGATCTGCGAATCTGCACCTGGAATGTTCGCACTCTTTATAGAGAAGGTGCAGTCTTCGCATTGGCAGACGTACTTGAAAAGTACAAGACCGATATTACTGCCATACAGGAAATACGATGGATTGGGAAAGGCGTCACAACAACACCTAAAGGTGACGCACTGTATTATAGCTGCCATGACGTAAAGCATGAGTTTGGTTGTGGATTCGTAGTTAGTCGGAGACTAAAACATCTGGTATCCAGCTTCACCCCAGTGAATGAAAGACTTGCTGCAATTCGAATAAAAGCTAAATTCTTCAACATCAGCTTTATCTGCGCTCATGCTCCCACTGAAGAAAAGGATGAACAGACCAAAGATATATTTTACGAGCGCTTAGAAGAAACATATGACCGTTGCCCTGCCCATGACATTAAAATCATTCTAGGCGATTTTAATGCCAAAATTGGAAAGGAGAATATCTTTGGCCCAACAGTCGGGAAATTCAGTCTCCACAGTCTAACATCTGACAATGGTATGAGACTGATAGACTTTGCAGCTGCAAAAAACATGGTAGTTAGCAGTACCAGATTTAATCATCTCGATATTCATAAGGGCACCTGGCTGTCTCCAGATCAGAAAACAAGAAACCAAATTGATCATGTTGTGATAGATGGAAGACATTCATCGAGCGTGTTGGATGTACGATCGTTCCGAGGCGCAAACATTGATTCGGACCACTACCTTGTTGCAGCAAAGGTACGCACCCGCTTAAACGTAGCAAACAAAGTACGAACAGACACAACACGAAAGTTAGACATCGGTAAGCTGCAATCACAACAGATAGCCACAGCATATTCCACTCAACTAGCCCAATTGCTTAATCAAAGCCCTCCTCATCCCGATAACATATCAGCGCAATGGCAAAGCATTGCCCACTCCATGCAAACAGCCGCAAAATCCATACTTGGATACCAGAGACCTCCACCAAGGAATCCATGGTATGATGAGGAGTGTCGTGCTGCCACCGAAGAGAAAAATGCGGCATATAAGGCTACTTTACAATCCGTAGCAACGCGTAGCGCACGAGAGAGATACAGGGAGAAAAGGAGAGAGGAGAAACGTCTTTTCCGCAGGAAAAAGAGAGAGATGGAAAAGCGGGAGTGTGAAAAAATCGAGATGTACAGGAGCCAGAATGAAGTCCGAAAATTCTACCAAAGAGTCAAGCATCAAACTGATGGCTTTGGTACAGGCACATCCTCCTGTAGAGACCAGCAAGGTAATTTGGTAACTGATACAGATAGTGTACTCAGGATATGGAAAGAACATTTTTCAAATCTGTTGGTATCCAATAGCAGCGAAGACGACGAAGATACCACAGTCCCAATCCCAGAAGATGGTATTGAATGTATACCGCCCAGCCAAGATGAGGTAAAGACAGCAATAAATCGGCTGAAGAATAATAAGGCAGCAGGGGCCGATGGCTTACCAGCCGAGCTGTTCAAAACCGGAGGCGACACGCTGATAAGGTGTATTCATCAGCTAGTTAGCACCATCTGGCAGGAAGAACGAGTACCCGACGATTGGAACCTGAGTATCCTGTGCCCCGTCCACAAGAAGGGAGATAAGACTGTATGCTCTAACTATAGGGGCATAAGTCTACTCCCTATTGCCTACAAGATCGTGTCAGGGATATTGTGCGAACGACTAAAGCCAATGGTCAACGAGATTATTGGACCATACCAATGCGGCTTTAGACCTGGCAAGTCCACCATTGACCAGATATTTACCCTGCGGCAAATCCTGGAGAAGACCCAAGAGATGCAGATCGACACCTACCACCTTTTTGTCGATTATAAAGCAGCCTTCGACAGTCCGCTGCGCTCAAAGGTATTCCAAGCCATGTCTGAATTTGGTATTCCCGCAAAGCTCATCCGGCTTTGTAAAATGACTTTAACTGACACGAGGTCCTCAGTTAAAATAGGAAAGAACCTCTCCGAAGAGTTTGGTACCAAAAGAGGTTTCAGACAAGGAGACAGCCTTTCGTGTGACCTCTTCAACATCCTGCTAGAAAAGGTTATACGAGAGGCAAACGTCAAAAGAAGTGGCACAATCTACACCAACAGTCACATGTTACTTGCTTATGCTGATGATATAGACATCATGGGTCGATCAGTAAAAGAAGTAACTGATACCTTTATAAAGGTCGAAGGAGAATCTGCTAAAGTGGGTCTGGCGGTAAACGGTGAGAAGACCAAGTTGATGGTGTCGACGCGCAATGCGTCCATTGAGCTCGGACCGACTGTGGAAGTTGGTTCCTATAATATTGAGGTAGTAAAAGACTTCGTCTACCTCGGCACCTCCGTCAACACAACAAACGACATCAGTTGTGAAATAAAAAGAAGAATTGTATTGGCCAACAGATGCTACTTTGGATTAAGTAAGCAGTTTAAAAACAAAGCCACATCTCGTCAAACAAAAATAACGCTCTACAAAACACTGATACTACCCGTGCTGATGTATGGCTCCGAAGCCTGGGTACTTGCGCAAGCAGACATGGCAGTGCTTGGTGTGTTTGAGAGAAAAATTCTTCGAAAGATCTATGGACCAATCTGCGTTGACGGTGAATATCGACGTCGCATGAACCACGAGCTGTATCTGCTATACAACGACATGAATATTGTTAAACGTATCGAGATGCAGCGATTGCGTTGGCTAGGCCATATCAAAAGAATGAGCGATGATGAACCCGCTAAAAAGGCGTATGAATACATGCCACATGGCGGTGCACGCAGAATTGGCAGGCCAAGGAATAGATGGCGCAAACAAGTGGATGATGAGATGACAAGGCGCGGTATTCCAGTGTGCAAAGCAACAAATAGAGAGGAATGGAGATCTCTTCTTAGTTCGGCCTATAGAACAAATGTTCTGTAATGGGCCAGCTAAGTAAGTAAGTAAGAATATAATAGGAACTCATGTGAGGAGATTTTTTTGGGGTCAAAATGTTATGTAAATACCCTACGTCACAGATAAAATAACAAAGCGATGCAATTAAATATGATCATAGACCTAGAAACTTGTGATTACCATAGTATATGTAAACAAAAGTTTCTAAGTTTCCATAAGGGTTACAAATGGTATATACACCTTTTCACCAAGGACCATTGGGTCGTCTAGATGGCCAATTGGGAACTGTACTGTAAAGTAGATTGCCCTTTGGCACCTCTACCGTGGAGAGGATTGCACATTGGGCCTCTACTGTAGCGTAGATGACCCATCGGTACCTCTTCTGTAGAGTAGATCGGGACCTCTACTGTAGAGTAGATAGCCCATTGGACCTTTGATGTGAAGTAGATGGCCTATTGGGACCTCTAGTGTTGGGTAGTGCCTCATAGATTTAACATTGGGAATTCTTCTGTAAAGTAGATAGCCCATTGAGACCTCTACTGAAGAGTAGATGGATTAATGGGACCCCTAGATGACCCATGGAGACCTCTTCTGGGTCATCTATTGTAGATCGCCCACTGGGACCTGTAATGTAAAGTAGTTGACCCACTGGGCCCTCTACTGTAGAGTATATGGCCCTATGGTTCCTCTTATGTACTGTAGATGGCCCATTGGGACCTCCACTGTAGAGTAGATGACCTATTGGGACCTGTACTGTAGAGTAGAGTGTTCCATGGGACCTCTACTGCGGAGTATATGACACATTGGAACCTCTACTGTGGAGTATATGGCCTATTGGTCCCTCTACTGTACAGTAGATGGATCATCGGGACCTCCTAGATCGCCCCTGTAAGGCAGATAATAGGCTATCTATTGTAATATGGGTTGGGATCTCTATTGTAAGTAGGTGACACCTTGGGTCGTCTACTGTAGAGTAGATTGTCCCTTGGGTCGTCTACTGTAGAGAAGATGGCCCCTTGGGTCGTGTACTGTAGAGTAGATGGTCCCTTGGGTCGTCTACTGTAGAGTAGATGGCCCCTTGGGTCGTCTACTGTAGAGTAGATGGCCCCTTGTTTCGTCTACTGTAGAGTAGATGGCCCCTTGGGTCGTCTATTGTAGAGTAGATGGCCCTTGGGTCGTCTACTGTAGAGTAGATGCTGTAGAGTAGATGGCCCCATGGGTCGTCTACTGTAGAGTAGATGGTCCCTTGGGTCGTCTACTGTAGAGTAGATGGCCCCTTGGGTCGTCTACTGTAGAGTAGATGGCCCCTTGGGTCTTCTGTAGAGTAGATGGCCCCTTGGGTCGTCTTCTGTAGAGTAGATGACCCCTTGGGTCGTCTTCTGTAGAGTAGATGACCCCTTGGGTCGTCTTCTGTAGAGTAGATGACCCCTTGGTTCGTCTACTGTAGAGTAGATGACCCCTTGGGTCGTCTACTTTAGAGTAGATGACCCCTTGGGTCGTCTACTTTAGAGTAGATGACCCCTTGGGTCGTCTACTTTAGAGTGGATGACCACTTGGGTCGTCTACTGTAGAGTAGATGACCCCTTGGGTCGTCTACTGTAGAGTAGATGGCCCCATGGGTCGTCTACTGTAGAGTAGATGCTGTAGAGTAGATGGCCCCATGGGTCGTCTACTGTAGAGTAGATGGTCCCTTGGGTCGTCTACTCTAGAGTAGATGACCCCTTGGTTGTCTACTGTAGAGTAGATGACCCCTTGGTTGTCTACTGTAGAGTAGATGACCACTTGGGTCGTCTACTGTAGAGTAGATGACCCCTTGGGTCGTCTACTGTAGATGAAGTAGATGGCCCCTTGGGTCGTCTACTGTAGAGTAGATGGCCCCATGGGTCGTCTACTGTAGAGTAGATGCTGTAGAGTAGATGGCCCCATGGGTCGTCTACTGTAGAGTAGATGGTCCCTTAGGTCGTCTACTCTAGAGTAGATGACCCCTTGGTTGTCTACTCTAGAGTAGATGACCCCTTGGTTGTCTACTGTAGAGTAGATGGCCCCTTGGGTCGTCTACTGTAGAGTAGATGGCCCCTTGGGTCGTCTACTGTAGATGAAGTAGATGGCCCCATGGGTCGTCTACTGTAGATGAAGTAGATGGCCCCATGGGTCGTCTACTGTAGAGTAGATGCTGTAGAGTAGATGGCCCCATGGGTCGTCTACTGTAGAGTAGATGCTGTAGAGTAGATGGCCCCATGGGTCGTCTACTGTAGAGTAGATGGCCCCATGGGTCGTCTACTGTAGAGTAGATGGCCCCATGGGTCGTCTACTGTAGAGTAGATGGCCCCATGGGTCGTCTACTGTAGAGTAGATGGCCCCATGGGTCGTCTACTGTAGAGTAGATGGTCCCTTGGGTCGTCTACTGTAGAGTAGATGGTCCCTTGGGTCGTCTACTGTAGAGTAGATGGCCCCACGGGTCGTCTACTGTAGAGTAGATGGTCTCTTGGGTCGTCTACTGTAGAGTAGATGGCCCCTCGGGTCGTCTACTGTAGAGTAGATGGCCCCTTGTTTCGTCTACTGTAGTGTAGATGGCCCCTTGGGTCGTCTACTGTAGAGTAGATGGCCCTTGGGTCGTCTTCTGTAGAGTAGATGGCCCCTTGGGTCGTCTACTGTAGAGTAGATGGCCCCTTGGGTCTTCTGTAGAGTAGATGGCCCCTTGGGTCGTCTACTGTAGAGTAGATGGCCCCTTGGGTCCACTACTGTAGAAATGATGACCCCTTGGGTCGTCTACTGTAGAGTAGATGACCCCTTGGGTCGTCTACTGTGGAGTAGATGACCCCTTGGGTCGTCTTCTGTAGAGTAGATGGCCCTTTGGGGTCGTCTACTGTAGAGTAGATGACCCCTTGTGTCGTCTACTCTAGAGTCGATGATCCCTTGGGTCGTCTACTGTAGAGTAGATAACCCCTTGTGTCATCTCTTGTAGAGTAGAGGGCCCCTTTGGGTCGTCTACTGTAGAGTAGATGACCCCTTGGTTCGTCTACTGTAGAGTAGACTCTAGAGTCGATGATCCCTTGGGTCGTCTACTGTAGAGTAGATAACCCCTTGTGTCATCTCTTGTAGAGTAGAGGGCCCCTTTGGGTCGTCTACTGTAGAGTAGATGACCCCTTGGTTCGTCTACTCTAGAGTAGATGACCCCTTGGTTGTCTACTGTAGAGTAGATGACCCCTTGGTTGTCTACTGTAGAGTAGATGACCCCTTGGGTCGTCTACTGTAGATTAGATAACCCCTTGTGTCATCTCTTGTAGAGTAGATGACCCCTTTGGGTCGTCTACTGTAGAGTAGATAACCCCTTGGGTCATCTCTTGTAGAGTAGATGACCCCTTGTGTCGTGTACTGTAGAGTAGATGGCCCCTTTGGATCGTCTACTGTAGAGTCGATGATCCCTTGGGTCATCTCTTGTAGAGTAGATGACCCCTTGTGTCGTCTACTCTAGAGTCGATGATCCCTTGGGTCGTCTACTGTAGAGTAGATAACCCCTTGTGTCATCTCTTGTAGAGTAGAGGGCCCCTTTGGGTCGTCTACTGTAGATTAGATAACCCCTTGGGTCATCTCTTGTAGAGTAGATGACCCCTTGTGTCGTCTACTGTAGAATAGATGGCCCCTTTGGGTCGTCTACTGTAGAGTAGATAACCCCTTGGGTCATCTCTTGTAGAGTAGATGACCCCTTGTGTCGTCTACTCTAGAGTAGATGACCCCTTGGTTGTCTACTGTAGAGTAGATGACACCTTGGGTCGTCTACTGTAGAGTCGATGATCCCTTGGGTCGTCTACTGCAGATTAGATAACCCCTTGGGTCATCTCTTGTAGAGTAGATGACCCCTTGGGTCGTCTACTGTAGAGTAGATGGCCCCTTTGGGTCGTCTACTGTAGAGTAGATGACCCCTTGGTTCGTCTACTCTAGAGTAGATGACCCCTTGGTTGTCTACTGTAGAGTAGATGATCCCTTGGTTGTCTACTGTAGAGTAGATGACCCCTTGGGTCGTCTACTGTAGAGTAGATGACCCCTTGGTTGTCTACTGTAGAGTAGATGACCCCTTGGGTCGTCTACTGTAGAGTAGATAACCCCTTGTGTCATCTCTTGTAGAGTAGATGACCCCTTTGGGTCGTCTACTGTAGAGTAGATAACCCCTTGGGTCGTCTACTGTAGAGTAGATAACCCCTTGGGTCATCTCTTGTAGAGTAGACGACCCCTTGTGTCGTCTACTGTAGAGTAGATGGCCCCGTTGGGTCGTCTACTGTAGAGTAGATAACCCAATGGGTCATCTCTTGTAGAGTAGATGACCCCTTGGGTCGTCTACTGTTGAGTAGATAACCCCTTGGGTCATCTCTTGTAGAGTAGATGACCCCTTGTGTCGTCTACTGTAGAATAGATGGCCCCTTTGGGTCGTCTACTGTAGAGTAGATAACCCCTTGGGTCATCTCTTGTAGAGTAGATGACCCCTTGTGTCGTCTACTCTAGAGTAGATGACCCCTTGGTTGTCTACTGTAGAGTAGATGACCCCTTGGGTCGTCTACTGTAGAGTATATGATCCCTTGGGTCGTCTACTGCAGATTAGATAACCCCTTGGGTCATCTCTTGTAGAGTAGATGACCCCTTGGGTCGTCTACTGTAGAGTAGATGGCCCCTTTGGGTCGTCTACTGTAGAGTAGATGACCCCTTGGTTCGTCTACTCTAGAGTAGATGACCCCTTGGTTGTCTACTGTAGAGTAGATGATCCCTTGGTTGTCTACTGTAGAGTAGATGACCCCTTGGGTCGTCTACTGTAGAGTAGATGACCCCTTGGTTGTCTACTGTAGAGTAGATGACCCCTTGGGTCGTCTACTGTAGAGTAGATAACCCCTTGTGTCATCTCTTGTAGAGTAGATGACCCCTTTGGGTCGTCTACTGTAGAGTAGATAACCCCTTGGGTCGTCTACTGTAGAGTAGATAACCCCTTGGGTCATCTCTTGTAGAGTAGACGACCCCTTGTGTCGTCTACTGTAGAGTAGATGGCCCCGTTGGGTCGTCTACTGTAGAGTAGATAACCCAATGGGTCATCTCTTGTAGAGTAGATGACCCCTTGGGTCGTCTACTGTTGAGTAGATAACCCCTTGGGTCATCTCTTGTAGAGTAGATGACCCCTTGTGTCGTCTACTGTAGAATAGATGGCCCCTTTGGGTCGTCTACTGTAGAGTAGATAACCCCTTGGGTCATCTCTTGTAGAGTAGATGACCCCTTGTGTCGTCTACTCTAGAGTAGATGACCCCTTGGTTGTCTACTGTAGAGTAGATGACCCCTTGGGTCGTCTACTGTAGAGTATATGATCCCTTGGGTCGTCTACTGCAGATTAGATAACCCCTTGGGTCATCTCTTGTAGAGTAGATGACCCCTTGGGTCGTCTACTGTAGAGTAGATGGCCCCTTTGGGTCGTCTACTGTAGAGTAGATGACCCCTTGGTTCGTCTACTCTAGAGTAGATGACCCCTTGGTTGTCTACTGTAGAGTAGATGATCCCTTGGTTGTCTACTGTAGAGTAGATGACCCCTTGGGTCGTCTACTGTAGAGTAGATGACCCCTTGGTTGTCTACTGTAGAGTAGATGACCCCTTGGGTCGTCTACTGTAGAGTAGATAACCCCTTGTGTCGTCTCTTGTAGAGTAGATGACCCCTTTGGGTCGTCTACTGTAGAGTAGATAACCCCTTGGGTCATCTCTTGTAGAGTAGACGACCCCTTGTGTCGTCTACTGTAGAGTAGATGGCCCCGTTGGGTCGTCTACTGTAGAGTAGATAACCCAATGGGTCATCTCTTGTAGAGTAGATGACCCCTTGGGTCGTCTACTGTTGAGTAGATAACCCCTTGGGTCATCTCTTGTAGAGTAGATGACCCCTTGTGTCGTCTACTGTAGAGTATATGGCCCCTTTGGGTCGTCTACTGTAGAGTAGATGACCCCTTGGGTCGTCTATTTTAGGTTACAATTTAGCTGGGTGCGTAGCACAACTTTGCCTAATTGTAGTGTAACCTCGCAAAAGGTTGAATGATTCGTAGCCTAGCAAAAGGTCGAATTGTTTGGTTAATCCTCCTTTCCTTTTGCAATACTACTCCATCACCATGGCTTCTACTTTGCCTAAGCGACCAACTGATGTGTTGGCTGTTTAAAAATAGGAAGTGTTAACCTTTAGCATTGTTTGGTTACAGCCTCCACTAGTTTTCGTATACTGCCAAGAAGAAAAACAATTTTCCTAAGAGTGTCACTATTCAGAGAGGGTATTCCTCACAATTGGTATTCACTTATTTCCATAATGTACATGTGTGTGCACCATGTGTTGTGGTGGTATTGGTGTCAAATGGAAAACATTTGCAAATGCCAAAGCCCTAAACAAAAAAATCAATTTTTTGTTTAAAACCAAAAAAAAAAAAAAAAAACGCTTTTAAATAGTTTCTTCTAAAAGTTGTTGGTATATTTGTTTGTTTGCTTGTTTCCTTTAGAGATAACAGAGAAAAAAACCTCAGCAATGAAAGAAACGTTAGAAACGTGATCTGGAGACAACGACATCGCAACAAAATAAAACAATCCGATTCCATTCGTTTGAGGTTTTTTCTTCTAACAAACAATTGAATTTCTTTGCAATGTTCGCTGTATGTATGTACGTCCTCCATATCAATGTTAGTTTGTATAATTGTGAAAATGTACAAATTTCCCCAAAACAAAACTTCTTTGTTTTTTTCTATGTTCTCGATGGCCAACATCTGGCTGACATGCTTACAAATAGGTGGAGATTTCTACACAAGAATCCCATTTTAGATGAAAGAAAATAGAGCGATGAAGTGCAAATGTTTTGGTGGGACAACAATGATGAATAAAACGGAACAGAAACATGCAGCCATTTAGGCCAGCAACTAAATTCAATGTTTCTTTTTGCAGTGATGGAATGGAATGCCGTATTAATTCAATTTGGAGAAATTTGACACATTTTCATTTGAAACGATTGATATAGGACACGGATGTGGTTAATGTGTGGTTAGTTAAGTTATTCATGTAAAAAATTGGTTCCTATATCTGGAACACAATTAAGTTCGTATAAGAAATAGTGAAGCGAATGCAGTAAACAATTGTAAACTATTATGTTTTTAACGGGACAATTTTCAATTGTAATTTATAAAGGGTAATTATCCAATTAATATTCATTAACTGTACATATTTTGCTCTCAGGGTTAATTTTTTATTAATATGTTCTAAAGCTATGGTGCCCACCAGCCATTTCCGTTGGGCATCGCACGATTTTTTTGAGCTTTCGGGACATTATAAGAGGAAGCATGGTTTTGCTCACGAAAATCACTATTGTTATAAAAAAAAATATCTCTCGGTTTACCGAATACTGTTTATCCTTGATCTATTGTAAAGTGGCTTTTTCGTCGGCTGGGTTAAGTCCAGTGTCTCAGAATCCACCAAACATTACGAATTACTAGAACTATAAGTTTTTTGAATTAATATTTCTGGGAGCTATGTCCGACCCCACCTAGCGGACATAACGACCAATGGAAGTTATGTTCGTTTTTAAATTTTATACAATTTTTATTTCAAAAGTATACAACTTATATAACTTTAATTTCATATACTTTGTCAGTTCATAATAATGTTTTGGAAATAAATTGCGCTATCCTGTAAGAGGCAGAATACAGAAAGGTCTGTCGAAAAGCCGAAGCATGCGTATTGGACAGAAAGCCGAAATCTCTGTTTGGGACAGAATACCGAAGACCCTGTGTGGGACTGAGAGCCGAAGTCTTAAAAAAATAATTATTAAAAAAAGCATGCATTGACAAAATATTTATTATTGGTCCATGCATTAAGAAATACACGCATTCGACAAATATTTATTAAAAATAAATGCATTAAAAAGTATTTATTAAAACATCCACGCGTTCAACAAATATTTTTTTAAAAAATTATTTAAAAAAAATAATTTTTCAAAAAATAGATTTTTAAAAAATCAATGCCTTCAAAACAATTGTTTCAAAAATCAATTTCTTAAAAAATTATCGTTTTTAAATCAATCTTCAGAAAAATATATTTTTAAAAGTGCATGTCCTAAAAATGTTTAAAAATAAAAATATTAGGAAAAGTCGTGGGAACGTTCGTACAAAAAAACAACATTTCTTAAGAAAATATTTTCTTAAATCATTTTTTATGACAAAATGTATCTTTTAAAATACATAAAAAGAATGAATTTCTTAATTTTGTTAAATTTTTGACAAAATATATAAATCTGAAAAATTATTAAAAAACGATTTCTTAAAAAATTAGTTTTTAAAAAAAAGGTTTACTAAAATTCCACGCCTTGAAAAATTATAAAAAACGATTGTTTAACAAACGTTTTTTAAAAAAAATCAATTTCTTAAAAAATGTTTATTAACAAATCCACGCCGTGAGTACATTCTTAAAAACAATTTATTAAAAAGAAATAGTTTGAAGAAGGATGCATTCTTAAAAAATTATATTTAAAAAATTAATTTCTAAAAAGTGTTTTATTAAAAAACTCACGCCTTGAAAAATTAAAAAAAAAAATAATTTCTTAAAAAAATATTTATTAAAAATCATTTTCTTAAGAAAGTTCAATAAAAAATCGAAGCCTTAAAATTTTTTTTAAAAATTTAAATTTTGAAAAAAATATTATAAAATCTAATTCAAACCAGTAAAAAAGTATCAATCGGCTTTGCCGACAGAGATATACCCTCAGCCTATATGAATCGAAACTTTCATCTACGTACAGAATTTTGTGGCTCTTTTTGGACATTTGAACTTGCCGACAGGATTAAAGTTCAAAATGTTGCGGAGGAGGTATTATGGAAGTTGATCTTATTTTCGATTGATATAGTCACTTTAGTGGGTCATAGTATAAATTTTTGATGAGTATGTCAGGGAGCATGGACTTGTCACGGAAAACATAATCTCGCTGTAAACGGGATCACAACGAACAGCATCGGTATACATTTCCCAAGGATCTTCGAACAGACCCTAAACTACACTTAGACGTAAATGTTGAACTTTTGTGGGGAGGACCGATATGGATTATTTTAGAGGTTAAACTAAATTTGGACAAAATATGAGGAGATCAAAAGTTTGGATCAAATTGTTTCAAGATATATCGTGCATATTATTTTTGTTGAAGGTACCTGAAGGAGTGGGCCGATATAGCTTATCATTGAACTTAAACTAAGTTTGGACAAAATATTATGAAAACCAGAGTTTGCGCAAAATATTTCGAATGCCAAATTTTGGACCGAATCGGCAGATCCGGTCCAGTGTTATCTTGCGCTCCAACCACTCCACACGGTGTCATGGGGTTTTATTTGCTACTTTCAGGCTATTTTCTCAGGAAGTTTGGATAAAACCGGTTCCTCCCTTCAAGAGTTATCGTGCCCACAAATTTCACTGCTCAACAAAATTGGAAAAGTTGAATGTTTCAACCGAGGTTGTTGATGTTTCTAAATGAAATCAGCGAGTTATTTTCAAATCCGGTCGCGGTTTTTCCCCATCAGCTCTTGTTCTTGAGATATAGCTCAAAATCGGTTTATACGAGTTTTACCCAGAATTTCGTTATTTCCGGATACAAACAAATATTTTTTGTGGGGTTTTCGGCACTAATATTTTAAGGAGATGTTGTACGTTCGATACAAACAGTTTTTGAAATAATTATTGTGAGTATATCTCAAGAAAATATAGAAAACATACGACGGACCTTGTAAAAATTGCATATTTTGAGTACTTTACGCTGTGATTACGTCATCGGGAGAAGTCATAGGATCTTCATATGGCATACCGGATATGCTTGGGGTGTCTACTATATAGTCCAGTATTCAAATATTTAATATAAAGTTCATAGCGCCCATGATTCGGCCATTACCTAAAAATCGTCATGAAGACGCTTAAAGAGAAATCATTTACCAGTCATATCATTACCACATAAGCTATTTACTTTTCAATGGCAGTCTTCATGATGATTTTTAGCCAATGGCCGAATCGTGTGCGCTATGAACTTTATATTATATATTTCAATACTGGACTATATAGTAGACACCCTAAGCAATCCGATGACGTAATCACAGCGTAAAGTACTCAAAATATGCAATTTTTACAAGGTCCGTCGTATGTTTTCTATATTTTCTTGAGATATATTCACAGTAATAATTTCAAAAACTGTTTGTATCGAACGTACAACATCTCCTTAATATATTAGTGCCGAAAAACCCACAAAAAATATTTATTTGTATCCGGAAATAACGAAATTCTGGGTAAAACTCGTAAAAACCGATTTTGAGCTATATCTCAAGAACAAGAGCTGATGGGGGAAAACCGCGATCGGATTTGAAAATAACTCGCCGATTTCACTTAGAAACAACAACAACTTCGGTTGAAACAAATGTCGTGTTGACCAGTGTTTTCGGAACATTTTGGAACTTTTGTGAGGGAGGTACCGGAAGGAGTGGACCGATATAGCTCATCTTCGAATTTGAACTAAGTTTGGACAAAATATTACGAAAGCCAAAATTTTAACCGAATCGGTTCATCCGTTCAAGAGTTATCGTGCGCACCAGCCAGCCAGACAGACAGACGGACGGACCAGGGTTTCGGAGTCGGAGTCGGAGTCTACGAGTCGGAGTCGAGCAATTTTGCTGGAGTCGGAGTCGGAGTCTGAGTCGAAAAAAATAACTCGACTCCGACTCCGGGCAAAATTTTTTCCACGTTATAGAAATATAACATTAAATTTGGAACAAGAAAATTTTTTTATAAATATTTTTTTTATTTTAAAAGAAATGTATAAGAAACCATATATGCAAACGGTATATTATACTAAGTTAAGGGTAATTCACAGGATAGTTACTATCCTCTGAAGTGTAGCCTATTAATTCCTATTTTGTTGATCCAATTGATTCTTTAAAGTTCTATGACAATCGAATTAAGATTGGATCTATAACCTCTTTAACCTCTTTCGTCAGAAGTCTTACTGCTCTTCTCACAAAGGTCTATTGGTATTCTCATCTAGTTTTTTATGAGAAGTCATCCTCGTCTTCTATTAAAGACATTGTGGTCTCTATGGGAAATCTAACTGAATACCCTGTGACACAAAATGGAATTCAAGATCTAGGGGTGGAAAATTCCTTTTCGGAATGAAAGTCCCAGTTGAGAACCCCAAATGTTCCTATAGCTGAAATTTCCGAGTTATGACATGATGAATTGTTTCATTGACCCCCATCAATCATTGAGAAAATAGCTTTATATCTCTGTTTGGAGATATTGTTTCATCATTTTTGGATGACATGTTTTCAGTTAAATATAATAAGGAACCTTTCTGTCGAATATGCTATCCTTCTAGCTCAGTTCCTTCCATGTCCTTTTTGTTCTTGAACTCAAAAAGTAAAACAAAATGAAATTTTCTACAGGTTTCCCATATCCAAGAAATCGATAATGTAACTTTTTCATTGTCCTTTATCAGTTTTACCCGTTACTTTCTCAAAAAAACTTATGTTTATGTACTTCGGTAAATTTTGCATAATATATTAACTATATATGAAATTCGGATGGTTACGCTACTGAATTAGGGCATCATAAATTCGTTGTTGGTTAACGACAGATTCATCCCGCCATAACTCAGAAGTCTGACAAACGGCGAAACTTTCTTCTAGGATTCATTATATACTCGATGAGGGCTTTAGATGTAGACATTTAAATAACCGGATCTGTCCGCCAGGAACAGATATAGTTCATTTGTATCCGAGAAATACATAATCATAGAGTTTTCATGAGAAAGGATCGGGTAAAAGTGATAAAGGGCATTGAGAACATGGTAATATCGATTTCTTGTCCAAGTGGACCGACCCTACATAAAATTTTCCTAGCAACATTTTTGTAGTATATTTTCATGCACGAAATGTCATCGTGTGCTAAATTTTCAGTTTCAGAAAACATCCATCTGCCTACGTGCTGGGTAGAATACACACTATATATCAAATATTTCAATAAAATTATGAACTCCACACCAAGTTCCAAATGTGAGCGCTGCATTTTGGATTAAGGGGTGATCCCTACTTATAAATTGCAGAAAAAAGTAGAATGAATAAATATCATAGAATAGGTTGTCAAATTTTTAAGTCGATCGGAACAATATTGCCTTAGTGTGAGCGTTGGATGGGAACAATTAATTTTATTTTGTATGCAGCATATAAACTGTGCTTTTCTCAAAATCGGCCACAAAAAATGTGACAATTGTTTTATTAGTTTTCGAGCTAGAGTTGGCACCGCACAATGCTTTAATAAAAACAGGGTTTCGTAAACGGCCTCAAAACTTCGTAATATCTTTCTCTTCCAGATGAAGAAAAAAATCTGCCAAAAAGTTACGTAGTTTTCTCGAAAAAAATCATGAAAAAGGACTTTTATTGAGCTTTACAACTGGGGTTCTCCTTTTGAGGTTAAGCACACTAAAATGTTGGCTTACATCCAGTTTGAAACTTATAATTTTATTGCATAAAGTCCTTATGATTTATATTGCTCCTTCATTTTCACATATTTTGAAAGCTTATCGATTTTCTCACGCGGAGGAATTCCGTCCAGAATATACTCGTGCAAAAAAGGAAAACCGGAAAATAGTTCTAACTTTGCTATTTTTCAATGTAAGATTCGGCAGAAACAATATTGATATGTTCGAATGTATTCGAACGAATGTCCTTTCTAATGAATGTGTAAGGAAAAACTAACATATTAACCTATATAGGCCAAAATATAGGAAAAAGTTAACAATTTGTGCAAATTTTATTCATTTTTAGTGGTATAGGAATTTACTCTCGGAGTCGACCCGGAGTCGGAGTCGGAGCCGGAGTCGTGAAAAAAACTCGTCTGGAGTCGGAGTCGAGCCAAAAATACCTCGACTCTGAAACCCTGGGACGGACATTGCTAAATCAACTCCAAATTGTCTGAAACACATTTCGTCCAAACATACTTAGGGTCTAAAACCATTATTTCGATGAGGCACATTTTGCCCGTATGAAAGTGTATATCAGGAATATTGTCAATTATTTCATATTCCATTTCAGAAAAAAGGATAATTTTATTTCGCGCTACATCAACGATTTTTAATATGTAGGTTAAGAAGAAAATGTTCAGTACGAATCTGGTCGCGAGCCAATTTTTGGTTGTTGCGGACAAAAGTTATGGCGCTTTCATTTCGCTTTTTAAGAAAGAAAATATTATAAAAACACTAATTATTTTAATGAGCACAATTGTTACAAAAAAGTTCTCTCGAAGTGACTTCAGCGAGTAGATTGCATAATACCTGCAAAATGTTACACAGAATTCGCGGAATGTACATAAAATTGATAAATTATTGAATATAAGTCAACTTTTTCAAAATTAAGGCCAATTTAGTGGTCATAAAATTACACAAAAATTTGTTGTGGATCTAAACTTCATGGCGAATCAAATGAGACTACAATCATACAGATTGGTGTTATAGTTTCGATGTCACAGCCAAAATAAACACATATTTTGGTCAAAAAAATAATTTTTTGTTTGAAAAAATATTTCTTCACATGCATTATGTAGTAAAAACAAGTAAGAACAGACTATAGTCGGACGGGGCCGACCATGTGATACCCTATACCACTATCCCTGTGCACTAGCTTTCCGGGCTAGCTGTTATAAGATGTGCATTAGAAATTTTACCAATTTTCACACAAAAGTTTTGATCAATTTAACCCGCTAAATATTATCCGATCATACCGTTGACTTGCACGCTACTTCTTCATCTCAAACCAAAACTACGTTTAAAATTTCGCGCCGATCGGACTATTATTGCGACCTACAGAGCGGCTACAAAATCGAGCAAAAATTTTGTTTTTGGTCCATTTCATCCCTTTAACATTTCACGATCATCGCCAAAAACTAATCAGTTCTATTCTGGTCCAAACCCGACCTCCATACTAAATTTCGTGACAATCGGTCCATAATTGCGGCCTCTAGCTTGATTACAATTTTTAATGGACGGACAGACGGACGGACGGACGGACGGACACACATCGCTAAATCGCTTTATCTCGTCGAGATATGAAGTTTGGTATACCACATGAGGGGTCTACGACGAATATTTCGCGGCGTTACATGAATTTTTGGGAAAACAAACTTATTATACCCTTTTCCACATTGTGGTATAGGGTATAAATATTGTAAAAATCTATAGGAATACTTCCTTCATTTTGCTTAAATCTCCCAATAAAATAGACGGATTTTACTTTATTGACATTCATATTAAAGCTTTCCCATTAGGGAAGGTAATTGGGTTGATGAGGATATATCTCAAAGCCTCTGAAATGGAAACAGAAGTCAAATAACCTATTTTAATTTATATGCATTTTAAAATACGTGTAAATCGCGTAATTATTAAAATCATTTTGTCCGCATGCGATTTTCATGTACAGCAAGACTATATCTTTTAATTTATATATATTTTTCGAAATTTACATTGGAGGCTAAGATGTAGCATCGGCTGCATCCTAGCATTAAAAAACCTATAAAATATCTCTAATTTGTGCAAAGTGCATACAATTTTTGTCCGCATCCGATTTCAGTGTTCACCATGAAAATCTATATCGATATATATCTATTTCAAAGCGATCAATCAAGAACCGTGGATGTAGCATCACACACTATTTTTTGGGATAAAATGAATGTAGTTCCCTTTTCAGTGAAGTTTTCAAATCTCTGTTTCCGCTAAAACGAAGATGTTGTACTAGTTTATTCATTGCATTGGAAACGACCCGTAGAAAACGCGATAAAATACGCGATATTTTCAAAAACAATTTTAGGTGATTTTTCTACTTTGGAATTTCTCGTAACTCGCGTTATAGTAGATGGATTTTCACGGGGAATGATTTATTGGATCAGGAACGTAAAAAACTAAAATGTGCAATCAAGTACGAAGAAATCGAATAACAATTGTTAATATTAGGCCCGAAAAATATGATTTTTAGAAAAATGTTCGCACAAAATTTTCGCATTTGGATGCAGATTTCTATGAAGCTGCGCAGACTACATTCACAATATTCCTATCAAATAACTCAGAATCGCAAGTACTACACTCCTATATATGATTTTTATAAAAACCTGTTTGCGGAATGAAATTAGAAGAAAATTTCAAAAAACACTGTAAATCTGGCTTCAAAATGTCAGCATCATTTAATGGTAGAAACAGACGAAATTTTGAAAAGTAATACATTAGTGAGATGATCCTTATTTAGTTTGCTTCTGCTTTTTCTTTGACAGGAAACGCGAGAGAAGTGTGGTTTACTCACAAAGAGAGATATAACAATAAAAGACATGGTGGCTTCAACCCATTTTCACCAATTTTTTAACATAAATATAGTCACAGCTTCCTTGCAAATTATCTTTTGAGGCCAATACTTTTTGCCACGTCCAAAAACATTTCATTTTATCCAAAAGTATTTAATTTGTATAATATACAATCACGAGTCGCGTGTTCTAAAAGGGTAAACCTTGGCTTCAGCTATGTTAAATTTTCAAAAATATTGGTGATATACCCTTTCTAGACTAAAGGCTGAGGGTATAAAAACGGAAATCGACAACACATTGAGTAGTCTGAATTTATTCAACACAAGCATACAATTCACTCATGAAATGGAGAGCAATGAAAACCTACCATATTTGGACGAAATAGTAATCAGACAAGGAAAATAATCTTAAGTTGGATTGGTACCAAAAACCAACATCATCTGGACGATTGATCAACTTTTATTCTAAGCATCCTCGACGTGACGAACAATTTCACCCAAAGAACGAACAGAAAATACGTCATATATTAAGCCAAAATGACTTCCTATCCAGACCCATTGTGGATCTAATCAAGAATGCCAAATCAAACCGTAAAAAGGAACCAAAGCAAGATAAACTGTATAAAACCGTCACATACATCCCGGGATTTTCAGAGAGACTTCGCAAATCGAATATTTACAATAAGGATCAATTTCAAAAAGCATTAAAATCCAATAATAAAGTCGACATTATGTTTAGTAAAAAAAATCTAAAATTAAGAAAGAAGACAAGTACAATGCGGTATATTAAATAACATGTAATGGGGATGGAATTGATTTATGCCAAAAAGTATATGCCGAAACGACTAAAACAAAACTAAAATCTAGACTTTCCGGACACAAATCGGATCAAAAAACTGACAAACCTCTTGAACAAAAGACAGCGCTTGCAGCTCATTGCACATTAACAGAACACAAACCAGACTGTAATAATGTTGACATACTAGCACAAGGAAATAACTGTAAGAGACGATTCACATTAGAAATGTTACACATAATAAATGTACCTAACGAAAAACGAATTAATTATAAGACTGACACAGACCACTGTGCTCACATTTATAGAAACGTAGTTCATAAACACAGACGTAAGAAAGCTCAGTTTGATGGTGACATTAGAATCGAATAGCCGCATTTCTCTCTAAAACATGTAATTTATCATTATACCCTCCACCATATGGATAAATTTGTCATTCCGTTTGTAACACATCGAAATATTCGTCGGAGACCCTATAAAGTATATATATTATTGATCAGCATAAAATTCTATGTCGATTTGATCCGTCTGTCTGTTGAAATCAAGATACAGCTCGCAATTTTAAAGATAGAAAGTCAAAATTTGGTACAGAAGTTTTTATTACTTGGATGGTTGGTATTGAAAATGGGATATATCGGTCCACGTTTTGATATAGCCCCCATAGAACGGTATCTCCCGATTTTCGGTATTTTTATAGTTTTAGCTTCATTATCCTACCAAAATGGCTGAAATTTGGTACGTAGTCTTCTTTAGGGGCATAAAAATTTCCCCCAGAAATTTGTCGGTATCGGTCCACACCTTCATATAGCCCCCATCGACCGGTACCTCCCGATTTTCGGTATTTTTAAGGTTTTAGCTTCATTATCCTACCAAAATGGCTGAAATTTGGTACGTAGTCTTCTTTAGGGGTATAAAACTTTCTTCCTGAATTTTGTCGGTATCCGTGAACACCTTCATATAGCCCCCATAGAACGGTACCTCCCGACTTTTGGTATTTTGAAGGTTTTTGCTTCATTGTCACACCGAAATGGCTGAAATTTGGTACGTAGTCTTCTTTAGGGGTATAAAACTTTCCTCCTGAATTTTGTCGGTATCCGTGAACACCTTCATATAGCCCCCATAGAACGGTACCTCCCGACTTTTGGTATTTTGAAGGTTTTTGCTTCATTGTCACACCGAAATGGCTGAAATTTGGTACTTAGTCTACGTTGGTGGTATAAAACTTTCGCGCAGAACTTTGTCGGTATCGGTCCATGCCTTCATATAGCCCCCATAGAACGGTACCTCCAGATTTTCGGTATTTTGAACGTTGTGGCCTCAATATTCCACCGAAATGGCTGAAATTTGGTATTTAGACTTCGTTGGGGATACTCAAACTTCCCCTTTAAATCTGTCGGTATAGGTCCACGCCTTCATATAGCTCCCATAGAAAGGTACCTCCCGGTTTTTCGTATTTTGAAGGTTGTGTCTTCAATATTCCACCAAAATGGCTGAAATTTGGTATTTAGTCTTCAATGTGATATAAAACTGTTCGCCAGAAATATGTCTGTACAGGTCCACGTTTTCATATTGCCCCATTTCTGACTAGAATTCGTCGGTATAGGTCCACGTTTCGATATAGCCCCCATAGAACGGTACCTCCCGATTTTCGTAATACTGAAAATTGTGACGTCAATATCCAACCGAAATGGCTGAAATTCGTTATTTCGTCTTCCAAGAGTTATAAAATATTCCAGAAGAGTATTATCAGTATAGGTCTACGGTCCTGTTTATGTATGTCGATAAGAAAACGAATGCGGAAGAAAAACTACCAAATTTGAGTGTGTATTTCAAATTTGTTTTTTGTTTTGAAGCAAAAGCAAATGAAATAATATTTCAAAAACTAAAGTTTGGGTGTCTTTCATGCGCACACATTTTCGTTTCGAAATACATAAACTGGGGGTCTGTCTTCCTATATCCCCATAGAAGCGTACTTCTTGATTTTCGGTATTTTTTAAGTTTTAGCCACATTCTCTTACCGAAATATAGGAAATTTGGTATTTAGTCTTCTTTGAGCCTAAAAACTTTCAGTCAGGAATTGGTCGGTATAGATCGACGTTTTGAAATAGCCCTCATAGAATGGTGCCTCACATTGTTTTACCGAAATTGCTGAAATTTAGTATTAAGTCTTCTTCATACACGAAAGGAAACTAATTATTCCATTTTCCTTCAATACAACTTGTGGTGGAGGGTATAACAAGTTCGGTCCGGCCGAACCTAACGCCGTTCTTGCTTGTTTTTGTTTTAAATGTATAATTATTGTTAAATTAATTTGTAACTTGTGTTTTTACAATAGATCCCTGAAGGTGATAATCGATATATCGGATAGTAAAGGTTTAAAACAATAAAAACTTAGTTTTTTAATGACCTAAAGCTAAACAATAATAAAAATCAAAATGTAAATCTCATCTGGTCAACTATCCACAACAACAATACTGAAAATAATGTTTATTAAAACATCCACGTCTTCAACAAATATTATTTAAGAAATAATAAAAAAAAATTAGTTTTTCAAAAAATGGATTTTTTAAAAATCAATGCCTTCAAAACAATTTTTTTGGTTTTCAAGCTATAGTATATCCTGCCTATTTTTTAAACTATATTAAAAGAATGAATTTCTTAGTTTTGTTAAATTAGTTTTTGACAAAATATATAAATCCACGTCTGGAAAATATTAAACAACGATTTCTTAAAAAAAAATTAATTTTTGAACAAAAGGTTTATTTAACAAGTAAAAAAGTATCAGTAGGCTTTGCCGACAGAGATATACCCTCAGCCCATGTGAATTTAAGCTTTCATCTACGGACAGATCGAATGTATTTAGGGTAACTAAGTTTGGAAAAAATATGGCGAAGGCCAGCTTTTGGACCAACTCGGTTGATCAGTACGAGATTTATCGTGCTCTTTCGCTACTACATATGGTGCCATAGGGGTTTTTACACCTTTCGGGCTGTTTTCTCAAGAAGTGTGGACTTGCCCCTGAAAAAAATTTTACTCTCGTAATTGAGGCTGCGAATGCAGGTTGCTTCAACAAAAATCAATGTGATTCGAGAACATGTCTTAAAGTAAAGTTATCCGAAATTTTGTGTGGGAAGTACCCGAACCATATCCGAACCATGCTCTATATCTGGTTGATATATTAGGATGTGTAAAGTATGGACCAAATCGGTCACTCCCATCAAGAGTTATCGTGCGCACAATTTTTTCGAACATTTTTGAACTTTTGTGGGGGAGGTAGCTGAAGGAGTGAACCGATATGGCTTATATTCGAACTTAAAGTATATTTTCAAAAAATATTATGAACGCCAAATTATGGACCGAATCGGCAGATCCTTTCGAGAGTTATCTTGAGGTCCACACGGCGTCACAGGTTTTTTTGATGATGAAACTTGTACCGTCGTATGGGTGGAAGTAAATACAAGTTGCTACAACAAAAAACGAAGCGATTCAAGAACAGGTCCCAAACTTAACTTCTATGAAATTTTATGTGCGAGGTACCCGAAGGAGTGAACCGATTGAATGCATGTTTGAACCTCATCTAGTAGTCTAGTAGAAATTTCACGATGTGCAAAGTATGGACCAAATCGGTTACTCCCTAGAAGAGTAATCGGACGCACAAATTTTCCGAACATTTTCAAACTTTTGTGGGGGAGGTACTGGAAGGAGTGGACCAATACAACCCATCTTCGAACTTAAACTAAGTTTGGACGAAATATTGCGAAAGCCAAACTTTGACTGAATCGGTTGATCCGTTCGCTCCAGTCAGACAGACGGACGGACATTGCTCAATCGTCCATTATTTCGTTAGCATAAATGTTGAGGTTATAAAAATGGTAGATGAAGAAATGTTTTTTTAACTCACGTTTATTGGTCGGATGGTGGATGAAATTTTTTTTAAAAAATCCAAGTTTCGAAAGATGTTAAAAAATCAAATTCTTGAAAGATGTTTAATTTTAAATTCACTCGTTAAAAAACAAATCAAATTCGTAAAATGCAAAGTGTCCAATTTTCCGAATAACCTGGCCAAAAATCGGAAAAAATGTTTATCAATTTACACTAAATAGGGTTAAATATTGTTTGTAGGATACCAGTTATGAAAATATATATACGTTTCTTGTTTAGGAAGTGGGTATAAAATCAGGTCAAAATGACCCTCTTTGGAATTTTTTGTCTTAATATTTTAGTTGTTTATACAAATATTATAATATCCAAAATAAACAACGGATTTTAAATATTTTTTTGTTGTTGCAATTTCAATGAAAGATATGTGAAACGCATTTAAGATGTTCAGTTTCGCCAATGAAGTGTGCGTTCTTTAATAACACTGTGATACAAAAGTGGACAAAATTTTTTTGCAGGGGTTCTGATGCATAGATTCGGTATTGTCGGAGTCCATGGAAGACGAAAATACCCTTGGTTTCTTTGGGTCACTTCGTTTTTTGATTTCATAACGGAAAATGTAGTGAAAAACGGTGTTTCTGGGATTTTCAACTTAAAACGGACATAACTTCTTTTTTCCACAACGGATATTTACAGATTATTTTTTATACAAAAGGTGAGAATCATGTCTTTCGAACAAGTCCATGGAAGACGAAAATACCTTTGGTTTCTTTGGGTCACTTCGTTTTTTGATTTTATAACGGTAAATGTAGTGAAAAACGGGGTTTCTTGGATTTTCAACTTTAAACGGACATAACTTCTTTTTTCCACAATGGACATTTACAACTTATTTTTTATTTAAAAGGTGAATATCATGGCTTTCGAAAAAGCCATAATTTTTAAAAATCGGGTAAGAACTGGTTAAGTTATAGTGATTTAAGTGTGACAAAAACGCATTAAAAAACAGGAAATGCTTTTCCTGGTGCTCTAGGCTGCGTAGAAGACACCAAACTGCATAATTATTTACTTTTACCAAGAAGGAAATTTAGTTAGCTTTACAAAATGGGGAAAACCAATGAAATCGGTTGAAAAATGCGTGAGTTATGCCATATTTAGTGTTTTAACTTCTTGGCGTTTCCTTTATAAAATATTGGTACTTTGTGCGTAATTATTAAGTAGACAAATTCAAATTATAATCACACGCACCAAGGTACCAACTTTTATAAAGGAAACCCCAAAAAGTTAAAACACAAAAAATGCCATAACTCACGCATTTTTCAACCGATTTTATTGGTTTTCCCCATTTTTCCATTGTGGAAAAAAGAAGTTATGTCCGTTTAAAGTTGAAAATCCAAGAAACCCCGTTTTTCACTACATTTACCATTATAAAATCAAATAAGTATGTAATTAAAAAAAAATTAAGTAACAGTGTTTTATTTATAAATGCACTTAAAAGTAGAAAATAATTTTGATGATGGAATCTCTCAAATAAAACGCTTGCCGTTCAATTTTATCACAAGTTTTAATTTAAATGCAAGCGTTTTATTTGAGAGATTTCATCATCAAAATTATTTTCTACTTTTAAGTGCATTTATAAATAAAACACTGTTACTTAATTTTTTTTAATTACATACTTATTTTCTAGCTTTTAGTGCATTTAAAAATAGAATACTGAAACTTAGTAATTTTATAATTATTTTGAATTTTTTTGTAAATACATTTTTTAAGATTTTAAATTTTATTTGTATATACTTGAGATTATAAATGATATTTAATGATGGTGCCCATATAGCGGTACCACCCGATTTAAGTTCTTTTGAGGATTTTGTCTTCGAGTTCCCAGTTGTACAGAAACGTCCCCACCAAAATTGTGTACATGGGTCAGATTTTGAAATAAGTATTTATTTTTTGACCGTTTGTGTGCTTGTGTGTGTGGATGTGTGTAGTAGTGAACAAGTTAGACTGAATGTGGAAAAGGCAAGTTGAGAAGGGGAAGTTCGGAGAAGGTTGTTTGGAAGTTCGGAGGGGGGTGGAAGTTCCTAACATCCACCTTCACAACACCACCCCTTCGAACAACCTCCACCGATCTTCCGAACACCTCATTCCAACTTCCGCAAAATCTCCTTCGGACAACCTCATCCGAACTTTCAAACAAACTCCTTGGAACTTCCGAACAACATTCATATTAACTCCTAACAACTTACACCGAACCACCGAAAAACCACTGCCGAACTACCTCCTCCGAACTTTCCCCTCTCAACATGCTCTTTCAATTTTCAACGGAACACCATAACCAATTTAGGCCGAAAATGTAGATACAAACTTCAACATGCCTGAAATTGGGTGGTACCATTTATAGGGGCTATATCAAAACCTGGACCTATGTCACAATTTTTGGTGGAGAAATTTCTGTACCACTGGGATCTCCAAATTGATAAAAATGATAAGATAAAATCCATAAAACACTTGAAATCGGGCGGTACCGCTATATGGGGGCTACACCAAAACCTGGACCTATGTCCATAATTTTTAATGGGTACGTTTCTGTACCTAGTTGTCAAAAAGCAGCCAATATGGGCTTCAAATGACGATAAAATACCTTAAATTGAGTGGTACCGCTGGATGGGAGCTACAGGAAAAAATGGACCCATATTGATTTTGGTTTCAAATTCATGTATTGTCATCGAAATCTGAAAAGTGTACAAAATTTTAGTTCGATTGGTATACTACAACTGTGTGAAAAATTAGTTGCCAGATTTGAAAAGCAAATTAGATAAAACAAGTGAGCCAAGGCTACAGTCGGGTCGGGGCCGACTATGTGATACCCTACACCACTTCCCCTGTGCATAAGCTTTTGACTGGTAAAATTCAAAATATTAAAATTGGGATAGCTTAGCGCATTTGCTCTGAATGTCTTCATTAATACAGGTCAATTTTATTGAAACGCGTTTAAGTGCATCGTCAGAATAACTCAAATAAAAAAATAGAAAAGTGGGATGTATGCCAACCATCAACCATCACATTCCGACCCCTGAATAATATCCGACCATTACCAAAATCAATAGGTTTATTCCTCTGTGGGACCCCCATTAACACCCAAAATTTCGTGACGATCCAATCAAAATTACGACGTGTAGCGTGATTACAAAAAATTAAAAAATAGGACGTATTACCGACTATTGCTATATCTCCGTTATTTAACCACATATGCCAACATGCTTTACATCATTGTAAAGATGGGATTTTCTACTTTCATAGTCGGACTTTGCTTTTGGAAGGTCCCCAACCAATGCCGAGCTATTCGTCATTATTATTAAAATCGCAAAAATGAGAAGTTGTGTTTCAATAGCGGCTATTGCGATATCTTCATTGTTTTACCACCTACGACAACCTACGTTACATCGTTGCAAAGGCGATATTTTCTACTTTCATCAGCAGGTTTTGCTTTTGATATACCCCTTATAGAAGAGGAGATATTCGCTTTGAAATAAAACGTTGACTTTTTCTCCAAATAAGTTGTTTGCCCATTCCGACCCCTGAATATTATCCGACCATCACCAAAATCAATAGTAGGACTCCCATTAACCCCCAAAATTTCGTGACGATCCGATCAAAATTGCAACCTGTAGCGTGATTACAAAAAATGGAAAAATGGGATGTATTAACGACTATTGCGATATCTCCTTTATTTGGCCACCTACGCCAACCTACTTTGCATCATTGTAAAGATGGGATTTTCTACTTTCATCGTCAGACTTTGTTTTTGGAAGGTCCCCAACCAAAGCTGTCATATTCGTCATTATTATTAAAACCGCAAAAAGAAAAGTTGTGTTCTATTAGCAGCTATTGCGATATCTTCGTTGTTTGACCACCTACGACAACCTACTTTACATCGTTGCAAAGGCGATATTTTCTACTTTCATTAGCAGGTTTTGCTTTTGGCATACCCCCTATATAAGCTGAGATATTCGGTTTGAAAAAACATTGTCTTTTTCTCCAAAAAAGTTTTTTGCCCATTTCGACCCCTAAATATTATCCGACCATCACCAAAAACAGTAGGCTTCTTCCCCTCCGGGACCCTCATCAACATCCAAAATTTGGTGACGATCCGATCAAAATTGCGACCTGTAGCGTGATTACAAGGTTTAGATGGACAGACGGACAGACGGACGGACGGACGGACTGACGGACGGACACACATAGCCAGATCGACTCAGCTCGTCGAGACATTCATTTTGGTATATATAAGTATGGGTCTACGACCATTATTTCGATGCGTTACAAACTTTTTGGCCAAAACCAACTTATAATACCCTCCCCACATAGTGGTGTAGGGTATAAAAACTGTAAAACAGTGTAAAAATGGACCAATATTGGTTTTGATTTCATATTCATGTATTGTCATCCAAATCTAAAAAGTTTGCAAAGTTTTAGTTCGATTGGTCAACTGCAACTGTGTGGGAAATGAGTTACCAGATTTGAAAAGCAAAATACCGGAAATCGGGTGGTACCGTTATATGGGAGCTATAGGAAAAAATGGACCCATATTGATTTTGGTTTCATATTCACGTATTGTCATCTAAATCTGAAAAGTGTGCAAAGTTTTACTTCGATTGGTCAACTGCAACCGCTTTAAAAATCAGTTACAAAATTTGAAAAGGGGGTTAAGTTAGACACCTTAAAAACACTGTAAGAATGGTCCAATATTGGTTTTGATTTCATATTCATGTATTGTCATCCAATTCTGAAATGTGTGCAAATTTTAAGTTCGATTGGTCAACTGCAATTGTGTGAAAAATGAGTTACCAGATTTGAACTAAACACACACCAAGGCAAGTCAAATAAAACACTGTAAAAACGAAGTGACCCAAAGAAACCAAAGGTATTTTCGTCTTCCATGGACTCCCACAATACCGAATTTATGCATCAGAACCCCTGCAAATTTTCACTGTAGCACAGTGTAATTGATCTCCGTACTTATTGATTTTTGTCAAGGTCCATTTTGACAATAAATGATGAAAAAAAAGCTGCTGAAAAAGCTGCGTTGGTTGTAATATTAAAAAATTGGAAAAATGTGTTGAAGTAAACATGTTTTTTTGTGTTCTTTTTTTGATTTCTGGCCAAACCACGCAAAATTCGAACCTGTGCTCAAAGAATGAACTAAACAATACCCCTTGGGAAACATGGTTCTAGTGTATGACTTTTCGATATATACACTGCATCCCCCTAAAATCGATGCTGACATTTCGAAGTTTTGATTTCAGGGTTTTTTGAATTTTTCTTATAATTAGAGGGTGCAACTAGATAATAATCCAAACTAGCTTATAGGATTGTAGAACTCGCGATTCCACGTCGTTCGATGTATATCTCATGAGTGTGCTCCGTACAGCTTCCTGGTGATAGGAGTCCAAAGGCGAAAATTTGGTGCGTAAATTTTCTGAAAACCCCTATTTTTTGGTTTTAAAATTTACAACTGTCGTACAGGTACCCCTGAACCCCGCTTGATTTTAGTTTTTTTACGTGCCGGATCTAATGAGCTTTTCCGCGGTCGAATCCATCCACTAAAACGCCGGATATAGATACCTTGAAAGTAGGAAAATCTGCAAAAATATATTTTGAAAATTCCGCGAATTGAACCGCGATTCTTTTGATTATTTTTACATAAATGTAATCCCTTATACGCGATTATAATATTTGCCAAAAATGTGTGTCACAAATTACAAAGATTCAGGAGTAATATCCCTATTTATCCCAAAATAGAATGCGGTGACACATCCGCAGTTCTTGACGAATCTGTCTAAAATAATTTATATTGACGTATTTTTAATAGGGGGCCATTGAAATCGGATGCACCTTATAATCATATGCACATCGCGTAATTTTTGCCCACTTGAAGGTTTTTTGAATAGTAAGATGCGACTGATGGCACACTTTGGCCGCTGAATGAAACATGGGAAAATCCATGCATATTGATAGACATGGACTCCCTGTATCCGAAAAGCACATGCACCTCAACCGATTTAAACCAATTCGCGAATTATACGGTTTTTAACTTCTATGTTTTTTCTTTGATTGTAATTTCAATATTACTCTCTACTTCTTATTTCTATTGCTTATCACAGAAAGCAAATATACTTTCACGATGACTAATTACTTTTCTCGTAGAAGTTTGAGAAGAAAACTTCAGGATTTGGATCGAAATTTAGCAAAATAATAGAATAACTCCCAACATTTATTTTTCAAATTTTTCGTATTTAACCAAAAATATGTTTTTGAAATAATTTCCAACAATAAGTTTCCGTTCTTTGTTGTTGCTGTAATAAGCAAGTTATAAACGCAATCTTTATAATTTTGGTCTCACATTTTTCTACGCGTTGTCTAGATTCTGTACGTATTTTTTAATTATTTTTTTAGAGACTTTTTGGACTCTGATTTAGAATAAATAAAATTTATTCCAAGATTTCTTCAATATTTTTTGATTTTCCGCGAAAATAAAAATAAATTTAGCAACTATTTTAGCATCTACGGATAGATATCAAATGCTGCTAACGATTCATATATACATGTTCTTATTACAACACAATAGGAATTTTTAAATATTTTTTCTTTACAAGAGAGTAAAACCGCATATAACTTTTGAGTGCAGCATCCTATTTTGTGAACGCGAACAGATTTGAAACCACGATTTTTTTTCGTAACCCATGTACCAAAAATGGCGGATGTGCTCGCCAAAAAAGTTTTTAATTTTTTTTCTATGTAATTGTAAAGGAAATTTGAAATTTACCATATATGTACATATTTTCGTAAATTCAGAATGTCAGAATAGAGTTTTGATGTATTCTAGAACCTATAGTAAAATTGTATGGCGAACGAATTTCTAGAATAGTTCGATCCATTTTATAGGAGATTTTAAGGATTTGTGGAGAAAGGAACCAAAAATACCCTTTTGTGAGACTCACTTGGATTTTTGGCAAAATTGGTACAGACATTTCCTTGGTAAGTAATGCAAATAGAGATGTCATTTCTTGGGTGACTTATAGTGAAATTTAGTGGAAAACATGTTTGTCCTTGACGCCAGCCTTCTAGAATAATGTTTTGCATGACAATTACATGAAGTACGACCTTAACGTGTGTTTAATTGTGCATATTTCTGGAGTTTAGGTAAGATATAGAGTTCTCACGATCACATTTTATAGGAGAAGGGACAAAAAGGACCCCTTTTATGACCGCCTGAACGTTAAATAATACCAAAAATTAAACTAGCGACCAAAAAAACATAAGAACCTAAGGTTAGGTCAAACAAAATCCATTCATATTCGGAGTTTTGGCCAGGTTCTTCGCAAAATTGGGCACTGTGCAAAGCATTAAAAAATCAATTTCTTCAAAAGTGCTTATTAAAAATACATGCCTCTAATAATATTTTTTAAAAAATCCAAGTTTTAAAAAGATATTAGGAATTTAAATTCAAAAGATGATAGATGAAAAAAAAAATACAAAAATCCACGTTTATTATTGGATGAAAAATATCCTTTAAAAAAATTCAAGATTTGAAAGATACTAAAAATTTAATTCTTGAACAATATTTATTTTTAAGCCCCGCATTAGAATCAAATCTTTAAAATAATATTTAAAATAATTAAAAAAATTAATTTCTTGAAATATATTTATTTTTAAATCCAAATTCTTAAAAAAATATTGAAGAAACAATTTTTTGAAAATTGTTTATTAAATTATCCACGTCATAAAAATATTTAAAAAATATATTAAAAAATTTATTATTTATAATTGCACTACAAGCTAGAAAACAATTTCTTGCTTAGCATCAAGTAGTATATTCTCCTTCTCCATCTCCTACCATTTTTAATTTAAATGCAAGCTTTTTATTTGAGAGATTCCAACATGAAGAAGATTATACTACTTGATGCTAAGCAAAAAAATATTTTCTAGCTTTTAGTGCATTTATAAATAAAACACTGTATAGTTTTTAGTTATTTTTTTATTTTTTAACTTTTTATTTAATAAAATTCGTTTGACCACTCAGAACCCCATAACCAAATTACAGTCAATGGGTAGTACCGCTACTGGGGGCTATACCAAACCATGGGACAATTTGATATGAAGATAAAATCCTAAAAAACTTCAAATTTGGTGGTACCGCTGCATGAGGGCTATAGAAAGAAATGGACCAATATTAGTTTGGATTTCATATTCATGTATTGTCATCCAAATTTGAAAAGTGTTCACAGTTTTAGTTCGATTGGTCAACTGTAACTGTGTTAAAAATGACTTACTAGATTTGAACTGAACAGACAGACAACAAAGCAAGTTAAAAATAAAATACTGTAAAAATATTAAAATGTTTTACCCTTAATAAGACAACAATAAAATCCGCCGTAATTTGTGGACATCCAATTTGTGAACACAAACAAATTTGAAACCAGGTTTTTTCTGGGTAACATTTGTTCGCCAACAATTTCTTATTTTTTTGTTTCAATTGTATTTTGATTTTAATTTGATGGAACATATTTTATTTACCATATACTCTCGACAATCTAAATTAAAATTAAAAAAATATAGCAATTATAATAAGTTTTTCTTCCAACAGGTAAATAAAAACCTCATTATATTCGAAATAAGCAAAAAAAGTTCACCTGTCAATTCAATTTAATTTCTTCCGACTGGATTACAGCAATAATATTCCAAGCAAAAACTACAAACTCACCTCATCGTATTAAAGAGAAATGTTAAACCATTTAACAAACTTACCAATGTTTTGAATGATTTTTTTTTCGTTCGTTCAAAAGCAAAAGTTCACAAAGTCACAATTAATTGTAATTAAATATTTGCTGTTAATTTTTTAACATAAACAAATTCTTTTTCTTGTTATGCGAAAGACGTTGGCAACTGGTGATCTGAAGAAGAAATACAAAAAAACACGAAAAAGGAGGCTGGCATGGTTGTGGCCAGACAGACAAAGGTCTGAGTTGGGTGGATTAATGGATCGAAAGAAAGAGAGGGAAGTAACATCACCACCACCACAACCACCAACCAACCCAGAGCAACAAGATTATTGGGTTGTTGTATAGATTCTGTTAAATACGCTTTTAACTAATGACTTACCATTAATCATAGCCGAGGTTGGGGTAATTAGTGACGACTGTTGAATATCGCATCTATTTGCCTCGTTAAATGCAACAAATAATACGGTGCAACGACAACAACAGCGACAGCAGCAGCATCTGAAGCAATAACAACTGAATATAACCGACAACAGAACACAAAATGCTAGCAATACAATACGAGAACTAAACAACTACAACAGCAACAACAATCTTCGAGCAACAATAGTTTACATGAAAGCAACAAAACACTCCATAGAACACTTGTATCTGTTTTTAAACATTAAAGATTTATTGAAAAATATCTGCAATTCTTGAGAAAAATACGAAGTAAACAACACACACAACAACAACAACGACCTAAGGAAATGGGGTGCTAAGAGAAACGGAAAGGAGCAGAGAAATAAGAACGGGAAACAACGCCAAGGATGCAATGTGTTTTTGGTTGGGAGTTGATTCATTAAAACATGATGTCCCCAAGTTTTTATTTATACCTTCAATATTGTAACAATATAGTTTAAAAAATCCACGTTTATTGGACTGATGGTGTTGGAAAAAATATTATTTAACAAATCCACTTTTATAAAAATATTCCTTAAAAAATCCATTTTTATTGTTGTGATGGTGTTGAAAAAAACAAGTAAAAAAGTGTCAGTCGGCTTTTCCGACAGATATATACCCTCAGCCAATGTGAAGCGAAAATGTTGGACCAAATCGGTTGAACAGTTTGAGAGTTATCGCGTTCTCCGACCGTCACATATGGTGACATATGGGTTTTTTTACACCTTTCGGGCTGTTTTCCCAAGAAATATGGACTTGCCCCTGAAAAAACTTTTACCGTCGTAATGGAGGTAGCGAATGCAAATCGCTTTAACAAAAATCAAAGTTATTCGAGAGCAGGTCTTAAAGTGAACTTATCCGAAATTTTGTGTGAGAAGTACCAGAATTAGCAGACAAATATAGTCCATTTTCGAACCTGATCTATATCTGGTAGATATATTAGGATGTGCAAAGTATGGATTACATCGGTCACTCCCCTCAAGAGTTATCGCGCCCAAAATTTTTCAGAACATTTTTGCTTTTTGCACCTTCCGTCCATTTTCTCAGGTAGTATGGACTTATCCCTGATGAAACTTGTACCGTCGTACAGCAAAAATCAAAACGATTCGAAAGCAGGTCCTAAACTGAACTTATCCGAAATTTTGAGTGGGAGGTACCCGAAGTAGTTGGCCGATTGAGTCCATATTAGAACCTTATCTAAGTCTGGTAGAAATTTCACGATGGGCAAAGTATGGACTAATTCGATTACTCCCTTCAAGAGTTATCGTGCGCACAAATTTTCCGAACATTTTCGAAATTTTGTGGGGGAGGTACCGGAAGGAGTGGACCGATATAGCCCATCTTTGAAATTAAACTAAGTTTGGGTAAAATATTACGAAAGCCAAAATTTGAACTGAATCGGTTTATACGTTCGAGAGTTATCGTGCGCTCCAGCCAGACAGACAGACACAGACAAACAGACCGACGGACATTGCTCAATCGACTCCAAATTGTCTGAAACACATTTCGTCCAAACATACTTGGGGTCTACAACCATTATTTCGATGAGGCACATTTTGCCCGTATAAAAGTGAATAAAAATATGGGGAATAAAAATATTCTTTTAAAAAAATCACACGTTTATTTTTGTGATGGAGTTGGAAAAATGTTGATAAATATTCTTACATCTTTGTGTTTATTTCAGCTTGAGTCCATATTTTGTTGTAATTCAATTGTTTGAATAACAACAAAATATTTTAAAGTGGATATGAAATTGATTAGTCGCGGGCGAAGGGTAGGGAATACTATAGTTTCAGTTGTCACCAAACAACTTCATCAGTTCCCTTTTTCGCCGACTCTGTATCGATAAACAGGTCAATAAAGCCATCTAGCAAATTAAATAAAATGAGAAATTTGCTGTATGGCCCTAAAGCTGTTTACCCTACAATTTGAGTCGAACTAAAGAATTTCATATCCACCACTGTTTTTATGCCGTCTTTGCTTCGCAAAGAATACGAAAATGGGAACTGATGAAGTTGTTTGGTGACAACTGACTCTATAGTATTCCCTACCCTTCGCCCGCAACTAATCAATTTCATATCCACTTTAAAATATTTTGTTGTTATTCAAACAATTGAATTACAACAAAATATGGACACAAGCTGAAATAAACACAAAGATGTAAAATTCTGCAGTCCAACAATAAAAAACGCCAACAACGATAAATATTCTTTTAAAAAATCCACGTTTATTTTTGTGATGGAGTTGGAAAAAATGTTGATAAATATTCTTTTAAAAAATCCACGTTTGTTGGTCAGATCGTGGTTAAAAAATACTCTTTAAAAAAATCCACGTTTGTTGGTCAGATCGTGGTTAAAAAATACTCTTTAAAAAAATCCAAGTTTATTGTTGTGATGGTGTTGGAAAAAATATTGAAAAATATTCTTCAAAAAATCCACGTTTATTGTTGTGATGGTGTTGGAAAAAATATTGAAAAATATTCTTCAAAAAATCCACGTTTATAGGTCAGGTGGTGGTTAAAAAATATTCTTCAAAAAATCCACGTTTATAGGTCAGGTGGTGGTTAAAAAATATTCTTCAAAAAATCCACGTTTATAGGTCAGGTGGTGGTTAAAAAATATTCTTCAAAAAATCCACGTTTATAGGTCAGGTGGTGGTTAAAAAATATTCTTCAAAAAATCCACGTTTATAGGTCAGGTGGTGGTTAAAAAATATTCTTCAAAAAATCCACGTTTATAGGTCAGGTGGTGGTTAAAAAATATTCTTCAAAAAATCCACGTTTATAGGTCAGGTGGTGGTTAAAAAATATTCTTCAAAAAATCCACGTTTATAGGTCAGGTGGTGGTTAAAAAATATTCTTCAAAAAATCCACGTTTATAGGTCAGGTGGTGGTTAAAAAATATTCTTCAAAAAATCCACGTTTATAGGTCAGGTGGTGGTTAAAAAATATTCTTTTAAAAAATCCACGTTTATTTTTGTGATGTTCTTGGAAAAAATATTGAAAAATATTCTTTTAAAAAATCCACGTTCATTGGTCAGGTGGTGGTTAAAAAATATTCTTTTAAAAAATCCACGTTCATTGGTCAGGTGGTGGTTAAAAAATATTCTTTTAAAAAATCCACGTTCATTGGTCAGGTGGTGGTTAAAAAATATTCTTTTAAAAAATCCACGTTCATTGGTCAGGTGGTGGTTAAAAAATATTCTTTTAAAAAATCCACGTTCATTGGTCAGGTGGTGGTTAAAAAATATTCTTTTAAAAAATCCACGTTCATTGGTCAGGTGGTGGTTAAAAAATATTCTTTTAAAAAATCCACGTTCATTGGTCAGGTGGTGGTTAAAAAATATTCTTTTAAAAAATCCACGTTCATTGGTCAGGTGGTGGTTAAAAAATATTCTTTTAAAAAATCCACGTTCATTGGTCAGGTGGTGGTTAAAAAATATTCTTTTAAAAAATCCACGTTCAATGGTCAGGTGGTGGTTAAAAAATATTCTTTTAAAAAATCCACGTTCATTGGTCAGGTGGTGGTTAAAAAATATTCTTTTAAAAAATCCACGTTCATTGGTCAGGTGGTGGTTAAAAAATATTCTTTTAAAAAATCCACGTTCATTGGTCAGGTGGTGGTTAAAAAATATTCTTTTAAAAAATCCACGTTCATTGGTCAGGTGGTGGTTAAAAAATATTCTTTTAAAAAATCCACGTTCATTGGTCAGGTGGTGGTTAAAAAATATTCTTTTAAAAAATCCACGTTCATTGGTCAGGTGGTGGTTAAAAAATATTCTTTTAAAAATTCCACGTTCATTGGTCAGGTGGTGGTTAAAAAATATTCTTTTAAAAAATCCACGTTCATTGGTCAGGTGGTGGTTAAAAAATATTCTTTTAAAAAATCCACGTTCATTGGTCAGGTGGTGGTTAAAAAATATTCTTTTAAAAAATCCACGTTTATTTTTGTAATGTTCTTGGAAAAAATATTGAAAAATATTTTTTTTAAAAAATCCACGTTTATTTTTGTGATGTTGTTGGAAAAAATATTGAAAAATATTCTTTTAAAAAATCACGTTTTTACTTACAGTGTTTTATTTAACTTGCCTTGGTGTGTGTTTAGTTCAAATCTGGTAACTCATTTTTAACACGGTTGCAGTTGGCCAATCGAACTAAAACTTTACACACTTCTCAGATTTGGATGACAATACTCGAATATGAAATCAAAACCAATGTGGGTTCATTTTTACACTGTTTTACAGTGATTTATCTAATTTGCTTTTCAAATCTGGTAACTAATTTTTCACACAGTTGCAGTTGACCAATCGAACTTTAAATTTGCACACATTTCAGATTTGGATGACAATACATGAATATGAAATCAAAATCAATATTGGTCCATTCTTACAGTGTTTTTACGGTGTTTAACTTAACCACCTTTTCCAATCTGGTAACTGATTTTTAAAACGGTTGCAGTTGACCAATCGAAGTAAAACTTTGCACACATTTCAGATTTAGATGACAATACGTGAATATGAAACCAAAATCAATATGGGTCCATTTTTTCCTATAGCCCCCATATAACGGTACCCCCCGATTTTCGGTATTTTGCTTTTCAAATCTGGTAATTCATTTCCCACACAGTTGCAGTTGACCAATCGAACTAAAACGTTGCAAACTTTTCAGATTTGGATGACAATACATGAATATGAAATCAAAACCAATATTGGTCCATTTTTACACTGTTTTACAGTGTTCAATTTTAGATGCTTTTCAAATCTGGTAACTCATTTTTAAGACAGTTGTAATTGACCAATCGAACTAAAACTTTGTACACTTTTCAGATTTGGATGACAATACATGAATATGAAACCAAAATCAATATGGGTCCATTTTTTCCTGTTGCTCCCATCCAGCGGTATTTTATCGTCATTTTAAGTCAGTATTGGCTGTTTTTTGACAACCACGGTTTCCAATGGTACAGAAACGTACCCATTAAAAATTGTGGACATAGGTCCAGGTTTTGGTATAGCCCCCATACAGCGGTACGGCCCGATTTCAAGTTTTTTAAGGATTTTATCTTCATTTTTAGGCCGAATAGGCTGTAACTTGGCATCTGGAGTCCTCAATGGTACAGAAACTTCCACACCAAAAATTGTTGACTAAGTCCAGGGTTTGGTATAGCCCCCATATAGTGGTACCACCCGATCTCAAGTGTTTTAAGGATCTTATCTTCATTTTTAGCCAGAATTGGCTATAACTTGGCATTTGGAGTTCCCAATGCACAGTGGATCCACTTGTATGGAGAAAGTGGCCAAAAATATTTAGAGTGTAAAAATCAAGAAAAAGCGCCGGATACAGCTCTGTGCTGCTGCGAAGAGTGTTTTAAGAGACCACGACCGTAGCATTCTCCCCCCTTTCCCCTCTGGAGGGGGTATACGGTAAGAATTGTTTTATGCTGTTAATACAAAATGACAGGAACAAAGGTCCCGATTATCTTATGATGCAAAAATAGGCTTGGGGAAATAAAACAATCTTCAAAAGAACATAAAATCCAACCAATTTAGTGGATTAAAAAAATCCACATTTTTGTCTGAAAATTGGTAAAATTTTTAATATAGATCTTGTAGCGTTCTTCCTGGAAGGCACGCACCGCCAATCTAAGACAAATTTGGAAGAAGATTTCTTCATCTTGCCACTCATGCCAATTATGTTAATGTACGTGGTCAGATAACAGAGTTATACGTAATATCTCCATAGAAACCCTATTCTAGGGCAGCTTTAGTCAGCGGCCTGCCATTTATAGTCTGGCACTAGATGGCAGCTGATTTTAATACTGAATAATCTTAAACCCATGACCTACTTTGGAAAATTATTCCCGAGGTGGGCACTGGTGGGCATCACGAATAAAACCTTAGGTCAAATTTAAGTATATGATCGAATTGGCATTATAAAATACACTAAGAAAATATGCAGCTAACTAGAATTCCAAAACACGCTAAAACACTATTTTTAATGAAAATTAAGCTATTTCCTCCTCCTTCAAAATCCACTATAATATGTTGCTATACGTATTAGTTTCGCGATATTTTGAATATATTTACTTGCACTTAAAATATAGGTTGTATTCACAACAAAAAATATTAGTCAAATGTTCCGAATTTTGAAGCTATTCTTAAGAAGATCGCGTTCGAATGAAACAAAAATTAATATATTTTTAAAAAGGTCCATGTCATAGCTGTTGGAGTTGCCAGATTTTGTACCAAATTTTTTACATTCATTTTTTTATTTTTGGCCAATGGGTGGATCCACTGTGCAATGGTACATTATGTACCTTTACGGTACTACACGATTTCAGGCATTTTAAAGTTTTTATCTAAATGTTCGGTCTAAATTGACTATAATTTTGTTCTCTGTGGTCAAAAAAATGTATTTACTAAAAAGTTAAAAATAAAAAATAATTTAAAAAAAATTAAGTTTCAGTGTTTTATTTAGAAATGCACTTAAAACTAGAAAATAATTTGTCGCTTAGCCTCAATAAATATATACTTTCTTATGATGGAATCTCTCAAATAAAACGCTTGCATTTAAATTATAAATGGTGGCAAAATTAAACGACAAGCGTTTTATTTGAGAGATTCCATCATATGAAAGTATATATTTATTGAGGCTAAGCGACAAATTATTTTCTAGTTTTAAGTGCATTTCTAAATAAAACACTGAAACTTAATTTTTTTTAAATTATTTTTTATTTGTGATGTTTTTGAATAAAATATTGAAAAATATTCTTTTAAAAAACTCACGTTTATTTTTGTGATGTTGTTGGAAAAAATATTGAAAAATATTCTTTGAAAAACTCACGTTTATTTTTGTGATGTTGTTGGGAAAAATACTGAAAAATATTCTTTGAAAAACTCACTTTTTTTTGGTGATGTTGTTGGAAAAAAGATTGAAAAATATTCCTTTAAAAAATCCACGTTTATTTTTGTGATGTTGTTGGAAAAAATATTGAAAAATATTCTTTTAAAAAACTCACGTTTATTTTAGTGATGTTGTTGGAAAAATATTGAAAAATATTCTTTTAAAAAATCCACGTTTATTTTGTGATGTTGTTGGGAAAAATATTGAAAAATATTCTTTGAAAAACTCACGTTTATTTTTGTGATGTTGTTGGAAAAAATATTGAAAAATATTCCTTTAAAAAATCGACGTTTATTTTTGTGATGTTGTTGGAAAAAATATTGAAAAATATTGTTTAAAAAACTCACGTTTATTTTTGTGATGTTGTTGGAAAAAATATGTAAAAATATTCTTTTAAAAAATCCACGTTTATTTTTATGATGTTGTTAGAAAATATATTGAAAAATATTCTTTTAAAAAACTCACGTTTATTTTTGTGATGTTGTTGGAAAAAATATTGAAAAATATTCTTTTAAAAAATCCACGTTTATTTTTGTGATGTTGGAAAAAATATTGAAAAATATTCGTTTAAAAAATCCACGTTTATTTTTGTGATGTTGGAAAAAATATTGAAAAATATTCTTCAAAAAATCCACGTTCATTGCTCAGATGGTGGTTAAAAAATATTCTTCAAAACATCCACGTTCATTGCTCAGATGGTGGTTAAAAAATATTCTTTTAAAAAATCCACGTTTATTGTTGTGATGGTGTTGGAAAATGTATTCTTTAAAAACTCCACGTTTATTTTTGTGATGTTGTTGGAAAAAATATTGAAAAATATTCTTTTAAAAAATCCACGTTTATTGTTGTGATGGTGTTGGAAAAAATATTCTTTAAAAAGTCCACGTTTATTGTTGTGATGGTGTTGGAAAAAATATTCTTTAAAAAATCCACGTTTATTGTTGTGATGGTGTTGGAAAAAATATTCTTTAAAAAATCCACGTCTATTGTTGTGATGTTGTTGGAAAAATATTCTTTAAAAAATGCACGTGTATTGTTGTGATGGTGTTGGAAAAAATATTCTTTAAACATCCACGTGTATTGTTGTGATGGTGTTGGAAAAAATATTCTTTAAACATCCACGTTTATTGCTGTGTGGTGTTGGAAAAAATATTCTTTGAAAAATACACGTTTATTGTTGTGATGGTGTTGGAAAAAATATTCTTTAAAAAATCCACGTTTATTGTTGTGATGGTGTGGGAAAAAATATTCTTTAAAAAATCCACGCTTATTGTTGTGATGGTGTGGGAAAATATATTCTTTAAAAAATCCACGTTTATTGTTGTGATGGTGTGGGAAAAAATATTCTTTAAAAAATCCACGTTTATTGTTGTGATGGTGTGGGAAAAAATATTCTTTAAAAAATCCACGTTTATTGTTGTGATGGTGTGGGAAAAAATATTCTTTAAAAAATCCACGTTTATTGTTGTGATGGTGTGGGAAAAAATATTCTTTAAAAAATCCAAGTTTATTGTTGTGATGGTGTGGGAAAAATATTCTTTAAAAAATCCACATTTATTGTTGTGATGGTGTGGGAAAAAATATTCTTTAAAAAATCCACGTTTATTGTTGTGATGGTGTGGGAAAAAATATTCTTTAAAAAATCCACGTTTATTGTTGTGATGGTGTGGGAAAAAATATTCTTTAAAAAATCCACGTTTATTGTTGTGATGGTGTGGGAAAAAATATTCTTTAAAAAATCCACGTTTATTGTTGTGATGGTGTGGGAAAAAATATTCTTTAAAAAAATCCACGTTTATTGCTGTGACGGTGTGGGAAAAAATATTCTTTAAAAAATCCACGTTTATTGTTGTGATGGTGTGGGAAAAAATATTCTCTAAAAAATCCACGTTTATTGTTGTGATGGTGTGGGAAAAAATATTCTTTAAAAAATCCACGTTTATTGTAGTGATGGTGTTTGACAGAATATTCTTTAAAAAATCCACGTTTATTGTTGTGATGGAGTTGGAAAAAATATTCTTTAAAAAATCCACGTTTATTGTTGTGATGGAGTTGAAAAAAATATTCTTTAAAAAATCCAGGTTTATTGATGTGATGGTGTTGGAAAAAATATTCTTTAAAAAATCCACGTTTGTTGTTGTGATGGTGCTGGAAAAAATGTTCTTTAAAAAATCCAAGTTTATTGTCGCGATGGTGTTGGAAAAATATTCTTTAAAAATCCACGTTTATTGTTGTGATGGTGTTGGAAAAAATATTCTTTAAAAAATCCACGTTTATTTGTCTGAATAACAAATTTTTTCTCCCTGAATCCCCTGTGCATAGACAAAATTGGCAATCTCCGTTTCCCCACCCGTTTAAATTCAGAAATTTAACTAATCGTGCTTTAAACTTAAAGACGTTTAAAGAACAAAATAACACCAGCAGCACTTTCAGCACTGACTTTGAGGAGATTCTAGGCACAAGAAAAAAATGTTGCAGTTTGACAGTAGCAATGCCACTGAAACCAAAAGACAATTTCAATGCTTGAACTTGAACAACGCCACCATCTCAACTAAAGCGAAATGACGACAACGACGATGATGATGCTGATGCAGAGCAGATGATGATGATGACGGGGACTATGGTGTAGATGTTGAAGTAAAACACTATGGATTACTGGGTATTACAGTTCTGCATTTATTCCGGCGAACAGAAAAAAAATTTAGAAAAAATATAAAAATCGAAAACTTTAAATACTGAAAATCATCAGAAGCGTCCTCCAAAATGAAACAGCAACAACAACTCACAGCATCTGTATTAGCAGCAGCAGGAACAGCATTGAAATCACCAACAGCGGTAGTTCATTGCTCACAAATAGCATTGAAATTGTACGACACACAGCAACAATGCCACCTCTTTGCAAACAGGCAGAAAGGCAGTTAACAAAAAAAAAAAAACAACAACAGAAAAAAGTCAAAATAACAACAACAGATGAATTTATGTATGCAAAATAGCATTTTATACGCTTCACATTCCTATTGTTGTGGTTGTTGCTGCTATTATTGCTGTTGTTGTTGTTCCTGACGTTTAGACTAAACTCTCAACTCCTTAGTTCGTTTTTTTGTTGTGTCGTAAACACCGTTGCTTCATTTGTAGCTGCTGAAACTGCTACTGTTGCACGGAAAAGAACGTAGAAGTGACAGGACAAAAGAGTTTAATTTTTTTTGTGTGTTTGTTGTATGTGCGCTCCCAAGAAAAGAAGCTAAAATAAAGAAATGTTTTAAACAGCAGCCAGCCAAGCTGTTACAAAATTCCTTCTTTTTATCAATGTTTTTTTCGGTTTGAAATTTTGGCTTAAATATTTTTTCAGATGTTGTGGTTATTGTTCCTCCCTGGGGATTTGAAATAAATTCTTAAACGTATTTGAAACAAAATGTAAAATATAACATATAAAATATGACATATAAAATATAATATAAAAAAATATACTAGCAAAGTGCCCGCTACTTCGTATGCGGAAAGAATAAACAATATATAATATAGAAATGACGAACACTGAAATTTTTGTTGCACTAATACCAATTTTAATGAATTTTAAATTTAAGTAATGTTCTCGATTTTCAAAACAAACAAAAAATTAGCTTTATCTCACCCTTACACAAAAAACAGCGAGCCACATTTTTGAAGCATTTTTATTAAGGGCTTTCTGTAAAACATTCTTGTAAACAAATAAATCCAAGACAAATTTTAGTACCATTTAGTACATTTTTTAGAGGAAACTGCCACAGCTCGCCAGATATCACCATTGTGGCACCAGGTCTGATAAATGACGTATCCTGGCAATCCGTCATTTCCCTTAGTTCGGACCACTTCCCTATCATCGTCTCCGTAAACAGACCACCCGACTTCATAACCTCTGAACGCCGTACTTTCCTGAACCATTGGAAAGCTGATTGGCAAGGTTTCAGAGAATTTACCAATCACTGCTTCAGACAATTGCCTACCCTCTCAGATCCTCGGGTAGCTGAGAGAACTTTCCGAGACATCATCACTAAAGCAGCCACTCGCTACATACCTGCTGGTCGAATACCCGAAATAAGACCAAATTTTCCAGCAGAGGCGACGGGACTAGCAAACGAAAGTGATGAGCTTCGTCGTACGAACCCCGATGACCCAAGAGTTAGAGAACTTATTCTTGAAGTCAACAGGCTAGTAGGCGAACATAAGCGGAAAAAGTGGCTAGACTATCAGAAGCAATGCAACATTGGTGCAGGAATAAGTAAATTGCGGGAAACGGTTAAATCACTCTTGAGTCCGGAAAAGAAGGATGACAGAACGGATGTTACTTTCAACGGCGTGACAGTAACTGACCCAAAGTTGTGCGCGGCAGTTCAAAGAGCATCCCGAGAGTGATAGCGCAAAAAGAAGTGTGCTACGCCGTATAAAAAGAGCCCTTCCACCCGAGGAGGTACCACCACAATTTACGATGAGCGATGTAGCAGATGCCATCCGAAACGCGAAATTATCCAAAGCGTTGGGCCCACACCGAATATCGATGGTAATGCTTAAGCAACTGGACAAACCTGGAATTGAGTATTTAACAAGTGTCCTCAACCTATCGTTAGCCACCCATATCATACCAGAAGCCTGGAAAGTTGGCAGGGTGGTCCCGTTACTGAAGCCTGGCAAGGATACCAGCAGAGGTGAATTGTACAGGCCGACTTCACTTCTGTCGCCAGTAGCAAAGATCCTAGAGGCGCTACTCCTCCCCAAGATGAGAAGGTGTTTTCCATTTGCCCAATATCAACATGGATTTCGGAAAATGCATAGTACTACAACAGCATTAGACGGCATATCAACACATATCAGTAGAGGACTAAACCAGAAAAGGCCGTGCGACCGAACAGTCATGGTGGCTCTTGACCTATCGAAGGCTTTCGATACCGTCAACCATGCCAAGCTGTTCCAGGATATAGAGAAAACTAATCTCCAGCCATGTTTGAAATGTTTGAACGTTGTAGGATTCAGAAACAAGAAGTCCAAAACACGTAGAGTGAAACAGGGAGTTCCCCAAGGAGGGGTGATATCTCCGGAATTGTTGAACCTCTACCTTTCTGAAATTCCACACCCTCCAGACGGGATAGAGATCGTGATGTATGCGGATGATTGTACGATCCTATCGTACGGGTCCTATCGTCGATGACATATGTGATAGGTTAAATGTCTACATAGCTGACCTAGTGCAGTTCTTCCATCTGAGGAATATGAAAATATCCGCCGCTAAATTCACAGCCACGCTGTTCACCACATGGACGGCTGAGATGGGGCTCCCACTGAACATATTGGTCGATGGTGCACTGATTCCGACCACTAACTACCCCAAAATACTGAGTGTAACGTTCGATAGCATGCTCAAGTCGTCCGCGCATACCACAGCTATTTGCAATAAGATCAGAAGTAGGAACAAGGTTCTCAAGTCGCAGGCCGACAGCACTTGGGGTGCTGATAAAGAAACCTTGTTGACCACCTACAATGCAATAGGCCGGTCAGTGGTAAGCTATGCGGCGCCAGCGTGGTCTGCAAAGGTTATCGCATCGCAGTGGAAGAAGATTCATACCTGCCAGAATGCCTCCTGAGGACTGCAACAGGGTGCCTCTTCATGGCGAGGGTTTTACCGGTGCGCCAGCACAATAAAATGTTGTCGATGCAGTACCTGTGTGGGTGTTACCGCAGTGAGCATCCCTGTCACGATTTAATGGACAGGCTCCCCCCACCCAGGCACGTCAGGAGAGACCTTCATGATCTAGAGAGAGAGGTCCAAGGTATAAAAGAGAACCGCTAGATCAACGAGCCTATCAGGCAGGCTTGAATCGCATTCACACCAAGATGGTTGCGCAAGTAGTACAAACCCAGCAAAAAGTTTGCCTCCAAAGAGGCAGTTAAATGATATGTACAAGTGATCTGGAAGTGCATCAAATTATGCATTTTCACTCATGATTTTTACAAAAGCGTGACTACGGAAAGAGGCACTCCATTGCACTGCATTTTAACTGACCCTTTGGCACTGCATTTTAACTGACCCTCTGGCACTGCATTTTAACTGACCCTTTGGCATTGCATTTTAACTAACCCTTAGGGGTAGAATAGGAGGCAGTCCAAAGCACGTGTTTAGATACAGGCATTCTGCGGAAATTGCGCAAGCCATTACAAACTATGCCAGAACAAATAAAATGCATTATTTGTGTAAAACAAAAAAATATTAAGAACTTTATTACATTAACACAAATTATGAAAATTCTCCATTGAATTCAATCGCAAACATGTGTGTTTCCTCAGCTCTCCATTTGTTCCAAGCTGAACCGTTTTTGTTTCATTTGCTAAATGGGTTGTCTTCCCATCACCAGTTAAGATTTCGACATGTATTCCAACAGCACTCCATTCGGAAATTTTCTTCTCTTGAGTTACCGGAAAAAATGTTCACAAATGAAATATTATTCAGTTTGTATTAACAAATGTTTGAAAATATTAACACGCTTATCTCTTATTGGAAAATTTATGTCGCTGCCTGTAGAGATGTACAAACTGATTTATGTACATGTAGGGATCTCTAACAACTGCTAATAATATGTAGCGAACGGAGTGCCTTTTTCACGACTCCGTTTGGACTGCATCCGGATGCTGTTAAATTGTGAGGAATTGGAGTGCCTTTTTCACGACTCCGCTGAACTGCATCCGGATGTTGTTAAAATGTGACAAGTGGATGTGATTCTTTGGATTGCATCCAAATGCAGTTAAAATGTGAGGACTGGAGTGCCTTTTTCACGACTCCGTTTGAACTGCATCAAAACATGCCGTGACAGAACTAGTCCACATTGCACTGCTTACAATTTATTTTGCTGGGAAGATACGGTGTGAATGCCGTACATGGAGACCATCCTTCGCAGCAGAGGAACGCCAGCTGCCAAGGCAAACACGAGAGGTTTTAGCTCAGTTAAGATCCGGACGATGCAGCCGTTAGTTCGTATTGGGCCAGAATTGACGCCACGATACCCAACATATGCCTAGCATGTGGATTGGGACCACGCTATGCTCTGCATTTATTTAACTGCCCAGCTAACCCCACTCACCTGTCTCCTCATTCTTTATAGACGCAACCAGTCCAGGCTGCGGAATTCTTGAGTCTGGATACAGAGGAACTTGATAGCTGAAATAATACACGAACGAACATATATGCGTTGCTACAACAACAACAACTAATACTCACCCTAATTCCAAAAAATAAAGATTCCTGTTCTGTCTCTACACCCAAAAGCAAATTGAATACCATTTAGTAATTTTTGTATAATTATGGTACGTATTTTGACAACCACATATCTCAACCCTACACTGTCATTAATACAATATAATAATATCAGTATAATAACAGTAATCTTAATTCCAAATCTCAGGATTTAATCTTACCAAACAATACCAAATCTTACCAAACTTAGAACCATTAAGTACTCTTTATACCCGTAAGTATGATTGTCGAAAACTACCGCAACCCTTCACTTCAACAGTAACCTTAATTCCAAACTTCAGGATTCCAGCTATATTCGTTTGCTCAGATCCATATTTAGTAGTTGTTATGTTAACCGTTTACATTGTATGTTGAACCCGAGAGAATGTAAACTTAACATACGTAAACGGCGGCGTATGGAACGCCGTCAAATAAATTTGGCCGACCAAATTTTGACGTTTTGTTTTGGGTAAGGGTGGCAACATTGCATGCAAATGGCGTGATCTCGACCTACGACAACTTCGCTGACAATTTGCATTTCCCATTTTTCGCATTGCAGCAAACGAAGACAAAAGTGCCGGTTAAAGCAAAGAAGTTTTTTTACATCAACTTGTGCGACGCCATTAATGAAAAAGTTAATTTTTGTAAAATTGGCGCCCATAACTTTCATTTAATGAAATTAAATGAAAGATAAACCAAACGTCAACATAATTTTTTGCAACGGCCAACAATATTTCGGACCACACATTGGAGGGACAGCGGTAGAAGCCACATGGTGGAAATTTCTCGTCAACCTGCCGCCATCTTGTAAGACAGTTTTTTTGCACAGTTCCCTTTTAAACCTACCCCCCTTCCATTGTGCTTGCTTATGGGAATAGAAAGACGGCTTCAACTGTCACCTAGCCTCAAATTTAAATCGATTTGCCGAACTTTTTGTTTTACTTGCGGAAAGCAACGTATGCCATTGTGGAATTTGCTGGTCGTAGACGACAACATCTGCCCGATCCCTAGATGTAAAATTGTGTATCGGGCAGTTGCTAAAGCCATACACCAACGCTTTAATTAGATGTGTAAATGTTTATGGGATTTTATCCAAAATGTGCCACACCATAGTAGCCGCAAGGTAAACCGGTACACAACCTCATACAATCTAGAATTCAGGAACTCAGGATCGGTTAAAACTTTTGCCGCGTACCGCCCCAACATCTTCTCAGCGGGTACCACCTCGGCAAACCAGATTCCTGTTAGAACATCATCGTGCTGAAGCCTGCAACCACAGCTGCGAATCTTTTTGGGGATATTTCCGTAAGGAGACAAATTAAAGCAACAAGACAACAGTAAGGTATCAGTGAGCCGTGCATTTTCTACTTCTATGACCAGGAGCCATCTGTAAGTAGACAATAAGTAGATGTGTTTGTGTAGTGAGGTGGTAAAAACCCAGTACGTTCCAAGCTGGTGCACTAGGTGTCCATATTTGCCAGCCACAGGCCGGGAAATATTGGGGCCTAGATTTTTCGTATCCCTCGACGGTGAAGCCGAGTAGTCATCTTTATATTTTGGAAACCAGTTCCTACATCCAGCCCTCGACGTCAGCAGAGCAAATTATTTATTTCTTTCTCTTTTTAAGTATTCTCTTGGCATTGCACTTTGTATGCACACATACATAGCCATAGCCCTGTATGTATGTATATAAGAAATTAATGTTGTTGTTGGACCTGTAACGGTTCGTCTCCGCGTGCAAAAAGAAGATGAAGATAATCATGAAAGCTTTGCAATAACGGTTTAACAGAAACGTTTTAGTGTACGTTGTTGTTGTATTATTCTCATTTCCATTTTCGAATAAGAAATTTACAACAACAACATCTTTCTGTTTTTTTCTATCAACGATAAATCCAACTCACTTTAGTGAGAGAAAACAAATTCTTGCTCTCTTTGATGATTTTTTTATCTCCTTTTTTTGGGAAAGAGAAATAGTCGGCTAAATCAACAACTGTTGTAGTTTCTTTCTATTAGCATTTCTCGTGCTTTTCAAATTTCATCTTCATTTTGTTCTGCGCTCGAGATTGTTTCTTTTTCCGAATTTATGGGTATATTCGGCGTATGCCTGTTAACTTGTTGTCCATTGCTTATTGTAGGAAAATAACCCGTGATTACCCAGTGTAGTCCGGTCAGAAAATTTAGGTCCCTGAGAACATGATACTTGATATAGTACAATTTTCATCCGAATTTTGTTGAACAAATCTAGTATTCGATATTTTACTGACGGTTATTTCCTACAATAGTGATTCTTGTGGATGGATATTTCGAAGTTTTTTTGTTATTTGGTTAAATAATTTCGAGTGCGACTTTTCTTAAGAAAACAAAAGAACCTACAACAGATTTCTCCTATCTTTGAAAACTTCGTTTAAAATTCCGCGCCTTCTGATAAAAAGCATTTAAGAAATTTTTATACGTCGAGACTACGTTGCAGGTTGACAGATTGTGATTATCGTATACCGTACAAATTTATTGGATGTTTTTATTGAATTTCGATCTTTAAAAAAAAATTATGTTTACGATCCATAAACATCATCTTTATTTATGAATCATATCAATCGCATACCTCGGTTAAAATATATGCATATATAGACATATAAATACACCCAATTTTAAGAATCTTTTCGACGTTAAATTGACTTGCGGTCAACCAAAACAGTAAATTATACTTTTTTTTTGTTGATGCGGACATTTCCGATTTTTATACCCTCAGCCTTTAGGCTAAAGAGGGTATTTACACTTTGATACGACCAAAAATGTGCCTCATCGAAATAATGGTTTTAGACCCCAAGTATGTTTGTACGATATCCGTTTCAGACAATTTTGAGTAGATCTAGCAATGTCCGTCCGTCTGTCTGTCTGTCTGTCTGTCTGTCTGGCTGGCTGGTGCGCACGATAACTCTCGAACGGATCAATCGATTCGGTTCAAATTTTGGGTATCGAAATATTTTGTCCAGATTCGATTTAAGTTCGAAGATGGGCCATATAGGTCCACTCCTTCAGGTACCTCCCCCACAAATGTTCAAAAATTGTCGCAAAACTTGTGCGCACGATAACTCTTGTAGGGAATAACCGATTTGGTCCATACTTTACACATCGTGTAATTTCTACCAAACTTAGATGAGGTTCCAATATGGACTCAATCGGTCCACTCCTTCGGGTACCTCCCACACAAAATTTCGGAAAAGTTCAGTTTAGGACCTGGTCTCGAATTGCTTCGATTTTTGTTTACGCAAGTTGTATTCGCTGTCCTCTATACGACGCTGTAAGTTTCATTAGGGGCAAGTCCATACTTCCTGAGAAAATAGCCTGAAAGTTACAAAAAACCCTATGACTCCGTGTGTAGTGGTTGGAGCGCAAGATAATTCTCGAACGGGTCTGCCGATTCGGTCCAAAATTTGGCTTTTGTAATATTTTGTCCAAACTTAGTTCAAGATAAAAGATGGATTATATTGGTCCACTCCTTCCGGTAGCTCCCCCACAAAAGTTCGACAATGTTCGGAAAATTTGTGCGTACAATAACTCTTGAAGGGAGTAACCGATTTGGTCCATACTTTGCACATTATGAAATTTCTACCAGACTTAGATGAGGTTCCAATATGTTCTCAATCGGTAAACTCCTTCGAGTACCTCCCACACAAAATTTCGGAAAAGTTCAGTTTGGGACCTGCTCTCGAATCGCCTTGGTTTTTGTTGTAACATCTTGTATTCAATGTCCCCTATACGAAGGTACAAGTTTCCTCAGGGGCAAGTCCATACTTCCTGAAAAAATAGCCTGAAAGTTGAAAAACAAACCTATGACACCATGTTTATGGGTGAAAGTGCAAGATAATTCTCGAACGGATATGCCGATTCCGGCCAAAATTTGGCCTTCCTAATATTGTTTTCAAACTTAGTTTAAGTTCGTAGATAAGCAATATCGGTCCCCCTTCCTCCTTCAGGTACCTACGCCACAGATGTTCAAAAATATTCAGAAAATTTGTGCGCTTTAAGACCTGCTATTGAATCACTTTGATTTTTGTTGAAGCAACTTACATTCGCTGGCTCAATTACGATGGTAAAAGTTGTTTCAGGGGCAAGTCCATACTTCTTGAGAAAACAGCCCCTATGGCATCCCCATGGTCTATGTCGGTCCATTCCTTTAAGTACCTTTTCCGCAAAATTTTTTAACTTAAATCTTAATCAACATTTTTGTCGGTTCATACGACCAACATTTTGAAACCCCCTAATTACATATTTTTTTTGTGAAAAAAGTGTTTCAATTTGCACAGGCTGAGGGTATATCTCTGTCGGCAAAGCCGACTGATACTTTTTTACTTGTTTTGTTTATACTGCATATGGTATATATATGCATATGTTCTAATTGATAATTTTACCTGGTAATTATATAATGTCAATCCCATTACTTTGATCTCCGTCCATCTATCCTTACTGGATATTTACCTCATAATTTTATCCACTGAGCTCATTAGGTAAAAAATTGAGGGTAGTATTAAATATTTTGGTGCACAGTGGCACGAATGGGAATGACATGCAAAAACAAATTTGAATTTTGTATGTATTTCTGAACTGAATATAAATTGAATTGTTTTTTTTTACTGATTTTGGGAACTTAATATCAGTTAGATAATAATCGAATAGTGATTAATTATAAGATTACTCCTAAGCATTTATTGATTGTTCTTATTATAACGAATAGTTATAAATAAACATGTTTTAAATTCTGAAATTAATCATCATGAGGTTCTAATTGAACAATATAAGGTAAGGTAAAGGTAAGGGTCAGCCAAGCCAAATTTTTGGGAGTCCTCATCATCGATGATACTCATTGGGGATTTTGTAGAAAATCCATTGGGAGGGCATGGTATCCCAACTAACACCTTGGGTACCCATATCAACAACAACAACATCATATCATTTTCTTTAAAATAAAGCATCCTGTTTGTGATTGTGGATTAATAATGAATCAAATTTGTTTATGGCTAGTCAGGAGTGGCCACTGAGCTAGACCGAATTTCTTCAATGGCAATTGTATACCAGCGACATCTTGGTATGCCTCATTCCCCTTTACACTCCAATCTAGTTACATAACATAGTTTCCGTATTAATAACTACGAATTTCCAAAACTACCTCAATACCAATCTCTAACGGCAATCTTTATTCCAAATTTCATGATTCCAGGTCTATTAGTTCACCCAAATCCAAATTGTATCAAATTAAGTACCATTTTGTACTTTTCGTACCAATAAGTACGAATTTCCTAAACTTCCTCAATCCTACAGTAATCTTAATTCCTAATTCCAGGATTGCAGATCTATCCGTTCACCCAAATCCAAATTGTACCAAATTTAGTACTTTTCGTACCATTAGTACCAATTTACAAAACTTCGTCAATCCTACGCCCCCAACAGTAATCTTAGTTCCAAATTTCAGGGTTCCAGCTTTATTCGTTCAACCAAATCCAAATTGTACCAAATTTAGTATCATTCTGTACGTTTTGTGCCATAAGTACGTATTTTCAAATCTTCCTAAATTATACAGTCCAATAGTAATTTTAATTCCAAATTTCAGGATTTCAGGTCTATCCGTTCGATCAAATCCAGATTGTACCACCGTACCCATAAGTACTTACTTACTTACTTAGCTGGCCCATTACAGAACATTTGTTCCATAGACCGAACTAAGAAAAAATCTCCAATTCTCTCTGTTTAGTGCTTCGCTTTTTGGAATACCGCGCCTTGTCATCTCTTTATCCACTTGTTTGCGCCAGCTATTCTTTGGCCTGCCAATTCTGCGTGCACCGCCATGTGGCTCGAATTTATGCGCCTTTTTAGCGGGTTCATCATAGCTCATTCTTATTATATGGCCTAGCCATCGCAATCGCTACATCTCGATACGTTTAACTATATTGATGTCGTTGTATAGCAGATACAGCTCGTGGTTCATACGACGTCGATATTCACCATCAACGCAGATCGTTCCGTAGATCTTTCGAAGAATATTTCTCTCAAACCCACCAAGCACTGCCATACCTGCTTGCACAAGTACCCATGCTTCGAAGCCATACATCAGCACGGGTAGTATCTGCGTTTTGTAAAGCGTTATTTTTGTTTGACGAGATGTGGCTTTGTTTTTAAACTGCTTACTTAAGCCAAAGTAGCATCTGTTGGCCAATACAATTTATCTTTTTATTTCACAAGTGATGTCGTTTGTTGTTTTTACGCCGGTGCCGAGGTAGACGAAGTCTTTTACTACCTCAAAATTATAGTAACCAACTTCAACAGTTGGTCCGATCTCAATGGACGCATTGCGCGTTGACACCATCAGATGGGCCTTTTCGCCGTTTGCCGCTAGACCAACTTTAGCAGATTCTCCTTCGAACTTCATAAAGGTATCGGTTACTTCTTTTACTGATCATCCCATGATGTCTATATCATCAGCATAAGCAAGTAAAATGTGGCTATTGGTGTAAATTGTGCCATTTCTTTTAACGTTTACTTCTCGTATAACCTTTTCTAGCAGGATGTTGAAAAGATCACACGAAAGGCTGTCTCCTTGCCTAAAACCTCGTTTGGTACAAAACTCTGCTTAGAGGTTCTTTCCTATTTTAACTGAAGATCTTGTGTCAATTAGAGTCATTTTGCAAAGCCGAATGAGCTTTGCGGGGATACCAAATTCAGACATCGCCTGGAATACCTTTGAGCATAGTGGGCTGTCGAAGGCTGCTTTATAATCGACAAAAAGGTGGTAGTGTCGACTGCATCTCTTGGGTCTTTTCTAGGATTTGCCGCAGGGTAAATATCTGGTCAATGGTGGACTTGCCAGGTCTAAAGCCGCATTGATATGGTCCAATTATTTCGTTGACAATAGGCTTTAGTCGTTCGCACAATATCCCTTATATCATCTTGTAGGCTATCGGGAGTAGACTTATGCCCCTATAGTTAGAACATACACTCTTATCTCCTCTCTTATGGACGGGGAACGGGATACGTAGCTTCCAATCGTCGGGTACGCGTTCTTCCTGCCAGATGGTTCTAATTAGCTGATGAATACACCTTATCAGCGTGTCGCTTCCGGATTTGAACAGCTCGGCTGGTAAGCCATCGGCTCCTGCTGCCTTATTATTCTTCAACCGGTTTATTGCTGTGTTTACCTCATCTTGGCTGTGCGGTATACATTCAATACCATCTTCTGGGATTGGATCTGTGGTATCTTCGTCGAATTCGCTACTATTGAATACCAACAGTTTGGAAAAATGCTCTTTCCATATCCTTAGCACACTATCTGTATCAGTTACCAGATTACCGTGCTAGTCTCTACAGGAGGATGTGCCAGTTTCAAAGCCATCAATTCTGCTCCCAATCGCATACAAAGTGCTGTCGAGTGTGCTGTGTGAACGTTTAAAACCCTTGATCAATAACATAATCGGGTCATACTAATGCGGTTTTAGACCTGGTAAATCGACAATTGACCAAATCTTCACACTGCGCCAAATACTGGAGAAGACCCACGAAAGACAGATCGACACATACCACCTGTTCCTCGACTATAAGTCCGCCTTCGACAGCCCAATTAGATCAAAGGTGTTTCAAGCCATGTCTGAGTTTGGTATCCCTGCAAAACTTATACGACTATGCAGGATGACATTGGCTAATACAAGATCGGCTGTTAAAGTAGGAAAGAACCTCTCGGAACCTTTTGAAACGAAACGAGGTGTCTATTTAACATTCTATTGGAAAAGGTCATACGAGAATCGAATGATAGAGATAAAAATAGCACTATATACAATAAGGATATAATGTTACTGGCCTACGCAGACGATATTGATATAATATGTCGATCAACTCGATCCGTAACATCCACCTTTGCGAAAATTGAAAAAGAGTTTGCCAAAGTGGGTCTGGCAGTCAACAGTGATAAGACAAAGTTTATGGTATCAACACGCAAGACGTCCAGTAGACTCGGACCAACTGTTGATGTTCAGAACTACAATTTTGAGGTAGTAAATGACTTTATTTATCTCGGCACCGCCATAAATAAAACGAACAACATCAGTTTTGAAATCAAAAGGAGAATAATATTGGCCAACAGATGCTACTTTGGTCTATGTAAACAGTTTAAAAGTAAAACAAACAAACAAAAATTACGCTCTACCAGACACTGATACTACCCGTACTTGAAGCATGGGTACTTGCGAAAGCAGATGAGGCAGAACTTGGTGTGTTTGAGAGAAAAATTCTTCGAAAGATTTATGGACCAATATGCGTTGACGGTGAATACCGACGTCGCATGAACCACGAGCTATACTAGCCGACCGACATCGATATAGTAAAACGTATCAAACTACAACGATTGCGTTGGCTTGGCCATGTCAGCAGGATGGATAAAGATGCCCCCGCCAAAAAGGCATTTGAATACGAGCCACTCGACGGTATACGCCCCAAGGGAAGGCCAAAACTCCGGTGGAAGGACCAAGTTGAAGAAGATATCACAGAACATGGCATCCAAAATTGGAGAAGTAAAATAAAAGATCGGTGCGTTTGGAAATCTATTCTTAGTTCGGCTTATGGAACAAGACGTTCTGTTTAATACAAAAGCCATCTAAGTAAGTAAGTAAGCAGCACGACGGGGATTCCTTGGTGGAGGTCTCTGGTAACCAAGTATGGATTTTGCTGCTGCTTGCATGGAGTGGACAATACTTTCCCATTGCGCTGATATATTATCGGGACGAGGAGTGCTTTGATTAAGCAGCTGGGCCAGTTGAGTGGAATATGACGTGGCTATCTGTTGTGATTGCAGTTTACCGATGTCCAACTTCCGTGTTGTGTCTGTTCGCACTTTGTTTGCTACGTTTAATCTGGTACGTACCTTTGCTGCAACAAAGAAGTGGTCCGAGTCCATGTTTGCACCTCGGAACGTTCGTACATCCAACACGCTTGATGCATATCTTCCATCTATCACAACGTGACCAATTTGATTTGTTGTTCTTTGATCTGGTGACAGCCAGGTGCCCTTATGAATATCGAGATGCTTAAATCAGGTATTGCTAACATGTTTTTTGCAGCTGCAAAGTCTATCAGCCTCATACCATTGGCAGATGTTTCACTGTGGAGACTGAATTTCCTGACTGTTGGGCCAAAGACATTCTCCTTTCCAATTTTGGCATTAAAATCGCCGAGAATGATTTTAATGTAATGGGCGGGGCAACGGTCATAAGTTTCTTCTAAGCGATCGTAAAATATATCTTTGGTCTGTTCGTCCTTGTCTTCAGTGGGAGCATGAACGCAAATAAAGCTGATGTTGAAGAATTTTGCTTTTAATCGAATTGCAGCGAGTCTTTCATTCACGGGTGTGAAGCTGGAAACCAGGTGTTTTAACCTCCAACCAACTGCAAATCTGCAATCAAACTCATGCTTTGTGTCATGGCAGCTATAATACAGAGCTTCACCTTTAGGTGTTGTTGTGACGCCTTTCCCGTACCATCGTATTTCCTGTATGGGAGTAATGTCAGCGTTGTATTTTTCAAGTACATCTGCCAATGCGTAAACTGCACCTTCTCTATAAAGTATGCGAACATTCCAGGTGCAGATTCGCAGATCATGGTCCTTAAAACGTTTGCGGGGGTCGTCAACTTTAGAGGGATTTCTTTTTCTTTTCTTTTGTTTTATCGTAGTAGGCTGCTTTTTCTAGGGGAGGGTTACTAACCCGGCGCCAAACCCAAGTTTTTAACGTTCTTATGGGTGAACGCGCGGCACATTTTAGCTCACTACCTTTAACGGGTGTTAAATGCGGCTCCCCAGGTGACACCAGGGGGAGGTCAGTGTCCACTTGAGATGAGAGAGCGACCAAGATAAATCCTGGACTTTGCCATGTTAAAGCCGGTCAGGACCGTTCCTTGGTATCTCTACGTCACCCAATAATAAAAAAATATAATATAAAATGTAAAATATAAAAATATGAATAAAAAATTCACAGTTGTTTTTAAAAAAATCCACGATTGTTGTAGTATTCGATTATTTTTGTTTGTAGCTGTTCAATAATATTTACATTGTGTTAATATTTCTATGTTGGCCTCTCGTTGAAATGTGAAAGTATCAGCTGTAATTAAATATCCCGATGACAAATAAAACTCAAGATTGTTATCGATGGCACAACGTCAAGGAAACTGAACACGAACCAGTGCTGCAAAAATTGTCAAATGAATTTCAAAAAGGATTGTCGTAAAAAATCAAACACAAAATGGCTATTAAAAAAAAACAACAATAGAGCAAGGAGAAAATTCCCCTGCTCTTTAAACAACAGCAACAACAACAATTGTGTCAAAGATCATTTGATGTCAACTTCATGTGTGGCATTTTCCAAAACTAAACACTAAAAACTTTGGAAATTGTCATGAAAATTGAATCGAAAATGGAATCAAAAGATAAAAATGTCTCACAGGCGCTGGAATTGAATGTTGTTGATCACTTTGCGGGGCATACCGCCAGGCCATGCCGTGTCATTTGTTGTAAGCTCACTGGGTATTAATAATGAAATAGTAGCAAAAACCATTGCACAAATCTGAAAGATTGGTTTGACTGATTGCTGCTGCTGGCTGACTGACTGATGGAATGACAATGAATTAAATTGATTTTTAAATGAATATTTATTTTTAACGATTTGAAAAGGGCTTTTGAGAGGGTTGTAATGAAGCTATTGCGAAACAATGTTGGCAGCGTGGAGTTAAATGTTTGTCCGCAGACCTTTCGTAGGTATTCCTACGTTTAAGACAACGAAGGAAAACATAGCTTTTAACATAAGGGACTTAAATATTAGACACTGGCTTCTGACATGGTTCCCTTGATACCCCTTCTTTAATGAATCTAAAAATTCCATTGTCTTACGAAAGTTTGAATATTAAAAAAAACCATAGCGGGCTATGGGTTACAAAAAGGATTCCCCAATTGTTTCCGGCTTTCACTTCATCATCGTTGTGATTTCCATGACATCAAGACACTGTCATATTTTATATGTTTGCTTCTTCTCTTGCTTCTTCTTGGGCTTGCATTCTGACGGTCACACATATCATCTGATGGCATTATAATTTTTCACATATTTTTCATCCACCCAATACCACCTCCACACTGCAAAGAACCAACCAACCAGCCAGTCAGCCAGCCGGCATTACCAAATTGACATATCTTTCTTAATTTAAAATTCGTGAGCTTTGGTAAACGTTGCCCGGCGGAGGAGGATGAGACTTTCTTTATTCGTGGTATCTTGTGATTGTTGCTGTTGTTGATTTTATTTTAATGCGGCACTGCGTTTTGTTCTACTCAAAAAAAAAACAAAAACGAAACAAAAAGAAAACTACGTGTGTGCGAATAAACCGTTCTTTGATTCTACATCTCTTGGTATTTTTTTTGAAGCTACGTGTGTCTCTGTTTGTTGGTGTCTGATGGCAATTGCGTCTTTGCCATCACATCTTTAACCGCAGCTGAATTCCGGTTCTTATCCATGTTGCCACATTAAATCCTAACGAAAATAAATTATGGCATACGCAGTGAAAAAATACAAATGATTAAATGTGTTGTTTTCAGCCACGGAGTATTTTAAACGACATGACAACTCGTTGATATGAATTCGCATAACTTTGTAAGGAATTTCGTGGACAGTGATTTTTTGGGAAAGACAAGTTTTTTGAAGTTTTTCATCAATCATCAGACCAACAATGGTGGATTTTAAAAAAATATTTTTTCACCCAACAGCAGACCTCCAAAACGTGAATTTTTAAAGAATATTTTTTCATCAAACATCACCCCTCCAAAACGTGGATTTTTAAAGAATATTTTTTCATCAAAGATCAAACCAACAATCGTGGATTTTTAAAGAATATTTTTTCATCAAACATCACGCCTCCAAAACGTGGATTTTTAAAGAATATTTTTTCATCAAAGATCAAACCAACAATCGTGGATTTTTAAAGAATATTCTTCATCAAACATCAAACCAACAAACGGGGATTTTTAAAGAATATTTTTTCTTCAAACTTCAAATAAACGTGGATTTTTAGAGAATATTTTTTCATCAAACATCAGCCCAACAAACGTGCATTTTTATAGAATAAAGAAAAAATATTCTTAAAAAAATCCACGCATGGAAATAATATTCTTAAAAATTCCACGCATACAAAAAATATTCTTAAAAAAAATCCACGCATAGAAGAAATATTCTTAATAAATCCAAGCATAAAAAAATATTCTGAAAAAAATCCACGCATACAAATAATATTCTTAAAAAAATCCGCACATAGAAAAAATTTTCTTCAAAAAAACTTCATGAATAGAAAAAATATCCTTAAACAAATTCACGAATAGAGAAAATTTTCTTAAAAAATCCTTAAAAAAATGTACGCATAGAAAAAATATTCCAAATAATCCACGAATAGCAAACATATTAAAAAAATCCACACAAAGAAAAATATTCCTAAAAAATCCACGAATAAGAAAATACTCTTAAAAAATCTACGCATAAAAAATATTCTTAAAAAATTAACCTATAGAAAAAATATTAAAAAAAAAACGCATAGACAAAATATTCTTAAAAAATACAGGCATACAAAAAATATTCTTAAAAAATCCATGCATAGAAAAAATATTCTTAAACAAGTGAACCAAGGCTATAGCTATGTGATACCCTACACCACTTCCCCTGTGCATAAGCTATTGACCGGTAAAATTCAAAATATTAAAATTGGGATAGCTTAGCGCCTTTGCTCTGAATGTCTTCATTAATACAGGTCAATTTTATTGAAACGCGTTTAAGTGCATTTTCAGAATAACTCAAATAAAAAAATAGAAAAGTGGGATGTATGCCAACCATCAACCATCACATTCCGACCCCTGAATAATATCCGACCATTATCAAAATCAATAGGTTTATTCCTCTGTGGGACCCCCATTAACACCCAAAATTTCGTGACGATCCGATCAAAATTACGACGTGTAGCGTGATTACAAAAAATTAAAAAATAGGACGTATTACCAACTATTGCTATATCTCCGTTATTTAACCACATACGCCAACATGCTTTACATCGTTGTAAAGATGGGATTTTCTACTTTCATAGTAGGACTTTGCTTTTGGAAGGTCCCCAACCAATGCCGAGCTATTCGTCATTATTATTAAAACCGCAGAAATGAGAAATTGTGTTTTAATAGCGGCTATTGCGATATCTTCATTGTTTTACCACCTACGACAACCTACGTTATATCGTTGCAAAGGCGATATTTTCTACTTTCATTAGCAGGTTTTGCTTTTGGCATACCTTCTATAGAAGCTGAGATATTCGGTTTTAAAAGAAAACATTGTCTTTTTCTCCAAAAAAGTTTTTTGCCCATTTCGACCCCTAAATATTATCCGACCATCACCAAAATAAATAGGCTTTTTCCCCTGCGGGATCCCATCAACACCCAAAATTCGGTGACGATCCGATCAAAATTACGACCTGTAGCGTGATTTCTTTAAAAGTGGAAAAATTGAATGTATTACCGACTATTGTAATATCTCCGTTATTTGGCAACCTACGCTAACCTACTTTGCATCATTGTAAAGACAGGATTTTCTATTTTCATAGCCAGGTTTTGTTTTTGGAATGTATCCAACAAAAGCTGTGTTATTCGTCATTAGAACTAGAAAAGTTGGGCTCTATAAGCGACTATTGCGATATCTTCGTTATTTGACCACCTACGACAACCTACCATACATCTCTGTAAAGGTGATATTTTCTGCTTTCATTAGCAGGCTTTGCCTTTAATATACCCCTTATAGATACGGAGATATTCGCTTTGAAATAAAACGTTGACTTTTCCGCAAATAAGTTTTTTGCCCATTCCGACCCCTAAATATTATCCGACCATCACCAAAAACAATAGGCTTCTTCCCCTCCGGGACCCTCATCAACATCCAAAATTTGGTGACGATCCGATCAAAATTGTGACCTGTAGTGTGATTACAAGGTTTAGATGGACAGACGGACGGACGGACTGACGGACGGACACACATAGCCAGATCGACTCAGCTCGTCGAGACATTCATTTTGGTATATATAAGTATGGGTCTACGACCATTATTTCGATGCGTTACAAACTTTTTGGCCAAAACCAACTTATAATACCCTCCCCACATAGTGGTGTAGGGTATAAAAATCCACGTATAGAAAAAATATTCTTAAAAAAAACAAATTATCGTATAGAAAAAATAATCTTAAAAAATTAATTTATAGAAAAAAAGAAATTCTTAAAAAATCTACGCATATAAAAATTATTCTTAAAAAATCAACGCATAGAAAAAATATTCTTAAAAACTCAACGTGTAGAAAATATATTCTTGAAAAATCCACGCATAGAAAAAATATTCTTAAAAATCCACGCATAGAAAAATAATCATAAGAAAATCGACGCTTGGAAAATATTCTTAATAAAATTCACACATAGGAAAAATATTCTTAAAAAAAAACCACCCAGAGAAAAAAATTTTCCTAAAAAATCCACACATAGAAAAACTATTCTTGAAAAAATCAACGCATAGAAAAAATATACTTAAAAAATTCACACATGGAAAAATATTCCTAAAAAATGCACGCATAGAATAATATTCTTAAAAATTAAAGCATTAAAAAACAAGTAAGAAAAGGCTATAGTCGGACGGGGCCGACCATGTGATACCCTACACCTTTACCACTAGAAATTTGATTTCCACATATCAAAATTTCTTTATGGAACAAATAAACTTATTGTAAGAAGTAACTTTGTGGATTCTGGTGGATTCTGCATCAGGGGGAAGACCAGTATATCTATTTCCATATGTAGCCTACTTTGCCGGGTGCCACCGTGGTGCAATGGTATGCACGCCCGCCTTGCACACAGAAGGTCGGTGGTTCGATTCCCCGGCCAAGCAACATCAAACATTTTTCAACGGTGGCAAAATACCCCTCAGTAATGTTGGCGGCATTTCCTGAGTATTTCAGCCATGTAAAACTTCTCTACAAAAGTGGTGTCTTAGACACGCCGTTCGGACTCGGCGATAAACAGTAGGTTCCATATCATTGAGCTAAATATCAATCGGGGTGCAGTCATTGATATGAGAGAAGTCCCCCTTGTCCCGATGGGATGTTGTGGAACAATGTTTTTAGCCTACTTTGCCGGTATATGTCCTCCGGGAAATAAAATATAGATCAAAAGTTTTATACCCTCAGCATTTCTGCCAACGAGAGTATATACACTTTCATACGGGTAAAATGTGCCTCATCGAAATAATGGTTTTAGACCCCAAGTATGTTTGGACGAAAGGTGTTTCAGTCAATTTGGAGTTGATTTAACCATGTCCGTCCGTCTGTCTGTCTGGCTGGAGTGCACCATAACTCTCGAACGGATTAACCGATTCGGTCCAAAATTTGCCTTTCGCATTAATTCGTCCAAACTTAGTTTAAGTTCGAAGATAGGTTATATCGGTCCACTCCTTCCGGTACCTCCCCCACAAAAGTTTGAAAATGTTCGGAAAATTTGTGCGCCCGATTACTCTTGAATGGAGTAACCGATTTGGTCCATATTTTGCACATCGTGAAATTTCTACTAGACTTGTATGAGGTTCCAATATGGACTCAATCGACTCACTCCTTCGGGTGCCTCCCACACAAAATTTCGGAGAAGTTCAGTTTAGGACCTGTTATTGAATCGCTATGTTTTTTTTTGTTGTAGCAACGTGTATTCACTTCCCCCCATACGACGGTACAAGTTTCATCAGGGGCAGGTCCAAACAAAGTTACAACCGATTATGTTGTCAAATGGGACTAATACATTCAAAATATATTAAAATGACGCGTACTTTATATGGGACGTTATATGGGTGCTATACCAAAACGTGGACCTATATAAACCAACTTTGGTAGGAATGTTTTTTGGTATCTTTAGGCACAAAATACCAAATTACAACCAATTCGGTGGTTAAATGGGACAAATATCTTAAAAATTCCTTAAAACGACGACGCGTCACGCGTCATTTTGTATGGGGGCTATACGAAAGCGTGGACCTACATAGCCCGCTTTCAATACCAAAAGTCCTACGTACATATAATAGATTTTCCCAAAATTGCATCCACCTACGTCAATCCGTTCGGACGCTAGAGTGATTTCCACAGACGGACAGACGGACGGACATGGCTATATCGATGTAGAATTACACTCTTATCAAGAATATATATAGTTTGTGGGGTCTACAATGATTATTTCCAGTAGTTACAAACGTAGTGACAAACTTAATATACCCCCATCCTATGGTGGAGGGTATAAAAAGTATCAGTCGGCTTGGTCGACAGAGATATACCCTCAGCCTGTGTATATTGAAACAATTTTTCGCCAAAAAACGTATGTATTTAGAGGGATTTATAAATGTTGGGCGTATGAACCGACAAAAATGTTGATTAGGATTAAAGAGCAAAAGTTTTGCTGAGGAAATACTTAAAGGAATGGTTGAACCTGATCTTTATCTTGTAGATATATTAGGATGTGTAAAGTATGGACCAATTGGGCCACTCCCTTCAAAAATTACCGTACGAACAATTTTTCCGAACATTTTTGGAATTTTGTGGGGGAGGTACCTGAAGGAGTGGACCGATATGGCTTATCTTCGAACTTAAACTATGTATGGACAAAATATTACTAAGCCCAAATTTTGGACCCAATCGGCAGATCCGTTCGAGAGTATCTTGCGCTCCAAAAACCTCACCACCTCACACGGGGTTTGTGCAACTTTCAGGCTATTTTCTCAGGAAGTATGGACTTGCCGCTGATGAAACTTTTACCGTCGTATGGGGGGCAGTGAATAGAAGTTGCTAAAACAAAAATCAAAGCGATTCGAGAGCATGGCCTAAAGTATGGACCAAATCGGTTACTTCCTTCAAGAGTTATCGTACGTACACATTTTCTGAACATTTTCAAACCTTGTGGGGGAGGTACCGGAAGGAGTGGACCGATATAACCCATCTTCAAACTTAAACTAAGTTTGGACATAATATTACGAAAGCCAAATTTTGGACCGAATCGGTTGATCCGTTCGAGAGTTATCGTGCGCTCCAGCCAGCCAGCCAGACAGACGGACGGACATGGCTAAATCAACTCCAAATTGTCTGAAACACATTTCGTCCAAACATACTTGGGGTCTAAAACCATTATTTCGATGAGGCACATTTTACACATATGAAAGTGTATATACCCTCGTTAGCATAAATGCTGAGAGTATAAAAACCCACGCATAGAAAAATATTCTTTAAAGTTCCACGCATAGAAAAAATATTCTTAAAAAATCCACGTATAGAGAAAAAACATTATTTAAAAATCCACGCATGGAAAAAGTATTCTTAAAAAATCAACTCATAGAAGAAATATTCTTTAAAAATTCACGCATAGAAAAATATTCTTGAAAAATCCACGCTTAGAAAAAATATTTTTAAATAATCCACGCATAGAAAAATATTCTGAAAAAATTTCCACGCTTGGAAAAATATTCTTAAAAAATCCACGCTTGGAAAAACATTCTTAAAACATCCACGTATAGAAAAAATATTCTTAAAAAATTCACGCATAGAAAAAATATTCTTTAAAATTTTACGCATAGGAAAAATATTCTTAAAAAATCTACGCATAAAAAATATTCTTAAAAAAATCAACGCATAGAAAAAATATTCTTTAAAATCCACGCATAGAAATAATACCCTTAAAAAAATCTATGCATAGAAAAACAAGTAAGCAAAGGCTATAGTCGAACGGGGCCGACCATGTGATACCCTACAGCACAACCTCTAGGTATTAGCTATGTGCAACAACCTTGTACGCTGAATGTCCGGTTTCGATTCCCAGGCCTGGCCACATCACATTTTCAACGGTGGCAAAATACCCCTTAGTAATGTTGTAGTATTTCAGCCATGAAAAACTTCTCTACAAGTGGCAACTTAGGGCACGCCTTTCGCATTCGGCGATCAAAACTAGGTCGATATGTGATAATGACCTAATATGAATCCATTGATATAAGAGAAGCCTTTCTTGTCCCTACTGGGATGTTTGTGGAACAATTTTATAAATTATACATTTCTAAAACATATGCCAATATTGAAAAATTCACTTTGATTAGCATTTCCTGCTACATCTTTAAATTGTCTTTAAATATCAGGTTCCTTTTTGGAATGCACCTAATATAAATAAATGTATGCCTTGTCTCTGATATTTGATATGTGGGAAAATTGTGAGTTTATTGAAAATCTATCATCCAAAAATTGTGCACTTGTACCTCACATATGCTTGATAATGCACGCAGTTTTGTGATTCCCAGGGCATTTCGCAAATAGTTCATTGTGGTTATATTTTGTGATATCAAACATATATTTTATACCGGTAGAAATAACTAACTAAAGAATAGTAATTGAAAAAAATTGCATGCAAACAAATTTATAAATCCCAAAATTATTCATATTCAATTACACACCAAAGAAGATAGTATAAGTCAGCTGCGCTAACGGTGATATACCCTCAGCATCTGACCAAAAAAGAAACAAACTCAATAATTATGCCGTATAAAAATATATTGATTTTGTATCACGAGTTTGCTTCAAAATACGTGGAATCTGTAGGTATCGTAATATAAGGATATACCAAATCAATTTTACTAAGCTAACTTCTGGTTTTAGGAAATGCTTGAGAATTATTTTTTGAAAAATTTGGATCATTATCTAGGGAAGTATTGACTTATTCCGGAAAAATTGTACCGTTGCTATAGGAACGGTGAAAAGAACCTTCTTCAAAAAAATTCAAATAGATTAGAGACGGGTCCTCAAACTGCACTTTTCCCACATTTTGTGTGGGAGGTACTCGAAGGACATGACTGGATGAAATAATAGGATGTGCAAAGTTTGGACCAATTAGAAAATCCCCTTGAGTTATCCTGCGGATTTGCCATTTTAGTTAGGTTTCTTGTTTGTTTCTCAGGGTTTCTTGGAGCTTTTCGGTCATAATCTCAGGAAATATGGAATTGCTTCATGCTGCAATATTTGTATAAAAAATCCAATTTGACAACTGGACTGAAAATGTCTCTGTCATGATAGAGACAATTTGTAGCATGGAAGGAAATTGTGGTTCTCCACACAAAACCTTTATATATTAGGCAGTAGGCCCGTTATCTAGCAGACACATTATTGCAATTTGCATAAGGGGAAAGGTCAGTAGTTATTATTCCATATGCAGACTTTGCCGGTATATGCCCTCCAGGAACCTCCAGAAACAAAAATAAAATTTGTATATTTTTCATACAAAAGTAATGGTCCATGTCCACGTCTCAGTCACAAAAATAAAAACCTCTAGCACAAATGTATAATTAGACCAATTATTACTTACGGTTGTCCTATATGGTATAAAGCGGCTAAAACTCATTTGAAGAAACTTAAAATAATTCAAAACAAATGTCTGAAAATTATAAATAAAAAACATTGGAGATATTCCACATCTCTACTACACGATGAAACCGGCTATGATACAATTGGAGAATTCCTGGACAAAATTATTGTACCCTACACCACTATGTGGGGAGGGTATTATAAGTTGGTTTTGCCCAAAAAGTTTGTAACGCATCGAAATAATGGTCGTAGACCCATACTTATATATACCAAAATGAATGTCTCGACGACCTGAGTCGATCTGGCTATGTGTGTCCGTCCGTCAGCCCGCCGTCCGTCTGTCCATCTAAACCTTGTAATCACGCTATAGGTCGCAATTTTGATCGAATCGTCACGAAATTTTGGGTGTTGATGAGGGTCCTGGAGGGAAAGAAGCCTATTGATTTTGGTGATGGTCGGATGATATTCAGGGGTCGGAATGGGCAAAAAACTTATGTGGATAAAAAGACAACGTTTTTTTCCAAAGCGAATATCTCAGCTTCTATATGGGGTATACCAAAAGCAAGACCTGACGATAAAAGTAGAAAATATCACCTTTCTTACGATGTAAAGTAAGTTCTCGTAGGTGACCAAACAGTTGATAAGGTCTTGTGTAGAAATATAAGAAATCAACCATATTTGACGTAAGAATCCATATAAAGGTTTGTATCCTATTTTTACCTTTAAAAATAATAATCTTCTTCTAATATATAAAAGACAATGTGTGTATGTTAGTATGTTTGTATGTTCCGTATAGACTAAACAACGGCTGAACCGATTTTCTTGAAAATTTCAGAGAATGTATAGGGAACACCGGTGGTGAAAATGGGCTATATATTTTTTTTGCATTGCGGAGGGGGCGGAGTACCTCCCCTATGTCCTATTATTGAAAAACGCTATTTTAGCAAAACTGACGAACGTATCGGAGAGAAAATTAATTAGCGAGACAATGGATGTTGTGCTCCGATCCTAGTTACTGATTTGGGGCCTAAAGACTCGACCACGCCCACTTTTTTAAATAGCTTACATGTCAAAAATTGCTTAACCGATTTTCTTAAAAATGTCAGAGAATCTACTGGGAGGACCCGTGGTGAAAACAGATTATATATTTTCTTGAACCCGGGAGTGGGGGAATCTCCTCCATGCCCTATTTCTTTGAAAACGATATTTTAACAAAACTGAAGAACTTATCGAAGAGAAAAATAATTTGGGGGCAATGGTGGTTATGTCTCCGACCCTATGTACTCATTTGGAACCAGACCACGCCCACTTTTTTAATATCTTACATATCCAAAACCACTAAGCCGATTTTCTTGAAAATTTCAGAGAATGGATAGTGATGACCCCTGGTGAAAATAGGCTATATATTTTGTTGAATTTCTGAGGGGCCGGGGTAGCTCCCCTTTGCCCTATTTTATTAAAACTCTGTCTTTGCAAAACTTACTAACATATGGCGTAGAAAATAAATTTGCGAGACAATGGTGGTGGAATCTCCGACCTTAGATACTTATTTAGGGATTAAAGACCCGACCATGCCCACTTTGTTATATCTCTGAAAGTACTGAGCCGATTTTCTTTAAAATTTCCAAGAATGTACAGCGATGGCCCACCATGAACACCCATGGTGAAAATAGGCTATATCACGAATATTGTCAATTATTTCATATTCGATTTCAGAAAAAAACAAGTAAAAAAGTGTCAGTCGGCTTTGCTGACAGAGATATACCCTCAGCCTGTGTATATTGAAACAATACGTATGTATTTAGGGGGTTTTAAAATTTTTGGGCGTTTGAACAGACAAAAATGTTGATTAGGATTAAAGATCAAAAGTTTTGCGGAGGCACCGACGTAGCCAGGGGGGGGCCCGGGGGGCCCGGGCCCCCCCCGAAATGATTTTCGTTCCAATAGGCTATGTGCTTATGTTACACATTTTTTAATTTTTGAGTAAAATTTTTAAACTGTTTTAATTTTTTAAGAAATATGTAAAATATTTACAAGAAGTATTACAGAGAACTATTTAACTACATTGGTATTATTGTCCAAAATATTTGAAAGTATAAACATAATGAAGAATTTAGGTTTTTGAGCAATTTTCTGCATAGTTGTTGTTAAGTTTTAAGGTGTTGTTTAAGCATTTAATTAATTTTAGGCTTACTGTAAGTGTTACTGGGTTCAGTACAAGACGTTTATTTGTATTTATTGAATGTTTGCAGCATATTACTTCCTATTCTTTGGCTTATAAACCAAAAACATTCTTGCGATGTTTTGTCTTTGAAATTTTTAATAAGAGCAATTAAACAATAAAAAATAAAATCTCTTAATTTTTGTGGTTTTAAACTTTTGTATATAGTCTCTAACTCGTTTTTATAATGAACTATTTTGAACATCAAAACAATTACAAATTCTTTATTATGTTTGAAATTTGCAAAAAAAAAAAAAACTATATTAACCATTTTTGTGATATAATTTCTGTTCCACCGCAGTGTCGTCCGTTGAGATTATTTGAAACTGGTCTCTTGCTACAAATTAGTTAATGTCTATTGTACAAAAAGGATTTTTCTGTCGATTACTCTTTGAATTGTATTTTGGGAAGTACTTTCAATGGATGCACTTTTCTAGAAATATTCCTTTTTCCTTCTTCGGCAAAGGACTTTGTGACGACAAACGAAATAAAAAAAACAGATTCTTCTTCGTCAAAATCTCAGCAAGTATCAGTCGGCTTTGCGGACAGGAATATACCCTGAGCTTGTGTGAACTGAAACTTTCATCTATGGATAGAACGAATAGTGGCTACACAACCAAAATCCTTTAACCCAAAGCTATGTATTAGGAGATTTTCAGAATTTTGTAGCCATTTTCGGACGCATGAACTTGACATCAAACGGACGGATTTTATCATTGATCACAAGTGCTGCGGAGGAGGTGTCTGAAGAAATGGACCGGAAGTAGATCTTATTTTGGGAGTCATTATTTTAAAGGATATTGCGCCCACCAGTCAATTCAGTTCGAAGGTCTGTGAGGGATGTACCCAGTATGGTCCATTTTCGAGCTAAATCTAAGTTTGGACAAAATATTACTAAATTCAAATTTTAGGCCAAATCTGTAGCTTCGTTTAAGAAAATTCGCACATACCACTTTTGCAGAAATTCTTGAAATTTGGGGGAAAAATACCAGAAGGGGCGGGTGACACCGTGGTACAATGGTATGCACACCCGCCTTGCTCGCTAAAGGTCTGCGGTTTGATTCCCAGGCCAGGCGACAACAAATTTTCAACGGTGACAAAATACCGCTCAGTAATGTTGGCGACATTTCCTGACTATTTATGCCATGAAAAACTTCTCTACAAGTGGTGTCTTAAGACACGCCGTTCGGACTCGGCAATAAAATGTAGGTCGCATATCATTGAGCGAATATGAATCGGGGTGCACTCATTAATATTAGAGAGGTTTCCCTCGTCCCTTCAGGTATGTTTGTGAAACAATTATATATATTATATATACCAGTAGGAGCAAACCGAAAATCACCATCTTCGAACTTTATATAAGGCTCGCAGAAATATTGCGATAAACAAAGTTTTGACCAACGCAGTATCCATTTCGAAAGTTGTGCGCATCAGCCACTACGCATGATGGCATTTTCTCTGGAAGTATGGACTTGCCTTTGAAATTTTGATATTTACTAATTATCCAGAGAACGCTTAAACTGTACTTCTTTGATTTTTGAAATACTCTGTGGAAGGTTACCGAAAGAGTGGATCGATGTGGTCCATCTTCGAAGTTGATCAAAATTTGGACAAAATATCACGAAGGCCAAATTTTAGACCGAATCGGTTGATCTGTTCGAATTATCGTGTTCTATAGGCAGCCATCCAGACGGACGAACATAGCTAAGTCGACTCCAAGTTTTCTGAAACAGATTATTTCCAAACACACTTTGGCCCTAAAACCATTATTTCGATGAGACACATTTTGACTAAAGACTGAGAGTATAAAAGAATGTATACGTGTATAGACCTTGGATTGGGCGCCAGAATTTCATTTTAAAAGAATTCAAGACAGGTTGCCAGAGTTTTTCTTGATCCTGATTTATTTATAAGAAGAACCACGATAGGAAACCAGAATTTCTATAAGAGAAGTCAAACGATTGGAATCCAAAATTAGTTTATTAACAGATGCACGATTGGGCGACAGAATTTGTCATTTACATACCCGCGATTGGGTGCTAGAATTTCATGATGGACATCCTCACTATTGCTTAGCACTAGTTCTCTATAAAGAAAACCACTATCGGCCTTCAAAAATTCTTTGTGATAAGATCTACGATGGGACACCAAAATATCTTTACGGAAATATCTACAATTGGGTTATTTATGATAATAACAACGATTGAACACCTGAATTTCCTAAATTGAAAAATTTACCATATTCTGACACCGCAGCGTGCGGTGCGTTTTTTTCCTTTATTTATATAACTCCTAAATTCTACCTGTAAATATAAAAAACACTAGTGGATAACGCCATGATATCTAAACGTTCCCTCTGCATAAATCAATTCTCTACTACACGCAGAGAAAAAAATATGTTTGATCCAACAATATTCCAAGAGCAAAATATGTATTGTTAACATATTGTTGGATTCCTCATGTAGTATTGTAAATCCAAAAATTGTTTGTGTCAACTGAACAATATTTCTCTCTTTTCTTCGAAAATTTGTTTCTCTTCTCTCGCTATTCGATGCCGTGTTGAAAAAACAATTTTGGTGAGTTGTGGTGTGTTTGTATGACATGCTGCCTTTACCTTTGTTTTTGTGTGTATGTACTTGTGAGACTCTTGTTTTTATTTGTTTCTGTTTTGTTTCATTCTTCTTTCCTTTTCATGTTTATTATGGTGTTTAATTATTCCTTATGTTGTGGTGGGTTCTTGTGGCTTTTTGTTTGTCTTTGTTGTCAGCCAATGCAGCAAACCATGTATTGTGTTCATCAATGATTGCAATATTATACGCGACATTTATATCCAAGTTATGCGAAAAGTGTATATGAGAAGTATATGCACTCAAATCAAAAATTTCTGGGCTGGTTTTCTGTATTGACAATACTTTTTGTAAACAAAATTAGATTATGATAGTTCCTACAATCGGTATTGTTAACGATTTTAACAATATTGCGGAAATTCGAAAGTTGTTTTTGTTTTCTATGTTTGGAACAAAAGATGGTATTTTTGGATTTGGATTACAATGTTTGAACAAAACAAATACATTTTTGGAACCAAAACAAATATTTTTGTTCCAACAAAAGCGAAAAATATTTTTTCTCTGCGTGTAATCCCATTTTCCTTCCATAAATAATAATATAATAATAATTGTTCCACAAACATCCCACAAGGGACAAGGGAGACTTCTCTCAGAGAAAAAGTCCTTCCATAAATTACTCAATAAAATTGGAATGGAAAATTGAAGCCGCGATTTTGGACTTTTGTGAAGTAAGAAACAAAAGAGAGGTCCTCAACATTCAATGTAAACAAAAAAATAAATGTTAAGATATTTCTAAGGTTTTCCGATTGTATACTCTTTCTTTTGGTCTTACCGAAGTGATATCACTGAATTACATACCATTCACCGTAGTTGTGAGTTATTTGATAAATGATACACCCAAAATATATATGAGCTTATTAATATATACATTGTTTTGAACATATATTAACTCTGATATATTGACACAAAAGTTCTGAAAACGAGGGGAAATTGGCCAAGAAGTCTTACGTCATTTTAATTAAAAATAGTAATGGAAATTATTTCATCAGTAATATAAGTCTAAAATAAGGTTTAAATCATTGCTAAATAAGAAATTTTCGCTAACATGAATTTTCAAAATTTTGGTCAGGTGGGCCCCCCCCGAAATGAAATCCTGGCTACGTCCCTGTGCGGAGGAGATACTAAATAGAATGGATCGATATTGACCGTTATGGAAGTGGATCTCCAGCCACAACAGCTAGCTTTTTTACACTCTTTTACACTCTTCAAGCTGTTTGCTCAAGAAGTATGGACTTGCCCCTAAAAAAAGTTGTTTCAAACAAAAATCTAAGTGATTCGATATTAGGTCTTAAAGTGAACTTATCCGAAATTTTGTGTGAGAGGTACCGGACGGAGTGGACAAATATAGTCCATATTTGAACCTGATCTATAACTGGTAGATATATTAGGATGTGTAAAGTATAGACCAATTCGGCCACTCCCTTCAAGAGTTACCGTACGAACAATTTTTCCGAACATTTTTGAACTTTTGTGGGGGAGGTACCTGAAGTAGTGGACCGATATGGCGTATCTTCAAATTTAAACTATGTTTGGACAAAATATTACTGAGGCTATATTGTGGACCGAATCGGCAGATCCGTTCGAGAGTTATCATGCGCTCCAACCACCTCACACGGTGTCATAGGGGTTTTTTTCAACTTTCATGCTATTTTCCCAGGAAGTATGGACTTGCCCCTGATGGAACTTGTACCGTCGTATGGAAGGCAGTGAATACAAGTTACTAAAACAAAAATCAAAGCGATTCGAGAGATGGCCCTAAACTGAACTTTTCCGAAATTTTGTGTGGGAGGTACCCGAAGATGTGGACCTATTGAGACCATATTGGAACCTCATATTACTCTGGTTGAAAGTTTACGCTGTACAAAGTATGGACCAAATCGGTCACGCCCTTCAAGAGTTATCGTACGCGCAAACTTTCCGAACATTTTCGAACTTTTGTGGGGAAGGTACCGGAAGGAGTGGACCAATATTATAAAAACGCTAGTTATTTCAATGAGCGCAATTGTTACAAAAAAGTTCTCTCGAAGTGACTTCAGCGAGTAGATTGCATAATACCTGCAAAATGTTACACAGAATTCGCGGAATGTACATAAAATTGATAAATTATTGAATATAAGTAAACTTTTTTCAAAATTAAGGCCCATTTAGTGGTCATAAAATTACATAAAAATTTGTTGTGGATCAAAACTTCAGGGGGAATCAAATGAGACTACATTTATACAGATTGGTGTTTTAGTTTCGATGTTACAGCCAAAATAAGCACATATTTTGGTAAAAAAAATTATTTTTTGTTTAAAAAAATATTTTTTCACATGCATTATGTAGTAGAAAATATTGGAAAAATCTATAGGAATACTTCCTTCATTTTGCTTAAATCTCTCAATGATTTTTTTAATTTATATGCATTTTAAAATACTTGTAAGTCGCGTAATTATCAAAATCATTTTGTCCGCATGTGATTTTCATGTACAGCAAGATCATATCTTTTAATTTAAATATATTTTTCGAAATTTACATTGGAGGCTAAGATGTAGCATCGGCTGCATCCTAGCATTAAAAAACCTATAAAATATCGCTAATTTCCGCAAAGTGCATACAATTTTTGTCCGCATCCGATTTCAGTGTTCACCATGAAAATCTATATCTAATTCAAGGCGATCAATCAAGAACCGTGGATGTAGCATCACACACTAGTTTTTGGGATAAGATGAATGTAGCTCCCTTATCAGTAGAGTTTTCAAATCTCTGTTTCCGCTAAAACGAAGATGCTGTACTAGTTGTTTCATTGCAGTGGAAACGAACCGTAGATAACGCGATAAAATACGCGATATTTCCAAAAATAATTTTTGATGCTTTTTCTACTTTGGAATTTCTTGTAACTCGCGTTTTAGTAGATGGATTTTCACGGGGAATGATTTATTGGATGAGGAACGTAAAAAACTAAAATGTGCAATCAAGGACGAAGAAATCGAATGACAATTGTTAAAATTAGGCCCAAAAAATATGATTTTTAGAAAAATGTTCACACAAAATTTTCGCATTTGTATGCAGATTTCTATGAAGCTGTGCAGACTACATTCACAATATTCGTATCAAATAACTCAGAATCGCGAGTTCTACAATCCTGTACACGATTATTTGAAAAACCTGTTTGCGGAATGAAATTAGAAGAAAATTTCAAAAAACACTGTAAATCTGGCTTCAAAATGTCAGCATCATTTAATGGTAGAAGCAGACGAAATTTTGAAAAGTAATACATTAGTAAGATGATCCTTATTTAGTTTGCTTCTGCTTTTACTTTGACATGAAACTCGAGGGAAGTGTGGTTTACTCAAAAATCGAGAGATAAAAAAAGACATGGTGGCTTCAACCCATTTTCACCAATTTTTTTAACATAAATATAGCCACAGCTTCCACGCAAATTATCTTTTAAAGCCTATATTTTTTGCCACGTCCAAAAATATTTCATTTTATCCAAAAGTATTTAATTTGTACAACATACAATCACGAGTCGCGTGTTCTAAAAGGGTAAACCTTGGCTTCAGCTATGTTAAATTTTCAAAAATATTGGTGATATATTTATACCCTATACCACAATGTGGAAAAGGGTATTATAAGTTTGTTTTGGTAAAAATTCATGTAACACCGCGAAATATTCGTCGGAGACCCCCAATGTGGTATACCATTCTTCATATCTCGACGAGATAAAGCGATTTTGAGATGTGTGTCCGTCCGTCAGTCCGTCCGTCCGTCTGTCCATTATAAATTGTAAACACGCTCCAGGTCGCAATTATGGACCGATCATCACGAAATTTTGTATGGAGGTCGGGTTCTGATCAGAATAGATCCCTATTCTTATTGGTGATGATGGTGAAATATTTAGCGGGTTAAATGGACCAAAAACATAATATTTATCCAATTTTGTAGCGGCTCTGTAGGTCTCAATAATAGACCGATCAACGCGTAATTTTAAATAAGGTAAGAGTATATCACAAAGGAGAAGCTTGCAATTTGAGATGGCGATCGGATAGTATTTTGAGGGTTAAATGGACCAAAACTTTTGTGTGAAAATTGTGAAAATTTTTAATAAACAGCTTATATCTTAAATTCTGGAAGTGACATTCCGGACAAGTGAGATATACTTGAAAGTGGAACGCTTGACCTTTCAATTGATGCCAATTATGTTGGTGTGCATGATCAGATAACAGAGTTACAGCTTAATATATTCCGTTATTTGTTTGCAGTGTAATAATAAACCTGCTAGAAGTCGCAATTATACATCAATAGTCACGAAATTTTGCACCGGGCAAGAGTATAGGTCGAAAAAGATGCCTACAATTTTGAATGATGATCTGATATTCTTTAGCGGCTGAAATGGACCATTACTTTTGTATGAAAAATATAAAAATTTTATTTTTGGTCTATATTTTAATTCCTTGAGGACATATATATTTCGCAAAGTAGCCTACATATGGGAAAAAACTACTGACCTTTCCTCTGATGTAAATTGCAATAAAGTGTTTGCTAGATAACGGGCCTACTGCCTAATATATAATGGGTTCTGTGTAGAGAACCACATTTTTATACCATGCTACATATTGTCTCTCCAAAAGTTTATGTAACACCTCGAAATATTCGTCCTAGACCCCTTATTTGGTATGCCAAAATTCATATCTCGACGAGATAAAGCGATTTAGCGATGTGTGTCCATTAAAAATTGTAAACAAGCTTAAGGCCGCAATTATGGACCGACTGTAACAAATTTTTTAAGGAGATTGGGTTCGGGCCAGAATAGAAATGATTAGTTTTTGGTGATGATCGTGAAATGTTCAGGGGATGGAATGGACCAAAAACAAAATTTTAACCAATTTTGTAGCGGCTCTGTAGGTCAAAATAATAGCCCGCAAAATTTTAGACAAAATTTGAGTTTATGATGAAGATAATACTTAGCGGGTTAAATGGACTGAAACTTTTGTGCGAAATTGGTAAAAATTTCAATAACGTAGCGGTTAAACAACGGAAGTAGTAGTACTACATAAGTGGGTTTCATTACATTTAAGTTTGTTTGAACTAAATTTTCCTTTTCTGCTACAAAAATGTCTTTGTCATGCTAGATAACTTTTTGGTTTTGGTCCTAAGTATTATACATTACATCTCTGATATTTGATAATTAAATTTTCACAATCATTGAAAAGAAGTTCCGTGAAGAGCGTTTGTCAAGGGATAGAGGTATAGGGTATCCCATGGTCGGCTCCGTCCGACTATAGACTTTTCTTACTTGTTTTTTGAATCGATTTTTTTTTGAATCGGAAAGGACGGGGTACCTTTCCCATGCCCTCCTTATTTTAAAACACTTTTAGCAAGCCCATTTTTTTAAATACGTATATATAATTTTCAGATGATGTACAGGGTTGGCCACTGGCGGAAATAGGCTATATAAACTTACGAACGTGTCCGTTTTCCCAATCCGTGTTATATATTTTAGCATTAAGACCCGATCACTCCCAATTTCTGCAATATGTTACAAATCAATGGAAATACCAGATATTATGCATAACGAAGCTTTAAAGCAAGTCTTTAAATTAGAAGGCAACATATCAATAGCTATAGGTTCATCAGGTATACATTATAAGAAGGTACAAGGATTACACAGTCGACCCTTAAGTTCCCACTTAACATTTTTATACCCTCAGCCTTTAGGCGAAAGAGGGTATTTACACTTTGATACGACCAAAAATGTGCCTCATCGAAATAATGGTTTTAGACCCCAAGTATGTTTGTACGATATCCGTTTCAGACAATTTTGAGTAGATCTAGCAATGTCCGTCCGTCTGTCTGTCTGTCTGTCTGTCCGTCTGGCTGGCTGGTGCGCACGATAACTCACGAACGGATCAATCGATTCGGTTCAAATTTTGGGTATCGAAATATTTTGTCCAGATTCGATTTAAGTTCGAAGATGCGCCATATAGGTCCACTCCTTCAGGTACCTCCCCCACAAATGTTCAAAAATTGTCGCAAAACTTGTGCGCACGATAACTCTTGTAGGGAATAACCGATTTGTTCCATACTTTGCACATCGTGTAATTTCTACCAAACTTAGATGAGGTTCCAATATGGAGTCAATCGGTCCACTCCTTCGGGTACCTCCCACACAAATTTTCGGAAAAGTTCAGTTTAGGACCTGTTCTCGAATCGCTTTGATGTTTGTTTACGCAAGTTGTATTCGCTGTCCTCTATACGACGCTGTAAGTTTCATTCGGGGCAAGTCCATACTTCCTGAGAAAATAGACTGAAAGTTACAAAAAACCCTATGACACCGTGTGTAGTGGTTGGAGCGCAAGATAACTCTCGAACGGATCTGCCGATTCGGTCCAAAATTTGGCTTTCGTAATATTTTGTCCAAACTTAGTTCAAGTTCAAAGATGGATTATATCGGTCCACTCCTTCCGGTACCTCCCCCACAGAAGTTCGAAAATGTTCGGAAAATTTGTGCGTACGATAACTCTTGAAGGGAGTAACCGATTTGGTCCATAATTTGCACATTATGAAATTTCTACCAGACTTAGATGAGGTTCCAATATGGACACAATCGGTAAACTCCTTCGAGTACCTCCCACACAAAATTTCGGAAAAGTTCAGTTTAGGACCTGCTCTCGAATCGCCTTGGTTTTTATTGTACCATCTTGTATTCACTGTCCCCTATACGAAGGTACAAGTTTCCTCAGGGGCAAGTCCATACTTCCTGAAAAAATAGCCTGAAAGTTGAAAAACAAACTATATGACACCATGTTTATGGGTGAAAGCGCAAGATAATTCTCGAACGGAAATGCCGGTTCCGGCCAAAATTTGGCCTTCGTAATATTGTTTCCAAACTTAGTTTAAGTTCGTAGATAAGCCATATCGGTCCACTCCTTCAGGTACCTACCCCACAAAAGTTCAAAAATATTCGGAAAAATTGTGGGCACGATAACTCTTGATGGCAGTGACCGAGCGACTTTACACATTCTCTTAATATCTACCAAATAAAGATCAGGTTCGAATATGGACGATATTTGTCCACTCCATCCGTACCTCCTACACAAAATTTTGGATAAGTTCAATTTAAGACCTGCTATTGAATCACTTTGATTTTTGTTGAAGCAACTTACATTCGCTGCCTCAATTACGATGGTAAAAGTTGTTTCAGGGGCAAGTCTATACTTCTTGAGAAAACAGCCCGAAGGGTGTAAAAACCCCCTATGGCACCCCCCATGGTCTATGTCGGTCCATTCCTTTAAGTACCTTTTCAGCAAAATTTTTGAACTTTAATCCTAATCAACATTTTTGTCGGGTCATACGAGACCAACATTTTGAAACCCTCTAAATACATAAGTTTTTTGTGAAAAAAGTGTTTCAATTTGCACAGGCTGAGGGTATATCTCTGACGGCAAAGCCGACTGATACTTTTTTACTTGTTTTGATTGAATTGAACACATGCAATATTAAATAGAAGTTATCATCTGGAACGAATGTACGATGGCACATAAAAATTCCCAAGAAGCTTTAGAACGATTATTAAAGGATTTAAGAGCAATTTACGTTTAAATTTCAGACAAACACTTTCAGTTGTACTATTCCAGCAGATGAAATAAAAGCATGCCTCAAGTCATCAGTTAACATACCGCCAAAATTTCATATAGACACCAACATTTCCGAAGATGTTTTATTTATGGTCACTTGCAGTTCCCGACTAATTTGCGATGCAAAAACATATAATTTACTTAAGAAAAGGTAACATAAAACTGTTTCAAGGGCCAGCAAGGCGGACCGGGCCGGCTAGTTAATAATAAAAGTAACCTCATGTTAAGATAAATATTGTTATTTGTTGTAATATCTTAAAAGATAGAAACTCATTATTATATTTTTATGTACAAAAAAATCTTTCAACCGATAAAGATGAATATGAAAATGAAATGAATGAATGTCACCCGCTAAATAATATCAGATCATCATGCAAAATTATATGAATTTTCTTCTACCTAAACTCTTATCTCGTGCAAAATTTCGTGACTATTGAGCAATAATTGGGACCTCTAGAGTGTTAATTACTACACTACAAACAAAAAACTGCATATATTCGGCTGTAGCTCTGTTATCTGATCACGCACATCAACGTAATCGACATCAGTGCAAAGGTCAAGAGATCGTCTTCCAAATATAACTCACGAGGGAAGAATGTGTCTTTCAGGAACAAAGATATAAGCTGTATATTAAAATTTTTCACACAAAAGTTCTGGTCGATTTAACCCTCTAAATATTATCTAATCGGCATCTCAAATTGCAAGCTACTTCTTTGTCATATTCTCTTACCATATTTAAAATTTCGCGTTGACCGGACTATTATTGCGACCTAAAGAGCCGCTACAAAATTGGATAAAAATTATGTTTTTGGTCCATTTCACCCGCTAAATATTTCACAATCATCTCCAACAAAAATAGAGATCTATTCTCGTCTGAACCCGACCTCCATGCAAAATTTCGTGACGATCGGTCCATAATTGCGGCCTGGAGTTTGATTACAATTTATAATGGACAGACGGACGGGCGAACGGATGGACGGACACTCATCTCAAAATCGCTTTATCTCGTCGAGATATGAAGAATGGTATACCACATTGGGGGTCTCAGACGAATATTTCTCGGTGTTACATGAATTTTTACCAAAACAAACTTATAATACCCTAACTTATAATTCCACGCATAAAAAATTATTCTTTAAAAAAATCCACGCATAAAAATATTATTAAAAAATCCACGAATAGAAAAAATATTCTTTAAAATTCTTTAAAATAGTCCTTGAAAAAATAATTTTTAAAAATCCGTACTTAGGATCTCTTGACCTTCTAAGCCACTGTGTACTGTGCCAAAAACACACTCTCGAACTCATATTTTGTACCCATCTGTATGTGGTATTTTGGCCCGTTGTAACATTTTTCTCAATCATTGACTGGCTGTGGCCCGCTTTGCAAAAGCCAGCGCCTAGTTTTCGCTTCGTTGTCATTGGTTTGCTTGTGTGTTGGTGTTGTATGATTTACTTGCCATATGGACAAAGTGACATGTTAATTAGTAATAAATATTTTATAATTCTTTAATGTCTGTATCTGAGGAGATATGTTTTCAAAATGATGAAGATAGGATGATGATGACGATAGTTGACAATGATAAAAGATATATAGATATGAACAGATTAGAAGATGTCAGTCGACAGATACATGGCGCAGTTGCAATAGATTTGAACGGGTGTTATTTGTTATAGAAACAAAAATGGGCTTAGACAACTAGCGGACGATTAGTAGGGATTGGTGGGGTTGAACGCCAAAAGCCAAGGGATTTGAGCTTAAAAATATTGCCAAAAATTGCCTTATATTTTTTATACTAAATAATTTCTTCTCAAAAATTATGTATTATGCAAAGATAAATGAAATATAATTCAATATTAGCAATATCCCACACTTCATTATCATCATTATTATCTTTTGTTCATGCCACAAAATTTGCCTAAACCGGGAAACTAATCACAAGTTTGTTTCATAAGTCTTTTGTTTTTACTTGACTAAGAAATTCGACTCTCATTATTTGGTTGTTGTTCTTGTTGTTGTTTGTTTTGTTAAATGGCCCTGAAATCCTTTTGTTTTGCCATAACTATTTTCCATTTCTTTCAAAAATACAGACGACAATCATCCAGTCACAACAGCAGCAACAACAATTACAACCAAAATGATGGCAATGGCCACAACAATGTCATCGGGACAGCAACAACAGCAAGAGCGACAAACAAACAAACCAAATAATGCAAAGACATGCATCATTTTGCGTCATTGAAAGTATTTTATATGAGAGTATTGTTGCTGTTGAGTATTGTTTGCATATAACTTCAATTTCGACAATGTCAGCGCAATAAATTAATCAAAAAAAGATTCACTGCTGCTGTTTGCCGCAGCTACCACAAATGATGTCTGCGAGTTTTTGTTTTAAAAAATACAGTGGGAGAACAAAGAACAATAATTAAACTAATATTTCTAAGTCGACCATCATGAGAATAAACGGGGATTTTCACAGATTATTTTTTTCAAACACCACCACACCATTAAACGTGGATTTTTTAAAGAATATTTTTTCACCCACCATCACAGCAATAAACGTGGATTTTTAGAGAACATTTGTTCACCCACCATCACAACAACAAGCGTGGATTTTTTAAACAATATTTTTTCACCCACCATCACAGCAATGAACGTGGATTTTTTAAAGAATATTTTTTCACCCACCATCACAGCAATAAACGAGGATTTTTTAAAGAATATTTTTTCACCCACCATCACAGCAATAAACGTGGATTTTTTAAAGAATATTTTTTCACCCACCATCACAGCAATAAACGTGGATTTTTAAAGAATATTTTTTTCACCCACCATCACAGCAATAAACGTGGATTTTTTAAAGAATATTTTTCACCCACCCTCACAGCAATAAACGTGGATTTTTTAAAGAATATTTTTTCACCCACCATCACAGCAATAAACGTGGATTTTTTAAAGAATATTTTTTCACCCACCATCACAGCAATAAACGTGGATTTTTTAAACAATATTTTTTCACCCACCATCACAGCAATAAACGTGGATTTTTTAAAGAATATTTTTTCACCCACCATCACAGCAATAAACGTGGATTTTTTAAACAATATTTTTTCACCCACCATCACAGCAATAAACGTGGATTTTTTAAACAATATTTTTTCACCCACCATCACAGCAATAAACGTGGATTTTTTAAACAATATTTTTTCACCCACCATCACAGCAATAAACGTGGATTTTTTAAAGAATATTTTTTCACCCACCATCACAGCAATAAACGTGGATTTTTTAAAGAATATTTTTTCACCCACCATCACAGCAATAAACGTGGATTTTTTAAAGAATATTTTTCACCCACCCTCACAGCAATAAACGTGGATTTTTTAAAGAATATTTTTTCACCCACCATCACAGCAATAAACGTGGATTTTTTAAAGAATATTTTTTCACCCACCATCACAGCAATAAACGTGGATTTTTTAAACAATATTTTTTCACCCACCATCACAGCAATAAACGTGGATTTTTTAAAGAATATTTTTTCACCCACCATCACAGCAATAGACGTGGATTTTTTAAACAATATTTTTTCACCCACCATCACAGCAATAGACGTGGATTTTTTAAACAATATTTTTTCACCCACCATCACAGCAATAGACGTGGATTTTTTAAAGAATATTTTTTCACCCACCATCACAGCAATAAACGTGGATTTTTTAAACAATATTTTTTCACCCACCATCACAGCAATAAACGTGGATTTTTTAAACAATATTTTTTCACCCACCATCACAGCAATAAACGTGGATTTTTTTAACAATATTTTTTCACCCACCATCACAGCAATAAACGTGGATTTTTTTAACAATATTTTTTCACCCACCATCACAGCAATAAACGTGGATTTTTTAAACAATATTTTTTCACCCACCATCACAGCAATAAACGTGGTTTTTTTAAACAATATTTTTTCCAACACCATCGCAACAACAAACGTGTTTTTTAAAATAAATTTTTCCAACACAATCTCAAGAAAAAACGTGAATTTTTTAAAGATTTTTTTCATCCACATTCAGATTAAGAAACCTGAATTTTTAAAAAAATTTTCTTCACACACCATCAGATTAAGAAACGTGGATTTTTATACCCTCCACCATAGGATGGGGGTATATTAAGTTTGTCACTACGTTTGTAACTACTCGAAATAATCATTGTAGACCCCACAAAGTATATATATTCTTGATCAGCGTGCAATTCTACATCGATATAGCCATGTCCGTCCGTCTGTCCGTCTGTCCGTCTGTGGAAATCACTCTAGCGTCCGAACGGATTGACGTAGGTTGATGAAATTTTGGGAAAATATATTATATTTACGTAGGACTTTTGGTATTGAAAGCGGGCTATGTAGGTCCACGCTTTCGTATAGCCCCCATACAAAATGACGCGTGACGCGTCGTCGTTTTAAGGAATTTTTTAAATATTTGGCCCATTTTACCACCGAATTGGTTGTAATTTGGTACTTTGTGTCTCCAGAGGCCAAAAAATATTCCTACCAAAGATGGGTTATATAGGTCCACGTTTTGGTATAGCCCCTATATTAGGCCCCATATAAAGTACGCGTCATTTTAATATATTTTGAATGTATTAGACCCATTTGACCACTGAATTGGTTGTAATTTGGTATTTTGTGTCTTCAGAGGCCAGAAAACATTCCTACCAAAGTTGGGTTATATAGGTCCACGTTTTGGTATAGCCCCCATATAAGACCCCTTATAAAGTACGCGTCATTTTAATAGATTTTGAATGTATTAGACCCATTTGACCAAAGAATCGGTTGTAACTTTGTATTTTGTGTTTCCAGAGGCTAAGAAACATTTCTACCATAAAATGTTTATATAGGTCCACGTGTCGATATAGCCCCCATAATACAAAATCTCCCGATTTTCGATATTTTGAACGTTTTAGCCTCATTATCACACCGATATGGCTGAAATTTGGTATTTAGTCTTCTTTAGGCGTATAAAACTTTCCCCCAGAAATTTGTAGGTATAGGTCCACGCCATCATATAGCCCCCATAGAACGGTACCTTCCGAATTTCGGTATTTTGAAGGTTGTGGCCACATTAATCCACCGAAATGGCTGAAATTTGTGGTGGGGGGTATAAAAAGTTCGGCCCGGCCGAACTTAACGCTTTTCTTACTTGTTTAAAGAATATTTTTTCACCCACCATCGCAGCAATAAACGTGGATTTTTTTAAAGAATATTTTTTCACCCACCATCGCAGCAATAAACGTGGATTTTTTTAAAGAATATTTTTTCACCCACCATCACAGCAATAAACGAGGATTTTTTTAAAGAATATTTTTTCACCCACCATCACAGCAATAAACGTGGATTTTTTAAAGAATATTTTTTCACCCACCATCACAGCAATAAACGTGGATTTTTTAAAGAATATTTTTTCACCCACCATCACAGCAATAAACGTGGATTTTTTAAAGAATATTTTTTCACCCACCATCACAGCAATAAACGTGGATTTTTTAAAGAATATTTTTTCACCCACCATCACAGCAATAAACGTGGATTTTTTAAAGAATATTTTTTCACCCACCATCACAGCAATAAACGTGGATTTTTTAAAGAATATTTTTTCACCCACCATCACAGCAATAAACGTGGATTTTTTAAAGAATATTTTTTCACCCACCATCACAGCAATAAACGTGGATTTTTTAAAGAATATTTGTTCACCCACCATCACAGCAATAAACGTGGATTTTTTAAAGAATATTTTTTCACCCACCATCACAGCAATAAACGTGGATTTTTTAAAAAATATTTTTTCACCCACCATCACAGCAATAAACGTGGATTTTTTAAAAAATATTTTTTCACCCACCATCACAGCAATAAACGTGGATTTTTTAAAAAATATTTTTTCACCCACCATCACAGCAATAAACGTGGATTTTTTAAAGGATATTTTTTCACCCACCATCACAGCAATAAACGTGGATTTTTTAAAGAATATTTTTTCACCCATCATCACAACAATAAACGTGGATTTTTTTAAAGAATATTTTTTCACCCATCATCACAAGAATAAACGTGGATTTTTTAAAGAATATTTTTTCACCCATCATCACAACAATAAACGTGGATTTTTTAAAGAATATTTTTTCACCCATCATCACAACAATAAACGTGGATTTTTTAAAGAATATTTTTTCACCCATCATCACAACAATAAACGTGGATTTTTTAATGGATGTTTTTTCTAGGGCCACCACATCAATAAACGTCGTTTTTTTAAAGAATGTTTTTTCTAGGGCCACCACAGCAATAAACGTGGATTTTTTAAAGAATAATTTTTCACCCACCATCACAAAAATAAACTTGGATTTTTTAAGGAATAATTTTTCACCCACCATCACAAACCATCACAAACATAAACGTGGATTTTTTAAAGAATAATTTTTCACCCACCATCACAAAAATAAACTTGGATTTTTTAAGGAATAATTTTTCACCCACCATCACAAACCATCACAAACATAAACGTGGATTTTTTAAAGAATAATTTTTCACCCACCATCACAAAAACAAACATGGATTTTTTAATAAATATTTGTTCACCCATCATCACAAAAATAAACGTGGATTTTTAAAGAATTTTTTCCAACACCATCGCAACAACAAACCACGATTTTTTAAAGAATTTTTTTCCAACACCATCGCAAGAGCTAACCTGGATTTTTTAAAGATTTTTTCACCTACAATCTGATTAAGAAACGTGGATTTTTTAAAGAACTTTTTTCACCCATCATCAGATTTAGAAACGTGGATTTTTTTGAAGAATTTTAAGAAAGGTGGATTTTTAAAGAATTTTTTCACTCACCATCGGATTATGAAACGTGTATTTTTTAAACATTTTTTCACCCACCATCAGATTAAGAAACGTGGATTTTTTGAGCAATTTGTTTTCAACCACCATCAGATTAAGAAGCTTAAATTTTTTTTTACCCACCATCAGATTAAGAATCTTTGATTTTTAAAGACTTTTTTTCACTCACCATCAGATTAAGAAACGTTGATTTTTAAAGATTTTTTTTACCCACCATCAGCATAAGAAGCGGAGATTTCTTTTTTACCCACCATCAGATTAAGAAACGTTGATTTTTAAAGAATTTTTTCACCCTCGTGGATTTTAAAGAATATTTTTCTAGGCTCTCTGAAAAATGTTTTTATTTATTTTTCCCCACTGTGTCACTGTCCATTTAACATTAACCGCTTACGCTCCGCAAACTTTAAAAACGAAATAAAATAAAAGTGAATTCACAAAAGACATTTTCGACATTTGCATACCTATTTTTAAAGCATTTTGTGCAAGAAAAGGCGGCGGCACTGGCACTTATCACATTATATGATTTTGATGTTGTTGTTGCTGCTTTAAACACTGACTTCAGTACAGCAGTCAGTCGTCTTCTTTGACTTGCGAAAATTTCAATACAAATCGTTAAACTCTCACAGGATGCTGAAGTTTTTGTTGCTGATGCCGCCGCGTTGTGTTTTGTGCCACTATTTAAAGCTTCCAAATGTCCATCTTTCTTGACAAGCGGCATCGCTCAAAAACAAAACCGACAAAAATTCTTAAATCCTTTCGGTTTGTTTGCACAGAACCCAGGGACGAGGACAAAACCTGGGATGATTTAGGCAAACCAGTGAAGAAAAAAAACTTCCCACAAGTAGGATGACTTAAATCGGAAAACTTTTGCTTTTGTTTTGCGAAATGATTTGCAATGAGCTTTATCATCATTGGGCCCAGCTGTAACCAATAATAACAGGAAAGGTAAAACTGAACTTAACGCAGTCAAGAAACCTTTGCTGAACTACAACTTAATGATCATGAAATGTGGTTGGCTGCAAATCCCAATACAAGGCAAGGACTCAAAACAACGACAAAGACTGAGTGAGCTCAGCTTAGCTGCTTTTCGTCTAACCGACCAACAAATTCAAAAATTGCACTACAATTGACAAGTCAGTCGTTTGTTCCGTCTTTTCCGTAGCAAATGAACGGAGCAACGATTTGCATCTCCCAGTATTGAAGATAATTTATATTTTTCTACCTGTTGCCAATGAACTGCAAACAGCCGAAAACAAAAATGAATATCAAACAACAAATCGAACAAAGAAAACAATTGCTACTGATTTTCGGGTTTGTTCATTTTGGAGATTTTTATTTCGGCTAGTTTGTCGGCAGTTCGCCTTATGACACAATGGCTGAAACTTTTCAATATGACAGTGGCAGGAAGATCACTATCGACTCAATCATAAGTCAAGTCATTTTTAAAGAAAAGACAGTAAACAAGACGATAATGCTAATCAGAAATTTTATAAGTGAGTTAATATGCAAAAACAAAAAAAAAGAAAAAAAATCATCTTAAAGCATTTCTTTAGCAATCCACGTTTCTTGCTGTGATGGTCGATGAACAAATATCCTTTAAAAAATCCACGTTTATTGCTGTGATTGTCGATGAACAAATATTCTTTAAAAAATCCACGTTTCTTGCTGTGATGGTCGATGAAAAAATATTCTTTAAAAAATCCACGTTTATTGCTGTGATGGTCGATGAAAAAATATTCTTTAAAAAATCCACGTTTATTGCTGTGATGGTCGATGAAAAAATATTCTTTAAAAAATCCACGTTTTTTGCTGTGATGGTCGATGAAAAAATATTCTTTAAAAAATCCACGTTTTTTGCTGTGATGGTCGATGAAGAAATATTCTTTAAAAAATCCACGTTTATTGTTAGGATGGTGGAAGAATAAATATTCTTTAAAAAATCCACGTTTATTGCTGTGATGCTCGATGAAAAAATATTCTTTAAAAAATCCACGTTTATTGCTGTGATTGTCGATGAACAAATATTCTTTAAAAAATCCACGTTTCTTGCTGTGATGGTCGATGAAAAAATATTCTTTAAAAAATCCACGTTTATTGCAGTGATGGTCGATGAAAAAATATTCTTTAAAAAATCCACGTTTATTGCTGTGATGGTCGATGAAAAAATATTCTTTAAAAAATCCACGTTTTTTGCTGTGATGGTCGATGAAAAAATATTCTTTAAAAAATCCACGTTTTTTGCTGTGATGGTCGATGAAGAAATATTCTTTAAAAAATCCACGTTTATTGCTGTGATGGTCGATGAAAAAATATTCTTTAAAAAATCCACGTTTATTGGTCTGATGGTGGTTACAAAAATTTTCTTTAAAAAATCCACGTTTATTGGTCTGATGGTGGTTACAAAAATATTCTTTAAAAAAATCCACGTTTATTGGTCTGATGGTGGTTACAAAAATATTCTTTAAAAAATCCACGTTTATTGCTGTAATGGTCGATGAAGAAATATTCTTTAAAAAATCCACGTTTCTTGCTGTGATGGTCGATGAAAAAATATTCTTTAAAAAATCCACGTTTATTGCTGTGATAGTCGATGAACAAATATTCTTTAAAAAATCCACGTTTATTGCTGTAATTGTCGATGAACAATTATTCTTTAAAAAATCCACGTTTCTTGCTGTGATGGTCGATGAAAAAATATTCTTTAAAAAATCCACGTTTATTGCTGTGATGGTCGATGAAAAAATATTCTTTAAAAAATCCACGTTTATTGGTCTGATGGTGGTTACAAAAATATTCTTTAAAAAATCCACGTTTATTGGTCTGATGGTGGTTACAAAAATATTCTTTAAAAAATCCACGTTTATTGGTCTGATGGTGGTTACAAAAATATTCTTTAAAAAACCACGTTTATTGGTCTGATGGTGGTTACAAAAATATTCTTTAAAAAATCCACGTTTATTGGTCTGATGGTGGTTACAAAAATATTCTTTAAAAAATCCACGTTTATTGTTAGGATGGTGGGTGAAAAAATATTCTTTAAAAAATCCACGTTTATTGTTGTGATGGTCGATGAAAAAATATTCTTTAAAAAATCTACCTGTGTTGTTGTGATGGTCGATGAAAAAATATTCTTTAAAAAATCCACGTTTATTGGTCTGATGGTGGGTGAAAAAATATTCTGAAAAAAATCCACGTTTATTGTTAGGATGGTGGGTGTAAAAATATTCTTTAAAAAATCCACGTTTATTGGTCTGATGGTGGGTGAAAAAATATTCTGAAAAAAATCCACGTTTATTGTTGTGATGGTGGGTGAAAAATATTCTTTAAAAAATCCATGTTTATTGCTGTGATGGTGGGCGAAAAATATTCTTTAAAAAATCCATGTTTATTGCTGTGATGGTGGGTGAAAAATATTCTTTAAAAAATCCACGTTTATTGTTGTGATGGTGGGTAAAAACATATTCTTTAAAAATCCACGTTTATTGGTCTGATGGTGGGTGAAAAAATACTCTGAAAAAAATCCACGTTTATTGTTGTGATGGTGGGTGAAAACATATTCTTTAAAAAATCCACGTTTATTGTTAGGATGGTGGGTGAAAAAATATTCTTTAAAAAATCCACGTTTATTGTTAGGATGGTGGGTGAAAAAATATTCTTTAAAAAATCCACGTTTATTGTTAGGATGGTGGGTGAAAAAATATTCTTTAAAAAATCCACGTTTATTGTTAGGATGGTGGAAGAAAAAATATTCTTTAAAAAATCCACGTTTATTTTTAGGATGGTGGAAGAAAAAATATTCTTTAAAAAATCCACGTTTATTGCTAGCATGGTGGATGAAAAAATATTCTTTAAATAATCCACGTTTATTGTTAAGATGGTGGAAGAAAAAATATTTTTTAAAAAATCCACGTTTATTGGTCTGATGGTGGCTACAAAAATATTCTTTAAAAAATCTACGTTTATTGGTCTGATGGTGGGTGAAAATGTTGTCTTTATATAATCCACGTTTATTGGTCTGATGGTGGGTGAAAAAATATTCTTTAAAAAATCCACGTTTATTGGTCTGATGGTGGTTACAAAAATATTCTTTAAAAAATCCACGTTTATTGGTCTGATGGTGGTTACAAAAATATTCTTTAAAAAATCCACGTTTCTTGGTCTGATGGTGGTTACAAAAATATTCTTTAAAAAATCCACGTTTATTGGTCTGATGGTGGTTACAAAAATATTCTTTAAAAAATCCACGTTTCTTGGTCTGATGGTGGGTGAAAAAATATTCTTTAAAAAATCCACGTTTCTTGGTCTGATGGTGGGTGAAAAAATATTCTTTAAAAAATCCACGTTTATTGGTCTGATGGTGGGTGAAAAAATATTGTTTAAAAAATACACGTTTATTGTTGTGATGGTGGTTGAAAAAATATTCTTTAAAAAATCCACGTTTATTGTTAGGATGGTGGGTGAAAAAATATTCTTTAAAAAATCCACGTTTATTGTTAGGATGGTGGGTGAAAAAATATTCTTTAAAAAATCCACGTTTATTGTTAGGATGGTGGGTGAAAAATATTCTTTAAAAAATCCACGTTTATTGTTAGGATGGTGGGTAAAAAAATATTCTTTAAAAAATCCACGTTTATTGTTAGGATGGTGGGTGAAAAAATATTCTTTAAAAAATCCACGTTTATTGTAAGGATGGTGGGTGAAAAAATATTCTTTAAAAAATCCACGTTTATTGGTCTGATGGTGGGTGAAAAAATATTCTTTAAAAAATCCACGTTTATTGTTGTGATGGTAAGTGAAAAATTTTCTTTAAAAAATCCACGTTTATTGTTGAGATGGTAAGTGAAAAATACTCTTTAAAAAATCCACGTTTATTGTTGTGATGGTAAGTGAAAAATATTCTTTAAAAAATCCACGTTTATTGTTGAGATGGTAAGTGAAAAATATTCTTTAAAAAATCCACGTTTATTGTTGAGATGGTAAGTGAAAAATATTCTTTAAAAAATCCACGTTTGTTGTTGAGATGGTAAGTGAAAAATATTCTTTAAAAAATCCACGTTTATTGTTGAGATGGTAAGTGAAAAATATTCTTTAAAAAATCCACGTTTATAGTTGAGATGGTAAGTGAAAAATATTCTTTAAAAAATCTACGTTTATTGTTGAGATGGTAAGTGAAAAATATTCTTTAAAAAATCCACGTTTATTGTTGAGATGGTAAGTGAAAAATATTCTTTAAAAAATCCACGTTTATTGTTGAGATGGTAAGTGAAAAATATTCTTTAAAAAATCCACGTTTATTGTTGAGATGGTAAGTGAAAAATATTCTTTAAAAAATCCACGTTTATTGTTGAGATGGTAAGTGAAAAATATTCTTTAAAAAATCCACGTTTATTGTTGAGATGGTAAGTGAAAAATATTCTTTAAAAAATCCACGTTTATTGTTGAGATGGTAAGTGAAAAATATTCTTTAAAAAATCCACGTTTATTGGTCTGTTGGTGGGTGAAAAAATATTCTTTAAAAAATCCACGTTTATTGGTCTGATGGTGGGTGAAAAAATATTCTTTAAAAAATCCACGTTTATTGGTCTGATGGTGGGTGAAAAAATATTCTTTAAAAAATCCACGTTTATTGGTCTGATGGTGGGTGAAAAAATATTCTTTAAAAAATCCACGTTTATTGGTCTGATGGTGGGTGAAAAAATATTCTTTAAAAAATCCACGTTTATTGGTCTGATGGTGGGTGAAAAAATATTCTTTAAAAAATCCACGTTTATTGGTCTGATGGTGGGTGAAAAAATATTCTTTAAAAAATCCACGTTTATTGGTCTGATGGTGGGTGAAAAAATATTCTTTAAAAAATCCACCTTTATTGGTCTGATGGTGGGTGAAAAAATATTCTTTAAAAAATCCACCTTTATTGGTCTGATGGTGGGTGAAAAAATATTCTTTAAAAAATCCACGTTTATTGGTCTGATGGTGGGTAAAAAAATATTCTTTAAAAAATCCACGTTTATTGGTCTGATGGTGGGTGAAAAAATATTCTTTAAAAAATCCACGTTTATTGGTCTGATGGTGGGTGAAAAAATATTCTTTAAAAAATCCACGTTTATTGGTCTGATGGTGGGTGAAAAAATATTCTTTAAAAAATCCACGTTTATTGGTCTGATGGTGGGTGAAAAAATATTCTTTAAAAAATCCACGTTTATTGGTCTGATGGTGGGTGAAAAAATATTCTTTAAAAAATCCACGTTTATTGGTCTGATGGTGGGTGAAAAAATATTCTTTAAAAAATCCACGTTTATTGGTCTGATGGTGGGTGAAAAAATATTCTTTAAAAAATCCACGTTTATTGGTCTGATGGTGGGTGAAAAAATATTCTTTAAAAAATCCACGTTTATTGGTCTGATGGTGGGTGAAAAAATATTCTTTAAAAAATCCACGTTTATTGGTCTGATGGTGGGTGAAAAAATATTCTTTAAAAAATCCACGTTTATTGGTCTGATGGTGGGTGAAAAAATATTCTTTAAAAAATCCACGTTTATTGGTCTGATGGTGGGTGAAAAAATATTCTTTAAAAAATCCACGTTTATTGGTCTGATGGTGGGTGAAAAAATATTCTTTAAAAAATCCACGTTTATTGCTGTGATGGTGGGTGAAAAAATATTCTTTAAAAAATCCACGTTTATTGCTGTGATGGTGGGTGAAAAAATATTCTTTAAAAAATCCACGTTTATTGCTGTGATGGTGGGTGAAAAAATATTCTTTAAAAAATCCACGTTTATTGCTGTGATGGTGGGTGAAAAAATATTCTTTAAAAAATCCACGTTTATTGCTGTGATGGTGGGTGAAAAAATATTCTTTAAAAAATCCACGTTTATTGCTGTGATGGTGGGTGAAAAAATATTCTTTAAAAAATCCACGTTTATTGCTGTGATGGTGGGTGAAAAAATATTCTTTAAAAAATCCACGTTTATTGCTGTGATGGTGGGTGAAAAAATATTCTTTAAAAAATCCACGTTTATTGCTGTGATGGTGGGTGAAAAAATATTCTTTAAAAAATCCACGTTTATTGGTCTGATGGTGGGTGAAAAAATATTCTTTAAAAAATCCACGTTTATTGGTCTGATGGTGGGTGAAAAAATATTCTTTAAAAAATCCACGTTTATTGGTCTGATGGTGGGTGAAAAAATATTCTTTAAAAAATCCACGTTTATTGGTCTGATGGTGGGTGAAAAAATATTCTTTAAAAAATCCACGTTTATTGGTCTGATGGTGGGTGAAAAAATATTCTTTAAAAAATCCACGTTTATTGGTCTGATGGTGGGTGAAAAAATATTCTTTAAAAAATCCACGTTTATTAGTCTGATGGTGGGTGAAAAAATATTCTTTAAAAAATCCACGTTTATTGGTCTGATGGTGGGTGAAAAAATATTCTTTAAAAAATCCACGTTTATTGGTCTGATGGTGGGTGAAAAAATATTCTTTAAAAAATCCACGTTTATTGGTCTGATGGTGGGTGAAAAAATATTCTTTAAAAAATCCACGGTTATTGGTCTGATGGTGGGTGAAAAAATATTCTTTAAAAAAATCCACGTTTATTGGTCTGATGGTGGGTGAAAAATATTCTTTAAAAAATCCACGTTTATTGGTCTGATGGTGGGTGAAAAAATATTCTTTAAAAAATCCACGTTTATTGGTCTGATGGTGGGTGAAAAAATATTCTTTAAAAATTCCGCGTTTATTGGTCTGATGGTGGGTGAAAAAATATTGTTTAAAAAATCCACGTTTATTGGTCTGATGGTGGGTGAAAAAATATTCTTTAAAAAATCCACGTTTATTGGTCTGATGGTGGGTGAAAAAATATTGTTTAAAAAATCCACGTTTATTGGTCTGATGGTGGGTGAAAAAATATTCTTTAAAAAATCCACGTTTATTGGTCTGATGGTGGGTGAAAAAATATTGTTTAAAAAATCCACGTTTATTGGTCTGATGGTGGGTGAAAAAATATTCTTTAAAAAATCCACGTTTATTGGTCTGATGGTGGGTGAAAAAATATTCTTTAAAAAATCCACGTTTATTGGTCTGATGGTGGGTGAAAAAATATTCTTTAAAAAATCCACGTTTATTGGTCTGATGGTGGGTGAAAAAATATTCTTTAAAAAATCCACGTTTATTGGTCTGATGGTGGGTGAAAAAATATTCTTTAAAAAATCCACGTTTATTGGTCTGATGGTGGGTGAAAAAATATTCTTTAAAAGATCCATGTTTATTGTTAGGATGGTGGGTGAAAAAATATTCTTTAAAAAATCCACGTTTATTGGTCTGATGGTGGGTGAAAAAATATTCTTTAAAAAATCCATGTTTATTGTTAGGATGGTGGGTGAAAAAATATTCTTTAAAAAATCCACGTTTATTGGTCTGATGGTGGGTGAAAAAATATTCTTTAAAAAATCCATGTTTATTGTTAGGATGGTGGGTGAAAAAATATTCTTTAAAAAATCCACGTTTATTGGTCTGATGGTGGGTGAAAAATATTCTTTAAAAAATCCATGTTTATTGTTAGGATGGTGGGTGAAAAAATATTCTTTAAAAAATCCATGTTTATTGTTAGGATGGTGGGTGAAAAAATATTCTTTAAAAAATCCACGTTTATTGGTCTGATGGTGGGTGAAAAATATTCTTTAAAAAATCCACGTTTATTGTTAGGATGGTGGGTGAAAAAATATTCTTTAAAAAATCCACGTTTATTGGTCTGATGGTGGGTGAAAAATATTCTTTAAAAAATCCATGTTTATTGTTAGGATGGTGGGTGAAAAAATATTCTTTAAAAAATCCACGTTTATTGGTCTGATGGTGGGTGAAAAAATATTCTTTAAAAAATCCATGTTTATTGTTAGGATGGTGGGTGAAAAAATATTCTTTAAAAAATCCACGTTTATTGGTCTGATGGTGGGTGAAAAATATTCTTTAAAAAATCCATGTTTATTGTTAGGATGGTGGGTGAAAAAATATTCTTTAAAAAATCCACGTTTATTGGTCTGATGGTGGGTGAAAAAATATTCTTTAAAAAATCCATGTTTATTGTTAGGATGGTGGGTGAAAAAATATTCTTTAAAAAATCCACGTTTATTGGTCTGATGGTGGGTGAAAAATATTCTTTAAAAAATCCATGTTTATTGTTAGGATGGTGGGTGAAAAAATATTCTTTAAAAAATCCATGTTTATTGTTAGGATGGTGGGTGAAAAAATATTCTTTAAAAAATCCACGTTTATTGGTCTGATGGTGGGTGAAAAATATTCTTTAAAAAATCCACGTTTATTGTTAGGATGGTGGGTGAAAAAATATTCTTTAAAAAATCCACGTTTATTGGTCTGATGGTGGGTGAAAAATATTCTTTAAAAAATCCATGTTTATTGTTAGGATGGTGGGTGAAAAAATATTCTTTAAAAAATCCACGTTTATTGTTAGGATGGTGGGTGAAAAAATATTCTTTAAAAAATCCACGTTTATTGGTCTGATGGTGGGTGAAAAATATTCTTTAAAAAATCCACGTTTATTGTTAGGATGGTGGGTGAAAAAATATTCTTTAAAAAATCCACGTTTATTGGTCTGATGGTGGGTGAAAAATATTCTTTAAAAAATCCATGTTTATTGTTAGGATGGTGGGTGAAAAAATATTCTTTAAAAAATCCACGTTTATTGGTCTGATGGTGGGTGAAAAAATATTCTTTAAAAAATCCATGTTCATTGTTAGGATGGTGGGTGAAAAAATATTCTTTAAAAAATCCACGTTTATTGGTCTGATGGTGGGTGAAAAATATTCTTTAAAAAATCCATGTTTATTGTTAGGATGGTGGGTGAAAAAATATTCTTTAAAAAATCCACGTTTATTGGTCTGATGGTGGGTGAAAAAATATTCTTTAAAAAATCCATGTTTATTGTTAGGATGGTGGGTGAAAAAATATTCTTTAAAAAATCCACGTTTATTGGTCTGATGGTGGGTGAAAAATATTCTTTAAAAAATCCATGTTTATTGTTAGGATGGTGGGTGAAAAAATATTCTTTAAAAAATCCATGTTTATTGTTAGGATGGTGGGTGAAAAAATATTCTTTAAAAAATCCACGTTTATTGGTCTGATGGTGGGTGAAAAATATTCTTTAAAAAATCCACGTTTATTGTTAGGATGGTGGGTGAAAAAATATTCTTTAAAAAATCCACGTTTATTGGTCTGATGGTGGGTGAAAAATATTCTTTAAAAAATCCATGTTTATTGTTAGGATGGTGGGTGAAAAAATATTCTTTAAAAAATCCACGTTTATTGGTCTGATGGTGGGTGAAAAATATTCTTTAAAAAATCCATGTTTATTGTTAGGATGGTGGGTGAAAAAATATTCTTTAAAAAATCCACGTTTATTGGTCTGATGGTGGGTGAAAAATATTCTTTAAAAAATCCATGTTTATTGTTAGGATGGTGGGTGAAAAAATATTCTTTAAAAAATCCACGTTTATTGGTCTGATGGTGGGTGAAAAATATTCTTTAAAAAATCCACGTTTATTGTTAGGATGGTGGGTGAAAAAATATTCTTTAAAAAATCCACGTTTATTGGTCTGATGGTGGGTGAAAAATATTCTTTAAAAAATCCATGTTTATTGTTAGGATGGTGGGTGAAAAAATATTCTTTAAAAAATCCACGTTTATTGGTCTGATGGTGGGTGAAAAATATTCTTTAAAAAATCCATGTTTATTGTTAGGATGGTGGGTGAAAAAATATTCTTTAAAAAATCCACGTTTATTGGTCTGATGGTGGGTGAAAAATATTCTTTAAAAAATCCATGTTTATTGTTAGGATGGTGGGTGAAAAAATATTCTTTAAAAAATCCACGTTTATTGGTCTGATGGTGGGTGAAAAATATTCTTTAAAAAATCCACGTTTATTGTTAGGATGGTGGGTGAAAAAATATTCTTTAAAAAATCCACGTTTATTGGTCTGATGGTGGGTGAAAAATATTCTTTAAAAAATCCATGTTTATTGTTAGGATGGTGGGTGAAAAATATTCTTTAAAAAATCCACGTTTATTGGTCTGATGGTGGGTGAAAAATATTCTTTAAAAAATCCATGTTAATTGTTAGGATGGTGGGTGAAAAAATATTCTTTAAAAAATCCACGTTTATTGGTCTGATGGTGGGTGAAAAATATTCTTTAAAAAATCCATGTTTATTGTTAGGATGGTGGGTGAAAAAATATTCTTTAAAAAATCCACGTTTGTTGGTCTGATGGTGGGTGAAAAATATTCTTTAAAAAATCCACGTTTATTGTTAGGATGGTGGGTGAAAAAATATTCTTTAAAAAATCCACGTTTATTGGTCTGATGGTGGGTGAAAAATATTCTTTAAAAAATCCATGTTTATTGTTAGGATGGTGGGTGAAAAAATATTCTTTAAAAAATCCACGTTTATTGGTCTGATGGTGGGTGAAAAATATTCTTTAAAAAATCCACGTTTATTGTTAGGATGGTGGGTGAAAAAATATTCTTTAAAAAATCCACGTTTATTGGTCTGATGGTGGGTGAAAAATATTCTTTAAAAAATCCATGTTTATTGTTAGGATGGTGGGTGAAAAAATATTCTTTAAAAAATCCACGTTTATTGGTCTGATGGTGGGTGAAAAATATTCTTTAAAAAATCCATGTTTATTGTTAGGATGGTGGGTGAAAAAATATTCTTTAAAAAATCCACGTTTATTGGTCTGATGGTGGGTGAAAAATATTCTTTAAAAAATCCATGTTTATTGTTAGGATGGTGGGTGAAAAAATATTCTTTAAAAAATCCACGTTTATTGGTCTGATGGTGGGTGAAAAATATTCTTTAAAAAATCCACGTTTATTGTTAGGATGGTGGGTGAAAAAATATTCTTTAAAAAATCCACGTTTATTGGTCTGATGGTGGGTGAAAAATATTCTTTAAAAAATCCATGTTTATTGTTAGGATGGTGGGTGAAAAAATATTCTTTAAAAAATCCACGTTTATTGGTCTGATGGTGGGTGAAAAATATTCTTTAAAAAATCCACGTTTATTGTTAGGATGGTGGGTGAAAAAATATTCTTTAAAAAATCCACGTTTATTGGTCTGATGGTGGGTGAAAAATATTCTTTAAAAAATCCATGTTTATTGTTAGGATGGTGGGTGAAAAAATATTCTTTAAAAAATCCACGTTTATTGGTCTGATGGTGGGTGAAAAATATTCTTTAAAAAATCCATGTTTATTGTTAGGATGGTGGGTGAAAAAATATTCTTTAAAAAATCCACGTTTATTGGTCTGATGGTGGGTGAAAAATATTCTTTAAAAAATCCACGTTTATTGTTAGGATGGTGGGTGAAAAAATATTCTTTAAAAAATCCACGTTTATTGGTCTGATGGTGGGTGAAAAATATTCTTTAAAAAATCCACGTTTATTGTTAGGATGGTGGGTGAAAAAATATTCTTTAAAAATCCACGTTTATTGGTCTGATGGTGGGTGAAAAATATTCTTTAAAAAATCCACGTTTATTGTTAGGATGGTGGGTGAAAAAATATTCTTTAAAAAATCCACGTTTATTGGTCTGATGGTGGGTGAAAAATATTCTTTAAAAAATCCATGTTTATTGTTAGGATGGTGGGTGAAAAAATATTCTTTAAAAAATCCACGTTTATTGGTCTGATGGTGGGTGAAAAATATTCTTTAAAAAATCCATGTTTATTGTTAGGATGGTGGGTGAAAAAATATTCTTTAAAAAATCCACGTTTATTGGTCTGATGGTGGGTGAAAAATATTCTTTAAAAAATCCATGTTTATTGTTAGGATGGTGGGTGAAAAAATATTCTTTAAAAAATCCACGTTTATTGGTCTGATGGTGGGTGAAAAATATTCTTTAAAAAATCCACGTTTATTGTTAGGATGGTGGGTGAAAAAATATTCTTTAAAAAATCCACGTTTATTGGTCTGATGGTGGGTGAAAAATATTCTTTAAAAAAACCATGTTTATTGTTAGGATGGTGGGTGAAAAAATATTCTTTAAAAAATCCACGTTTATTGGTCTGATGGTGGGTGAAAAATATTCTTTAAAAAATCCATGTTTATTGTTAGGATGGTGGGTGAAAAAATATTCTTTAAAAAATCCACGTTTATTGGTCTGATGGTGGGTGAAAAATATTCTTTAAAAAATCCATGTTTATTGTTAGGATGGTGGGTGAAAAAATATTCTTTAAAAAATCCACGTTTATTGGTCTGATGGTGGGTGAAAAATATTCTTTAAAAAATCCACGTTTATTGTTAGGATGGTGGGTGAAAAAATATTCTTTAAAAAATCCACGTTTATTGGTCTGATGGTGGGTGAAAAATATTCTTTAAAAAATCCATGTTTATTGTTAGGATGGTGGGTGAAAAAATATTCTTTAAAAAATCCACGTTTATTGGTCTGATGGTGGGTGAAAAATATTCTTTAAAAAATCCACGTTTATTGTTAGGATGGTGGGTGAAAAAATATTCTTTAAAAAATCCACGTTTATTGGTCTGATGGTGGGTGAAAAATATTCTTTAAAAAATCCATGTTTATTGTTAGGATGGTGGGTGAAAAAATATTCTTTAAAAAATCCACGTTTATTGGTCTGATGGTGGGTGAAAAATATTCTTTAAAAAATCCACGTTTATTGTTAGGATGGTGGGTGAAAAAATATTCTTTAAAAAATCCACGTTTATTGGTCTGATGGTGGGTGAAAAAAATATTCCTTAAAAAATCCACGTTTATTGTTAGGATGGTGGGTGAAAAAATATTCTTTAAAAAATCCACGTTTATTGTTAGGATGGGGGGTGAAAAAATATACTTAAAAAAATCCACGTCTATTGTTGTGACGGTGGGTGAAAAAATATTCTTTAAAAAATCCACGTTTATTGTTAGGATGGTGGGTGAAAAAATATACTTAAAAAATCCACGTCTATTGTTGTGACGGTGGGTGAAAAAATATTCTTTAAAAAATCCACGTTTATTGTTAGGATGGTGGGTGAAAAAATATTCTTTAAAAATCCACGTTTATTGCTGTGGTGGTGGGTGAAAAAATATTCTTTAAAAATCCACGTTTATTGCTGTGGTGGTGGGTGAAAAAATATTCTTTAAAAAATCCACGTTTATTGTTAGGATGGTGAGTGAAAAAATATTCCTTAAAAAATCCACGTTTATTGTTAGGATGGTGAGTGAAAAAATATTCCTTAAAAAATCCACGTTTATTGTTAGGATGGTGGGTGAAAAAGTATTCTTTAAAAAATCCACGTTTATTGTTAGGATGGTGGGTGAAAAAATATTCTTTAAAAAATCCACGTTTATTGTTAGGATGGTGGGTGAAAAAATATTCTTTAAAAAATCCACGTTTATTGTTAGGATGGTGGGTGAAAAAATATTTTTTAAAAAATCCACGTTTATTGCTGTGATGGTGGGTGAAAAAATATTCTTTAAAAAATCCACGTTTATTGTTAGGATGGTGGGTGAAAAAATATTTTTTAAAAAATCCACGTTTATTGCTGTGATGGTGGGTGAAAAAATATTCTTAAAAAAATCCACGTTTATTGTTAGGATGGTGGGTGAAAAAAATATTTTTTAAAAAATCCACGTTTATTGCTGTGATGGTGGGTGAAAAAATATTTTTTAAAAAATCCACGTTTATTGCTGCGATGGTGGGTGATAAAATATTCTTTAAAAAATCCACGTTTATTGTTAGGATGGTGGGTGAAAAAATATTCTTTAAAAATCCACGTTTATTGTTGTGATGGTGGTTGAAAAAATATTTTTTAAAAAATCCACGTTTATTGCTGCGATGGTGGGTGAAAAAATAGTCTTTAAAAAATCCACGTTTATTGTTAGGATGGTGGTTGAAAAAGTAGTCTTTAAAAAATCCACGTTTATTGTTAGGATGGTGGGTGAAAAAATAGTCTTTAAAAAATCCACGTTTATTGTTCGGATGGTGGGTGAAAAAATAGTCTTTAAAAAATCCACGTTTATTGTTAGGATGGTGGGTGAAAAAATAGTCTTTAAAAAATCCACGTTTATTGTTAGGATGGTGGGTGAAAAAATATTCTTTAAAAAATCCACGTTTATTGTTAGGATGGTGGGTGAAAAAATAGTCTTTAAAAAATCCACGTTTATTTGTTAGGATGGTGGGTGAAAAAATATTCTTTAAAATCCACGTTTATTGATGGTGGGTGAAAAAATATTCTTTAAAAAATACACGTTTATTGATGGTGGGTGAAAAAATATTCTTTAAAAAATCCACGTTTATTGATGGTGGGTGAAAAAATATTCTTTAAAAAATCCACGTTTATTGATGGTGGGTGAAAAAATATTCTTTAAAAAATCCACGTTTATTGTTAGGATGGTGGGTGAAAAAATAGTCTTTAAAAAATCCACGTTTATTTGTTAGGATGGTGGGTGAAAAAATATTCTTTAAAATCCACGTTTATTGATGGTGGGTGAAAAAATATTCTTTAAAAAATACACGTTTATTGATGGTGGGTGAAAAAATATTCTTTAAAAAATCCACGTTTATTGATGGTGGGTGAAAAAATATTCTTTAAAAAATCCACGTTTATTGATGGTGGGTGAAAAAATATTCTTTAAAAAATCCACGTTTATTGTTAGGATGGTGGGTGAAAAAATAGTCTTTAAAAAATCCACGTTTATTTGTTAGGATGGTGGGTGAAAAAATATTCTTTAAAATCCACGTTTATTGATGGTGGGTGAAAAAATATTCTTTAAAAAATACACGTTTATTGATGGTGGGTGAAAAAATAGTCTTTAAAAAATCCACGTTTATTGATGGTGGGTGAAAAAATATTCTTTAAAAAATCCACGTTTATTGATGGTGGGTGAAAAAATAGTCTTTAAAAAATCCACGTTTATTGTTAGGATGGTGGGTGAAAAAATAGTCTTTAAAAAATCCACGTTTATTGTTAGGATGGTGGGTGAAAAAATAGTCTTTAAAAAATCCACGTTTATTTGTTAGGATGGTGGGTGAAAAAATATTCTTTAAAAAATCCACGTTTATTGTTAGGATGGTGGGTGAAAAAATAGTCTTTAAAAAATCCACGTTTATTTGTTAGGATGGTGGGTGAAAAAATATTCTTTAAAATCCACGTTTATTGATGGTGGGTGAAAAAATATTCTTTAAAAAATACACGTTTATTGATGGTGGGTTAAAAAATATTCTTTAAAAAATCCACGTTTATTGATGGTGGGTGAAAAAATATTCTTTAAAAAATCCACGTTTATTGATGGTGGGTGAAAAAATATTCTTTAAAAAATCCACGTTTATTGATGGTGGGTGAAAAAATATTCTTTAAAAAAACCACGTTTATTGATGGTGGGTGAAAAAATATTCTTTAAAAAATCCACGTTTATTGATGGTGGGTGAAAAAATATTCTTTAAAAAATCCACGTTTATTGATGGTGGGTGAAAAAATATTCTTTAAAAAATCCACGTTTATTGATGGTGGGTGAAAAAATATTCTTTAAAAAATCCACGTTTATTGATGGTGGGTGAAAAATATTCTTTAAAAAATCCACGTTTATTGATGGTGGGTGAAAAAATATTCTTTAAAAAATCCACGTTTATTGATGGTGGGTGAAAAAATATTCTTTAAAAAATCCACGTTTATTGATGGTGGGTGAAAAAATATTCTTTAAAAAATCCACGTTTATTGATGGTGGGTGAAAAGATATTCTTTAAAAAATCCACGTTTATTGATGGTGGGTGAAAAAATATTCTTTAAAAAATCCACGTTTATTGATGGTGGGTGAAAAAATATTCTTTAAAAAATCCACGTTTATTGATGGTGGGTGAAAAAATATTCTTTAAAAAATCCACGTTTATTGATGGTGGGTGAAAAAATATTCTTTAAAAAATCCACGTTTATTGATGGTGGGTGAAAAAATATTCTTTAAAAAATCCACGTTTATTGATGGTGGGTGAAAAAATATTCTTTAAAAAATCCACGTTTATTGATGGTGGGTGAAAAAATATTCTTTAAAAAATCCACGTTTATTGATGGTGGGTGAAAAAATATTCTTTAAAAAATCCACGTTTATTGATGGTGGGTGAAAAAATATTCTTTAAAAAATCCACGTTTATTGATGGTGGGTGAAAAAATATTCTTTAAAAAATCCACGTTTATTGATGGTGGGTGAAAAAATATTCTTTAAAAAATCCACGTTTATTGATGGTGGGTGAAAAAATATTCTTTAAAAAATCCACGTTTATTGATGGTGGGTGAAAAAATATTCTTTAAAAAATCCACGTTTATTGATGGTGGGTGAAAAAATATTCTTTAAAAAATCCACGTTTATTGATGGTGGGTGAAAAAATATTCTTTAAAAAATCCACGTTTATTGATGGTGGGTGAAAAAATATTCTTTAAAAAATCCACGTTTATTGATGGTGGGTGAAAAAATATTCTTTAAAAAATCCACGTTTATTGATGGTGGGTGAAAAAATATTCTTTAAAAAATCCACGTTTATTGATGGTGGGTGAAAAAATATTCTTTAAAAAATCCACGTTTATTGATGGTGGGTGAAAAAATATTCTTTAAAAAATCCACGTTTATTGATGGTGGGTGAAAAAATATTCTTTAAAAAATCCACGTTTATTGATGGTGGGTGAAAAAATATTCTTTAAAAAATCCACGTTTATTGATGGTGGGTGAAAAAATATTCTTTAAAAAATCCACGTTTATTGATGGTGGGTGAAAAAATATTCTTTAAAAAATCCACGTTTATTGATGGTGGGTGAAAAAATATTCTTTAAAAAATCCACGTTTATTGATGGTGGGTGAAAAAATATTCTTTAAAAAATCCACGTTTATTGATGGTGGGTGAAAAAATATTCTTTAAAAAATCCACGTTTATTGATGGTGGGTGAAAAAATATTCTTTAAAAAATCCACGTTTATTGATGGTGGGTGAAAAAATATTCTTTAAAAAATCCACGTTTATTGATGGTGGGTGAAAAAATATTCTTTAAAAAATCCACGTTTATTGATGGTGGGTGAAAAAATATTCTTTAAAAAATCCACGTTTATTGATGGTGGGTGAAAAAATATTCTTTAAAAAATCCACGTTTATTGATGGTGGGTGAAAAAATATTCTTTAAAAAATCCACGTTTATTGATGGTGGGTGAAAAAATATTCTTTAAAAAATCCACGTTTATTGATGGTGGGTGAAAAAATATTCTTTAAAAAATCCACGTTTATTGATGGTGGGTGAAAAAATATTCTTTAAAAAATCCACGTTTATTGATGGTGGGTGAAAAAATATTCTTTAAAAAATCCACGTTTATTGTTAGGATGGTGGGTGAAAAAATATTCTTTAAAAAATCCACGTTTATTGTTAGGATGGTGGGTGAAAAAATATTCTTTAAAAAATCCACGTTTATTGGTTTGATGGTGGGTGAAAAAATATTCTTTAAAAAATCCACGTTTATTGGTCTGATGGTGGGTGAAAAAATATTCTTTAAAAAATCCACGTTTACTGTTAGGATGGTGGATGAAAAAATATTCTTTAAAAAATCCACGTTTATTGTAGTGACGGTGGGTGAAAAAATATTGTTTAAAAAATCCACGTTTATTGTTAGGATGGTGGGTGAAAAAATATTCTTTAAAAAATCCACGTTTATTGTTGTGATGGTGGTTGAAAAAATATTCTTAAAAAAATCCACGTTTATTGTTGTGATGGTGGGTGAAAAAATATTCTTTAAAAAATCCACGTTTATTGTTGTGATGGTGGGTGAAAAAATATTCTTTAAAAAATCCACGTTTATTGATGGTGGGTGAAAAAATATTCTTTAAAAAATCCACGTTTATTGATGGTGGGTGAAAAAATATTCTTTAAAAAATCCACGTTTATTGATGGTGGGTGAAAAAATATTCTTTAAAAAATCCACGTTTATTGATGGTGGGTGAAAAAATATTCTTTAAAAAATCCACGTTTATTGATGGTGGGTGAAAAAATATTCTTTAAAAAATCCACGTTTATTGATGGTGGGTGAAAAAATATTCTTTAAAAAATCCACGTTTATTGATGGTGGGTGAAAAAATATTCTTAAAAAAATCCACGTTTATTGATGGTGGGTGAAAAAATATTCTTTAAAAAATCCACGTTTATTGATGGTGGGTGAAAAAATATTCTTTAAAAAATCCACGTTTATTGATGGTGGGTGAAAAAATATTCTTTAAAAAATCCACGTTTATTGATGGTGGGTGAAAAAATATTCTTTAAAAAATCCACGTTTATTGATGGTGGGTGAAAAAATATTCTTTAAAAAATCCACGTTTATTGATGGTGGGTGAAAAAATATTCTTTAAAAAATCCACGTTTATTGATGGTGGGTGAAAAAATATTCTTTAAAAAATCCACGTTTATTGATGGTGGGTGAAAAAATATTCTTTAAAAAATCCACGTTTATTGATGGTGGGTGAAAAAATATTCTTTAAAAAATCCACGTTTATTGATGGTGGGTGAAAAAATATTCTTTAAAAAATCCACGTTTATTGATGGTGGGTGAAAAAATATTCTTTAAAAAATCCACGTTTATTGATGGTGGGTGAAAAAATATTCTTTAAAAAATCCACGTTTATTGATGGTGGGTGAAAAAATATTCTTTAAAAAATCCACGTTTATTGATGGTGGGTGAAAAAATATTCTTTAAAAAATCCACGTTTATTGATGGTGGGCGAAAAAATATTCTTTAAAAAATCCACGTTTATTGATGGTGGGTGAAAAAATATTCTTTAAAAAATCCACGTTTATTGATGGTGGGTGAAAAAATATTCTTTAAAAAATCCACGTTTATTGATGGTGGGTGAAAAAATATTCTTTAAAAAATCCACGTTTATTGATGGTGGGTGAAAAAATATTCTTTAAAAAATCCACGTTTATTGATGGTGGGTGAAAAAATATTCTTTAAAAAATCCACGTTTATTGATGGTGGGTGAAAAAATATTCTTTAAAAAATCCACGTTTATTGATGGTGGGTGAAAAAATATTCTTTAAAAAATCCACGTTTATTGATGGTGGGTGAAAAAATATTCTTTAAAAAATCCACGTTTATTGATGGTGGGTGAAAAAATATTCTGAAAAAAATCCACGTTTATTGATGGTGGGTGAAAAAATATTCTTTAAAAAATCCACGTTTATTGATGGTGGGTGAAAAAATATTCTTTAAAAAATCCACGTTTATTGTTAGGATGGTGGGTGAAAAAATATTCTTTAAAAAATCCACGTTTATTGGTTTGATGGTGGGTGAAAAAATATTCTTTAAAAAATCCACGTTTATTGGTCTGATGGTGGGTGAAAAAGGATGGTGGATGAAAAAATATTCTTTAAAAAATCCACGTTTATTGGTCTGATGGTGGGTGAAAAAGGATGGTGGATGAAAAAATATTCTTTAAAAAATCCACGTTTATTGTTGTGACGGTGGGTGAAAAAATATTGTTTAAAAAATCCACGTTTATTGTTAGGATGGTGGGTGAAAAAATATTCTTTAAAAAATCCACGTTTATTGTTGTGATGGTGGTTGAAAAAATATTCTTAAAAAAATCCACGTTTATTGTTGTGATGGTGGGTGAAAAAATATTGTTTAAAAAATCCACGTTTATTGTTAGGATGGTGGGTGAAAAAATATTCTTTAAAAAATCCACGTTTATTGGTCTGATGGTGGGTGAAAAAATATTCTTTAAAAAATCCACGTTTATTGGTCTGATGGTGGGTGAAAAAATATTCTTTAAAAAATCCACGTTTATTGTTAGGATGGTGGGTGAAAAAATATTCTTTAAAAAATCCACGTTTATTGTTGTGATGGTGGGTGAAAAAATATTGTTTAAAAAATCCACGTTTACTGTTAGGATGGTGGATGAAAAAATATTCTTTAAAAAATCCACGTTTACTGTTAGGATGGTGGATGAAAAAATATTCTTTAAAAAATCCACGTTTATTGTTGTGACGGTGGGTGAAAAAATATTGTTTAAAAAATCCACGTTTATTGTTAGGATGGTGGGTGAAAAAATATTCTTTAAAAAATCCACGTTTATTGTTGTGATGGTGGTTGAAAAAATATTCTTAAAAAAATCCACGTTTATTGTTGTGATGGTGGGTGAAAAAATATTCTTTAAAAAATCCACGTTTATTGTTGTGATGGTGGGTGAAAAAATATTGTTTAAAAAATCCACGTTTATTGTTAGGATGGTGGGTGAAAAAATATTCTTTAAAAAATCCACGTTTATTGGTCTGAT